>NC_092710.1:170757272-171405942 GCF_047496885.1 Scyliorhinus torazame
GTCTGCCTTTAGCTTCTTTAGGTGCGCAAATACCCTTGCCCTCTTAATCGGCCCATTCAACCCTCTCACGTTCCACGTGATCAACCGGGTTGGGGGGCTCTTTACCCCCCCCCCCCCCTCGTCGACTAGCCATCCCCTTTTTTAAACCAGCTCCTCACCCGGTTCCCACGCAACCGCTTGTCCCCCAGACAGCACCCTCCCGTCCCGACCATCCCATCCCGTAACAGCTCCCCCTTCCCCTTCTTATCAGCAGCAACCCAGTTAATCCCCCCCCCCCTCCCCGCTAGATCCCGCCCTAGCTTGATTGCACCCCCCATATTGCTTCCCGGAGTCAGCAAACTCTAGCTGACCTCGGCTTCCCCCGTTTATCCTTAGCCTCCCTGCGTGTGAGACCCCCTCGTTCCTACGCCCCCTTTTCCCGCCACATTTTCCATATCGCGGGAACAGAGCCCGCGCTTCCCTCTCGGCCCCACCCCTAATGGCGCAGCTCCCTCTCTCCTTCCCCATCCCCTTCCCCACCGGCGCCCACATTTCTTCGTGTCCCCCTCCTTCGAGGGGAAAAAATTCCCCCATCTGATTTACAATTTCTTGCCACCACCTCACTACTTCATTCCAAACATCCTTTCCCAAATCTAGTCCAACTTCTCCTCTTGAATGAATGTCCACGCCTCCTCTGCCGTCTCGAAGTAGTGGTGTTTGCCCTGGTGCGTAACCCACAGTCTTGCCGGCAGCAACATTCTGAATTTCACTTTCTTCCTGTGGAGCACCGCCTTGGCCTGATTGAAACTCGCCCTCCTTCTCGCCACCTCCGCACCCCAATCTTGGTAGACGCGGATCACCGCGTTCTCCCATCTGCTGCTCCGTGTCGTCTTAGCCCATCTCAGGACCATCTCCCTGTCCTTGTAACGGTGGAATCTCACCACTATTGCTCGCGGTGTTTCCCCTGCCTTTGGCCTTCTGACGAGGACCCGGTACGCTCCCTCCACTTCCAGGGGGCCCGTCGGGCCTCAGTTCCCATTAAGGTATGGAGCATCACGCTCACGTACGCCCCAACGTCCGCTCCCTCTGCCCCTTCGGGAAGACCCAAAATCCTTAAGTTCTTCCTCCTCGAGCTATTTTCCAGGGCTTCCAATCTCTCCATACACCTCTTGTGTATCGCCTCATGCATCTCCGTCTTCACCACCAAGCCCTGTATCTCGTCCTCATTTTTGGTAACTTTTGCCTTCACTCCACGGAGCTCCATCTCTTGGGTCTTTTGCGTCTCCTTCAGCCCCTCAATCGCCTGCAGCATCGGCGCCAGCACCTCCTTCTTGAGCTCCTCCACACATCGCCGGAGGAACTCCTGCTGTTCCAGGCCCCATACCAACTGGGCTCCCTCAGCCGCCATCTTGCTTCTCCCTTGCCTTCTCTGCCACTGCTCCTGAGGATCCTCCACAATCTGGCCACTACTATCACTTCTTTTCATCCACACCCGGGGGGATTCCTTCCTATGTCGCCTCACACTGGGTTTAGCCTTTGAAAACTTTCATTGGGGCTCCCGATAAGAGCCCAAAAGTCAGTTGAAACGGGAGGTGCCGAAGCGTGCGACTTAGCTAGTCATCGCCGCACCCGGAAGGATCCTTCAATATTCTGATCTACCTCCAACATGGACGGTGGTGCACTTAAAGGAAAGTCTTTTGGTGTATTAAGAGCATCAGGTCACTTGCGACATTATGGAGGGTGGGAGAACAGAAGCTAGAGTTGAACATTGTGTTAAATGAAACAGAATAGTAAATGTCCCAGAAAATCACGACAGAATGTATTTTACATAAATTAAACTTGAACAATACTTTTCCCTTTTCTTGTTGATTGATCTAATTCACAGATCTGCACAGATCATATAAGCAGAGTGAACAGAGCTTATACTTTGGCTTCACCCATCTAGATATAGGAGGAAGACAAATAAGTAGTTTATTTCTATTTCCATAGCTCACATTACATGCAACAGGCCACTGGCAAGAAGCTGTAGCTTGAGGGACACCACGCCACATCGAGCATGGCTGACTAAGCCATGGGCTTAGTGGAGGGTTTTTGGTTGATCATCAACCTACTTGGCTGCATTATGAACGCATCTGTTTTGGCCATCAAGTCCAGACATAAAACTCGAACTCAGAGTTTCTGGTTCAGAGGTAGAGACACTACACACTGCACCATAGGACTTTCTAAAAGGAACTAGGTAGAATTTAGGTCACCGGAACTCTTGAGAAACTTGTTAATGAAAGTACAATAACCAGTGCCTCTCGAGGAGTGTGATGGCAACAATTTAATATTAGATTTTCTCAGAGCTGTTTTCATTGTCGTGAGCTAGAATAAAGAACAAAGAACAAAGAAAAGTACAGCACAGGAACAGGCCCTTCGGCCCTCCAAGCCCGTGCCGACCATGCTGCCCGACTAAACTACAATCTTCTACACTTCCTGGGTCCGTATCCCTCTATTCCCATCCTATTCATGTATTTGTCAAGATGCCCCCTAAATGTCACTATCGTCCTTGTTTCCACCACCTCCTCCGGTAGCGAGTTCCAGGCACCCACTACCCTCTGTGTAAAATACTTGCCTCATACATCTACTCTAAACCTTGCCCCTCGCACCTTAAACCTTCTACCCTAGGGAAAAGCCCCTGACTATCCACTCTGTCTATGCCCCTCATAATTTTGTAGACCTCTATCAGGTCACCTCTCAACCTCCATCATTCCAGTGAGAACAAACCGAGTTTATTCAACTGCTCCTCATAGCTAATGCCCTCCATACCAGGCAACATTCTGGTAAATCTCTTCTGTACCCTCTCTAAAGCCTCCACATCCTTCTGGTAGTGTGGCGACCAGAATTGAACACTATACTCCAAGTGTGGCCTAACTAAGGCCTAACTAAGTGTGGCCTAACAAGCTGATGCTTGTGATCTGTTACTACATTTCCTGGAGTAAAACAAGTTAACAGCTCATCCAATAGAGAAATATACAAAAGGTATAGAAATTTAGAAATATATTAGACCTACCTCAAAAACAATAAAACAAATGAAAATCAATAACATTGTACAGCACAATGAACTCGCTCCATAAAGATTCAATGCCATTTGCTATTCTGAGGACACATTCATGGGCTTGACTAAACATAGCCATTGCACATTGGAAATTGAATGTTGCATTGGGTGAGTGCACTGTTGATTCATCTCTGGAACATAATCTAAATTTAGTCTCGAGTAGAAGTGTATTGTTGCAACTTCAGCTTTTCTCCAATATCACCTACTTTGCAAAAGCCTTGACAATTGCTTTTGTAAGTAGACCAAGCCGCTTACAAATTTAAACCTGTGTTTTTATTCCCTTCTTTACATTTGGATGAGTCTAACAACTAACTTCAATCGTAGAAAAACTACTGACTGATGGATTCACAAAATATCCTTCACATCTCTTGTCAATCTAGATAACAGAAAATAAAACTCCATTAGAAATTTTGTGTGACTAAATTACCATCATACATTTGTTTACAAATAAAATTATGCTCAGCAGTAAAAATAGCAATACACAACATCACAATAGTAAATCAATTAACTGGAATTAGTCTCCTGGATGTGAATATGGCTTTTTTTAGAAAGCTGCT
Source organism: Scyliorhinus torazame (assembly GCF_047496885.1). Taxonomy (NCBI): domain Eukaryota; kingdom Metazoa; phylum Chordata; class Chondrichthyes; order Carcharhiniformes; family Scyliorhinidae; genus Scyliorhinus; species Scyliorhinus torazame. Next base: position 170,760,906 of record NC_092710.1, read on the forward strand.
CTTTTAAAGCTTCTCCTTATGCCATCATTTTCAATGCTGTGCAGCCTCTCACTACCAATTATATTGATAGCAATGTAATCTATTGGAGTCAACATTTTCAACGTAGTAGATCCTCCTCATATCCTTGACCATTAGCAATCGGAGCATGAGTCGGCCATATGTCCAAGGAGCCTACCCTGCCATTTAATATGACCATGGCTGTGCTTGGGTTTCAACTCCACTTTCCCACAGCTCCCCATATCATTGATGTCCTGAAATACCAAAAATCTGTCTATTCCAGCCGTGAATGTATTCAACGATGGAGCATCCACAATCCTCTGGGATATGAGAATTCCAAAAATTCACAGCAACTTTGAGTGAAGAAACTTTTCATTTCAGTCCTAAACGATCAACCCCTCAACCTGAGGCTGTACCCCATGTTTGAAGTCTCCTATCAATTGTGTGCTGCCTTTTCCTGAAGCAGAGTTAAAATAGGATAGTTGTGCCCTGCTGGAGTCTTATGAAAATGGGTGAGACAATTTAGCATAATGTGTATGCTGAGAGGAAGAACCATCAGGTGTGGGCAAGACAGGAAATTCATTGCGAGGGCAATGGTAAATGTTGAGTGCCTAAATACATTTCTCAGTCCTGCAACCTCTTTGCAGGATTGAAATCCTATTCCCTGGCTGTGATATCAATCATAATTTCAAGCCAATCCCCTTCTGCATTTCTTTCTTTATTTCCATTACCAGAGCACCTGGGCTCACAATCTCCGGGTCTGTCTGCTTGAAGCGGAATTTGTGATTAGATGCAGAATAACGTTTTGGGAATGTTTCATTCAGTGATAGGACTCTAGGGCGTCATTCTCCGCTGGCGGGAGTCTCCGTTCTGCCGGCACCGGGGGGTTTCCCGACGGCGTGGGGCTGCCCCACAATGGGAAGCCCCATTGACCGGCCGGTGTTACGGAGACTCCCGCCGGCCGGTCGACGCAGAAATATGGGGGGGCGGGTAGGAGAATTTCGCCCCAGGATTCACACAGACGGTAGACCCGTCACAAGCCTCCGGGCCTGCCCTGCCGGTCATAACGGGGTTACTGATGACCCCGCCTAGCTTCCTGACCCAACCCGTTGGGACCATGCTCATTAGAGAGTGCAAAGTTTAAGATGAAGATAAAAGTAATCCCTTTAAAGTGGTGGAAACCTTTGTTCTGATTTTCACACATTCAATTTCACCCACGCTCTGCCCTCTTCCAGACCCTTCCATCAGGCAGCAGATACAGAAGTCTGAAGACCCGCACATCCAGAATAGGAACAGCTTCTTCCCCACAGCTACTAGACTCCTCGATGACTCCCCCTTGGACTGATCTGTTCCCTGTAAGAACACTATTCACGATGCCCTATGCTACTCTAGTTTGGCCCTTGATCCGCACTGTACCCAATCACTATTTGTTGATGTACCATTTGTCAATGTACTCTGTTGATTATTCTTTTATGTCTACTATGTACGTACTGTGTACATTCCCTTGGCCGAAGAAAAATACTTTTCACTGTACTTCGGTACATGTGACAATAAATATCAATCAATCATTGCCCTTAAAAGTATAGAAGTCTGTTTGGATGCCTAGAAAGCTGAAAGCTTTGATCTGCAATGTTTAAGTTCAATGTCATGCCCCATTGCCTGTTAAAAGCTTTCTGATTGTCACATCTAGGCAGTTTCAAAGGGGAAATTCAGATTGTTTATTTATACAGCACTGCAGGGGTCCATTAACTCAGGGTAGCAGCTGTTTTCCCAACCACAGTTTTTTTTGGGTCTGCCTCTTTGTTCTCAAATACGTCCTAGAAAGTGCAGCTGGGGAGGCTGCCCCTGCACTTTCTAGGAAGCACTTGAGATTACTTTTGCACGGTAGCACAGTGGTTAGCACTTTTGCTACCCAGCTCCAGGGGCCCAGGTTCAATTCCCAGCTTGGGTCACAGTCTGTGTGGTCTGCACATTCTCCCTGTGTCTGCGTGGATTTCCTCCAGGTGCTCCGGTTTTCTCCCACAGTCCAAAGATGTGCAAGTTAGGTGGATTAGCCATGCTAACTTTACCCCTTAGTGTCTTAAATGTTAGGTGGGGTTGCTGGGTTACGGGGACAGGGTGGTGTGTGGGCTTAAGTTGGGTGCTCTTTCCAAGGCCAGTGCAGATATGCCAAATGGTCTCCTTCTGCACCGTTGGGATTCTACGATTCTAGTTGGTGAACCTGGAGGTGATTAGAGCGTTGACCTCAGGTCCCTTGCACAGCAGTATGCTGCAATTATTTACCATTTAAATAATGGTCCATTTTGCTGTTATGGATGACGTCACATTTACCAACATTGTACTCCATCTGCCAGACCCTTGCCCACTCACTTAAACTATATATATATCTCTGCAGACTTTCAGTATCCTCTGCACACTTTACCACCCATCTTAGTGTCATCTGCAAACTTTGACACATTACACTTGGTCCCCAACTCCGGATCATCTATGTAAATTGTAAATAATTGCAGTCCCAACACTGATCCCTGAGACACACCACTAGCCACTGATCGCCAACCAGAAAAACACCCAGTTATCCCCACTCTTTGCTTTCTATTACTTAACCAAATTGCTATCCATGCTGATACATTACCCGTAATGCCGTACACCTTGATCTTATGCAACAGCCTTTTGAGCGGCACCTTGTTGAATGCCTTCTGGAAATCCAGATACGCCAAAGCCACCCATCGGTTCCCCGTCGTCCACCACACTCACAATGTCCTCAAAGAATTCCAGTAGATTAGTTAAAAAATTTTAAATTTAAATTTAGAGTACCCAATTCATTTTTTCCAATAAAGGGGCAATTTAGCGTGGTCAATCCACCTAGCCTGCACATCTTTGGGGGCGAAACCCACGCAAACATGGGGAGAATATGCAAACTCCACACGGATATTGACCCAGAGCCGGGATCGAACCTGGGACCTCGGCGCCGTGAGGCAGTAGGGCTAACCCACTGTGCCACTGTGCTGCCCTAGATTAGTTAAATATGACCTGCCTATCATGAACCAATGCTGCGTCTGCCCAATGGAACAACTTCTATCCAGATGTCTCCCTATTTTTGCCTTGATGATAGATTCAAGCATTTTCCCCACTACAGAAGTCAAGCTAACCAGCCTTTTGTCTACCTCCTTTTTTAAACAGTGGCGTCACATTTGTTGTTTTCCAATCTGCCGGAATCGTGCCAGAGTCCAGCGAATTTTGGTAAATGACCACGAGCGCATTTGTTATTTCCTCTGCCATCTCTTTTAGTACACTGGGATGCATTCCATCAGAGCCAGGAGACTTGTCTACCTTTAGCCCCATTAGCTTGTCCAACACTACCTCCTTAGTGATAATGATTGCGTCCAGGTCCTCACCTATCATAGCCTCCTTGCCATCAATTATTGGCATGCAATTTGTGACTTCCCCTGTGAAGACCGACACAAAATAATTGTTCAATGCCTCGGCCATTTCCTCATTTCCCATTGATAAATCCCCCTTCTCATCCTCTGAAGGACCAATGGCGACCTTAGCCACTCTTTTTCATTTTATATATTCGGAGAAACTTTTGCGATCTGTTTTATATTCTAAGCTATTTTACTCTCATAATCTATCTTACTTTTCTTTATAGATTTTTTCATGGCTTTCTGTTGACCATTAAAGATGTCACAATCCTCTAATTTCCCATTAATCTTTGCCACTTTGTATGCATTTTCTTTCAATTTTATAGCCTCCTTTATTTCCTTAGATATCCATGGCTGATTATCCCTTTTCTGACAGTCCTTCCGTTTCACTGGTATATACTTTTGCTGAGCACTATGTAAAATTGCTTTGAAAGTCCTCTACTGTTCCTCAATTGTCCCACCATAAAGTCTTTGTTCTCAGTCTATCTTTGCCAACTCCTCCCTCATTCCATTGTAGTCTCCTTTTTTAAGCACAGGGCACTGGTTTTGGAATTTACCTCCTCACGCGCCATCTGTATTTTAAATTAAACCATACTCTGATCGCTCCTTCCAAGAGGATCCCTAACTATGAGATCATTGATTATTCCTGTCTGTTACATATGCCCAGATCTAAGATAGCTTTCTCCCTTGTAGGTCCAATTACATACTGTTCATGGAAACTATCGCAGAAACGTTCTATGAACTTCTTTCAAGGCTGCCTTGACCGGCCTGATTTAACCAATCGACATGTAGATTAAAATCCCCCATGATAACTGTGGTACCATTTTTACATGCATCAGTTATTTCTTTATTTATTGGCCACCCCAGCATGATGTTATTATTTGGTGGCCTATAGACTATGCCTATCAGTTACCTTTTCTCCTTACTATTTCTCACTACCGCCCTGATATTATCTTTAAATATCAGAGCTACACCACCTCCCTTACCTTCCGGTCTGTCCTTCCGAATAATCTGATACCCCTGGATATCTAACTCCCAGTCGTGACCAACCTGCAATCATGGGCGAAATTCTCCGGTATCGGAGCGATGTCCGCCGACCGGCGCCAAAACGGCGCAAATCAGTCGGGCATCGCGCTGCCCCAAAGGTGCGGAATCCTCCGCATCTTGGGGGGCCGAGCCCCAACCTTGAGGGGCTAGGCCCGCGCCGGACTAATTTCCGCCCCGCCAGCTGGCGGAAAAGGCCTTTGGTGCCCCACCAGCTGGCACGGAAATGACATCTCATGGCTGCGCATGCGCGGGAGCATTAGCGGCCGCTCACGGCATCCCCGTGCATGCGCTGTGGAGGGAGTCTCTTCCGCCTCCGCCATGGTGGAGACCGTGGTGAAGCCGGAAGGAAAAGAGTGCCCCCACGGCAGGCCCGCCCACGGATCGGTGGGCCCCGATCGCGGGCCAGGCCACTGTGGGGGCACCCCCCAGGGCCAGATCACCCCGCGCCCCCCCCCCAGGACCTCATAGCCCGCCCGCGCCACCTTGTCCCGCTGGTAAGTTAGGTGGTTCAATCCATGCCGGCGGGACAGGCATTCGAGCAGCGGCACTTCGGCCCATCTGGGCCGGAGAATCGCGGTGGTGGGGGGGGCCGCCAACCGGCGCGGCGCGATTCCCGCCCCCGCCAAATCTCCGGTGCCGGAGAATTCGGCAACCGGCGGGGGCGGGATTCACGCCAGCCCCCGGCGATTCTCCGACCCGGCGGGGAGTCGGAGAATCTCGCCCTTGGTCTCTGTAATGGCCAGTAAATCATAATCATTCACGAAGATTTGTGCTGTCAACTCATTATCTTGTGTCGGATGCTACGTGCATTCAGGTAAAGTGCCCTTATGTTAGTTATTATATCTTCTTTTTGCATCCAACCCCTCCATTAATAACATTTCCTGAGTTATCCTTTCCTTTAACGTTTTCATAATTTCCCATGTGGTTGAATCCACCTTCCCATGTGCTAAACTGCTCCGTTGCTTCCCATTAACCATTTTACTTCCCATAGTTTTACCCTTCCTTTCCCCCTGCCTTGCTAGTTTAGAGAGCACTCTATTTATCCTTTCCACTAGAACGCTGGTCCCAGATGGGTTCAGGTGGAGACCGTCGCAGGGGTACAGATTCCTCCTGTCCTAATACTGATGCCAATGTCCCATGACATGGAACCCCTCTTTCCTGCACCACTCCTTTAGCCATATGTTTACTTCCCTAATTTTTCCATGCCTATGCCAATTCCCATGTGCGTCGGTGTTATTCCAGAGATTATAACCCTTGAGGACCTGTTCTTTAATGTAGTCTCTAGTGCCTGATAATCCCCCAACAGATCCTCTTTCCTAGTCTTTCCTATATTGTTTGTCCCACCGTTGACCACAACAGCTGGATCCTCCGCCTCCCACTACATTATCCTTTCAAGCCGGGCAGAGATGTCCTTTACCCTGGCACCGGGCAAGCAATGTACCACACGGGACTCGCGATCCTACTAACAGAGGATGCTATCAATCCCCTTAATTATGCCCTCCCAACTCCATTGCATGACTGGGTCCAGACTATGCCCTCACCCAGGCAGTCGCCTTTGGCCTCCCATCTAATTCTCCCCTCCCTTATTCTCTATATATCACTGGGGGTTCTGACAGGAGGTTCATAAGTGTACACATCCCATTGTGCAGGGTCAACTGGACGGTCATATCCGCCATGGGAACTATTGGATATTCACTTGCATGCATTGAGGTCTGGCACATAAGCAAGTTCAGTGCCTCTCAATCCCGTGTACTCAAGTGTTTAGCCTTGAACCCTGAGTATTCATCCCGTTCCTTGACTTTGAACTATTTTGAGCAACTAAACGAAATGAAACAAATGAGGGGATAAATTAAAAGGGGCCGTTCCTGAATGGGGCACTGTCCAAACAAAAACAAAGATCAATTGAAACTGAAGCACATCAAATGAAAGTGTGATTAAAAGGGGTCAATAGAACACCCCAGCCCCTGCAGTGACGACAGGGCATAGAAAGCCTTGATGATGCCCGTGGACACCACATGCCCCCTTTCCAGGGACACCCAGCCGTGAATGAAGCCGTGGAAGAGGGGCAGACGGTCAGGTTGGATTACCCTCTTGATCACCTGCTGCCTGGATCTTTAATGGCCCAGGTTCAAAAGGAGGCAGTCCTCCTTCCCTGCACTTCTCCGCACTGGGTGTTCCTTGACTTTGAGACTGTGGGCAGCTGATATTGTTAAGGGTTAACTCTTGGTGGCCAATTAGTTTGACGAGCATGAATCTCAGGAATGTTAGAAGGCGCAATTGCTTTTTGCTTCAAGGATGATCAAAGCTAATCGGCATCCTTCTTACTCAGGCTGCATCATTCCGAGATCGCATTGCTGTCAGTCCTTCACACTTAAGACTCCTGGGCAGGGACTTCCGGGTGCGGCGATCGCCAGCTAAGTCGCACGTTTCGGCAGCTCCCGGTGGAATGGACTTTTGGGCTCTTAATAGGAGCCCCAACGGCAATTTAAACGGCCAAAAACACTGTGCGGTAAACCAGAAGGGAATCCCCCCGGACACGCATGGAAAAGGGAGAGGATAGCGGCCGGATTGCGGAGGATCCTCTGGAGCAGCGGCAAGGAAGGCAAGCTCAAAGCAAGATGGCGTCGGAAGGTGGCCGTTTGTTATGGGGCCCGGACCAACAAGAGTTCCTGCGGCGCTGTGTGAAAGAGCTGAAAAAGGAGTTGAAGAAGGAGCTGTTGGCCCCGATATTACAGGCGATTGAAGGGCTAAAGGAGGAGCAGAAGACCCAAGAGCAGGAGCTTCGGGTTGTGAAGGCAAAGGCTGCTGAAAATGAAGACGAAATACAGGGCCTGGTGGTGAAGACAGAGACGCACGAGGCACAGCATAAAAGGTGTGTGGAAAGGCTGGAGGTGCTGGAGAATAATTTGAGGAGGAAGAATTTAAGGGTTCTGGGTCTTCCCGAAGGCGCAGAAGGGGCGGACGTCGGGACATATGTGAGCACGATGCTTCACTCGCTAATGGGATCGGAGGTCCCGGCGGGCCCTTTGGAGGTGGAGGGAGCTTATCGAGTTTTGGCGCGAAGACCGAGGGCTGGAGAAATACCTCGAGCTATAGTGGTGAGGTTTCTCCGCTATAATGACAGAGAGACGGTCCTCAGATGGGCGAAGAAAACTCGGAGCTGTAGGTGGGAGAACGCGGTGATCCGCGTATACCAGGATTGGAGTGCGGAGGTGGCGAGAAGGAGGGCAAGTTTTAATCGGGCTAAGGCGGTGCTTCACAAAAAGAAGATCCAGTTTGGAATGTTACAACCGGCGAGATTGTAGGTCACACACCAAGGGAAGCACCACTACTTTGAGACGGCAGAAGAGGCGTGGACATTCATTGTGGACGAGAAGCTGGAATAGTTTGGCGAGAGAAAGAACTTTTGGGACAAAGTGGTGGGGTGATTATGTGGGGCGAGGGGGAAAAAGGGGGGGGGGGGATGATTTTTCAATTTGTTAATCTTGCGATCCTGTAACTTTTCTCTCTTCCCCATGTTGGGGGGGGGGAGTATGAGGAACTGTGGGTGCCGGCCATTAGGGGCGGGGCCGAGTGGACAACGCGGGCTTTGTTCCCGTGTTATGGTAATTATGGCGGGAACAGGGACGCAGGAAGGAGTGGGCCTCGCACAGTGGGGGCCGAGGACAAGGGGGGAAGCCGAGGTCAGCCAGAGTTCGCTGACTTCTGGGAGCAATATGGGGGGTGCGACAACGCTAGAAAGGGATCTAGCGGGGGGGGGGGGGGAGGGGGGGTTAACTGGGTTGCTGCTGCTAAGGAGAAGGGGGAGCTGTTATGGGATGGGGTGGTCGAGGCGGGAGGGCGCCTTCGGGGGGATACACGGGTACGTGGGAACCGGGTGAGGAGCTGGGTTAAAAAAGAGGATGGCTCGTCGACAAGGGGAGGGGGGGGTAAAGAGCCCCCCAACCCGGCTGATCACGTGGAACGTGAGAGGGCTGAACGGGCCGATTAAAAGGGCACGGGTACTCGCACACCTAAAGAAATTAAAGGCAGATGTGGTTATGTTGCAGGAGGTGCATCTGAAACTGATAGACCAAGTCAGGCTACGTAAAGGATGGGTGGGGCAGGTGTTTCATTCGGGTTTGGATGCGAAGAACAGGGGGGTGACTATCTTAGTGGGGAAACGGGTACTGTTTGAGGCAAAGACCATAGTGGCGGATAGTGGGGGTAGATATGTGATGGTGAGTGGCAGATTGCAAGGGGAGGCGGTGGTTCTGGTGAACGTATATGCCCCGAACTGGGACGATGCAAATTTTATGAGGCGTATGTTGGGACGTATCCCGGACCTGGAGGCGGGAAAGTTGGTAATGGGGGGAGACTTCAATACGGTGCTTGATCCAGGGCTGGACCGATCGAGGTCCAGGACCGTGAGGAGGCCGGCAGCGGCCAGGGTGCTCAAGGACTTCATGGAGCAGATGGGAGGGGTAGACCCCTGGAGATTTAGTAGGCCTCGGAGTAAGGAGTTCTCATTTTTATCCCACGTCCACAAAGTATACTCACGGATAGACTTTTTTGTCTTGGGAAGGGCACTGATTCCGAAGGTGACAGGGACGGAATATACGGCCATAGCTATTTCGGACCACGCTCCACATTGGGTAGACCTGGAGGTAGGAGAGGAAAAAGAACAGCACCCACTGTGGAGAATGGATATGGGCTTATTGGCGGATGAGGGGGTATGTGTAAGGGTGAGGGGGTGTATCGAAAGGTACTTGGAGCTTAATGACAATGGAGAGGTTCAGGTGGGAGTGGTCTGGGAGGCGTTGAAGGCGGTGGTTAGAGGGGAACTGATATCCATAAGGGCACATAAAGGGAAGCAAGAAGGTAAAGAAAGGGAGCGATTGCTGAAAGAACTTTTGAGGGTGGACAGGCAATATGCGGAGGCACCGGAGGAGGGACTGTACAGGGAAAGACAAAGGCTGCATGTGGAATTTGACCTGCTGACCACGGGTAAGGCAGAGGCACAGTGGAGGAGGGCACAGGGTGTACAGTATGAGTATGGAGAGAAGGCGAGTCGGCTACTGGCCCACCAATTGAGGAAGAGGGGAGCAGCGAGGGAGATAGGTGGGGTGAGAGATGAGGAGGGAGAGATGGAATGGGGAGCGGAGAGAGTGAACGGGGTGTTCAAGGCATTTTATGAGAGGTTATATAAGGCTCAACCCCCAGAAGGGAAGGAGGGAATGATGTGTTTCTTGGATCAGCTGGAATTCCCCAAGGTGGAGGAGCAGGAGAGGGCGGGACTGGCAGCACAGATCGAGATGGAGGAGGTGGTAAAAGGGATTGGGAGCATGCAGGCGGGGAAGGCCCCAGGACCGGACGGATTCCCGGTGGAATTTTACAGGAAGTATATGGACTTACTGGCCCCGCTTTTGACGAGAACCTTTAATGAGGCTAGGGAAAGGGGGCAGCTGCCCCCGACTATGTCGGTGGCAACGATATCGCTCCTTTTGAAGAAGAAAAATGACCAGCTGCAGTGTGGGTCCTACAGGCCCATTTCCCTTTTAAATGTAGATGCTAAGCTCCTGGCCAAGGTGATGGCGACGAGGATAGAGGACTGTGTCCCGGGGGTGGTCCACAAGGATCAAACTGGGTTCGTTAAGGGGAGACAGCTGAACACGAACATACGGAGGTTGCTAGGGGTAATGATGATGCCCCCACCAGAGGGGGAGGCGGAGATAGTGGTGGCGATGGACACCGAGAAAGCATTTGACAGAATGGAGTGGGATTATCTGTGGGAGGTGCTGAGGAGATTTGGTTTTGGAGAAGGGTATATTGGATGGGTACAGCTGCTGTATAGGGCCCCGGTGGCGAGTGTGGCCACGGACAGACAGAGGTCTGATTACTTCCGTCTTCATAGAGGGACGAGGCAGGGGTGTCCCCTGTCTCCGTTACTGTTTGCATTGGTGATTGAGCCCCTGGCCATAGCACTGAGGGGCTCCAGGAAGTGGAGGGGAGTGCTCAGGGGAGGAGAAGAACACCGGGTATCCTTGTATGCAGATGATTTATTGCTGTATGTTGCGGACCCAGTGGAGGGGATGCCTGAGATAATGCAGACACTCAGGGAGTTTGGGGAATTTTCGGGGTATAAACTGAATATGGGTAAGAGTGAGTTATTTGTGGTGCATCCGGGGGAACAGAGCAGGGGAATAGATGACTTACCGCTGAGGAAGGTAACAAGAGATTTCCGGTACTTAGGGATTCAGATAGCCAGGAGTTGGGGAACCTTACACCGGCTTAATTTAACAAGATTGGTGGAACAGATGGAGGAGGATTTTAAGAGATGGGACATGGTATCCCTGTCACTGGTGGGTAGGGTGCAGGCGGTCAAAATGGTAGTCCTCCCGAGATTCCTCTTTGTGTTTCAGTGCCTTCCGGTGATGGTCACGAAGGCTTTTTTCAAGAGAATTGAGAAAAGTGTCATGAGCTTTGTGTGGGCCGGGAAGACCCCGAGAGTGAGGAGGGGGTTCTTGCAGCGTAGCCAGGATAGGGGGGGGGGGCTGTTACTACCGAGCCTAAGTGAATACTACTGGGCCGCAAATATCTCAATGGTGTGTAAGTGGATGGGAGAAGGGGAGGGAGCGGCGTGGAAGAGATTGGAGGCGGCGTCCTGCAAGGGAAACAGCCTACTAGCAATGGTGACGGCGCCGTTGCCGTTCTCCCCGAAGAAATACACCACAAGTCCAGTGGTGGTGGCAACACTAAAAATTTGGGGGAAGTGGAGACGACATAGGGGAAGGACGGGACCTCGGTGTGGTCCCCGATAAGAAATAACCACAGGTTTTTCCCGGGGAGAATGGATGGGGGATTTGGAGCATGGCAGAGAGCTGGGGTTGTGCAACTGAGAGATCTGTTCATAGGCGGGACGTTTGCGAGTCTGGGAACGCTGACGGAAAAATATGGGTTGCCCCAAGGGAATGCATTTCGGTACATGCAACTGAGGGCTTTTGCGAGGCAACAGGTGAGGGAATTCCCGCAGCTCCCGATGCAGGAGGTTCAGGATAGAGTGATCTCAGGGACATGGGTGGGGGATGGTAGGGTGTCGGATATATACAGAGAAATGAGGGACGAGGGGGAGATCATGGTGGATGAGCTGAAGGGAAAATGGGAAGAAGAGCTGGGGGAAGAGATTGAAGAGGGGCTGTGGGCAGATGCCCTACGTAGGGTAAACTCTCCGTCCTCGTGCGCCAGGCTAAGCCTGATACAATTCAAGGTTTTGCACAGGGCGCATATGACCGGAGCAAGGCTCAGTAAATTCTTCGGGGTAGAGGATAGGTGTGGGAGATGCTCGAGAAGCCCAACAAACCACACCCACATGTTTTGGCCGTGTCCAGCACTGCAGGGGTTCTGGGTGGGGGTGGCAAAGGTGCTTTCGAAGGTGGTGGGGGTCCGGGTCGAGCCAGGCTGGGGGTTGGCTATATTCACGGTTGCAGAAGAGCCGGGAGTGCAGGAGGCGAAAGAGGCTGATGTCTTGGCCTTTGCGTCCCTAGTAGCCCAGCAAAGGATATTGCTTATGTGGAAGGAAGCCAAACCCCCGGGCGTGGAGACCTGGATAAATGACATGACAGGGTTTATAAAACTAGAACGTATAAAGTTCGCACTAAGGGGTTCGGCTCAAGGGTTCACCAGGCAGTGGCAACCGTTCATTGACTACCTCGCAGAATGATAAAGGAAATGGGAAGGTAGCAGCAGCAACCCGGGGGGGGGGGGGGGTGGGGTGAGAGGGGGGGAGGGCCCAGGCGGGTCCTCAGGGATGTTTGTGTATAGATATTTGTATGAGGTTATGTATACTGGATTGCTCGATTTTATTTTTGGAGAGTTATTATTTTTGATATGGCAGTTGCCATTTAGTTTACATATTATTTATTTATTTGTTAAAATGGCCACTGTTATTTATACTGTTTCATTGTCAAAAAAGGAAAACCTTTGTATTGTTTTGTTTGGCCAAACAATTTTGAATAAAATATATTTAAAAAAAAGACTCCTGGACAGCAGCTCCAGAGTTTTTGTCACTGCCGCCCCCTCCAAGAACATTTAAGCAACACAGACATCAGACTTGATGTGTTATGTACTCTGGGATAACACAGGCTGCAACTGGATGCAGCTTTAACCAAAAGATACTCCAAACCTTGAAGTTAGTTCAATCTGATTTATTGAACCAGTAGCACAGTTAGCACAGTTCTCTATGAGTTCGACTCTCTGCTAACCTAAGTGTTGTTACTCTGTGTGACTGCTGGAGGTGTGATACTGTACATACACCCTGACTCACTCTGTAGATGTTCATCAGTGGAAAGAGGCGGAGTGTGAGTGCCTCGAGTCTTTTATAGTGAGATACCACCCCTGAGTGTCCTGCCTGCTCATTGGTCATGTCCTGTTCTCTGTGTTCATTAGCTGCCTGCCTGTGCCTGTCTGTATATCATTATCTGCATGTCTGCATAACATGACACCTCCTCTTTAATTTTATGTTTTTTTGGCACATGGGAACATACTTACATGTGGTGGCATGCATTAACATATTTACAAGCGGTGGCATATGTGAACATATTTACATGTGAAGACAGCTGTCTAATGTGAGAAAACAGAACATAGCAAACAAAACAAATGTTCATAAGTCCAGAATCTGGAGCTGCGTCTGATCTTTGCCGACCGCCTGAGAGGAGGTGGTGGGGACGACGGCACCTTGACAGGCGGGATGGAAGCCTGACTGGTGGCCTCGTAGTTCGAGGTATCAGGCGGTGGCAAAACAATGGACGGAAACGGAGAGGAAAGCGGTTGCGGGCAGGTAACTTTGCGCAGTGCCCATCTGTTTAGTTGCACAACTGAACCATCAGCCATACGTACAACATGCGAGCGGGGCGCAGCCTGTCGAACAATGGCAGCTGGAGCAGACCAGCCACTACCCGGTATCTTGATCCTGACAGTGTCTGCCGGGGATAACACGGGCAAATCGGTGGCAAGAGCATCATAGCCCTGCTTTTGCTGCTGCACCTTCTGCAACACCGGGAGGTGATCCAGGTTGGGCAGGTGTATGGCTGGAAGTGTCATCCGCAAGTCCCTGTTCATCAGGAGTTGAGCCGGCGACATGCCAGTGGATAGTGGGGTCGCCCTGTATGCAAGCAGCGCGAGGTAGATGTCAGAAGCAGAATCCACGGCCTTGCAGATGAGCTGCTTCACAATGTGCACCCCTTTTTCAACCTTCCCATTGGACTGCGGATAGTGTGAGCTAGAAGTGACATGTTTGAAATGGTATGACTTGGCAAACATAGACCACTTGTGGCTGTTGAAGCACGGGCCATTGTCACTCATGGCAGTGAGTGGGATACCGTGCCTGGAGAACATCTCCTTATAGGCCTTGATGACGGTCCGAGATGTGAGGTCTGAGAGCTTCACAACTTCAGGGTAATTAGAGAAATAGTCAATAATCAACACGTAGTCACGACCATTTGCACGAAAGAGATCGAAGCCAACCTTGGACCATGGGGATGTCTCGATTTCATGCTGCTGGAGCCTTTCCTTGCGCTGCACTGGCTGGAAGCGTTGACAGGTCGCACAGTTGAGGACCATGCTCCAGATGTCCTGGCTAATACCGGGCCAATAGACAGCCTGCCTGGCTCGTCGTCTGCTCTTCTTGGCGCCCAGGTGTCCCTCATGGATTTGGCGGAGCACCAAGCTCTGGAGACTGAGTGGAATGACAATCCGGTCCAGCTTGAGGAGGATACCATCAATCACCGTCAGATCATCCTTCACATTGTAAAATTGAGGGCACTGCCCTTTCTGCCAGCCCTTGGCGAGGTGGTGCATGACACGCTGCAAAAGGGGGTCTTTGGCTATCTCCTCGCGGATACGAACCATCATCTCAGCAGACGCCGGGAGGGTGCTAGCACACAGCTGCACCTGTGATGCAATCTGCGGGATGATTTCCAGTGGTTCACTAGGCAATGTGATGGAGCGGGACAATGCATCAGCGATGATGAGCTCCTTGCCAGGTGTGTACACTAAGTCAAAGTCGTACCTTCTGAGTTTGAGGAGGATGCGCTGCAACCGAAGCGTCATGTCGTTCAGGTCCTTGCGGATAATGTGGACCAGAGGCCTATGATCCGCCTCGACAGTGAATGTCGGCAGGTCGTGTGGTGTATATGGATTTCAGTAAAGCGTTTGATAAGGTTCCCCACAGTAGGCTACTGCAGAAAATACGGAGGCATGGGATTCAGGGAGATTTAGCAGTTTGGATCAGAAATTGGCTAGCTGGAAGAAGACAAAGGATGGTGGTTGATGGGAAGTGTTCAGATTGGAGTCCAGTTATTAGTGGTGCACCACAAGGATCTGTTTTGGGGCCACTGCTGTGTGTCATTTTTATAAATGACATGGAGGAGGGCGTAGAAGGATGGGTGAGTAAATTTGCAGCTGACACTAAAGTCGGTGGAGTGTGGATAGTGCGGAAGGATGTTACAAGTTACAGAGGGACATAGATAAGCTGCAGGGCTGGGCTGAGAGGTGGCAAATGGAGTTTAATGCAGAAAAGTGTGAGGTGATTCATTTTGGAAGGAATACCAGGAAGACAGAGTACTGGGCTAATGGTAAGATTCTTGGCAGTGTGGAAGAGCGGAGAGATCTCGGTGTCCATGTACATAGATCCCTGAAAGTTGCCACCCAGGTTGAGAGGGTTGTTAAGAAGGTGTACGGTGTGTTAGCTTTTATTGGTAGAGGGATTGAGTTTTGGAGCCATGAGGTCATGTTGCAGCTGTACAAAACTCTGGTGTGGCCGCATTTTGAGTACTGCGTGCAATTCTGGTTGCCGCATTATAGGAAGGATGTGGAAGCATTGGAAAGGGTGCAGAGGAGATTTACCAGAATGTTGCCTGGTATGGAGGGAAGATCTTATGAGGAAAGGCTGAGGGACTTGAGGCTGTTTTCATTAGAGAGAAGAAGGTTAAGAGGTGACTTAATTGAGGCATTCAAGATGATCAGAGGATTGGATAGGATGGACAGTGAGAGCCTTTTTCCTCGGATGGTGATGTCTAGCACAAGGGGACATAGCTTTAAATTGAGGGGAGATATAAGACAGATGTCAGAGGTAGGTTCTTTACTCAGAGAGCAGTAAGGGCATGGAATGCCCTGCCTGCAACAGTGGTGGACTTGCCAACACTAAGGCCATTCAGATGGTCATTGGATAGACATATGGACGATAAGGGAATAGTGTAGATGGGCTTTTGAGTGGTTTCACAGGTTGGCGCAACATCGAGACCGAAGGGCCTGTACTGCGCTGTAATGTTCTATGTTCTATGTTCTCTATTTGCGCAAACTTTGTTCGGTGGGCATCATGGCCCTCGATGCGAAGGCTACCGGTGCCCAGGATGAAGTTTCATCACGTTGAAGCGGCACCGCACCGATGCCATCCTGACTCGCATCTGTCGAGATCTTCGTCTCCCAGTCTGAGTTGAAAAATGCCATGACGGTGCAGTGGTGAGCTTGGCTTTCAGCTCCAACCACTCTGCCTGATGTGCAGCCGTCCACTCAAAGGCAGTGGACCTTTTTGCCAGGTTTTGTAGGGCCGTGGTGTGTGAGGCCAGGTTTGGGATGAACTTGACCAGAACATTGGCCATGCAGAGACCTTCATGGCTTTGATGGCCTTCACCTTGTCTGTGTCCGGGCGCACGCCCTGCTAAGAGATCTGGTCACCAAGGAACGTGAGTGTCGACATGCCAAAGCAACATTTGGACCTGCTCAGCTACAGGCCATTGGCATGGACACGGCGGAATACCTGCTGGAGACGGGAAACATGCTCCTCAGGGGTCGTGGACCATATGATGATGATACGTACACACAAACCCCTTCAAAGCCCTCCATTATCTTCTCCATGATCCGATGGAATATCTCCGATGCCGAGACAATGCCAAACGGCAGGCGATTATAGCAGTATCTGCCAAACGGTGTGTTGAAGCTGCAGAGCCTTCTGCAGGACCCATCCAGCTGGATTCGCCAAAATCCATGTGACACATCTAACTTGGTGAAAAAGCGTGCGTGTGCCATGTCACTGGTGAGTTCCTCCCGCTTCGGGATGGGGTAGTGTCCACGCATTATATTCTTACTGAGATCCTTGGGATCAATGCAGATGCGCATTTCTCCCGAAGGCTTTCTAACACATCCTATCAAACTGACCCAGTCAGTCGGTTCGGTTACCTTGGAAATGATGCCCTGTTGCTGAAGATCTTTGAGCTGTGCCTTCAGGCGCTTCCTCAGTGGAGCTGGGACCCGGCGTGGTGCGTGGACCACTGGCTTGGCATCAGGTCGTAGCGGAATCTTGTATCGATATGGCAGCGTGCCCATCCCGTCGAACACATCCGGATACTGAGCAAGGATGTTGTCCATGCCGGCCTGAACATCCACATTGGAGGATCTTGTTGTGTAAACCTGCTGCAAGAGGTTCAGCTGCTTGCAGGCATGCGCGCGAAGTAGGAATGCCCTGTCTGGCTTGACAATTTGAAACGTAACCGTGAATGGGTGCTCCGGTTGGAAACGAGTAGATGGAAGGATTCCAGTGCCGTGATGGCATTTCCGTTGTAGTCAGGAGCCTGCAGGCTGCTGGAAGGACCTTCTTGATGTGTTTGAAATCTGCCTGTGAGAGGAGGTTGGCAGAAGCACCTGTGTCCAGCTTCAACTGGATGGAGCAGTGGTTGACCTGCATCACCGCATGCCATTTGTCCGCAAGATCCACAGCAAGGATGGATTGAATTTGTGATGAGTTGGATGTGGCATATTGACATTTTGTATTGATGCCCACACAGTAGGCGGAGTCCAGGCATTCTTCCTCTGGATCCGTTGTGCTGCCAGGATCAGAATCCTGTAATTGTTGTTGCACACTCTGAATGCGCCGTCGTCGGAATTGGGAGCGCTGGCCCCTGACTGGTGGTGCAGACCTGCACAAGGCTGCATCGTGTCCAGGCTTCCCGCAGTTTAAACATCACCTGCCTCTTGCAGGGCAGTGTTTCTTTAAGTGGGCGTTGCCACAGTACGAGCACGTCATGACGTCGGCGTCCTGACGCTCCGCGCGTCGTCGCACATGCGCAGTGCGGGTGTCGGCCGCTTCATTATCCCGTTCGCATCGCACATGCGTGGGGGCCCGGGAAAAGCGCGCAAAATGGCCGCTTTCATCAATGCTGAGGCGCTGCATCCGGGAGATGGCCTGCACACTCTCTGCCTCGTGGGAGGCAAGTTTCTCATTTTCAGCCGATTTGTACTGGGCATAGCGATTTTTGGAGTGCTCATGCATGTTTCAATTGTGACTGGCAGGGTCAGATGCTTAATTTTCAGTAGCTACTCTATCAGAGGATCAGAGTGAACTCCAAAAACGATTTGGTCCCTGATCATGGAGTCAGCAATATCACCAAAGTTGCAGGACAGCGTTAGCAGGCAGAGGTCAGTTAAGAAGGAGTTGAAAGATTCATCTTTACCTTGTCGATGCTGTTTGAATATGTAGCGCTTGAAGATTTCATTGGTGTCCACTTCACAGTGACAGTCAAACTTGTCCAGGATGGTCTGAAACTTTGTCTTTAATCAAAAGATACTCCAGACCTTGAAGTTAGTTCAATCTGATTTATTGAACCAGTAGCACAGTTAGCACAGTTCTCTATGAGTTCGACTCTCTGCTAACGTAAGTGTGGTTACTCTGTCTGATTGAACCAGACTAGCTCTTAGCCACGTGCTGGAGGTGTGATATTGTACATACACCCTGACTCACTCTGTAGATGTTCATCAGTGGAAAGAGGCGGAGTGTGAGTGCCTCGTGCTTTTTATAGTGAGATACCACTCCTGAGTGTCCTGCCTGCTCATTGGTCATGTCCTGTTCTCTGTGTTCATTAGCTGCCTGTCTGTGCCTGTCTGTATATCATTATCTGCATGTCTGCATATCATGACAAGACTGACACTGCCCCCTAATAACTTTTAAAAAAACACAGGCAGCAGACCTCAGGCCTACCTACCCAAGCAGTGACCCAAATCCTGGAAACCCCAGACACCCCCCGTCCCCCCCCATTTTTGGCCTCTCGTGAGATTTGACGGCTAATGCAGCGGCTAAATCCCACCCACTATCTAGACTATTAATACAGTCTTTTACTACAGGACAAGTAATCTAAGCCACTAACATTTTTTTTAAATTCAGAGTACCCAATTATTTTTTTACAATTAAGGGGCAATTTAGTGTGGCCAATCTACCTACCCTGCACATGTTTGGATTGTGGGGGTAAAACCCACGCAGACACAGGGAGAATGTGCAAACTCCACACGGACAGTGACCCGGGGCCGAGATTCTAACCCAGGTCCTCAGCGCCGTCGGCAATAGTGCTAACCACTGTGCCACCATGCTGCCCCTCTAATCCACTAACATAACCACTATATTATCAGATGTAGTTGCTCATGGTTAACAACCCAAGTCACCATCGTGAAACAAATGGGGTTGCATTCTCCGCAGCCCCGTGCCGAAATCGCGTTTAGTGAGGTGGGGGAAAATCCGATTTCACACCGAAACGGGCCCGGCGCCGGTCCGGCGATTCTCCGGGCCCCAAAAATCGGCGCATTCACGTAGTACTCCTGGGGGCCATTGCCACAGGCCCACCCAGCGATCCCCTGCTCCCGACCGGCTGAGTTCCCGATGGCGTGGAACTAACATGGTATGCTGGTCGGCATGGCGACTGCGGATTCAGTCCGCGGCCGCACTGGTGGGGGGCGGGGGGAATCTGGCACCGTGGGGACCTTATGAGCAGCCGGGGAAGAGATCGGGCCAGGGGGATCCTCAGGCGCACGGCCGATGGGGGCGGGGGGGGGGCCTACATCTTCCAGATACCCCTGCTGTCCGGGTCAGCTATGGCGCTCGGTGTAGCCGCTGGAGGCCGACGCCGTGCGCATGCATGGACTCAAAACCAGTAGTGTGGCGGCCCACTTACGCAGCCAAATCTGCGTGATGCACTCAGGGTCCTGCTAGCCCCCTGAAGGTAAGTCAATCAGCTTGTATTATTTTGAGGAAAGTCGGGAGTACAACGCCAGCGTTTTATGCTGGCGTGGGGGACATAGCCCCATTTTCGGAGAATCCAGCCCATAATGTAAGAAACTTCACTCAATTTTACAAAAACCCTAATGGGTTGCTTGCATTCTGCTATGTTGATATTCTAAATAGAATTACTGAATCTGAAAGCTTAGCTTATTTCCATGAACCTTTTACTTGTGGTGGTCATAGATTAGAAATTTGTTCTCAAAACTGGCGGTTCACCTTGATTACTAACAGGCTCCCTGGTGTACATTGCACAAATAAATTTCCTCTAAACATACTGAGGCCATATTTTGGAGTAAGTAATTGAAATCACTTATTTCCAAATTGTGATCAGATCAAGTTTCTGTACGGTACATTGTTACGTCTTGTACGAGTCAAGTATTAACAGATGACTGTGGTTTGGTTTGGCAATATGACTGGTATAGGGAGTTACAAATACGTGTGCCTTTGGATTGGAATGTTGATATCTCAGATATGATTGAGTGCTAAGCTAATGATCCAAACAGATAGATACGGGCTTGTGTGATGGCAGGGAGAACCACATTTGAATTAGATGTATACTGGTGAAAATATGAAATATTTGTTGCCTGCAGTAGAGGCATAGCTTTAAACAGAATTGACTTTGCAAACTGCCATTGAGTTTGGAAAGCTGTTCAAACAGAAAACGACTGCACTGATCATAGTATGAAAGGTTGCATTCATGCCAAAATGAAAAGCTTCTGTTAATTATATCATAGAATGTTCAATATTTCCAAAGCAAAGTGACAAGGTGTCCAGTTATTATGGCACTGAAGTCACTTAGAACATGGAACAGAGAGTTTACAGTGCAGAAAGAGACCATTTGGCCCATCGAGTCTGCACCGATCCTTGGAAAGCCCACACTTCCACCCTATCCCCGTAACCCAGTAACCCCACCTACCCTTTGTGGACACTAAGGGTAATTTAGCATGGCTAATCCACCTAACCTGCACATCTTTGGACTGTGAGAGGAAACCGGAGCACGCAGAAGAAACCCACACAGACGTGGGGAGAACGTGCAGACTCCGCACAGACAGTGACCCAAGCCGGTAATCGAACCTGAGACCCTGGAGCTGTGAAGCCACAGTGCTAACCACTGTGCTACCGTGCCGCCCACTGCTACCGTGCGCCCACTTAAAATGATTTCTGCTCTAGACTTGACCAAACTTTCAAATATTGTTAGTTACAATGTATGGAAGACACAGATAAAAGGCTCATCTTTTCATTCATGTTAATCTAGCAAGTTTGCTGAGTTTGCAGTGATGAAGAGCTGATGCAGCAGCTGAAAAATAATCTCTTCCTTACTTTGTTTGCCAGAATTTGCAGAACTGATGATGCAGAAAGGATCAATGGGTGAGAATAAGGATTGAAGAGTTAACATATAACCTCCAGAATCTTCAAACCATCAACTGTCACAAATATCTCTGTAATTAGACCACAAGCAGCTCAAGGCACATCGACGTGTCGGTTTGTGAATCTATATATAAAGTGACCTACAGGGAAAATAAGCTTTCACAATTTAGATTTATCAGTGGGGTGTTGTGTGGTGTTCCCACATGCCGGTCCATGAAGTGAGAGTAATATAACTCAAACATTTGGCTCCCAGCGCGAAAGTTCCAAAATGAGTTGTCCCAGTAGGGGGAAGTGTCAAATGGAGATCAGAAGCTTTGTCACGGAGAGAAAGAAAAGGAAAAAATGAGAGACAATTATTTGTGCCTGCACTCATACACTTCCTTGTGCCCCAGAAAGACTAGCTATTAGCTCAGATTGACTGTATGTCCTGGGGAATGCTGGATGGTATATGTGGAGAAAGCAAATTGGATAAGGAAATTAAGCTCTAGCTCTGTTTCAATTATCTGATAGGGATGATTCATATAAAGAACATATTTTATTCAGGTTGGTTCTATAGATATTCATGGAAACATATTGTGCGCAATAAAGCTTATTTATTGTAATATCATAGGACTGAAACTCAAACCGTCAGTCCTTCATTATTATTTATCAATTTTATACCACAAACCAGTGTATTATTTTTTGATTTCAATGTGCATAATTTTTTAGAAGGGAAACCAGTAATTATCTGTCTTGCATGGCTACAGTGGTTTGTTGCAGTACTTTATTTAATGTCACTTTGTGAATTAAAATCTAGAATTTAATAACATTGGCCAGCATTTTACTGCATTGCCTGTGGCGGTTCGCCGTTGATCGCTAGCGGAATCTTCCGGTCTCACCGAGGACTACGGTATTTTGTATGGCTCACCTGTCCCTCCACTTGGGAACGTGCTGCAAGGCTCACCTTCAGACGGAACAGAAGATCCCGCTGGTGGGGAGGGCCAGAAAATCCTGCCCATTGTGTTCTTCTTTTGGTCTGGCTGTGTGGAGCGTGTTGATGCTGCATTATGCTCCAGGAATAATTCAATGAAAAAGCATTGCTTAATGCCCCCTTTGAATTAGGATACAGAGGAAATTCCTGTGAATGCATTAAGTAGTATAATGCTAATGTTCTATTATTATTTTCTTGTACCTCGTGCAGTATTCAATTGATCAGTGTATGATTATGTGTGCCTGTAGATTGTTCTCCGTTCTGTTTGTCAAGCCTGTGACTGTGGTCAGAGGAACAGAAACTAAACTGAAGGAGGAAGCTGGAAACATGGAAGCAGGCATTTTAATAAAGCATTGTAAACAAAACTCCTGTTCAGACATCAAACTGGTGTGATCTCTGCATATCTCCAAGGCATAAAACATAACAACTGGCACCGGGATGGAGGATAACTTAAATGGACTGGCTCCAGCACCATTTCTTTCTTCACCAGGACATCCATCCAAGCCATGGGTTTCAGGATTCAAGACCTACTTGCTTATTACTGGGATGGACAGTGTGCATATCGGAGCAATCTTCAAGAAAGCAATATGCACATATTCCCAACTTGAGGAGGTACCCATCAATCCCCAGCAGCGTGTCCAGCTCAAGGGAAAAAGCGTAACTAATGCTTGAAGTGGAGTTGTTTCACAAAGGCGTGCAGGTTGTCGAAGAAAAGGACTTCCTCAGTTTAATAAATGGCAGTTAATGCTCTTCCTCAGAAGATGTGTATACCATCACAGATGGTAAAGAACCAAGACATTTTAAGGAATGCTCAGTCGAGATTGTGGGCACCTAGTTTCATTCTTTGTTAAGGTTGGTGTGAAAGTATCTATATTGAGTGTCAAATTTTGCCATCATTATTTTTTGCAACTTTGTCTCACTCTTGCAACAGGCACTGTACACGGTTACGATGATTATTATTCCACTTTTGGGAGTGATAATCGTTCCAGAGGGCTTACATAAATGTCACCTGAACAGGTTCATGTTCTGCGTAGCCAATGGCAGAAGCTACCTTTCCGTAAACTTGTCTTCAAACTTGAAGATCTCACAGGAGTACACATTAACACGATCGATGACATTATTATGTACAATGTTATCCTTCCTCATTTACCAAATTTAGGGAGATTCAGGCGTACTGTCATGTTCCTTGCATTGACACTTCAATTCTGCCAGCTTTGAAAACTTTGAGATGGTTGCCATTTACAATCCGTGCTCACATGTGACAGGAGCTCAAATGACTTGAAGCAGACAGTTTCATTGAGTAAATGAATTCATGGCCATGGATACCGAACCTAGGTCATTGTGTGATGCAAAAATTGCGAACATAGACTATGCGTCGACCTTAAGCTGGTGAACGAAGCAATTATTCCAGAGAGGTATCCACATTCTATGATCCAAGAGCCATTGGCATCGTTTTATAATTCCACAGCTTTCATGAAACTCTATGTAACAAAGTGATCTTCGGATAACACTAGAGGGGCATAGCCAACATCTTACAGCTTTTGTTACTTGTAAACGTGCATTTTGGGGATTGCAGAATGCCCCATGGACTAAGTTCAGCACCTAGTGTATTCCAGAAGATAATTTCATCAGTCTTGTCAGACGTTGAGGCGACACTTACCTACTTGACAACATTATTATTCATGGAATCGACAAAGCAGAACACGATTAACTGTTAGCAGTGTTACTCCTTTAACTCGCTCAATACAATTCGATGTTCAACGAGGATAAATGCACATTCACAGCACCTAAGAATGATTTTCAAGGTACATAGTGGCAGCAGCTGGAGTAAACTCTACAAACGATCAAAGGATCTCATGTGCTTCTAATGCCATCTATTTGCAACAATTGGCTTCCTTCCTCAGTACTACTAGTTTTCCTCACAGATTTGTTTCTAGGTATGCAAAGATTGCAGAACCTCTTTGAGAGCTACTACACAAAGATGCACAATGGGAATATACAATCATACAGCAAACAGCATGACACATTAAAGGCAAAGATACCATCTCCTCCAGTCCTCGTGCATTTCAACCCACATGCAGAAATGCATGCCACAACAGATGTGTCAGGAAATGAGATTGGAGCATTACTCTCGCGGTATGTTGAAGGAAGGAAATGAACTTATGTGTCATACCCACTGTCATAAACTGAAAGTTCTACTGGAGAGCAGGAAACACTAGCCTGCATTTACACTTGTGAATATTGGCACGTATATCTCTACGGTAGAAAATACACTCTCTGCATCAATCACCAAGTGCTGACTACAGTGTTAGCCACATCAGGATCTGTTCATAAATCTCTATGAATCTACAGATGGTCAGATTGTCTTCATCTGTACAATTTTGAGGTAGAGTATCGTGCAAGTTCACACAGTCGATAAGCTGACATGCTTAGTTATTATAGATAGCATTAGTGATAGTGAAATGACTGACAACATTTGAAGACTATGTGATTGGGGTGATTTTGCATGCGACTGTGACTCTTGCTATGCAAGAGGAGATGAAGGCTATATCGGTGACAGACAGCTCACTACAGAAAGTAATCCTACAGAAAGTTTGACTCAGGAGGTACCGGGGTGTGACCAATGAGTTACCGAGTTTTGACTCGAGGGTACAGGGGTTTGACTCAGGAGGTACTGAGGTTTAACTTGAGAATATGGAGTTTGGCCCCGGAGATACCGAGGTTTGACTTAGGAGGTACCGAGGTTTGACTCAGGAGGTACCGAGGTTCGACTCAGGACGTACCGAGGTTTGACTCAAGGATACCGAGGTTTGACTCAGGAGGTACGGAGGTTTGACTCAGGAGGTACCTGAGGTACTAAGAACTGAGGGTTTGACTCGAGGGTTCCGGAGCTTAGCCCGAGGATACTGGGTTGACTCGATCTTGGATGCAGGCATTAAGTGCAAGGCCTTGGAGTGAAGCTTTGGATAATGCCTGCACCTGAGGTGAGAGCATAGGATGCAGTAGAGTGGCAAAAGCTGTGGCCACATGGTCATGTGGTGTTTCGCAAGGGTGATGTGCGGTGTTGCCAAAGCAGAATGCAAAGTAAGAACTGGATATCAATGTTGTGGCCAGGACAGGCTTTGAGAGGCAGCTTCAGGAGATAAATGAGCAGAAAGTGATCCTTGGGAGACAGAAGCTAACTATCAAGTCTCTCTCTCTTTGATACTGCCATGACGGGAATGTTCGAAATATAGAGCCTGATGATCTCCTTGACATTCTTCTCACTAATAGGCAGGAGAGAAAAAGACATCATCAATGGAGGAACCTGGCTCAGCAAACACTGAAGAAGAACTATCAAGGGGAAAGAGTGACAAGGCTTGCTCTGCACACTGAGGATGAGCCCCAGAGAGCCGTCGTTCAGAGGTGCTTCAGGGTCAGGGTCTACAGACGGCGTTTGGCACTCCTGCAGATGTCCAAGAACCAGTGTCGCCGAAGACTGCGCATGACGAGGAAACTGGTTGGTCACATCTGCTGCCTTCTGCAGGATTTGGCACCATGGGAACTTGGAGGCACCACTGTCAGTGTCGCTGAAAGTTATAGCGCTGTTCAATTTTTACTCCAGGGCTTTTTACTTCCAGGGCTCAACAGGCAACCTCTGCTGGATTTCACAAGCCTCCGCACACAAGTGCATTCAAAACGAGACTGATGCAATCTTCATGAAGGCACACAATTTTGTTCATTTTTATCGGGATCAGGCAAGCCAGGGGACAAGGGCGATGGGCTTTGCACAGACCTCTGGTTTTCCACAAGTGCAGGGTGCCATCGACTATACTCACATGGCACTCAAAGTTCCAGAGCATCAAACAGTAAATTATGAGAGCTGCAAGAACGTCTCCTCACTGAATGTTCAGCTGGTTGGGCCACACCAAATGCATCCTGCAGCTGTGTGTTTAATTACCAGGGAGTGTGCTCAACTCCTGGGCCACTCTCAGATCCTTGACATCTTTCAGGGTCCACAGAGGCTGTAGGATTGGCACCTCAGGGAGACCTCTGAGGATGTGGTTGATGATGCCTGTGTGGAGGCCACAGAGTACAGCTGAGACAAGATACAATGATGCTCATGCAGCAACTTGCATTTTGTCGGACCAGACCATTGGGGTGCTGAAGGTGAGGTCAGAAGTCTTGCACCAAAGTCTCCAAGATAACTGCCACCCTAGCTGTGTTGCCCTCAGTGCGTTGGCCTCAGAAATAAGGTGGACAGACTCCTCCATGCAACCTTTCGATCTGAGGAGTGTACCGGACATCCCTTACTGATTTCTCTCCTTTTCCTTTTTAGCTCCAGCAACTGAGGCACAACCAAGACAAAGACTCTTCATCTGACTGGGACTCAAACAGATTCTAGGCTTCCTGCAATTCTTCAAGTGCCCGTATCCTGGTACGTCCCTGCCTCCACCTGCTGTGAATCTAACAGTGTGATGTACTCACCAGATTCTGACCCTGCGGCTTCTCTAGAACTAGCTCCCACTGAGGTGTGTGGCTCTGCGCTGGTGGAGGGTGAGCGTAAGCACTGTGACAGTTCTTCTACTTCAGGCTCGATGAAACCCTTTGTAGCTATGCTGTCGGGGCTGGAGTTGGGGGCCTAGCTGATAGACTCCATGAATTCCATCCCAGATGAGTCTGTGAAAGAAAGGAGAGAGAAGTCATTTGTGTATGACAGGGACCTTTAGAAACAGGAGACAGACTCACAGCATTGCTGCCTGATGGATGATGCCGACCTCACCATCAGCACAGGAACGGTCAACATTCACCCCGGCCAGCTGGATGGCTCTGTCCTCAAATTCAGTGAGGACCATGAGTTCTAGCATCCCTACAACCATCTGCGATCTCTCCCTCTTGTTGTGAGCTAAATTGTCCTGCATGAAGACAGATGGAGAGAGTGTAAGCAGGATGCATGTCAGGGCAGATGATAAGGATGCCTGGCATGTGTGGATGGTGAGTGGGACCAGTGAGGTGATGAGAACATGACCCGCAGGGTAGATGACGGTATGTGTGGCACAGCGAGTGATGGTGTCATTAGAGCTGTCAGTGAGTAAGATCCCTCTGGATATGTAATGGGTGTATGAGTTGAGCGTGATAAGAAGGATGACTTACCTTGGCAGGATGGAGATCATTCATCATCTTGCAGCTCTGGGTGGCTTTCCTTTTCTGCAGGATATTGGCACTGACCACTGCTGCCACCACTCCCATACTGGGTTGGTGACCTTGCTGATTTTCATCCTGTGTGTGGGTAAAGCACATCACGGCAGAGCTTCATAGCATCTCAGAGTTTTTCCAGGGAGGCGTTGGAAAACTTGGGGCAATTTCCTGGCTGCCATCACTTCTCGGTATCCTGCAAAGTGTGGCCACTATGTGTTCAGAGGCACTTAATTGTGACCCAACGATTACAGCACTGCGTTTATGATTGGGTGGGTGAATCAGAGGCTGCAAGCCAACAATACGGCATGGAACACGTGCATGAACAATTTTGGCCTTTTTTGAGTAAAATACCGGTTTTATTTTGCAATTGTTCAATTGTTTGCTTATTCTGTTCCCCACATGATAAGCCTTGCATGCACCATCTTGCACCCCCCACCCATTGCTGGATTAATACCAGTGGTGCTGGGGTGTGGCTCTTAAGAGGGCATCAATTATCTGCTTATGGGCCTCAGTATTGGTAGTGTGGCACGATGACTACATATGGGCCTTCCCACAATAGACTTAATCAAGGTGGACCTGGGGAGATGGCAAGGTCTCCACCCACCACCCACTTGCCTGATGAAATGCCCCCTCCACCCCGCTGAACCTGCCACAGGATTCAACTATCTATCCAATGGGAGCCAGGAAGAGCAGTTGGACCACCAATGCATTTGTTATCTCTACTGCAATGCTCCAATACTCTCCTGGCCAGCTTTCCTTATTCTACCCTCCATGATCATCCTAAACTATACTGCTCTTGTCCTGCCTTGGACTGAGTCCCTTTCACCCAAACACCCCTGCACCTGCTACATTGGCATTTGGTTCACAACACCTGGAATTTTAAATTCTCATCTTGATTCCAACAATCTCCAGGATCTCACCTTTCCCTGTCTCTGTAATCTTCGCCAGTCCTTCAACCCTCTGACATTATCATTTGTCAACAAATCTCACAAAACAAATTATCTGGTCATTATCCCATTTGTGATTTGGGAGCTTGCTGTGCACAAGTTGGCTGCTGGATTCTTTCTAACATTGACTACACCTTAAATATATTTCATTGACTGTGAAGTGCTTTCGGACAACCTGAGATCATGGAACCTGCTTTATAAATGTAAGTCTTTTCATTACACACTTGTCTATGGGAGCTTTTCCAAATAATAGTTGAAGTCTGTTGGATTACAATATCTTACAGACATAAGTTAATATTTTAATTCAATGGCCCTATAAAGACCAAAATTCTCCGGCCGTTGGGTTTCTTTTTTCCCGCTGGCAGCAAGCCCTCGCCCACGGATTTCCCAGCGGCGTGCAGGGGCTTCAATGGGAAATCCCTTTGACAAATGGCAGGAAGAGACAATCTCACTGCCAGTGAATGGCGCACTGCCACGAAACACGCAGCTCTGGACAGGAAAATCCCACCCGGGTTTTGTATTTTAAGAAAGACGAACACACAGATTCTATTCAGTTTGAGATTAAACATTTGAAAACAATGTCTGAAATACATGAAGCAGTATCTAAAATCTGGCACGATGTGTGGTGTGGCTGGAAATTCCACCCAATGAACAATAGTACATTTACAGTTTAAAATACACTTAAGAGATTTAACCAGTAGAAGCTTCTGAAGAGCCAGTGAAGCTTTAGACAGAATGATTTGTGAAGTATGACTGTAAACTGAATAGCCTGACTGGTTTGAAGCTGAGAGATTATTGATTTAATTGTCCAGCCTCACATTGTAGAGAATAAAACATATAATTGTACAATCTCTGATTCACCACTTTGCCTTTGAAATTCGTGGAAATGTTGATTACTGAAAAGGCTGCAGAATTTTTGATATCTCTATATATATTAGTAAATTACACTTTTTGTAGATTTAGTGAAAAGTCACGTACCATTACGAGCATGTGATTTACGGATCTCTAATAAAAGATTGCATGTACCAGACAAATGAATTAAACTGTAGCTTTTTATTTGTTTATTTAAACGGCTAATTTCCCTGGAGAGCCTTAACTGTAGGTTAGAAATTGAGGGGAAAGTGAAAGGCAGGAAATAATTGTGCAGAACCACTGCTTGATAGTTAGGCACTTTTCAGAATAAGACATAGTTTCCTGAAATTTAAAAAGTACTACTTAAATTCCCAGCATGGATTTAGGACTCCAGCGAAACTGCATATTTAACCAAATGAAATAAACTGTACCATTTTGTATAATAGGAATCCATTATGATTCTATCAAAGTGTCAAAAATACTTTAGGAATTGTATTGAGATTCTAATAAAAGCATGATTCCTTTTAATTGAGATTCACGGTTGATTAGCAGTGGTTGCTTTGTTGAATAGCAAACTTGCACTCTAAGTGCACTTTGATTAGAATTAGATGCATCTGCATTCACAATGGAAGAAAAACTCGGCAGTTTTGAACATCTGATCCAATCAAATGTTCCAGTTGCTACTAAAACAGGAAGCTCTTAACCCAATGCATGACTTAAGGATTGACTTCTGGACGCTTAATATTTTTGAAAAGCTAATATCATTTTCCACATCTAGTTTCAGTCATGATTAAGAGTAATACGCAGCACTAAAGCCTTGTGATTCCCATGAACTCCAGGTGCCGTGTTACATGGAAACCATGAAATGTTGGATTTTATTATGATAATAAAGAACCAAGTAAAACAATATTATGCTGCAACATAAACGTGACAATATTCAATTGAAGTAATAGCTCACACTCTTTAATTTATTTATACAGCACCAGTGTCAACTCAGCTCTTAAGAAGATATTTTAGATGCAAATCTTCTGTGATACTCCAATTCTTTTGGTCAAGATTTTTCTGGAAAGTATCACTGAACCTTCGTAAAGGCCATTCATTTTATGACGTGCAAATGGTGATCTGCATTCACTGCATCAGCCTTAATATTAAAATTGACTCTAATAATAGAAAGTGTTCAAAAAAATCGTCAGGTCAGTCGGCATCTGTGGAGAGAACTGACAAGTTAACACTTCAAATGTTTTGTCGCAAAAATATTAGCCATTTTGTTTCAGAAAGGAAGTTTTGCTTTTAAAAAAGCAAACTTACTGAGATGACGACGCTTGCAAATGACGACGAATCTTCTTTGCACCATACCAAACACTCAGCGATTTCTGAACAGTCGATCATTTGTAGGCCTCAGTCAGATAAATTAGTGAATTTCAGCTCTGCTGAGTGAACGGAGCAGGATAAATAAATGAGTGGTGTCTGGTTCACTGGAACAGTTAGAGAATGAAGACCCGTAACTTCCGAGAATCGGCGGAAAGCCAGGGCCCCCCGATACTGGAAGAGAAAACGGCGCACTTACCCATGCTCAGAATCCACACCGAACCTTCCTGTTCCAACGGCAGTCGGGGCTCCACCACGACAGACTGCGCAGGCTCTAGCTGTTTTGATGTAGCATTTCAACTGCAGCTTTATATTGAAGACAACAGGAAACAAGTTTTTTAAAGGTATGTAGAAGTTTTTTTTAAAGTTTTTTATTGCTCTTTCTTTTATACAGGCATTGCTGTTGTTATCAGTTCTTTTAAAGTAATGTTTCATTTTATTTTTTTATGATGAAAGTGATGTGTTGGGTGCTCTGGATCCGTGGAACACATACAGGCCACCAACACTGTTGAACATACTTTCACTGTGGGTTGACACGATGTTAGATTAAACTAAACACCTATGCCTGTCCTAACCAGTCTATGCACTCAGCACATGGTGAAGATCTGTGCTGTAAGCTGTAAGCTCTGTCCTTCTGAGAGGCTGCATCCCGAATGAGTGGGGAAACTGATGCCCTCTATCTTTATAGTGAGTGTGCTCTAGCTGGTGATTGGCTGCGGTGCTGTGTGTGTTGATTGGTCTTGCTGTATGTCCATCAGTGTGTGTGTCTGCACCATGATATACGGGCGTATATTATGACCCCCCCCCTTTTATAAAAAAATGTATGTTTGTGGCAATAAACAATGTGTGGTGATAATGTTCCTAACTACGTGTGGGGTGCGAAGACATATTTACAGGACTACGTAGATGAGATCTAAGCTATTTACATGGGAAGGTGCCTGGTGCAGAGAAGCAGTATGCAACAAGAGTAACGAGATCAACACTATATACAAACCAGGGAAACGATCGAACAAAGCACCAAAACAATTCAGAGAGTCCATAAATTCAAAATGTTCATAAATTTAGTCTCTGAGGTGGGCGACGAATTATGGTTGACCGCCTCAAGGGTGGGTCGAGAGCCGCCGGTTCAGGAACGGGCTGGACTGTGTCAAAGTCAGGGGGAGGCAGAGTGACAGGGAGCTCTGCATAGTCCGTGGCAGGGTCAGCAGGAGGGCGAGGCGACACTGGAGGATACGTGGCGAGCGTGGAACGAGACGAAGGGCGCATCGATTGCGGCGCAGAATGGAGCCATCCGGTAGACGAACCTGGAACGAGTTGGGGGCCACCTGCCAAAGGACAACAGCGGTTGCAGACCAGCCACCATCCGGAAGATGGACGCGGGCGTTGTCATCTGGAGCAAGAGCAGGGAGATCAGCTGCACAGGAGTCATGAGCCGCCTTGTGCTGTGCACGAGACAGCTGCATCCGGCGAAGGACCGGAACGTGGTCGAGGTCTGGGACATGGATGGACGGCACCGTCGTCCTCAGGGTGCGATTCATGATGATTGGGCTGGCGACAGGCCAGTGGAAAGTGGGGCGGAGCGATAGGCAAGCAAGGCGAGGAAGAAATCAGACCCAGCATCGGCAGCCTTGCATAGGAGCGGGGGTACTGGATGTCACATGGGCAAAATTGTACCGCCTGGCAAAGTTAGACCATTCTTGGCTGGCGAAGCAGGGGCCATTATCCGACATAACCATGAGCGGGATGCTGTGTCGAGCAAAGGTTTCTTTACATGCACGAATGACTGCAGACGAGGTGAGATCGTGCAACCGTATCACCTCCGGGTAATTCAAAAAGTAGTCCACGATCAGGACATAGTCTCTACCTCGCGCGTGGAACAGGTCGATGCCCACCTTGGTCAATGGTGACGTGACCAACTCATGGGGCTGCAGGGTCTCACGTGGTTGGGCCGGCTGGAAGCGCTGACAAGTGCTTCCAGTTGGGCTATGTCCTCATTAATGCCGGGCCAGTACACTGCCTCTCGGGCCCGTCAGCAGCACTTTTCCACGCCAAGGTGGCCCTCGTGTAGTTGTTCCAGGACAAGCTGGCGCATGCTATGTGGGATGACAATGCGGTCCAGTTTTAGAAGAACCCCGTCTACTATCACCAGATCATCTCTGACATTATAGAATTGAGGGCATTGGCCCTTGAGCCACCCGTTCGTTAGGTGGCGCATGACACGCTGTAGCAAGGGGTCAGCCGCCGTCTCGCGGCGAATTTGGACGAGGCGTCCTCCGAGGCAGGTAGTTTGGAGGCCGCGAATGCCACATGAGCGCCAACCTGGCAGACAAATCCCACTGGGTTACATGGAGTGTTGACTGCCCTGGAGAGAGTGTCAGCAATGATGAGGTCCTTGCCTGGGGTGTATACCAGCTGGAAGTCATATCACCGGAGCTTGAGAAGAATACGCTGGAGGTGAGGAGACATGTCGTTCAAGTCTTTCTGTATTATATTGACCAACGGGTGATGGTCGATCTCGACGGTGAATTGAGGAAGTCCACAGACATAATCGTGAAGTTTAACAACACCGGTCAGAAGGCCCAGGCACTCCTTTTCTATCTGCGCATAGCGCTGCTCCGTGTGGTCATCGCACGTGACACATATGCAACGGGGGCCCATGATGAGGCCTCATCACATTGAAGGAGCACTGCCCCAATGCCGAATTGACTGGCATCGGTCGAAATTTTGGTCTCATTTTCTGGATCAAAGAAGGCTAAGACTGGGGCATGGTCAGTTTTGCCTTGAGTTCCCTCCATTCGCGCTCGTGGGCAGAGAGCCATTGGAAGTCTGTCGTCTTCCTGACCAGGTTGAGGGGAGATCTAATAGAAACTTACAAGATAATGAATGGCTTAGATAGGGTGGATGTAGGGAAGTTGTTTCCATTAGCAGGGGAGACTAGGACACGGGGGCACAGCCTTAGAATAAAAGGGAGTCACTTTAGAACAGAGATGAGGAGAAATTTCTTCAGCCAGAGAGTGGTGGGTCTGTGGAATTCATTGCCACAGAGGGCGGTGGAGGCCGGGACGTTGAGTGTCTTTAAGACAGAAGTTGATATATTCTTGATTTCTCGAGGAATTAAGGGCTATGGAGAGAGAGCGGGTAAATGGAGTTGAAATCAGCCATGATTGAATGGTGGAGTGGACTTGATGGGCCGAATGGTCTTACTTCCGCTCCGATGTCTTATGGTCTTATGGTTCCTGAAAGCCGTGGTAAGAGAGGTGAGGTTAGGGATGAATTTCCCTGAACAATTGACCATGCCCAGAAATCGGAGGACCGCCTTCTTGTCCTCTGGTGTTTTCATAGCTGTGATGGCAGCTACCTTGTCCGCATCCGGCTGCACATCCAATTGGGAGATGTGGTCCCCGAGGAACTTAATTTCTGTCTGACCAATAGAGCATTTGGCCCTGTTGGGGCGGAGGCCATGCTCATGTGTACGTCTGAATATGCGCTGGAGGCGACTAACATGCTCCTGCGGGGTGGTGGACCAGATGATTATGTCATCGACATAGACGCGAACACCTTCAATACCTTCCATAATTTGTACCATAATCCTGTGGAACACTTCTGATGCAGAGATGATCCCAAACGGCATCCTGTTGTAACAATATCTTCCAAAGTGGGTGTTAAACGTGCAGAGTTTCCTGCTGGATTTATCGAGCTGGATTTGCCCGAATCCTTTTGAGACGTCGAGTTTGGTAAAGAGCTTGCGCGAGCCATCTCACATGTGAGCTCTTCGCGCTTGGGAATTGGATAGTGCTCTCTCATAATATTGTGATTGAGATCCTTGGGATCAATGCAAATTCTCAATTCGCTGGAAGGCTTTTTTACACATACCATGGAACTGACCCAGTCGGTCGGTTCCGTGACTTTGGGAATCACTTCTTGGTTCTGGAGGTCCTACAGCTGCTGCTTGAGGTGGTCCTTAAGGGGTGCTGGGACCTTGTGAGGTGCGTGCACCACAGGCGTGGCATTCGGTTTTAATAAAATCTTGTAGGTGTACGGGAGCGTGCCCATGCCCTCGAAGACGTCGTGGTACTGGTTGATAATGGCGTCGAGTTGCACCCTGAAGTCAGTGTCCTGAAAGGCAGATGCGTCAGCAGGAGAGAGAGAGTGAACTCTCTGAACTAGGTTCAACAGCTTGCATGCCTGCGTGCAAAGCAGGGAGGCTTTCGAGCAGCCCACAATTTCAAAGGGAAGGATGGCTTTGCGTGACTTGTGCGTCACTTCCAGTTGGCATGAGGCGCTGGCAGCAATGGCATTGCCATTATAATATAATAGCTGGCAGGCTGATGGCAGATGCCTGGTTTGACACGAAGGCTTTGGAGGTCAGACCGCACAATGAGATTGGCGGAAACACCGGTGTCCAGGCGGAATCATATTTGGGACCGGTTGACCGTAAGATTGGCACACCATTCTTCGTCAGGATCGATGCTTTATACCGGTAGAGGCTGGATTCTTTGCTTCGGGGACATCCTGTTTTTTGTAATGATACCAACTCAAAAAGGCGCCTTTGGGTCCTCGGTGTCAATATCGGGTCGCGGGTCCGAATTGGGCTCGGTGACCGTGGGCTGAATGGCCCGGACATTCCTGCGAGGCTGGCTGGTGCGACGAGAGTTGGCAGGCTGAGCTGATCTGCATAAAGCAGCATAGTGGCCAAGTTTGCCACATTGCAGGCATCGTCGGGATTTGGCAGGACATTGCCGCTTTAAATGGGCAGAGCCACAGTTGCCGCATGTTGTAGCGTCAGTACGATGGCTGCGCCACCACGCATGCGTGGCACGGCTGTACGTGGTGCGCGCCTGCGTAGTACATTCGTCGACGTCGCCGACCCCTCGTTCGGTGCTCACAAGCGCGGGAGTCCGCGAAAAGCATGCAAAATGGCCACCCTCATCCAGGCTGAGGACCTGGAGTTGCTCGATTGCTTGGACCCGTTCTGCCTCGTGGGGACCTTGTCGCACCGTTTCAGCCGCTTGGATGTGGGAATACCGACTAGTGGCGTGTTCATGTAGCACGCAGGTCTCAATGGCAATCGCTAGGGTGAGCTGCTTTACCTTGAGGAGCTGCTGGTGTAGGGGATCCGACTGAACACCGAAAATGATCTGGGCGCGTATCATGGAGTCGGAGGTGGACCCGTAATTAGAGGACTGCGCAAGGATGCGGAGGTGGGTGAGAAAGGACTGGAAAGTTTCATCCTTACCCTGCAAACGTTGTTGGAGTACATAGTGATGTCGCAGTGACTGTCAAACTTAAGGAGGACCGTCTTGAATTTTGATTTCTCTTCACCATCAGCAAAGGTGAGAGTATTGAAAATGTGGATGGCATGGTCCCCAGCCGTGTGTAGGAAGGGAACGATCTTCCTGGTGTCTGAGGCAGCTTCCCGGAAGCGTATTTGACTATCTTCCTGTTGGCCCCTAGGTTACCGATGATGCGGAGCAGCAGCTGCGGGCAGACGCTGTCCATTTTTCAGGATGGCTGTATGCTGGTGGAAGGCAGATCACTTTCAGGTAGGTCTAAGAAGTTCTAACATCCCTCAACTACTGGTACCATGATGTGTTGGATGCTCTGGATCCGTGGAACACATACAGGCCACCAACACTTAAAATAGTACAACACTATTTTATTAAGCTAGAAACTGTTGAACATACTTTCATTGTGGGTTAACACGATGTTAGATTAAAGACCTATGCCTTTCCTAACCAGTCTATGCACTCAGCACATGGTGAAGATCTGTGCTGTAAGCTGTAAGCTCTGTCCTTCTGAGAGGCTGCATCCCGAATGAGCGGGAAAACTGATGCCCTCTGTCTTTATAGTGAGTGTGCTCTAACTGGTGATTGGCTGCGGTGCTGTGTGTGTTGTTTGGTCTTGCTGTGTGTCCATCAGTGTGTGTGTCTGCACCATGATATACTTGTGTATATTATGACAGAAAGGTGATTATTATTTATTTATAAGTGAACATGGGCTCTGTTATTTGTTTCAAATCTGTGAAAGTATTTAAATCTGCACTATATTATTTCATAACTCGTATGGCATGCTTAAAAGTGTCCGTAACTTTTAATTTAGATTATGGTCATAAGATTTTAGAAGTGCACCAGGGCTTTATGCTGTCATGCTCCCTGAAAACCTGATTTTTTTTTTTTATTTGTGTTATAGAATCATAGAATCACTGCAGTGCAGAAGAAAACCATTTGGCCCATCGAGTCTGCATTTATGCTTTATCGTACTGAGGCCTACACCCCCACCCTATCCCCAAAACTCCACCTAACCTTTGGACACAAAGGGGCAATTGAGCATGGCCAATCCATCTACCTTGCACATCTTTGGACTGTGGGAGAAAAGCGAAGCACCCAGAGGGAAACCCACACGCAGACACGGGGGAAACGTGCAAACTCCACACAGACACCCAAGTTCCGAATTGAACACGGGTCCCTGGTGTTGTGATGCAGCAGTGCTAACCCGTGTGCCACCATGCTGCCCTTGTTATTATGTTTCTGCCTTTTTTATATCAACTATCTTATTCATTTATAATGATCTCATAATTAAATATTGTGTTTTAATATTTTAGTAAAACATTTTGTAGAAGCTTGTAAAGTTTAAGGAAAGTATTTATTGACAATTTTGTTTTTCTCAGAAATACCAAATTTGCGACCAGTTAGCATTTAACTTAATATTGAACTTTATCAACTGAAGAATGACATTTTGTGTAGTAACAACCTCAACGTTTACAAATATCTTGCAATAAAATATATTTTCTGACTTAAACACAACGGTCAGTAAAATATATTTTTATACCATAAACAGTACAGTTTTATTTATTTTAAATGGGAGGGGCTGAAGGGGAGTGAGGGAGGGGAAGGAAGGGGGAAGCCGATAGGAGGAACTTAAATTAAGAGGGAGAGAGGGTTTAGACACATTAATTGTAAATTTTACAAGCTCAAAGTCCAAAAACAGCAGCTGCTGAAGCGCAGTATCCTGGCACACATCACCTCTGACATCATTTCAGACTGTCCTTTGCCTGTGCACTCTTAGGGATGGGTAATTGATTTGCTTCCTCAGCGAGCAAAGATGTAGCCTAACTCTTCTCTCATGATCCCTGCGCCTATGTCAAAGCCTCAAAAGAAGTTCAAGGATTTTAATGAGCTGAGCTATAAGTGTGATGCCCCAGTGGAGGTGAAGCATGACTACGATTTTGAAGATTCTGGATTCTGCAATACCAGTCAGAGAAGTAGTTCACATTAGTTTACAGGAGGCTTGGTATCAACTAAGGCATTAAACTTTCTTAAAGCATTTGAAGTCATCTCTGAGGGATGAACATCACATCAGGGGTGACTCTTAAGCAGCTTAACATGAATTGCAAACTCCAAATGTACTTGAGCTCTGAATCAGCTGGGAGGACAGGCATGCTAACATTAATGTCCTTGAAGGAGTCAATAGCACCAGTATCGAGGCCATGATCATCTGAAACGAACTCCGCTGGGCCACCCATATGCTTAAGATGTCAGAGTCCCGACTGCCAAAGCAAATCTTCACCCAGCTCAAGGATGGATCTCAAATAAGAGGAGGACAAAGGAAGCTCTTCAAAGGCACTTTGAAGGTTTACCTCAAGAAATGGAACATAGACGTCAAGGCGCAGGAAACTCTTGATCAGAAGAGATCTACTTGGAAGAACCTCCTGACTGAAGAGATACAATTCTTTAAGAACACTCGATGGCAAGAGGAGGCCCAGAAAAGGAGCCTGAGAAAAGAATACCCGTGACCTAGAGTCCAAGGACCAATCCCACTCCTGGAAACTCCTGCCAAGTGAATGATTGAAGATGCGGTTCTAGGATCGGGCTCATTTGGGCAGCACGGTAGCCTAGTGGTCAGCACAATGGCTTCACAGCGCCAGGGTCCCAGATTTGATTCCCGGCTTGGGTCACTGTCTGTCCTGAGTCTGCACATTCTCCCCGTGGGGTTCCTCCGGGTGCTCCACTTCCCTCCCACAGTCCAAAGATGTGCAGGGGTAGGTGGATTGGCTATGCTAAATTGCCCTTAGTGTCCAAAAAAGGTTAGGTAAGGTGGGGTTATGGGGATATGGTGGAAGTGTGGGCTTACGTAGGGTGCTCTTTCCAAGGGCCAGTGCAGACCCGATAGGCCGAATGGCCTCCTTCTGCACTATAAATTCTGTGATTCTGTGATCAGCTGCACAAGGTCTCACAGAACCCATGACCAGTAACATGGAGTATCTTAGATGGACAATCATACTCGTTAGTGAGTGATCACTGTATTTGATCCATTATAGTTCTTTTGATGGAATAACATCCTCATGACAAACTAAGTTTAAAAATATCTTTCTTTCACTTTCTGTGACTTCAAACTCACTTTATACATTAAAATACTCTTTTAATGAAATTAACAGCCTCATGACAAACCAAAGTTTAAAAAACATATATCTTCCTTTCACTTTATTTCCACTTTAAATATAATTATAAATGTTAAACACTAATAATATACAACATTAACCCTACCAAACAAATGCTTTCCGATGCCTTCTGCCTCGGCTTGAAAAAAAAGCGCAAATGAGAAAGTGTAAAAACTTACCAAACATTAGGGCAAGCCGGCCAA
The DNA here is from genome assembly GCF_047496885.1 of Scyliorhinus torazame. Taxonomy (NCBI): domain Eukaryota; kingdom Metazoa; phylum Chordata; class Chondrichthyes; order Carcharhiniformes; family Scyliorhinidae; genus Scyliorhinus; species Scyliorhinus torazame. Next base: position 170,799,774 of record NC_092710.1, read on the forward strand.
GTTAGTGCTGTCCCTGGATTTTTAATGCAGCAGCTTCAGCGCAGTGGAGGAAGGAAAGCAGGTGAATAAAAACGCACTGGGAGTTTAAACATGGCGCACTATCGACATGCATGCCTGTGTGCTTACACATGCAACTAGTCACGGTACGCATGAGTGACGGACAACGAATTAAGTCCAAAAGCAGACTGGAAGTTACGGGTCTATGTTTTTTACATTCTGTGCTACCTGCCACAGGAACCGGAATTCTCCATTCCTGAGACTCCGGGGCAGGATTCGTGGAGTTCCACAACAGCAAACCTGGTGCCGCATATGGACAGATTCAACAAGCATTGACGGGCGAGCACCGGCGCCACATGGAACACACTCGATTCCAATGAGAAACGGTGCAGGATTCGCCAGATTGACACTCAGGAGGCCGACAAGCTGCAGCCACATACACACACTGCACTCTCCACACACACCATCCCAGCCAACAAGATGTTAGCGAGGAGAGGGGCACCCCATTTTACGGACACCAAGCTTCAGACCCTGCTGGACACAGTGGAGGAAAGGCAGGTGAACCTGTGCCCTGGCCCAGGAAGGCGTATGCCAGCCTCTGCCATTCGTCGGGCCTGGGGGCAGGTGGCAGAGGCTGTAAGCACCATCAGCAACATCGCCGTAGCAGCCAGCAGTGCCATAAGTGTTTTGTTATGCTCTTGACGTAGCATAAGCTGCTTCCTTGATGTGCACTCTGACAAAGGAAGGCTCAGACTTGGAGATAGCTTTAACACATTTATTAAACTATTAACAATTCTCCTACTTGGATTCGGCTCTCCTGTTAACCCTGCTATAGCTACTCAGACTAACTAACCAGTCTGCTACAATCCACGTGGTGGGTGTGATGTTCAATCAACCCTCTGTCTGTACTCACGGAGTGTCTCCACTGGAAAGAGACTGAGTATGTGTGATGTGTCCTTTTATATGGGTTGGTGTAATGCCCTCCTGTGGTAGTGTCACCTCTGTGTCGTGACAGCCCATTGGTCGTGTCCTATCTTACTGACCTATTGGTTGACTGTCTGTGTGTCATGTCTCTGGTGCTCCCTCTAGTGTCTAGCTAGGTGTAGTATATGTACATTAACCCTTTTTGTACTTACAGTGATGTATATCACCACAATAAGAATGTGTACAATGTTTCAATCTGCCTCGGTGCTCTGTCAAAAGGTTGTGAGGGTGGGCTGGTCTGGGCTGGCCGAAGATGGGGCGCGGGGGTAGGTAATGGCGGATGTTGGGAGTGGGCTTGGCTCGGGGCTTGCGGTTCACACTGCACTTCGGTGTCGCACCCTCATCCCACCAACCTCCAACACCAACCAGCTCTGCCACCCCAGGGAATCGATAGGACCGTGTGATGGAATGGCCAGCTCGCATGCAGGGATTGTAGAGGTGGACGGTGGAATGTGCTACTGTGAGCAGGAGTCAGACGATGTCAAACGATGCAGAGCACCAGAGCTCATCGCAGAGCGTGTCATCATCATCTTCCATCCTATGGGCCATACCCGCTGTAACTGCCAACCCAGGGCCCACACCCCGTAGGCATCAGGTATGTATCACGGAGGGGTGGCAGACGGGGAAGGGGTGGATGGTCGAGGGAGTGGTAGAGGAGTGAGGGGGTGGGGTGGGGATCGGATCCGAAGTCCGTTCCCTGGCCAGTTCTGCCCCACCCACAGTCCGTAAACCTGGAGGCGGTCAGAGCATCCAATGCACGATGGCCCTGGCGCACATGTTTTGCGGCCTCCCGTGCCTGCCTGGGCCCCATGTCCTGCCCATCCTCCCCTCCCCCGCATCCTCACGTCAGACAAGGCTAGACGTTCATCGTCCTCCTCCAACACGTAGCCCCTCAGTTGTGCGATGTTGTGTAGGATGCAGCAGGCCACCACTATGCAGGCGACCCTCCCAGCGCCATACTGGAAGGCTCCTCCAGAGCGGTCCAGGCACCTGAACCGCATCTTCAGGATGCTGAAGCACTGGTCGATCACACCCCTGGTCACTGCATGTACGTCGTTGTAGTAGGTCTCTGCATTGGGCGCAGACGTGCATGATGCGCATCTGATGGTCACACACGAGTTGCATGATCAGCGAGTGGAACCCCTTTTGGTTTGTGTAGGTGCATCTGCAGGTGCTTGTAGGGCGACACACATCCCGTCGATCACCCTCTGTTCCCAGGGCATCGTGGAAATGAAGCCGAATTCCGCTGCTCAGGCATCTTGGTTGGCACAGGATGTATTGTGCCGACTGGCACATAGGGCCGATGTGATGGTGTGGATGCACCTGTGTACCGAGTTCGTGAGATCCCAGGCAGGTCCCCACTCGGCACCTGGAAGGCCCCGTGGCCTGAAAGTTCAGGGCGACCATCACCTTGACGGCAACCGGAAGCGGGTGTCCTCCCCCATTCCCCCGCGGTGCCAGGTGTGACATGATGTGGCAGATATGTTGCAGTATCCCCCTGCTCAGCTGGAATCTTTGATGGCATGACTGGTCCAGCAGATTGCATAGAACATAAAACAGTACAGCACAGTACAGGCCCTTCGGCTCACGATGTTGTGTCGACCATTTATCCTAATTTAAGATCAACCTAACCTACACCCCTTCAATTTACTGCTGTCCATGTGCCTGTCCAAGAGTCGCTTAAATGTCCCTAATGACTCTGACTCCACCACCTCTGCTGGCAGTGCATTCCACACACCCACCACTCTCTGTGTAAAGAACCAACCTCTGACGTCTCCCCTTTATCTTCCTCCAATCATCTTAAAATTATGTCCCCTCATTCTCAAATGAGGTACACTCGAGGCCTCATGCATCACCTCTTTTGCATCTCCTTTCCCTTGCAGAATAGCACTTTTTTGACTTACCTTAATTTCTCTGCTTGAAAACCCCCACCCATATCTGATCACATTGGGGCTATTTTTCCACCATCCTCAGCGCTGGTCCTCTTTCCAAATGAGTTGTAAATTGGCCAGCTGTTAATTGGCCTGCCAGAATATAATTGCTTCTGTCACCAATTGTTGGCAGGAGCAGATTGCACATTTACTTCCAGTCCTGCAAATCACACTCGCACATTGACCTGAAGGTCAAGCTATGGTTACAAAGTGATCAAGATTGGGAAATAAATATTCCAGGATGCTCATTTTTAAGAAAGACAGACAGAATGGCAAATGAGGAGGAGTAACTGCGATAGCAAAGGATGGGACCTTTAGTGAGAAACAATCTGGCCTCAAAAAATCATGAAGTACAATCCGTATGAGTGGAAATTAGGAATAGCAAGAGTCAGAAAACACTGGTGTAAGTAGTTGTACCATCGGGCAGAGCACTAAACAAGTAATAATTATTGGAGCTTATAACATTGGAAATGTAATAATTGTGCGGTGCTTTAATCTTGATAAGAAACTGGGACAATTGCCTTGGTGAGAATGGTCTAGATGATGAGTTTGTTGAATGTTTTTGTGATAGTTTCTTGGAGCAAAATGTTGCAGAACCCACTAGCAATAAAGCATTTTTAGATCTAGAGATTACATTGGATTGTGCAATGAAGCAGGATTAATATTAGAAATGTAAGAGCAAAGGATCCACTGGGAAATACTTACTGTTCAATTCCATGTTCAGTTTGAAAGTGATGTATTCCAATTACAAACAAAATTATTAAACTTAAACAAAACCAATTACATGGCTTTAAAGGGAGTTTTACAACACAAAAAAGGCCCTTTGCCTCATCGTATCTGTGTCATCCATCAAACACTTGTCTATTCTGATCACATTTTCCAGCACTTGGCCTTGTATGCTATGACATTTCAAGTGCTCATTTATATGTACTAGGGTTCCCGTCATAACCACACTCAGGCAGTGAGTTCCAGATTCCCACCATTCTCTGAGTGAACATGTTTTTCCTCAAATCCCCTCTAAATCTCCTGTCCTTACCTTAAATTTATGCCTCATGGTTATTGAAAGCTCTACTAAAGGGGAAAAGTCGCTTCCTAACTATAGGATTTTGTACATCTCTTGAGGTCCTCTCTCAACCTTTTCTGAACAACCCAGTCTAACCAGCCTTTCTTCATAACTGAAATGCTCCAGCCTGGGCAACATTCTGGTGAATTCCTCTGCACCCTTTCTAATTCAAGAACTGCTCACAGTACACTAGCTGTGGTCTAAGGAGCATTTTTATTTAGCTCTATCATAGCCTCCCTGCTCTTATATTTTATGCCTCAGCAAATAAACGCAAATATGCAAAATGCCTCCTTAACCACCTTATTTACCTCTCCTGCTGCTTTCAGGGATCTTTGGAAATGCACCCAAGTTCCCTCTGGTCCTCTATACTTCCTTACATCCTACCATTCATTGTGTATTCTCTTGCCTTGTTAGCCCTCCAAAACACTCACCTTACACTGGTTTAGGTTAATTGAATAATTAACTAAAACATATGAAGGTAAATGAACAGTGGGAAGCATTGGGTAGCACGGTAGCATTGTGGATAGCACAATTGCTTCACAGCTCCAGGGTCCCAGGTTCGATTCCTGGCTTGGGTCACTGTCTGTACGGAGTCTGCTCATTCTCCCCGTGTGCGCGTGGGTTTCTTCCCGGGTGCTCTCATTTCCTCCCACTGTCCAAAGATGTGCAGGTTAGGTGGATTGGCCATGATAAATTGCCCTTAGTGTCCAAAATTGCCCTTAGTATTGGGTGGGGTTACTGGGTTATGTGGATAGGGTGGAGGTGTGGGCTTTTTCCAAGAGGCGGTGCAGACTCGATGGGCTGAATGGCCTCCTTCTGCACTGTAAATTCTATGATATTTAAAGTAATAGTTGAAATGTTCAATTGCAAAAAAGCTCAGCAAAAAATACCTATCCATGGCTCGTTCAGGAAGTTAGGAATAGTATTAGGTTAAAACAAGAGAATCCTAGAATCACTACAGTGCAGAAGGAGGTCATTCACTCTGCAAAACAACAGTAAGAAGTAATAATCTGCATTAGTGTCACAAGTAGGCTTACATTAACACTGCAATGAAGTTACTGTGAAAATCCCCTAGCCGCCACATTCCGGCGCCTGTTCGGGTCACAGAGGGAGAATTCAGAATGTCCAAATTGCTTAACAGCATGGGTTGGATTCTCTGCAGCCCCGCGCTGAAATCGCAATTGGCGTGGGGGCAGAGAATCCACTTCTACAACAGGATTGGGCCCGGCGCCACTCACGCGATTCTCCGGTCCCCAGAGAATCGCTTGCACGCGAAATCCGTGGCTGGGGGCCATTGCCAGAGGCCCTCCCAGCGATGCTCCAGTCCTGACCAGCCGAATTCCCGATGGTGTGGTTCTAACAACATCTGGCCAGTTGGGGCTCTGGTGGGGTGCCAGGGGATCAAGTACCGGTGGGAGCCTTATGGGCGGCCAGGGCGGTGATCGGGCAGGTTTGATCGAGCGGCACGGGGCAGATTGTTGGGACCTTCTTTGTTGGTCCAGGTCTGCCACTGAGTCTGCCATCGCGTTTGGTGGGGCCCCTGCAGGCCGCCGCCGTGCGCATGCAAGGACTCGCAGCCAGAAGCATGGAGGCCGTATCTGCAGCTGAAGCTGCGAGAAGCACTCCGGGGCCCTACCAGCCCCTTCAAGGTAGGTGAATAGCTGTAAATTTTTTAAAGGAAAGTCTGGCCTGAAACGCCAGCGTTTTTATATTGGCGTGGGGACATAGCCCCATTTTTGGAGAATCCAGTCCCATGTCTTTCGGGACTTGTGGGAGGAAACCCACGCAGCCACGGGGAGAACGTGTAGACTCCGCATAGACCGTGGATTGAGAGTATTTTAGAAACCAGCAGAAGCCCACCACAAAGTTTATAAAGGAAAAGATAGAATATGCGAGTAAACTAACCGAAAATACAAAAACAACTTATCAGAGTTCGAGTATATGAAAAGGAAGAGGGCAACTAAAATAATGTTGGAACTAAAATAAACAGTACGGACAGGAGGAATTATCATGGGGGATGAAGAAATAGCAGAGATATTGAACAAATGTTTTTGTCTGTTTTCACAGTAGAAGGCATAAGTTTCATCCCAGAAATGGACGATAACCTAAGGGCTAGAAAGTGTGAGCAAATTAATATCTGCAGAGAAAAGGTACTGGAGAAACATAAGGAACTAAAATCTGATAAATCCCCGAAAACTGATGGCCTACACCATCGGGTTCCAAAGGAGATAGCTTCGGAAATAGTGGATTTGCTGGCTATTCCAAAATTCCTTCAGCTGGATTCTCCGCTGGCAGAGCACTCACGCCCGTGGATTTCCCGACGGCATGGGGGTGCCCACAATGGGAAACCCCATTGGCCAACTGCTGGAATGGAAAATCCCGCTGCTGGGGGGGGGGCATGCCGCTCCAGAAATCGGGTGTGACAGGACGGAGAATCCTGCCGTTTATGTTCAGAAATAGAGCCATTAGATTGGAAGTTAGCAAATGTTACTCTGCTTTTCAAGAAATGATAGAGAGAGAAAACAATGAGCTGCAGGTCAATTAGCCTAACAGGATCTAACCAATAGGGTAGATAAAGAGGAGCCATAATATGGGGCTGTATAGCACAGGGCTAAATCGCTGGCTTTGAAAGCAGACCAAGGCAGGCCAGCAGCACGGTTCAATTCCCGTAACAGCCTCCCCGAACAGGCGGCGGAATGTGGCGACTAGGGGCTTTTCACAGTAACTTCATTTGAAGCCTACGTGTGACAATAAGCGATTTTCATTTCATTTCATTTCATATGTAGTTTACCTGTATTTCCAAAAGGTATTTGATAAGGTGCCACGCAAAAAAGGTTAATAGGCAAGGGCTCATGGAGCTCTGACTAACATTTTAGCGTGGATAGATTTTAGCATTAATAGATAGAAAGCAGAGAATGGGCATAAACAGTGCTTTTTCAAGTTGGCAGACAATAAATAGTGGAGTACTACAAGGATCAGTACTGGGATCTCCGCTATTTACCATCTAAATTAATGATTTGAATGATGAGACAGAGTAATGTATCAAAATTTGCTGATGATAGCAAGCCAGTTGGTAAGGTAAGCTGTGGGGAAGATAGAGGCTGCAAGGGGATATAGACAGGTTAGGCGAATGGGCAACAATATGCCAGATGGAACATAATGTAGGGAAGTGTGACTTTTTTCATAAGAATAGGAAAGCAAAATATTTTTTAGAAGGTGTGAAACATGTAAGTGATGTTCCAGGAGAATTTGGCTTACTCGTATAAGGAATGCAGGATGTTGCTTATAGGTGCAACAAGCAGTTAGGAAGGCAATTGGCATGTTGGCTCTGATTGCAAGGGGATTGGAGTACAAGAATAAAAGTCTTGCTACAATTGAATGAGGTTTGGTGATAATAGGTTGTGGAAGCAGTCAATACTATATTGATAGCTCTTCGAGAAACTGAAAGCATGATTTTCTTTCAATTCACAAACACAAGCAGGCAGTTTATTTGTTAATGTTTAAAGGGCAGGAGTATTAAAAATTTGACAACTTGACTGTACCACAGACCTTATCTGCCCTTCATGGGCAGTTATGATTTCTTCTAAAAATTTGTAGGTCACACACTGCAGGATAAGGCCCACATTCTAACAGAAATTGAGACTGTTTGCACTCAATACTGAGTTTAAATGACCCTGCTGAGTAGAGATTTGTTCCATGTTTGAGTCACATGCTTCTCCCCCATTTCCCTGCTGGTGAATATAGAATCAATCTGAAATAGAGACTGGAACTTCCAGACCCAGTTTCCCAGCGTCATTTTGGATATGCTGTGAAATCTCCACACTCAAAACCAAGGCCATCGGCTGTACCCCTTCTCCTGTCTCTTCCAAAAGCTTGTTCTACTCTGTGTGCCCTCCCTTCATTGTCCGAGTCATGCTCAGCTCCTACAGGAACACCAACTAGAAATGTCCTCCAGGACAATATTTAATGTGACAAAAAGCTTCTTCAGCTGCGGTCAGACCACACGGTAAACTATTCAAACTTCAGGCAACCATAGACAACTTCCAAAAACTGATACAATTGCATCAACAACCAAAATACATAACCTAAAAACTAAAAAACAAGTTGTATATTATCGCTTTAAATACTTTGGTGGATTTCATTCATTACAATCAATTGTGTATGACTAAATGTTGGCTGGAGGGCAGAGTTGGAAAATGGCACTGCCAGTGCCAATCAACATTGTACACTGCTTTGCATCATCAATGAACTGCTCTTCATTCTGTCAGCAATCCTAAGGCACAAACTATTTTACCAAGATGACTTTCTACGCACTTTCCAAATGTTAATAGGTTACTAACACAAGGTTACATGGTATAGTAATTCATTCATTCAAGGTCATCTGGAACTTAACAAAACCAGCACCTTGTGCTTATCATGGAACTACCACCATAAGAATTAATAAAGAAACATTCTCACAATTATGAAAGTTTACCTCAAGGAGTATTTGAAGAGTAGTCTATTTAATGATCATGAAAATGTTTGTGATGCAATCCTCTAATTTCTCACACAAGCTGCAGGATTTATATTCCAAATCTAATATTGCTGGCCCTTCTATTCTTTTCCAATGTTGACAGGCATAAATTGAAAATAAGTACTTAAACGGACACTCTTGGCTGAGAAGCAATATTATCATTTGGTTAGAAAACGTGAACAGATGATGCATTCACAAGATGGTGGTCTGAATAAAGCACTTAAGGAAAATAATATAAAATCGCAATATTTTATATTACACCAGCTGTCAAAAGCATCTGTTGCAGATCTATAGTCTATATAAACAGATTCATCAATTGCCTCATTGTATAATATTGGGAGCATGAGGGAAATCATGGGTGTGATATTAATATAACTTTGAGTCCTGAATGTGTGTTACAGTACATAATTTTGCTGATAAAAAATCAATATTTTGCACACATGTTCAACCATGCTTATCATTTTTATTTTTCAAATTACTATACCTTTGTTTCCTGCTTTGGCTATTTGAGTTTGAAGTACTGCTGGATTTTAGCCGTGTTTTTGACGTAGGAAATTATTATACTTTGAGTACTGGCAAAGTTTATTGTGAACGTCAGATAATTGCAGCAGGAGATAATGAAGGAGGACATGAACCGTGCAGTAATTATATTTCGGGTAAATGTGCAGTCTTCAAATTACTGCTCACTATTTATCCCAAAGAAAGAATAATATCCCTCTGCCCGCCCATATAACAGTTTTAGTATGTTTTACATTCTAATGAAGGTGATCTTACTGACAGTGTGCCCATTAAATGTTTAAGTCTAGAAGTGAATATTTGTGATATTATTGTATGACTACTGAGTGTACATGATATTCTTCTGTACCTATGTTTAGCAAATGCAATGATATGCTTTCTGTTTATGTTAAATGTATTATCATCTGTATTATATTTCCAGATAACAAAATTCCCATCACGGGCACAGGGACAATAGGTTGAATGGCCTCCTTTCTGCACTGTCATTCAGGGCTAGTTTACATGAATTACTCCACAGAAACAGGTCATCAGCCTGATCTGCACCAGCGTCTTCTGTTTGGAAAATGGGTAAAGGAAAATCAACTGGGTAGGACTACACCCACAGCTCTGTCCCTACCACACCACACGTTCTCATCTCTCCCCCCTCCAGCAGTGAAGGTAACTGGCTCGCTTTTCGCCTCTCCATGAAAATTTATAACAGAGATAAGGGGCTGGATTCTCCACCACATGCCGCCAGTAACGAGTTGCCGATGTGGTGACAATCCAGCGCATTCAAAATATGGGAGCGACATTGGGCAGCGATCCCATTCCAATACACTGTCCCCAACTGATGGTGGTGTTTAGGTTCACGCCTCGTCCCCTGAGTCCCTCCCCTGATGCTCCGCCCCCGATGGGCCGAGTTCCCGACGGCATGGGCCACTCATGCTGTTTTATTTGTGCACCGGGTGTGGCGGCTGCGGACTGAGTCCAACGCCGCCACAGTCGGGGGGAGGGGGGCCTTCTGTGGGCAGCGGGTGCTTTGGCGGGGGCTGGGGGCACTGGTGGGGGGTGGTCAGAGGTGGCGAGGGGGTTACTGGGGGCAGTACTTGGCAGGCCGGGTCCGCGTGCGGCTGGCGCCATGTTGAACGCATGGCCGCTGCAGGTTGCCGCCACCATGCGCATGCATGGCCACGGACCCGGCAATTCTCCGGACGTATCCGCAGGTAAAGCCTGGGGCTTTACGCTGTGTGGCTGCCAGCCCACCCACCAGACAGAGGATCGGTGCAGTGTTTGTGCCATTTTTTCTGGCGTAAAACGCCACTGTTCCCACCTTTTAAATGGAGAATCCAGCCTGTAGTCTCCCAAATGGAAAATTCCAGACAAAGCCTTTGGAATGTCAAACTTGCTACCACAGGGAGTGTTGTAAGTAAATAGTATAAGAACATAAGAACATAAAAACATAAGAACTTGGAGCAGGAGTAGGCCATCTGGCCCCTCGAGCCTACTCCGTCATTCAATGAGATCATGGCTGATCTTTTGTGGACTCAGCTCCACTTTCCGGCCCGAACACCATAACCCTTAATCCCTTTATTCTTCAAAAAACTATCTATCTTTATCTTAAAAACATTTAATGAAGGAGCCTCTACTGCTTCACTGGGCAAGGAATTCCATAGATTCACAACCCTTTGGGTGAAGAGGTTCCTCCTAAGATCTGTCCTAAATCTACTTCCCCTTATTTTGAGGCTATGCCCCCTAGCTCTGCTTTCACCCGCCAGTGGAAACAACCTGCCCACATCAATCCTATCTATTCCCTTCATAATTTTATATGTTTCTATAAGATCCCCCCCCCGCATCCTTCTAAATTCCAACGAGTACAGTCCCAGTCTACTCAACCTCTCCTCATAATCCAACCCCTTCAGCTCTGGGATTAACCTAGTGAATCGCCTCTGCACATCCTCCAGTGCCAGTACGTCCTTTCTCAGGTAAGGAACTGAACACAATACTCCAGGTCTGGCCTCACTAACACCTTATACAATTGCAGCATAACCTCCCTAGTCTTAAACTCCATCCCTCTAGCAATGAAGGACAAAACTACATTTGCCTTCTTAATCACCTGTTGCACCTGTAAACCAACTTTTTGTGACTCATGCACTAGCACACCCAGGTCTATCTGCACAGCAGCATGTTTTAATATCTTATTTAAATAATAATCCCTTTTGCTGTTATTCCTACCAAAATGGATAACCTCACATATGGAAACATTGTATTCCATCTGCCAGACCCTAGCCCATTCACTATCCAAATCCCTCTGCAGACTTCCAGTATCCTCTGCACTTTTTGCTTTACCACTCATCTTAGTGTCGTCTGCAAACTTGGACACATTGCACTTGATCCCCAACTCCAAATCATCTAAGTAAATTGTGAACAATTGTGGGCCCAACACTGATCCCTGAGGTACACCACTAGCTACTGATTGCCAACCAGAGAACCACCCATTAATCCCCACTCTTTGCTTTCTATTAATTAACCAATCCTCTATCCATGCTACTACTTTCCCCTTAATGCCATACATCTTTATCTCATGCAGCAACCTTTTGTGTGGCACGATGTCAAGAGCTTTCTGGAAATCCAGATCTACCATATCCATTGGCTCCCCATTATCTACAACGCTGGTAATGTCCTCAAAAAATTCCACTAAATTAGTTAGGCACGACCTGCCCTTCATGAACCCATGCTGCGTCTGCCCAATGGGACAATGGGATTGGCCACGCTAAATTGCCCTTAAATTGGAAAAAAGTAATTGGGTATTCTAAATGTATTTTTAAAAAATATACCTGTATCCTCAAACACAACTTACTCCCAACTCCTCAGCCACAGGGTCACGTGGTGGGTTTACACTGCCACCTAGTGGTCAGAGGTTGTGCATAACATTATGTACAGAACTGCTTTATGCATGTCATCTATTGTAATGTATGCTTCGATTGATAAAGGCAAGTGTCCCATATGCCTTTTTCGTCACCCTATTAACCTGCCCTTCTGCCTTCAGAGACCTATGGACAAATGCGCCAAGGTCCATTTGATCCTCGGACCATTCATTGAGTACTTCCTCATCACATTATTCCTTCCAACGTGTGTCATCTCATACTTTTCTGGTTAAGTTCCATCTGCCACTTAATTGTCCATTTGACCATCCTGTCTACATCTTCCTGTAACCCAAGACACTCACTCAACCTCATTGTTTTTTTTTAAATTTAGAATATCAAATTCATTTTTTCCAATTAAGGGGCAATTTAGCGTGATCAATTCACCTACCCTGCACATTTTTGGGTTGTGGGGGCGAAACCCACGCAAACACGGGGAGAATGTGCAAACTCCACACGGACAGTGACCCAGAGCCGGGATCGAACCTGGGAACTCGGCACCATGAGGCAGCAGGGCTAACCCACTGCGCCACCGTGCTGCCCTTCAACCTCACTGTTAAGCACCTGGCCAATCTTTGTGTCATCCGCAAACTTACTGATTCTGGCCCCATACAATCATCTATGTTGTTTATATAAATGACGAACAATAGGGGACCCAGCACAGATCCCTGAGGTACGCCACTGGACACTGGCTTCTCTTCACTAAAGCAGCCGCCTGTCATTGCCCTAGTCTCCTGCGGTTAAGCCAGTATTGAATCCACCTCATCAGATTACCCATTGGGTATGAGATCTGCTTTCCCTGCCTGAAAAAACTCCCCCACAGGTGTAATTCTGGGGGCTGTATCGATGCAAAATGCTGAAGATTCCACTAAATGGTACCTAATTAGACTGCGCTTTGTGAAAATAGGCAGATTATCTGATTCCAGGCCCACCATTAGTAAATTTTCCATGGAAAGACATGGCCAGGGAATCGATCCATCACATCTCACAACTTTACTGGTGCCCGTGCCTCCCTCCTCATCTCCTGCGGCTGGTAAAATTCAATGCCCAGGGCTGGATTTCATGGTGCAATGTATTCAATCACCACTCCACTGCCCCCCCCCCCCCCCTTTTATCGGAAAACCTCTCTTGAACCTGTCGACTCAGATTCTGGCTGTCTCCACAGTGGTAATATACTGGGAGCAGCTCTACTTGACTCAGTGGGACTTCTGTCCCTCCCTAGGAGGAAGTCCTGCCCTGAGAGCTGCTGGCCAATCAGACTATCTGAAGTCCTAGCAGCACCAATGTCGAATGGTGATCATCGCTAACAGAACTACAGCCAATCCCGAAGAAAGAAGAGTGATGGAACCCAGACTCGAGATAAGACCAATATTTTGGATGGGCTTAGATGGGAGCCACCAGTGAAGAGAGTGGAGTTAGGTACAGGGTTAGGTAGGCCGGTGGGAGGTTTAAGTGAGAAGGGGGTAGATTTTGTGGTGGTCGGAGAAGCGGTACCTCCGATCCCTGAGGGGAGCTCCTAAAGGCGGCACGTCCTTTCCTGCCTGACTGTGTGGTGAAAGATGCCAGGCTACCCACCTTGCCCCACATTCCCTGCTGTATGTAAAACTGCGGCAGAGACTAAATGAAGCATTGGGTCTCCATTAATTGGCCACTTAAGGGTGTCAATATGCCTGAGGGTAGGTAGGCTGCCAGATCCCCTCCCTACCCACTGTAATATGGAAGATATGTCTTGGCGGGTGGGAAGGCAGTGAGAAAGCCACCTGTTTTTCTTTTATGATTTCCACCACCGTCCCCCCACCTTGCCCCCACAACCACCTTTAAATATTTTGGCAGGAGAGAGTAAAATCCAGCCCATAAACTCAACACACTTCTGACAAGGAAATTTTACAAATTCACACAGCATAAAGGAGATGAATTTATTAAAACTGTGCCAAGGTTTCAAGGCACTGAAGTAAAAATGCATTCTAGATTTACTTCCAGCTTCCCCCAATTTCATGAACAGATTCCTTTAAATAGCCCAACCCAAGTTTTTTTTGGCAAGTAAAAGAAGTAATGGTGATTGTATGGTTTGGCAGAAAACTGGTAGGGTTGTGACAGTATCAGCTGAACCCTATTTAAAATATAATTTGGTTCGTGCCTCCAGATTTTGCTAATTTTTCATTTCCATTATTAACCCGATAGGCCTAAACAGATTGGTAACACAGGAACAGGAGCAGGCCATGGAGCCTCTCCTGCCAATCTATTATATCCTGGCTGACCTGTGCTCTAAAGTCATTCACTTTTTTAATTACTACCCTTACCTAGAAAACATCTGTCAGTCTCAGTCTTGATATTTTCATTGTACTAATATCCATATTATCTTTTGGTCAGAGAGTCCTAGATTCCCATTATCCACTGTGTGAAAGCATGTCTCCTGATATTTCTCCACATCCTTAAAAGTCACATAAGTTATTTTGGACGCAGAACATGACCTTTAACAATGTAACTCCAATCTTGATGAAGTTTGGAAAGTTGAATGGATTTCATAAGAGGTCACAAGCAAAACTCTCATGAAGACATCAATGCAGATGACCCCTGGCTTTAACCTTCCTCCAGGCTAATGGATAACCCGAGACTGCAGTACAAACATTGCTAGATCTGACTGCGGCCACCCAAAACAAACCATGGAACATATATAAATGTGCCACTGCCTTATTCACAAAGAAGTCATCACAGCAAGACACTCTACTATTCCTGACACAAGTATTGGCTTAACCACCTGAATGTAAAATTATAGCTGTTACTTTAATTCTACATCAGCCATTAGAAAGAAACTCCCGAATGCTGAGCTCTAATTTTAAATTTATCTCTCCTTGTTATGGTTCCTCCTACAAGAGAAAATCGTTCTCCTACATCTGCCCATCGAATCCCTTCATTATTTTAGATACCTGCCGGCTTCTCAACTGAAAGGAAAAGTTTATGCAAACTGCATAAATAGCTCAATCCTCCAATTCTTGCTGTTATTGAAGTAAATCAACACTGTCGGTCCTTTTGAGACCAGGATATCTTTCTTCAAACACGGTGCCCAGAACCAAACACAGTGGTCTAGATAGGATCTGTTTCTGACTTTTTACAATTGAAGCCCAACTTCTTTACTTTTCTATTCTAATCGCATTGAAATACATTCCAGCTTGCTTGAGATTGACAGAAATCGGTCCCATAGTAATAAAATCCTGAGGTCTCCTATCAGCAGCTACATATGCTTTTTCCAGTTGAGTTCAAGGCTTATTCCCTGCCATGAAAATTTAAAATTGCTCTCACTAACTGTTCAGTGAGAGGTTAATTGTTGTTTCACCCTCAAGGTCCTGAGGGCAGATACCAAATGTGTATTCTCATGCATTCAGGCTACACTATACATCTAGAATCCACTTGAGAATACTGTCCCATGCCAAATTATGTTTGCACAAAGATCAGAAAATCCTATTCTGAGGTTAAATGATTTTTTTAAATGTGATGCTGAAGAAAGCTATTGGTGCTCAAAACATAATGATCTAATACTCATGGATCTGTAGGTGTTAATAGTTGAAAAGTAATGTATCATATGCCTATCTAATCTTGTTTGCTTAATCAAAGGGATTTGCATTTAAATGTTTTAGCAATTTCACTCAGGATTACATTGTAGGGGATAATTTCAACTGAGTGTGTGCAGTGGGGTTAAAACGTCAAAAAATGATGACATGCCAGAAACGTGACATAATCCCGCTGACTTCCGCATTTAACTGGAGTGCATTTGGAGGCATCCAAGCAATCCTTGTGTGACAGGCAGTTTGGAGATTATGATATACAAAGTGACAATTGAACAAAGATTTAACCCTACAGTCCCTTGGGGGAGGGGGCGGGGGGAGCGGTGGGGGCTAGTTGGACTAGTAACCCAGAGGGTAATGCTCTGGAGACCTGGGGCGAGATTCTCTGACCCCCCGCCAGGTCGGAGAATCGCCGGCGGCTGGCGTGAATCCCGCCCCGGAGATTCGGCGGGGACGGGAATCGCGCCGCACCGGTTGGCGGGCCGCCCCTCGCGATTCTCCAGCCCGGATGGGCCAAAATGCCGCTGCTCGAATGCCTGTCCCGCCGGCGTGGATTAAACCACCTCTCTTACCGGCGGGACAAGACGGCGCTGGCGGGCTCTGGGGTCCTGGGGGGGGCGCGGGGCGATCTGGCCCCGGGGGGTGCCCCAACGGTGGCCTGGCCCGCGATCGGGGCCCACCGATCCGCGGGCGGGCCTGAGCCGTGGGGGCACTCTTTTCCTTCCGCCTTCACCACAGTCTCCACCATGGCGGAGGTGGAAGAGACTCCCTCCACTGCGCATGCGCGGGAATGCCGTCAGCGGCCGCTAACGCTCCCGCGCATGCGCCGCCGGCAATGTCATTTCCGCGCCAGCTGGCGGGGCACCAAAGGCCTTGTCCCGCCGGTAAGGTAGATTTAATCTACGCCAGCGGGACAGGCATTTTAGCGGCAGGATTTCAGCCCATCCAGGCCGGAGAATCGCGCGGGGGGGCCCGCCAACCGGCGTGGCGCGATTCCCGCCCCTACCGAATATCCGGTACTGGAGACTTCGGCAACCGGCGGGAGCGGGATTCACGCCAGCCCCCGGCGATTCTCCGACCCGGCGGAGGGTCGGAGAATCTCGTCCCTGGTCTACGTTTACTTTTTCAATCCCTTTTAGTATCTGGGGCGAAATTCTCCCGAAACGGCGCGATGTCTGCCGACTGGCGCCCAAAACGGCGCCAATCAGACGGGCATCGCACCACCCCAAAGGTGCGGAATGCTCCGCATCTTTGGGGGCCGAGCCCCAACATTGAGGGGCTAGGCCGATGCCGGAGGAATTTCCGCCCTGCCAGCTGGCGGAAATGGCGTTTGTTGCCCCGCCAGCTGGTGCGGAAATGACATCCCTGGGCGGCGCATGCGCGGGAGCGTCAGCGGCTGCTGACAGTTTCCCACGCATGCGCAGTGGAGGGAGTCTCTTCCGCCTCCGCCATGGTGGAGGCCGTGGCGGAGGCGTAAGGGAAAGAGTGCCCCCACGGCACAGGCCCGCCCGCGGATCGGTGGGCCCCGATCGCGGGCCAGGCCACCGTGGGGGCACCCCCCCGGGGCAAGATCGCCCCAAGACCCCGGAGCTCGCCCACGCCGCCTTGTCCCGCCGTTCAAAAGGTGGTTTAATCCACGCCGGCGGGACAGGCAATTTATCGGCGGGACTTCGGCCCATCCGGGCCGGAGAATCCAGCGGGGGGGCCCGCCAACCGGCGTGGCCCGATTCCCGCCCCCGCCGAATATCCGGTACCGGAGACTTCGGCAACCAGCGGGGGCGGGATCCACGGCGGCCAACGGCCATTCTCCGACCCGCTGGGGGGTCGGAGAATGACGCCCCTGATCTAGATCGATCAGATCCCTTCTCATCCTTCTAAACTCCAGCGAGTATAAGCCCCAATTATTCTCTCCTCAAATGTCAACCCTTTCATCCCCAGAATCAATCTGGTGAATCTTCTTTGAACTGCCTCCAATGCCACCAGCCTTCCTCAGATAAGGAGCCCAAAACTGGACACAATACTCCACATGTGGTCTCACCAACACCCTATACAATTGCAACAACACTTCTCTACTTTTATATTCCGTTCTTTTGCACTAAATGTAAACATTCCATTTGCCTTTTTAATTACATGCTGTATCTGCATACCAATTTTCTGCGATCCAGGAACTAAGACACCCAGATCCCTCTGCTCAGATGCATTTTGAAAGTGCTTTCCATTTAGATAATAATTTGCCTTTCTATTTTTTCAGCCAAAATGGATAACCTCACACTTTGCTATCTCCCTCAAACTCCATCTGTCAAATTTTCAACCAATCTCCTAGCCTATCTCTATCCATCTGTAGAATCTTTATCTCCTCTTCACTGCCTGCTTTCCCACTTATTTTAGTAAGTTGCTAACTTACTAAAGTTGCTATATTGCACTCTGTCCCTGCTTGCAGATCATTTATATAAATTGTGAACAGTTGAGGTCTGAGGACTGACTCTGGCACCCCATTAGTTACAGTTCGCCAGCCAGAGAAGGACCCATTTATCCCAATCCTCTGCTTTCTGTCAGTCAGCCAATCCTCAGTCCAATCTACTACTCTACACCCATACCCCGCAATCTCATGTTCTGGATCAGTCTTTTATGCGGCACCTTGTCAAAAGCCTTCTAGAAATCTAGATATACCACATTCCCAGGTTCCCCATTAGCCACCTGCTGGTTACGTCCTCAAAGAACTCAAGCAAGTTTGTCAAGCATGACTTACCCTTCATAAAACCACGCTAACAATGGTGGATTGAGCTGTCTTTCCAAATGTTCAGTCATCTCTTTCTTAATGATTGATTCAAGCAACCTTTGAATAGGGGCATCACATTGACGGAATTCTGAAATATCATAACCAATGCACCCACTATCTCTGCTGCCACCTCCCTTAATACCCTAGGGTGCAGGCCGTCAGGTCCCAGAGACTTATCTGCCTTTAATCTCAATTTTGTATTCAATACCCTCTCCCTAGCGATGACCTGATGCTATGGTTCCCATTAACCATAATACTTCCCATACTTCCCTTCCCCCACATCGGCTCATTTAAAGTCCTTGTGACCACCTTATTTATCCTTTCCGCTAGAACACTGGTCCCAGATCATTCAGGTGGAGACCCTCTCTACAGTACAGTTCCAATACTGATGCCAATGTCCCATGAAATGGAAACCCTCTTTCCCGCACCACTCTTTTAGGTAAGTGTTTACTTCCCTAATTTTCTCATCCCTATGCCTATTTGCACGTGGCTCGGGTAGCAATTCAGAGATTAATATCTTTAATTTTGTTTCTAGTTCCTGATAATACACAAACAGGTCCTCTTTCCTAGTCTTGCCTATATTGTTTGTCCAAATTTGGATCACAATAACTGATCCTCCCCCTCCCACTCCAATATCCTTTCAAGCCGGTTAAAGATGTCCCTCACACTGGCACTGGGCAGGCAACATACTATGCGGGACTTTCGGCCCTGCTTCCAAAGGATGCTATCAGTTCCCCTAATTGTATAATCCCCTACAACTACCCCTTGTCTTTTTGCTCCCCCCTCTTGACTGGCCTCCTGTACCACGGTGCAGTGGTCAGCTAGCTCATCCTCCCTACAGTCCTTTTCCTCGTCCACACAGTAAGCAAATACCTCATACCTGTTGGATAAGATCAAGAGCTGAGGCTCCTCCATTTATGAATTCAGGATCCCTTTACCTGCCTCACTCGCAGTCACACCCTGCTGCCCCTGATCACTAACCCTGGCCGAATTTGAGATACTTAATCTATGGGATGCAACTGTCTCCTGAAACAAAGCATCCAGGTAACTCCCCCCTCCCAGATGTGCTGCAGTATCTGAAGCTCAGACTCCGGCTCATCAATTCTGAGCCAGTACTCCCCAAACAACAAACACTTGATTAAAAATATGGTCACTGCAGCTCTCAATGGGATCTGCCATATCATACAACTACAGGACATTGCCTGCCCAGCCATTTCTACTTAATTAATTCATTAATTAGTTTTGCAGTGTTTTTCTTTCAAATTTAGCACAGATTGTCGACCAGCCAATCAGGTCTCAGCATTCCTGTGACATCAGTTTATAAGTTTTTTTCAGCTTCAGTGGAACTCCTGATACTGACCACTCCGATCCTCGGCCCTCTGAGACTGCTCCCTGGAGACTAGGCCACGAATCCCCAAGGCAAGTTACTTTATATACTCAGTGCTCCGATCCTCCGCCCTCTGAGACTGCTCCCTGGAGACTAGGCCACGAATCCCCAAGGCAAGTTACTTTATATACTCAGTGCTCTGATCCTCCGCCCTCTGAGACTGCTCCCTGGAGACTAGGCCACGAATCCCCAAGGCAAGTTACTTTATATACTCAGTGCTCCGATCCTCCGCCCTCTGAGACTGCTCCCTGGAGACTAGGCCACGAATCCCCAAGGCAAGTTACTTTATATACTCAGTGCTCCGATCCTCCGCCCTCTGAGACTGCTCCCTGGAGACTAGGCCACGAATCCCCAAGGCAAGTTACTTTATATACTCAGTGCTCCGATCCTCCGCCCTCTGAGACTGCTCCCTGGAGACTAGGCCACGAATCCCCAAGGCAAGTTACTTTATATACTCAGTGCTCCGATCCTCCTCCCTCTGAGACTGCTCCCTGGAGACTAGGCCACGAATCCCCAAGGCAAGTTACTTTATATACTCAGTGCTCCGATCCTCCACCCTCTGAGACTGCTCCCTGGAGACTAGGCCACGAATCCCCAAGGCAAGTTACTTTATATACTCACCACTCTGATCCTCCACCCTCTGAGACTGCTCCCTGGAGACTAGGCCACGAATCCCCAAGGTAAGTTACTTTATATACTCACTGCTCCGATCCTCCACTCTCTGAGACTGCTCCCTGGAGACTAGGCCACGAAGCCCCAAGGTAAGTTACTTTATATACTCACTGCTCCGATCCTCCACCCTCTGAGACTGCTCCCTGGAGACTAGGCCACGAATCCCCAAGGTAAGTTACTTTATATACTCACTGCTCCGATCCTCCACCCTCTGAGACTGCTCCCTGGAGACTAGGCCCTAATGATGACCGTGAAAACATTGTCAATTGTTGTAAAAACTCATCTGATTTCACTGATGTTCTTAGGAAATATGCCACCCTTATCCGGTCTGGCCTACATATGACTGCAGAATATCAGCAATGTGATTGACTCTTAAATGCCCTCTGTAACGACCTCAAAATCCATACAGTTCAAGGGAAACTAGGGATGGGCAACAAATGCTGATCTTGTTACTGAGGCCCACCTCCCATGAAAGAATTTTTTTTTAATCTGCAAAACCTAGGGCAGCACAGTGACAGAGTGGTTAGCACTGCTGCCTCACAGCGCCAGTGACCCAGGTTCAATTCCGGCCTTGGGTGACTGGCTGTGTAGAGTTTGCACTTTCTCACAGTGTCTGCGTGGGTTTCCTCCGGGTGCTCCGATTTCCTCCCACAGTCCAAAGATGTGCATGATAGGTAGATCGGCCATGCTAAATTACCCCTTTGTGTCTAAGATGTGTAGGTTAGATGGCATTATGGGATACATTAGGGAGTCAGCCTAGGTAGGGTTCTCTTTCAGAGGGTTGGTGCATTCTTGGTGTGCTGAATGGCCTCCTTCTGAACTGTCGAGATTTTATGATTCTAATTTTTCACATCATCTCCCCTCGACTCCTTCCACCAATTACTTTAAATCAATTCCCTCTGAACGTTGGCCCCTCTGCTCAAGAAAGTAGATCCTTCTTATCTATTTTATCTGGGTCCCTCATAATTTTATACACCTCAATTAAATCTTCCCTCTGCCTCCTCCATCCCAAAGAAAATCAATCTTTCCTTTTAGCTAAAATTCTCCAATCCTGGCAAAATCATCATAAACCTGTATCCTCTGTGTTACCACATCCTTCCTGTAATGTAGTGACCAGAACTGTATACAGTACTTTCTCTGTTGTCTAACTAGTGTTTCATAAAGCTTCTGCATAACCTCTCTGCTTTTATACTTGGTGCCTCAGCCAATGAAGGAGAGTATTCCCTATGGCTCTTCACCACCTTATCTACCCGGCCTGCTACATTCAGAGATTCTCTCTGACTCTACATTTCAAATTCCTGCTGCTTCTCTACAAGTTCCAAAATCCGACAAGTAATTGTGTATTCTCTTGACTTGTTAGCCCTCCCCAAATTCTTCAAACCACACTTCTCCAGATTAAACTCCGTTTGCCAGTTTTCCTCCCGTCTGACCAGTCCATTGTTATCTTCCTGTAGTCTACAGTTTTGTACTTCACTATTAACCACACGGGAAATTTTTCTATCATCTGAAAACTTCTTAACCATGCTAACATTGGGCAGCACGGTGGCGCAGTGGTTAGCATTGCTGCCTCATGGCGTCGAGGTCCCAGGTTCGATCCCGGCTCTGGGTCACTGTCCGTGTGGAGTTTGCACATTCTCCCCGTGTTTGCGTTGGTTTCGCCCTCACAACACAAAGATGTGCAGATTAGGTGGATTGGCCACTCTAAATTGCCCCTTAATTGAATTGGGTACTCTAAATTTAAAAAATATATATATATATATACTGCCGGAGAATTGCCAGGGCCGTGTCTCCGGCACCGGATATTCGGCGGGGGTGGAAATCGCGCCGCGCCGGTTGGAGGGGCCCCCCCGCGCGATTCTCCGGCCCGTATGGGCCGAAGTCCCACCGCTAAAATGCCTGTCCCGCCGGCGTAGATTAAACCACCTACCTTACCGGCAGGACAAGGCGGCGCGTGCGGGCTCCGGGGTCCTGGGGGGTGGTGCGGGGCGATCTGGCCCCGGGGGGTGCCCCCACGGTGGCCTGGCCCACGATTGGGGCCCACCGATCCGCAGGCGGGCCTGTGCCGTGGGGGCACTCTTTTCCTTCCGCCTTCGCCATGGTCTCCACCATGGCGGAGGCAGAAGAGACCCCCTCCACTGCGCATGCGCGGGGATGCTGTGAGCGGCCGCTAACGCCCCCGCGCATGCGCCGCCCGGCAATGTCATTTCCGCGCCAGCTGGCGGGGAACCAAAGGCCTTTCCCGCCAGCTGGCGGGGCAGAAATCAGTCCGGCCCGGGCCTAGCCCCTCAAGGTTAGGGCTCGACCGCTCAAGATGCGGAGGATTCCGCACCTTTGGGGCGGCGCGATGCCGGACTGATTTGCGCCGTTTTTGGCGCCGGTCGGCGGACATCGCGCCGATTACGGAGAATTTCGCCCCAGGTCTCCAGTCAAGTCAGCATAGTGTCAACCCACAGTTAAACATGTGGAATAATTTAGATGTTAAATAAAATCGTGTTGCATCTTATCAAGTGTTTGAGGTCTGTCTCTCGCCACACTGCATCAAGTGCAGTCCACATCGACCCAGCCTACCCAACACATCATGGTACCAGTGAGTGATGCTGAAAGTTGACGGACCTACCTTGAGTGAATCAGCGTTGACCAGCAAACAGCCATCCGGTGACATGGAAAACGTCTGCCCTCCTCCGCAGCTCCGCATCGCCGGCAACCTCGGTGCAAATTGGAAGATCTTCAAACAAAAGTTCCAACTCTATCTAGAAGCCACCGACCTCGAGGCCATATCGGGTGCCAGGAAGATCGCACTATTCCTCTCCGCAGCCGGGGACCACGCCATCCACATCTACAACTCCCTTACATTCGCTGAAGGCGAAGACAAGACAAAATTTAAAACAGTCCTACTGAAATTCGACAGCTACTGTGACATTGAGGTGAATGAGAACTTTGAACGGTACATTTTCCAGCAGAGGCTTCAGGGTAAGGATGAACCTTTTCAATCCTTTCTGACCCATCTCCGCATCCTCGCGCAGTCATGTAACTATGACTCGACCACTGATTCCATGATCCGGGATCAGATCGTTTTCGGGCTCCACTCCGATGCCCTTCGCCAGCAGCTCCTGAAAGTCGAGCAGCTCACCATCGCCATCGAAACGCGCGTTCTCCACGAGCATGCTAACAATCGGTATTCCCACATCAAGGCGGCAGAAACGGCAAAGCTAACCTCCCACGAGGCGGAACATGTGCAGGCCATCGCACAAATTCAGGGTACAAGTGCATCGCACAAATCGACGAGAGTGGCCATTCCGCGGGCTTTTCTCGGGCCCCTGCGCATGCGCGCCACTACCAAGGGGACGGCGAGGCCGACGACCAGACTGCGCAGGTTCGTACGTCATTCGACTGCACTGCGCATGCGCGATGCCGCACGGAACGCACTGACGTTGGCGTCATTACGTGTCCGAATTGTGGCTCCGCCCATTTAAAGCGGCAATGTCCGGCAAAATCACGACGGTGTCTACAGTGTAGCAAGCTTGGCCACTACGCAGCCCTTTGAAGATCTGCTCCACTGCCCAGCATCCAGCGATTCCAGCCGCGGCGCAGAAGCGTCCGGTCAATACAGCAGGCCATGCCAGACTCCGACCCCGACAGCCCAATGCGTGCCTCAAATCCCCATACCGCGTGGGCATCATTAAGAAGCATGCGCTGCCTTTCTCCAAGACAGTGAAGCACCTCCCGATCCTCAGCGTGGATCCCGACGACTAGTGGTGTGCTGTCCTCACAGTCAACAAGGCTCGCATCCGGTTCAAACCGGACACCGGCGCATCGGTGAACCTCATCTCCAAATCCGATCTCGACACCATCCGCGTCAGACCAAGCATTCTTCCACCGGCCTGCCAGCTCCTTGACGACAATGGCAATGCCATAGCTGCCAGTGGCTCATGCCAACTCGGAGTTTCCAATAAGTCATTTAAAGCGACTCTGCGATTTGAGATCGTGGGACCTGACAGAGCATCCCTGCTCGGTGCTCGGGCCTGCAAACTCCTCAACTTGGTTCAGCGAGTCCACTCCATGTCATCATACAGGTCACGGCCTCACCTGATGAGAACATCCAGACTGAAATTGATGACATCATCACGCAGTACCACAGTGTGTTCAACAGAATGGGCACACTCCCATACCGATACAAAATCATGCTCAAACCAACCAAACGCCACCCCTGTGATCCATGCACCACGTCGGGTGCGCCGGCACCCCTCAAGGACCGCTTCAAGCAGCAGTTACAGGACCTCCAGGACAGCGCATCATATCAAAGGTCACAGAAACCACGGACTGGGTCAGCTCCCATGGTCTGCATCAAGAAGCCGTCAGAGGAGCTTTGAATCTGCATCGACTCCACGGATTTAAACCGCAACATCATGAGGGAACATTACCCGATCCCAAAACGAGAGGAGTTGACCAGCGAGATGGCTCATGCCAAACTCTTTACGAAGCTGGACGCCTCCAAGGGGTTCTGGCAAATACAGCTGGATGCATCCAGTCGCAAGCTGTGCACATTCAACACCCCGTTCGGTCGCTACTGCTCCAACCGGATGTCTTTTGGCATCATCTCTGCCTCAGAGGTATTTCACCGCATCATGGAACAGATGATGGAGGGGGTGCGTGTGTATGTTGACGATGTTGTAATCTGGTCCAAACTCCTCAAGAACACATAGATCGCCTCAAGCAGGTATTCCACAGAATCCATGAACATGGCCTCCGACTCAACAGAGCCAAGTGCTCGTTCGATCAATCAGAAATCAAATTCCTTGGTGACCACATCTCGCAGCCAAGCATGCGGCCAGATGCTGACAAGGTCTCGGCGATCAACGCCATGAAGACCCCAGAGGACAAGAAGGTGGTCCTCCGCTTTCTAGGGATGGTCAACTTTCTCGGGAAGTTCATTCCCAACATGGCGGCACACACCACAGCCCTCCGCCATCTCGTCATAAAGTCGACGGAATTCCAGTGGCTGCCCGCTCATGAGAACGAATGGCGTGAGCTCAGGGCAAACTCACCACAGCTCCGGTTCTGGCGTTCTTCGACCCTACTAAAGAGACCAAAATATCCACTGGTGCGAGCCAGGACGGTATTGGGGCGGTGCTCCTCCAATGGGATGACTCCTCCTCATGGGCCCCAGTTGCGTATGCCTCCAGAGCCATGACGCCCACTGAGCAACGGTACGCTCAGATCGAAAAGGAATGCCTGGGCCTCCTAACGGGAATCAACAAATTTCACGATTATGTGCATGGCCTCCCAAAATTCACGGTTGAGACGGACCACAGGCCACTAATCCACATAATCCAGAAGGATTTGAATGACATGACGCCTCAGTTACAACGAATCCTTCTCAAGCTACGCCACGATGACTTTGAACTTGTCCACACGCCAGGCAAAGAACTCATTGTTGCAAATGGCCTTTCCAGGTCTATCACCAAACCGTGAGAACAAACTGACTTTGTCTGCCAAATCGATGCGCAGGTGCAATTGTGTGCCTCCAACCATCCGACCACTGTGTGAGGGTCATCCAAATACGTGAAGAAACGGCCAAGGATCCTCTGCTACAGCGTGTGATGCAGCACCTCACGTGTGACTGGCAGAAGGGACAGTGTCCCCAGTTTTATAACGCCAAGGACGACCTGACGGTGGTGACCGGCATCCTCATGAAGCTCGATAGGATTGTGATTCCGCAGAGCATGCGAGCTATGGTGCTCGGCCCACTCCATGAAGGTCACCTGGGGGTCGAGAAATGTCGACGCAGAGCTCGAGAGGCAGTCTATTGGCCGGGCGTCAGCCAGGACGTTGCCAACACGGTCCTCAACTGCCCCACATGTCAGAAATTTCAGCCAGCTCAACCCAAAGAAACTCTGCAGCAACATGAGATAGTGACCTCCCCATGGTCCAAAGTCAGTGTCGACCTTTTCCACGCCAAGGGGCGTGACTATGTCCTCCTGGTCGACTACTTCTTCAATTACCCTGAAGTGGTGAAACTGTCTGACCTCACGTCGAAGGCGGTGATTAAAGCATGCCAAGAAACGTTTGCCAGGCATGGGATACCGTTCACGGTGATGAGTGACAATGGTCTTTGTTTTTACAGCCAGGAATGGTCTGATTTTGCCCGTCTATACAACTTTCGTCACGTAACCTCCAGCCCCCACTACCCGCAGTCAAACGGGAAGGCCGGAAAAGGGGTCCATGTCGTCAAGAGATTACTATGCAAGGCTGCAGACTCAGGCTCCGACTTCAACCTGGCGCTGCTGGCATACAGAGCATCCCCGCTGGCCACTGGGTTGTCTCCCGCGTAGCTGCTCACCAATCGCACTCTGCGAACCATGGTTCCAGCCATCCATGTGCCAGACCTTGACCACCTCACGGTCACACAAAAGATGCAGCAGTCTCGGGCCCAACAGAAATCAGCATACGACGCTCATGCCACGGATCTCCCCGAGCTGATCCCAACTGATCGTGTTCGTGTGCAGTTGCCTGACAGCGGCTGGTCCGCAACAGCTGTGGCGGTCAAGCAAGTGGCCCCGAGATCATTCCTCGTCCGCATGGCTAATGGATCGTTCCTATGACGCAACAGATGGGCGCTGCACAGAGTTCCACGCCCGCCACCCAACCATGATGTCCCGCCTCACACAATGATTCCTCCGGCCATGCCCTACCACGAGGCCACCGATCTACCAGCAATCCTACCGACCTCCACGACCACCGCATTGGCGGCAGTCCCGCCTATCCAAGTGCAGGCGGCCCCTGATCCACCCTTGAGGCGGTCGACCGGAATTTGTCGCCCGCCACAGAGACTAAACTTATAGACTGAACTTTTGCACATCTGTGTTACCTTATCGTTTTGACCTCTGTAAATATCGTTGTTACCGTTTCATCTGCCCTATATCTGCACTAGCGACAGCTTCCTGTGTACATAAGGTCATTTTAGCACATTCTGTATATAGTCACGCACATATACAGATCCACACGCACATGCACCTTAATATTTATTATCTCAACACACACAACACAAAAAAAAGTGGGGGGAGATGTCATAATATACATCTATGTATACAATGGAGTGCAGACAGGCAGTGATTGACACACAGGATGATCAGTAAGCACACAGAACAGAGCAGCCAATCACCAGACAGGACACGACCACGATAAAACCAGAGGGCACCAGTTTTCCCGCTCTCTCGGGACCCAGCCTCTGAGACAGTCAGAGTTAGTGAGCTGGCCAGTGCAAACACCATGTGGTAGCTATTAAGTCTGGTTAGGCTAGTATCAGGTCTCCAGTCAAGTCAGTATAGTGTCAACCCACAGTTGAACATGTAAAATTTAGATGTTTAATAAAATCGTGTTGCATCTTATCAAGTGTTGGAGGTCTGTCTCTCGCCACACTGCATCAAGTGCAGTCCACATCGACCCAGCCTACCCAACACATCAGCGCTGATGCCGTCGCAACAGCATGCGGTGTGCTCCCAGATGAACAGATTTGGAGGGGGTGGAGCATCTGAAAAACGGCGCTGGCTCCAATTTGGTCACAAACGTGGATTCTCCGAATAGGATTTTGGCAGCAGGCAATGGAGAATCCCGCCCCCTATCCTTACTTAGCTTTTTGCTTCTTATGCGTTTATAAAATATCATTCAATTGATTTTACTTGTCAACATTTCTTTTTGATATTGGGATATTCTCCTTGTTTTATTCAATTTATTTTTCAGCAATTCTCAAAGCCACCTGTTACAATCACAACCTTCTCTGGCCCGGTTATATGATGGTTTTGTTTGTTTCCTTTTTTTTTTGGTTGGCGCTCCCTTGCTGTCGATCCAGCCCACGCCCTGGTTACTCACCTTTCCCAACTGAGCTAACTGATCTGGCCCTCTTGGCAGGCTGTCCCACACACTGAACTGACAGACTATGCTCTGAAATCTCCCAATTACAGTTCAATTGCTTACCAGCTCTTCATTTGAGCACTGACCCAGCACTATGACTTCAAAGCTTTTCTGCGCCATCACCACACTGTGCTTTCAACATTTCTGACGCTGCGTATTCGTTGTGCTTTGACCAAAATGTCAAGGGTTGGCTCATGCTAAGCAGCATGATCCGAGACTATTCACCATGTCATATGTGCACTGAATCTTGAAGCCATGCCATTTGACCACCACTGAACACCTTTGTGTTTTTATAATGATATAAAGGCACCAGTCACTCATTAGGGATTGTGTAAACATGTTTTGGGTTCATTGATAAAATAAGAAGTCTGACAGCTCCAGGTTAAAGTCCAACAGATTTATTTGGAATCACTGGCTTTCGGAGCGTCGCTCCTTCATCAGGCGACTCACGTGTAGAAATTCAGCAATAATAGGGTACCTAGTCAGGGGCTTAGACATCTGCAACTCTGAGCCCCACATGTATGACCTCCTTTTTGCCACAACAAGGAGCATCACTGAGAGGGAGCAGAACACTGAGGGTGCTCTCGCCCCACAATTGAAGTGGTGTTGCTTTGAATTTTCTCTTCTCTGGGGTGGAACGGGATATCTCTCCTCTTACTCATATGTGCATGGATCAGGTCCTCCAAAGCAGCATTAGAAACACCATTTGCAGGTCCAGTAGTTATTTCCCTGATTGAAAGTCTTTCCCCAGTACTTGCAGCAGCTGGGACCTGTGCTTTACGAGGAGCTGGGGGCCTCTCAGAGTCATCAGATTTTCCTGATTTCCCAGCCGCGACTCCCTGCACGCCCCAAACAGGCAAGCAGGTAATAATCATGCTGGCTGAATGTTTGAATGATTTTACAGGGGGTGCCAGGGCAAATCTAACATATTGCACAGGACCATGGAGTCATAGAATCCCTACTTTGCAGAAGGAAGCCATTCTGCCCATCGAGTCTGTACTGACCCTCTGAAAGAGCACCCTACCTAGGCCCACGTTCCCATATTGCCCCCTGAGGTACCCTCAATAATGATGCTTAGAGATTAAACTGTAAAGAAGGCTTTATTAGGCTAATAACTATGCTACAGATTTGGACGAGAGCTGACTGCTATACAGACCATGAGGCAGGCCTTTATGTATGGCTCCCAGATGGGCGGAGCCAGAGGCGGAGTCCCCAGCGTTCCAAGCCTGGTCTTAAAGGGGACATCACCTTACATGATGATAAGGCAGTAACCGTTCATCACATTCACCCCCTGTTTAAAAAGGAGTCCGGCGGGGGTGAAGTGCCATCATAGGTCCATCCGTCTCGGCGGCCGGATCTTCCTCCTCGATCTCCTCAGTTCGGGCGGTGGTGCGGCGGGCACGGACGTCCCGGTTGAGGGCACATCCGGGAGCACAGCGGTCGGAGCTTCGGTCCGGGTCGGGGCAGAGGAACTAGGCAGGGCCGGCGGTAGTGGAGCCGGCGCCAGCGAGGTGTGTAAAGGGGGGGCACAAGGGGGCGCACGGTAGGAGCTCACCAACGGGTGGTAGGGCCGGAAGGGGGTGTGTTGTAGGGGGCGACGGGTCCTGCAGGGGAGCGGCGCGGGAAGGGGCGCCTGTGGTGGAGGATCCAGCGGGCGCCAGATCCCGGAGGGAAACCGTATCTTGCCTGCCGTCGGAGTACTCCACGTAGGCATAACTGGGGTTGGCGTGGAGCAGTCGGACCTTTTCAACTAGGGGGTCCGTTTTATGGCTCCTCGCGTGTCTCCGGAGAAGAACAGGTCCCGGAGCCGTCAGCCGAGGTGGAAGCGAGACCCCGGAGGTAGACATCCTGGGTAAGAGAAACAATCGCTCATGAGGGGTCTCATTTGTGGCCGTGCAGAGGAGTGACCTAATGGAGTGTAGGGCATCGGGTAGGACCTCCTGCCAGCGGGTGGTTGGGAGATTTCTCGACCGCAGGGCCAGGACAGCCTTCCACACGGTCGCGTTCTCCCTCTCCACCTGCCCGTTTCCCCGTGGGTTATAGCTGGTCGTTCTGCTCGAGGCGATGCCTTTGCTGAGCAGATACTGACACAGTTCATCGCTCATGAACGATGTACCCCGGTCGCTGTGGATATAAGCAGGGAAACCGAATAGGGTGAAGATGCTGTGCAGTGCCTTAATCACCGTGGCTGAGGTCATGTCGGTGCAGGGAATGGCGAATGGGAAACGGGAGAACTCATCGATCACGGTGAGGAAATAGGCATAACGGTTGGTGGACGGGAGGGGCCCCTTGAAGTCCACGCTCAGTCGCTCAAAGGGGCCCGAGGCCTTCACGAGCCGAACCTTGTCTGGCCGATAGAAGTGCGGTTTGCACTCCGCACAGACCTGGCAGGCCCTGACCATGGCCTTGACCTCCTTGGTTGAGTAAGGTAGGTTGCGGGACTTGATGAAATGGATGAGCCGGGTAACCCCCGGGTGGCAGAGGTCATTGTGGATGGCTTGCAGGCGGTCCTCCTGCGTGTTGGCGCATGTGCCGCAGGACAGGGCATCTGGGGGCTCGTTGAGCTCCCCTGGACGATACTTGATATCGTACGAGTAGGTGGAGAGTTCGATCCTCCACCTCAAAATTTTATCGTTTTTTATTTTGCCCCGTTGCGTGTTATCGAACATATAGGCGACCGACCGTTGGTCGGTGACGAGGGTAAACCTCCTACCGGAGAGGTAGTGTCTCCAGCGCCGCACAGCCTCCACAATGGCTTGTGCCTCCTTTTCGACTGCAGAGTGTCGAATCTCAGAGGCGGTGAGTGTTCGGGAGAAGAACGCTACTGGTCTGCCTCCTTGATTGAGGGTAGCAGCCAGGGCGATGTCTGATGCATCACTCTCTACCTGGAAAGGGATGGTTTCGTCCACCGCGTGCATGGTGGTGGCCTTGATGATGTCGGCCTTGATGCGGTTGAAGGCCAATTGAGCCTCAGCCGAGAGGGGAAAAGTGGTGGTCTTTAGGAGTGGGCGGGCTTTGTCCGCATACTTGGGGACCCACTGGGCGTAATAGGAGAAAAGCCCCAAGCACCGTTTGAGGGCCTTGAGGCTGCGGGGGAGAGGGAGTTCCTTAAGGGGGCGCATGCGGTCGGGGTCGGGACCTAGGACCCCGTCTTCCACGACATAGCCGAGGATGGCCAGCCGGGTGGTGTGGAAAACGCATTTGCCCTCGTTATAGGTCAGGTTAAGGGCTCGGGCGGTCTGGAGGAACTTTTTGAGGTTAGCGTCATGGTCCTGCTGATCATGGCCGCAGATGGTGACATTGTCCAAGTACGGGTATGTAGCCCGCAAACCGTACTGGTCCACCATTTGGTCCATCGCCCTTTGAAAGACGGGGACCCCATTTGTGACACCAAAGGGGACCCTGAGGAAGTGGAAGAGCCGGCCGGCTGCTTCGAAGGCAGTATAGGGGCGGTCTTTTGGTCGGATGGGGAGCTGGTGGTAGGCAGATTTGAGGTCGACCGTGGAAAAGACTCGGTATTGGGCGATCCGATTTACCATTTCCGCGATGCGAGGAAGGGGGTACGCATCAAGCTGCGTGAATCGGTTTATGGTCTGGCTATAATCCACGACCATCCGTTTCTTCTCCCCGGACCGGACTACCACCACTTGCGCTCTCCAAGGGCTGTTGCTAGCCTCGATGACCCCCTCTCCCAGTAAACGCTGGACCTCTGACTTGATAAAAGCCATATCTTGGGCACTGTAGCGCCGGCTCCTGGTGGCGACGGGCTTACAGTCGGGAGTGAGGTTAGCGAATAGTGAGGGGGGTGCGACTTTCAGTGTCGCAAGGCAGCACACCGTGAGGGGGGGCAAGGGTCCGCCGAACTTCAGTGCCAGGCTTCGGTGGCTGCACTGGAAATCCAGTCCGAGCAGCAGGGGGGCACAGAGGTGAGGGAGGATATAAAATTTGAAACGGGTGTATTTGGCACCCTGGATCGAGAGATCCGCAATACAGTACCCCGTGATTTGTACCGAGTGGGACCCAGATGCGAGGGCTATGGTTTGGGATGTGGGGTGGGTGCGTAGGGAGCAGCGCCTTACCGTTTCAGGGTGGATAAAGCTCTCCGTGCTCCCGGAGTCGAAGAGGCATGCAGTGTCGTGCCCGTTGACCTGGACCTGCATCATGGAGTTCTGCAGGTGTTTTGGCCGAGTTTGATCGAGGGTGATCGCACCCAGTCGCGGGTAGTCGGAGTCGTAAAATGGCCGCTGCCGTTGGTCGCACGTGTCGGGTCGGGAAGATGGCCGCCGACCAGATAGCTGCTCCCATGATTCGCACGAGGCTGATGACGCGTCAGAAGAGGACGTGTCGGGTCGGTGCGCAGCAGCATTGCGAGGCCTGCGGGCCTGAGAGCTTGATTTTCGGGCCGGCTGTTCTTTGTTTTTCTGGCCCCTGGGTCTGGCCAGGCAGACCCTCGCAAAGTGCCCTTTCTTCCCGCAGTCGCTGCAGATCGCGGAGCGGGCTGGGCAGCGTGGGCGTGGGTGCTGGCCCTGCCCGCAGAAGTAGCAAGGTGTGCCCCCATGGTGAGCGGGTCGCCGCGTGGCGCAGGCCTGTAATACGGGCGAGTCTGAGGAAGTCCGGGGGGGGCTGGCAGAGTCCGCGGGGTACGTACCCAAGTTATGTCGGGCCACCTCCAGCGAGGAGGTGAGCGTTCGCGTCTCCTGGAGGTCTTTTGCCCCGTTTTCGAGCAGTCGCTGCCGGATGTAGGTCGAGCGGATGCCGGACACGAAAGAATCTCTGATGTGCAGGTTCATATGGACTTCCCCTGTCACATCCTGATGGTCACAGTCCCTGGCCAGCGCGGTGAGTTTCTCAACAAACTCGTCTAGCGATTCCCCCGAGCGCTGCCGGCAGGTAGAGAGCAGATGCCAGGCGTGCACCTCATTGACGGATTTGACAAACCGCTTGCGGAGCAACTCAATCGCTTCCTCATAAATCGTCGCCTTTTCGAGCGTGGCGGAGATTCTGTGACTCACCCGGGCGTGGAGTAGACGCAGCTTGCGTGACCCCAGGATGGGAGTCTCTGCGGAGTCCAGGTAGGCCTCGAAGCACCGCAGCCAGTATTTTAAAATTTCCTTTGCCTCCGGCGTTCGTGCTTCCAGATTGAGCTTCTCTGGTTTAAGGCCTGCGTCCATCCTGAATCTGGTTTAGCCTAATAAATTGAGGTACCCTCAATAATGATGCTTAGAGATTAAACTGTAAAGAAGGCTTTATTAGGCTAATAACTATGCTACAGATTTGGACGAGAGCTGACTGCTATACAGACCATGAGGCAGGCCTTTATGTATGGCTCCCAGATGGGCGGAGCCAGAGGCGGAGTCCCCAGCGTTCCAAGCCTGGTCTTAAAGGGGACATCACCTTACATGATGATAAGGCAGTAACCGTTCATCACATCCCCATAACCCTGAAACCCCACCTAACCTTTTGGACACTATGGTGCAATTTAGCATGACCAATCCACCTAACCTGCACATCTGTGGACTGTGGGAGGAAACTGGAGCAGCCGGAGGAAACCCACGCAGTCACAGGAGAAAAGTGCAAACTCCACACAGACAACCAAGGCCGGAATTGAACCTGGGTCCCTGGCACTGTGAGGCTGCATTGCTAACCGCTGTGCCACCTGTAGCCATCTGGGATGGCCACTTTCCGATTACAAAATGGACACTTTGCAAAGATTGCAGGGAATATGGACAATACTAAGAAAACAAGCATGTGCAAGGTTTGTCTGTTGATTGGAGCCATAGCTCCCAGACAAGACCGATACTGCAAACCATTTCCATACTAATGAGCCATCCCCGGGAACAAAAAAGGTAACATTTAAGACAGACATTCCAGGGCCAGAGGAGACCAGAACAAAGCAGGCCCATGGCCACCTAGGACACGCCCAGCAATCAGTGCACCCACCCCTCTATTGGAGGAAATCGATGAGAACGATTGGGAAACGGCCCAATTAATTGGGGCCAAGTTCAAGGCCCGCCCAAAAGCGCGCAAAGCCCCTTTTGGGTATAAGAAGAATCTCCCCAAGAGAGAATCGCTCTCTTGGGCTCCGGCTCTCACCAAGGAGAGACCTGACCAACGGCAACATCAGAACAAGTAAGCCCAAGGTCAACGCACGCTACGAGACAGACGCTCTTAGCTGTTATTCCATACCAATTCAACCCCAGCAGCCTCAGAACCGAACAACGGCCATTGTTCCTCTGACTGAGTGGGTGCCCGAAGCTAAGTATAGGCTTTTAGCAATAGTGATAGTTTAGTTTGTAGAGTTTTATGCATGAGTATATTTGACTGTGTGTGTAAATAAATGAGCATTGAGTTTGAACTTACTAACTGGTGTATCGAGTCTTTGATCGGTATTCGGTTTTGAACCTTGTGGCGGTATCGAAAGATACCTGGCGACTCTAGAGCAAACGTAATTAGAATTAAGGAAGGCGACCATATTGGCCTCCATTTTCAGAGCCAAATTAAAAGAAACACAATTAGCAACACACCGCATCGCCCATATACTGTGCTGTCCCATTCTGTGCTCATTTTCAGGCACAATTGAATTTCTAGATCGTTATCTTAAAGGGAAATCACAAATTAGAAAAAATTCTTTCAAAGTGTTAGATTAATAACAAACCAGGGGCAGGATTCTCCGACCCTCCGCGCCAGAATCGTGCTTGGCGCGGGGGCGGAGAATAGCCGTTCACGCCGGAAATCCGTCGGGACGGCGCTTCCGCGATTCTCTGCGGACCTGCCAGGCGCATGCATGCAGGCGACGCAGCGCCGGTCGGGGGCCATTCAAAGTGTCCCCTGTGGTGATTCTCCGTGCTCAACGGGCCGAGTCCCGTCGGCGTGGTTCACGTATGGTCCGGCGGGACCTCGGCGTTCTGGCTGCGGGGACTGTCCTGGTGGGGAGATCAGACTCCAGCGGCGGAGCCTCCACGGTGGTCAGGCCCACGATTGGGGGCTACCGATCGTCGGGCGCGCTCATTCCGGGTTGGGCCTGTGTTCCTCCGCGGCGGGCCCTGTAATGCTCCGCCATGTTGCCCGGGGGCTGGCACTAAGACGGCTGCCGCGCGCATGTGCAGACGCGCGGCTAGTCACCGTGCGCATGCGCGGCCGCACGGGCGTAACTGCAGGGCCCCGCCACCAGAGCTGGGGAATGCATGCCAGGACCCTGCTAGCCCCCTTGAAAATGGAGAATCACCCCGGAGAATCCTGCCCCAGATTTTTTAAAGGTCCCTTGTCATAAGAGGAAGGAGGTTTTGTAAGTATTAAGAGTGGAAGAACTCTGAATTAATACCGCCTATTATTCTTTTGAAATATTTGCGTGATACCACATTGCTTTCAGTTATTTTAAATCAGCTCTGCCAACATTGTCCGGAAAATAAGAAGTCTTGGTGCAGAAAGGAAAATGATTTCAGGCAGACTGTGGAAGAGGAATTCAGCGCAAAAAATGTGCAGAATTAAGTTTAGAAATAATTTAATAGTTTAAGAAAATAAAACTCGAGTTGGTCAAAGTAGAACAAGCAGGGTTTGTAAAAACAGAGGGAGAGCAAGGTGATAAGGTGTGAAATAATAATCAGACAGACTACAGCAAGGTATTGGAACATCTCAATGAATTGTTAATTGCTTTTAAATCTTAAAGGAAAAATAATTGAGTTTGGCATTGAGTGGGACACGATCAGTTGGAGGTTAATTGCCCCACATGCTGCAAGCACACATCACAAAATTGGGCAAGATGCCTCGTCATGTGACAGGCACTTGGAAAATGAACCCTCCTGGCTTGACCCAGCAGTCTGATGATGGAATTGTTATTTTGTTGAAAGGGAAGAACACTGGATTGCTTAAAAGTGACACTGCAAAGAAATGAAGCAGACAGTAGGTTTAATTTGTTTTCAACATTAGAGCTGATAGGCACAGTAATTAACAGTGTTAATGTTTTTAGTTTGTTCAGTACTTGATAAGCAGCAACTAAGGAGTTGGGCCAAAGGCTCTCAGGACTTTCCGGAGCATTCAAAGTGCACATCTGGGAAGATGTATCAGAGAAGCGTTAGGTCAGGGTCTGAATATGCAGGGAGCAAACCTTTCCCTCAGGGTGAATAACTGTCCTGTATTTTAATGGATGGCCCCTTATTTTGACTGTTTGTTCATCCCATGTCCCTGAAAGGCCACCTTTTGGCCTGTATTAATTTCTCGGACAGCCTGCAGGAGTCTCAGATGAGTGATTTGAGTCAGACTGCAAGTCTGCCAGAGAGGTTAAGATGCTGTGAGCCCATAAAATATATTGGTGCTTTAAATCCTTCTGCTATGGTTGCCAGAAACCACCCTCCCATTCCCCAACCTTTACCAGGAGCTGCCTCCCACTGCTGCTCATTTGGTCACCAGCACCTCCAGCCATCCATCCGGGACTAGGTCTGCGGCAGGGGATGGAAAGTGTTTTCACCATGGAGGCTGCTGGGAACTTTCACAGCTTCATTAAATATGCAGTTGGGGTTCCCCAAGGTATCGCATGGTGGGGTGAGCTGGATGGCAGGTGAACGCCATCATATCCAGGCAGGATTTTTAAAATGTGTCTAGACAGCAACTTACTAACAAAACTGATACAGATGGCAAGGGGACAGTGACATCTAGCGCCAGATTTTAGCGACTCATCCCTGGGTGTCCTCCTCAACCATTTGGAGGACAGGAGGGACATCCTATACCTAGCTGATGGGAGGAGGAGGGTGAGCGGGGAGACTAACCCTGCATGGGCATTTGGTGACCTTCATTTCCAGCATAGGTCAACTCTAGAATGCGAGAAGATGATAAACAACCTCACCCACACCTTCAGGGAAAGTGAGTCCTCAGCTGCTCCCATCAACTACAGTAAATGATACAGGGAACATGGGCCTCAGTAGCAACATGATAAGGTCATGCCCAATGACCCCAATGCAGCCCATCCATTCTGCAGGTAGAGAGGCCACTGCGCCTCCCTTACCCTACCACAGAGAGCTCACAATGCTGCCTGAAAGGATGGGGCACAAGTGCAGAGGGAACCAGCAAGCTCCACGAATGACATGCCTCTCTGAGCCTTATCCTTATATGTGGATGGACTCATAGAATCATGTAATCACTATAGTGCAGAAGGAGGCCATTCAGCCCATCAAGTCTGCACCGACCCTACCCCCTTAACCCAGTAACCCCACCTAACCTTTAACTTTTTGGTCACTAAGGACCAATTGAACATGGCCAATCCATCTAGCCTGCACATCTTTAGACTGTGAGGAAACCGGAGCACCAGGAAAAAAACAAAGTAGACACGGGGATGAAGTGCAAACTCCACGCAGACAGTCAGCCGAGGCGGGAATTGAACGCGGGTCCCCGGAGCTGTGAGGCCATAATTGGAGGATGCTGACCCAGAGTCATTCTGGTTAACTTAGAGTCCTGCAATCACATTCCACACAATTAAGAAACATAGAAATTAGTGGTTGTCAATTCAGCCCTTTGAGCCTGCTCAAATGGGTTATGTCTAAGACTGGTAGCATG
The DNA here is from genome assembly GCF_047496885.1 of Scyliorhinus torazame. Classification (NCBI taxonomy): domain Eukaryota; kingdom Metazoa; phylum Chordata; class Chondrichthyes; order Carcharhiniformes; family Scyliorhinidae; genus Scyliorhinus; species Scyliorhinus torazame. Next base: position 170,837,536 of record NC_092710.1, read on the forward strand.
AAAATGTACAAATGGATGCTAAATACAATTCCTCTCTTCCCCATCATCTCTGTTCTCTTTGAACGGGAGACATTAAACCATAACTGCCGAGGGGAGTTGTTGGGGGTGGTGGTGGGGGGTGGGGGGGGGGGGGGGGGGGGGAGCAGAGGGTGGTCAGCACGCCTGAAGAAACTGACAGAATTCAGCTAAATCATGCTAAACCAATATTTTGTCTCAGTTTTCATGGGTGAAGGACACTAGAAAGGTAATAGAAAAGGTGGAGCTTCAAACAATCAACATCAATCGGGAAACGGTACTCAACAAACTATTGGGATTGAAGGCAGACAAATCCCCTGGACCTGATAGCCTATATCCTAGGGTGTTAAACGAAGTACAGTAAGAAGTCTTACAATACCAGGTTAAAGTCCAACAGGTTTGTTTCAAACACTAGCTTTCGGAGCACTGCTCCTTCCTCAGGTGACTCCTGGAGCAGTGCTCCGAAAGCTAGTGATTCGAAACAAACCTGTTGGACTTCAACCTGGGTGTTGTAAGACTTCCTACTGTGCTCACCCCAATCCAACGCCGGCATCTCCACATCATGGTTAAAAGAAGTGGCAGCGTAGATAGTGGATCCATTGGTTATAACATTCCAAAATTCCCTGGACATGGGAAAGGTCCCAGTGGATTGGAAAAATGCTAATGTAACGCCCTTATTCAAAAAGGGAGAGAAAAATGTAGGAAATTATTGAATCCATTATTAAGTAAGTAATATCCGGACATTTGGAAAGTTAAACACACTCCAGTAGAGTCAGCATGGTTTTATGAAGGGTAAATTATGTTTGACTAATTTGCTAGAGTTTTTTGAAGGTGGCGAAGAGGATAATGGAGGTCCTATATATGTAGTATATCTGGTCTTCCAGAAGGCATTTGATAAGCTGCTGCATAGAAGGTTGATACACAACTTTAGATCATTGGCCGATGATGCCAATGCGGAGACCTGAGACTGAGGCATGGCCCGATTATAATGAGGCCAGACTGCCACCCGTGCTGTCATCGAGTGGTGTAACCGCTAAAAATGCAGTTCCTGGAACGCTGTGGTGGTGCCCAGTAGTACACCCCAGAGGGTGTCCCACTTTGTGGTGGTCTGCTGTGCCCTCCACAACCAGGCACAGCAGTGGGGCGACATGCTGGAGGAGGAGGCGGAAGGACATGAGTCTTAGTCTGAGGAGGAGGGGCCTGAGTTTGAGCAGGAGAACGGAGGACAGGCTGCGGCAGGGTCCGACATGCGAGGAGGACCAGGGAAACCCTCATTGTCTCCAAATTCTCCTAGGGCAAGGCAGTGTCTGTCATCTCAACACACCCCCATCAATCCCTTCCTCATTCCTCTCCATCCTCAGTGGGCAGGTCCGCTGTGAAGATTAATTTGACAGAGGCTTCACATGTATCAGTTGTAGCATGTTTTAAAAGTGAACATATAAATGTGACAGATTTCCATTCCCTCTAGTTATGGATAGTGGCCTCACCAGTGCCCACTCAGTGCTCCTCGCGCTTCTTGATGGTCTAGTTTTAAATCTTGGTGTATCCCCACGATGTGCATCAGAGATCGAGGTAGCCTGCTGCCTTCCGCACCCTGTGACCATGTTTTCCTTGGCGGATGGCCGACTTACCGGTGTCACAGTCGTCGCTGTGACACCCTGTTTTGCCCATTGCACCTTGAGATGCACCAGTGTCAGTAGGGGGGAATTCAGATGAACTGGAGACTGCCATAGTTTCCTTGGTGGCAGACCCTGGATTGTCCTTCAGTGCTTTCTCCTCCTTGAGGGTGCCCATTGGACCCTGGGGGGGTTCCATGGTACGAGGGGCGGGATGACTTTGGATGGCCCGGCCTCATCAGTTGTTGATCCTGCAAGACAATGGATTTGTTGTCATTAATTGTTAATTTGAGATAGATCATCTGGGTGAAGGGGCAGTGGGTCCTCACCGTTATAGCACAGACCAATCTCGCTGTCAGTGATTCCTCTCTCCTCAGAAAATCCTGCAAATTCCAGGGCCCGTTCCTCATAGAGGGTGTGGACTCGAATCTCTGGGACTCCTCCCCCCATCTTTGCCCTTTCCCTCTTATGATGGGCTATGTTCTCCTGCGGGACAAAGAGAGGGCATTGTGAGCCACACGCTTCATGGGTCAAGGGGCCTATAGAAGATGGCATTTGTGGGAAGCGTACATAGACATAAAGGGATTGTGCTGTTGGATGCCAGGGAGTTCTGGGGAAGAAGCTTGAAGATCGAATGTGGGCAGGGTGCGAGGGTGCGACATTGGGGCAGTGAGTAGGTGGAGGTTTGGGAACTTGAGGGCTGGCAGGTAGAACTGATACTAGGAGACAGGTGGGAACTTATCCTTTCAGCTCGATGGAGGTCGTTCGCCTTCTTCCTACATTGGATGGTGGCCCTCCTGGTCATGCTGACCGCCGCTGCCTCTGCCTTCCAGGCGGCATTGTTGACCCTGCTACTGGTTCTCCGGCCCCCTCGTGGGTACAAGGTGCCCCGCCTCTCATCAACAGTGTCGAGAAGCCTGGTCAGGTTGGCATCGCCAAAGGTCTGCGCGCTGTCATGTTTGTGAGTGGAATGGGAGGGAGTAGTGAGAGAGCATTTCAAAGCATCTCTTGTTAGCAGAGGGCTGCTGATGTGCGAGTCAAGCAAATCAGATGGCGAGGGAGCCCGGCGAGACGAGATTCATGTGGGGGCTCATTTTTGGCACTAAACGCTGTTCAATCTCACCAATACGGCCGCCAAGAAACACCCCGCCAAACATGCCCAAAAGAGGACTGAGAATTATTTCTGCTGAATTGCACCTAATATTGCCATTGCAAGATTGGAAGAAAAGAGTATATTTCATGTAATTGGGACTTTAGTTTTTGGAGGGATGGATTTCATACACTTCTCATACAAACATGACTCATGATTGAGTGTTTGCACCAATGTCCTTGCTGCCAGGGTTCTGAAGTAATATTGTTGGTACAGTTGCTATTTTCTGGATAAACACATATTTTTATCTGGGGACCATGTTCTCTGCTAGATAGCAGTTAAATGAATGTCCCTGCAAAAAGTTGAATCTTTGGCATAATCTCCAGGGAGCTAACTGAATACTTAAAGCAGAATAACAAAGCTACGATTTTGACCACTGCACTCTGGGAGTTCGTGAAATCTGTCTCAGAGGATGGATTATAAGCTATGTTCCACTCTATGAGAAGTATTTGTAGGAAATAATTAATGTCTGCTGCAGTATGAGGTCAAATAGTTGGAACGCTCATTAACTGTTCGCTCAGCTAGAGATTTTCACAGTGATTTGAAGTATAAAGGTATGTATTGAGCTATTTGATATGAGCAACTGGACTATGTTTTTTTTAAATCTGTGTTGACCTAATTCTTTGAGCTTTGGGATAAGACTGGTAAGTTGTTTGTTGAACAAATTCATAAGACAAGGATCAACAAGCATTACCCATGCCTTCAGATAGACCAATACTATCAGATTATTAATTACATTTTCAAAAGATTCTATGAGCATCTTACTGCATTACAAAGGGATTTAAACACCCTTTTTAAGAGGAACAAAGTGATTATGCTATCTGAAAAAGATAGTGAGGTTTTTGATTGCCCATTTATCCAGACTGGCATTTACTCAGCCTTCAGTACTGGCTCTTGCTTGATATCTCAGACGCCGGTGGATTTTCATCCAGTTTCTATAAAGAGCTTATATTTAGCTCACACCTGTACTCCACTGGGTTTATATTACACATTTCAAAAGGCCAAGCTTCTTGATCCTCTGAGTGTCACATTTGGCTCAAACTTATACAAAGAAAGGGAAAACCTTTTTATGTTTGCCAGTAAGAACACAATTTACGATAAACCATAAACTGAGAAACCATTTTACATTCATGCACATTTTGTTTACTTCAAAGAGATAAATAATATTCGCTGTTGTTATTATTCACATTTCATATTGTTCTGGGTCCGGACCAGAACCCCAATTTTGGTTAAGATCCCAGACTAGAACCCAACTATTTGCATTTGGTATAAACATGAGGAAATGTTACTGCACCACAAGAGTGATGACACTGACCAATAGACAGCTCTTACATTAAAATAAACTTTAATTTGAACACAGAATTAAATGAATTAGCAACAAAGAAATATCTTTTGTTTTAAATTTAGAGTACCCAATTCATTTTTTATCCCAATTAAGGGGCAATTTAGCGTTGCCAATCCACCTACCCTGCACATCTTTGGGTTGTGGGGGCGAAACCCACGCAAACACGGGGAGAATATGCAAACTCCACACGGACAGTGACCCAGAGCCGGGATCGAACCTGGGACATCAGCGCCATGAGGCAGCAATGCTAACCAGTGCGCCACCGTGCTGCCCTAGCAGGTACAATATCTGGACTTCCTTCCCGAAACTGCATCTACATTCCAATTAAGCAAACCTATATATTTCAAATGCCACTTATGTATAAAGTTAACAATCACGTTTTACTTGTTTATCTTGGTGCAGAACCTTGGAGAGGGAAACCATTCTCCACTCCCACACCGAAGTGGCCGCGCCATCGTGAATGCCGTCGAGGTTTACGACGGCGCGAAATTGGCCCCGATCCCGACCAATTCAGGCCCTGACAATGGGCCAGGATCGGGGCCGCGTCATCTATCCGCGCCAGGCCTTGTCGTCCGCGTAAAAGCGGCGCCGCATGGATGACGCGGCCGGCGCCGCATAACGGGTGTCATCCGCGCATGCGCGGGTTGGCTGGCTCCAACCCGCGCATGCGTGGTTGCCGTCCTCTCTAAGTCCGCCCCGCAAGAAGATGTCTGACGGCTCTTGCGGGGCCATGGAAGGAAGGAGGTCCTCCTTCAGAGAGGACGGCCCGACGATCGGTGGGCACCGATCGTGGGCCACCCCACATTTGAGGTACCCCCCGGTGCAGGATCCCCCCTCGCCCCCCTGCAGGTCCTCCCCCCCCCAGCGTTCACAATGGCAGCGACCAGGTGTGGACGGCGCCAGGGGGAACCCGCCGTTTTGGCCTGGCCACTCGGCCCATCCGGGCCTGATAATAGCGGGGGTGCCGGAGAATCGCCATTTTGGGTGTCGCCGGCGATTCTCCGGCCTGCGGCCCGCGAAACCCGACTGGGCCGTTCCCGCCGCTTGGGAGAATCACGGGAGGGTGTCGGACTGGCGTCCCGGGAAATTTTGGCGGCCCAGGCGATTCTCCCAACCGGCGCGGGAGTGGAGAATCTCGCCCCTGTTTTTTGGGACCAAGCTCAGTTTTGAGTCCTGCAGGCAATTCATTTATCGAGACAGACCTGGCCCCTCCCATTAGCTACACTATATGCAGTCAAAGCACACAGCATTTGTTTGTCTCTTGTTACAAAACATGCCTTGATTTGTTTAACCAGGCTCAAACTGTTACAAAATTACATTAGCTCTCTAAATGCAAGCAGGTAAAATGGATTTTGATATCTATTAGCAAAACACTTCCCCTGCAAAAATCACTGATTACCTCACTTTTATTCACCACTCCAGCAGCCTGTAAACATTTTAACCTAAGTTTCAATAAAGTTACTGCAAAAATACTAACTGGTAGTTTGACAATTTCTTATATCCATCACAATACTCCTATGTCTGCATTATAATAATGGTGCAGATTCTGCTGTCAAAATGACCTTGAAGTTCATGGTACTTATTTACTTATACGCAAGTGGTACAGCAACCTCAAGTGAGAACAGATACTCAGTTAGAGTCAAAAATCCAAAAGTTACCATCTGAGATGTACTGCTCCACTGTTATCTTTGCAAAAAAGGCACCTCACAATCTGGCTCACCATCGAAAAGCTGCAATGAATGATATGATGTTGCGCTAATTGCACGGTGGATATCAATTAAACTTGTCACAGAAAGTTAAGTCCAGTCACTTCAAATATAAGTACTCTTTTAATAAGATAATTAGAGTATTTCTGAAAAAAGAGATATGCTTTCAAAGCGTTTCACTTTGAACACAGATACCAAGGGCGTCAATCTCCGCCGGCGGGAGTCTCCGTTTTGCCGGCGCCCGGGGGTTTCCCGACGGCGTGGGGCTGCCCCACAATGGGAAACCCCATTGACCGGCCGGTTTAACGGAGCATCCCGCCGGCGGGTCGGGGCAGAAATGTGGCGGGGCGGGATGGAGAATTTCGCTCCTCGGGCGAAATTCTCCCCCAACGGCGCGATGTCCGCCGACTGGCGCCAAAAACGGCGCCAATCAGATGGGCATCGCGCCAGCCCAAAGGTGCGGAATGCTCCGCATCTTTGGGGGCCGAGCCCCAACACTGAGGGGCTAGGCCGGCGCCGGAGGGATTTCCGCCCCGCCAGCTGGCGGAAATGGCGTTTGTTGCCCCGCCAGCTGGCGGAAATGGCGTTTGGTGCCCCGCCAGCTGGCACGGAAATGTGGCGCATGCGCGGGAGCGTCAGCGGCCGCCGATAGTTTCCCGCGCATGCGCAGTGGGGAGAGTCTCTTCCGCCTCCGCCATGGTGGAGGCTGTGACGGAGGCGGAAGGGAAAGAGTGCCCCCACGGCACAGGCCCGCCCGCGGATCGGTGGGCCCCGATCGTGGGCCAGGCCACCGTGGGGGCACCCCCCGGGGTCAGATCTCCCCCCCCAGGACCCCGGAGCCCGCCCACGCTGCCTGGTCCCGCCGGTAAATACCAGCTTTGATTTACGCCGGCGGGACAGGCAATTTCTGGGCGGGACTTCGGCCCATCCGGGCCGGAGAATTGAGCGGTGGGTCCCGCCAACCGGCGCGGCCCAGTTCCCGCCCCCGCCGAAGTCTCCGGTACCGGAGATTGGGTATTCACGGCGGCCAACGGCCATTCTCCGACCCGGCGGGGGGTCGGAGAATGACGCCCCGATACCAAGGCCGGGATTCTCCGAGCATGCGACGGGTCGGAGAATCGTCGGGGGCGCGGGAAATTCCCGCCGCGGCGTTCCCGCCGTGTTACGCCGAGCCCCGCCTGTGTGGTTCAAACCTGGTACCATCCGACAGGAGCTCGGACCCGCAGCCGTTGTGGACATCCTTGTGGGGGATCTGACTCCGGGGGAGGCCGCCACAGTGTCCATGCCCGCGGTCGGGGGCTTCCGATCCGCGGGTCTGTGATCTGGAGGGGGCCTATCTCCTTCCTCGTGGGCCCACTGTTAGGTCCCTGACATGTTGCTCCGTGCTGGCGCGGAGACGGCCGTGGCGCGCATGCGCGGATCCGCGCCGTCCGTGCAGGACCACTTTCAGTGCCGGAGCAGCGGCGGCTTCAACATTTGGCCAGTATTTCAGAGAATCCTGGCCCAAATGTCAAGGGTACAACAATTTGTACTGCTTTAGAAGAGAGCGCTGATTGGTTGACAAGTGGACTTGATTGGTAGAAGCATTGCCATGGAGAATGCACCAGGGAATAATAGATTGACAAGCTTTTGTTTAATTTCAAACTGGGCAGGTAGACTCTGGTCAAGGTATTGCCAGGGGGAATGAATCAAGGAAAGGTTAACCCCAAGCTATTGTTTAGTTGAAAAATGCAGAATACATGGAGAAGAAAAACTGAACTAGCAAAAAAAAATCAAGGCAGAGGTTATAATCCAAAATTGTTGAACTCAATGTGAGCCCAGAAAGCTGTAGAAGGCTGAATTGAAAGATGAAGTGCTGTTCCTTGAGCTAACATTGAGCTTCATTGGAGCACTGGATCAAAAAGCTCAGAGTGGGAACAAGATGGAGAATTGAAATAATAAGTGAGAGGAAGCTCAGGATCACACTTGCAGACCATGGGTGTTTCGCAAATGGTCACCCAGTCTGCACTTGGTCTTTCCAGTGTCTTCTACCTGAACCTAAAATGCAGTCCAAGGAGGGTTAGGGAGTGACGCAGTAGTGGTAGAGGACAGGAAGTACATGCAATATTGGGAGTGAATCAGGGAATGATATACAATTGGAAGGATAGGGAGCAATGTGCAATTGTGTGAGAGAGCAAGAGTGACCTACAGTGACAGCGGAGGGCAGAATAATATGCAGGAATTGTGGAGAGATAGGTAATGATGTACAGTTTTCTAGGAGACAGGGAATGATATAAAATGGTGTTGGATGATCAGAAAGTGATGCACAGCATTGGTGGAGTGCAGGCAGTGATGTACAGTAGTGCTAACCTATGTTGCAATCTTTCATGATATCAATGACTGTTAATATTTAAATATTCTGTTCTCAAGGCCTTTCTTTTGGGTCCATCAAAATCATATAGACTAGACCATGATTTGCACGAAGAGCACATTGAGCTTCAGGAAACATGTTATCAGCAAAGTCTACCAAAAGCCACTTCAGTATAAATCTCAGTTTGAAAAATGCTCCAGGAATTGTCATAGTGATTATATTATTTTCCATTTTGCTTATGAACGATCATGACTAATGTCTCTTTCAGATTGTTTAGTACAGACTCCTGCTCCCAAATCAGGTAGAAAAGCTTCAAGACATGTTATACAATGTTTGTCGACATCTGCAGGAATCCCAATGCGAACTGGCAGTTGTCTGCTTTTTGTTTGTTATAAGGCTTTGTTCAGCAATGATTTCTCTCACTGGCCTTTGATCGTATCTGTTGTTTCTTTGACAAATCTGGAGAATAAGCCAAAACTAAAAGTGGCATGTTCTTTCAAACGAAATTAAATAACCACAAAATCAAATATGTGAATTGCTGCTTGCATTCTTCAATGAGAAAGGATTTTGACTATGAAGATCAGTTTTTGAGCTCTCAAGGCATCAAAGAAGAGGTCCTTATCCTGCTGTCAGTCTAATTTTGAACTTTCTGCCCCGACGGGCCGGCGGGAGTCTCCGTAACACCGGCCGGTCAATGGGGTTTCCCATTGTGGGGCAGCCCGACGCCGTCGGGAAACCCCCGGGCGCCGGCAAAACGGAGACTCCCGCCGGCGGAGAATGACGCCCCAGGTTTTTGGTATTGATCTTTAGCGTTCAAAGCCGAGACTGCATTTTGTAATCTGCGTCAGACTGGTCTCCATCAACTTCTGACAGGCGATGGCACTGCAGTTACACAACACAAGGTTTATTTCTCCAAACAGAATTGGTAACATTTGTGTTATTATCATCAAATTTCATGCTTCGACATGTTGAAACATAAAGATTGAAATTGCGTTGGGTGAGGGCACGGAACAGAAGCTGAGATCAAACAGCAACGTGAACACAAAAATCTCTCAAGAATCTGAAATCAAGAATCTCACCGGCGATACCTCGTTTCCAGAAATTACCCAACCCTGCCGGTGACGTAACGAGGGGCGCGATTCTCCACTCCCACGCCGGTTGGGAGAATTGCCTGGGCCGCCGAAATTTCCGGGGACGCCGGTCCGACGCCCTCCCCCGATTCTCCCAAGCGGCGGGAACAGGCCGGTCAAGTTTCGCGGGCCGCAGGCCGGAGAATCGCTGAAGATACCCAAAATGGCGATTCTCCGGCACCCCCGCGATTCTGAGGCCCGGATGGGCCGAGCGGCCAGGCCAAAAAGGCGGGTTCCCCCCAGCGCCGTCCACACCTGGTCGCTACAGTCGTGGGCGGTGCGTGAATGCTGGGGGGCGGCCTGTGGGGGGGGGGGGGGTGGTGAGGGGGGATCCTGCACCGGGCTTCACCTTGAATGTGGGGTGGCCTGCGATCGGTGCCCACCGATCGTCGGGCCGTCCTCTCTGAAAGAGGACCTCCTTCCTTCCGCGGCCCCGGAAGATCCGTCCCCCATCTTCTTGCGGGGCGGATTTGGACAGGACGGCAACCACGCATGCGCGGGTTGGCGCCGGCCAACCCGCGCATGCGCGGATGACGTCCGTTATGCGGCGCCACTTTTACGCGGGCGACAAGGCCTGGCGCGGGTAGATGATGCGGCCCCGATACTGGCCCATTGTCAGGGCCTGAATCGGTCAGGACCAGGGCCGTTCCGCGCCGTCGTGAACCTCAACGGCGTTCACGACGGCGCGGCCACTTCGGCGTGGGGGTGGAGAACCCCGCCCCAGGTTTCTGGGTGGGGACATCGTTTATATAAATTATAATGTAATTGAAAAGAATTTCCTCACCGTATCATGCACCCACATTGGAATCTCTCCCTTCACCGATATGTCGTCACATTGATGAAGTTTGCAATGGTTTTTTGAAAAGGAGAACCAGGTGAAGGGAACCTGCTGGGCCTGCACAAGTAAGTATAACCCTGGGCAGGATCACATCCAATACCTATTATATACCGTATCCAATATTCAGTTCCGTTGGAAATTACTGTATAACTGGTATCAGATAAAAAAAACACCCTGGGTAGAATTTTCTCTTTGTTGCACAGAGTGCTGGCCTGAGGCGAGAAAACTGGCAGGAAGCTCACCAGCGTCTCTTGCCACACTGTGCAGCATCCTGTGCTGCCAGGCTGGCAAGACGGGGCTGGAAATGCCGGGAATCCCGAGGTCAGTGCACCGTTTTTAAAGGGAACCCCAAACTCCGATTTAAAAACAAACAGGAACTTGCCCCCCCGCCCCCCCATGTTCACAGAGACCCCTCCCCCATGTACACAGACAAAGCTCCTCCCCCTCCAACGCTTCTCCTCAACGGAACTGCTTCCTGACACCCGGGAGCTCCAATATCCAATACATTATGTACATGAGCTGGACAATTTTAATTGAGCTTTTCTGTTCCAACTCAATTCACTTCCAAAGTTTCTCATGAATATGGCTTAATTTACCAGAAATGATCATGCTGTACTATGTGAATCATGGTTTGCTTTCTGATTACTTTGGCTTGCTTCTACCTTCCCTGGAAAATTTGGAAACATGAGACTCAGCCTCGTTCTGAGGTGACGTTTCATTAGGAGTTCTGCTTCCCATTGTTGCATGTGGAGTAGTACAATACTTAAGGAGGAATTATGAGATTTTGGTCTCCAAGGTTCCTCCTGACAGTGTCTTTAGGCCAGACTTGAAAGTTTGGACTGCTCCCTTGGCTGGTTCAATTGATGCTGGGTGGTAAGGCACAGTTCTAATGTGTTTAATACCATTATGAGTGGTGAGATTTTGAAACTCAGCACTTGTGAATACGAGTCTATTATCTGAAACCATGACTTCAGCTAATCCATGAATTAAAAAGCATTGGCGTAATCTTTCAATGGTAGCATGTGATGTCACCTCAAAAATGTCCATCCACTTCGAGTGTGCATCAATCACGAATAATAACATAGTGCTCAGGAATGGACCAACATAATGAATATGGATTAATACATATGGTTGGCCAGGGCATTCCCAAAGATGCAGTTGGGCTTTGGCAGGCAACCCTTGTTGCAATTGGCCCTGTTGACAGTGCTTGACCAGCTTCTCAATATCAGCATCAATATTGGGGTACCACACATAAATCCTGACAAGCATCTTCATCTTAGAGGTGCCAGGATGAGCGCTTTGTAATTCAGTGAGGAGCAGCTCTCTTCTTGGTACTGGAATTACTACACTTGCTCCTCAGGGTATAACACAATCCTGCCAACTCAACTAATTCTTTTGGGTAAAGAATGGTTTAATTTCCTCGGAAACTGGCTCATTTACCCCATTCTATATGTATTTTGTTTCCCACTTTGGACAGATGTGGATCTAGATTAGTCCAATTCTTCATCTGCTTTGCCAAGAAATGGTAATGTGCTGAAAAACCTAATGCCATGATGATTTATTGTGATATTGGAGTATGTGTGATATTCTCAACACTTCAAAATCTTTTCAACGAATTGTGCCATTGTATCATCGAATTAGAGTTTCTGGTACACGTGATCGTATCCAGCTTTGTGTAAGGTTGACCTCCTGTCAGCTTTGCAGAGAGATCTTCAATTCTTGGGATTGGATATTTATCCAATTTGGAGGCCTAATAAACTGTCAGCTTATAATCGCCGCAAATGTGGATGGTCTTGTCTGGTTTCTATGTGGGGACTATTCCATGAACTGAACTGACTGGATAATGCCTAGTTATTCAAATCTGCTTAACATGGTGTTCACTTTTGTAAGGCATATGGTACTGTTCTTGTCCTAAAGGAATTGTGGAGTTTCATTTGGATCAACCTAAGCCTTAGGTAGCTTTTGTAGCTCTTAGATTTTGTTTAATTTATCACAAAAGACACTCCTGTATTTTCAAATCAGTTCGGGCAGACCCCCTTCCCACACTTGAAAAATCTCGGCCCAATTCAACATGATTTCATTCAGCCAATCATGGCCACAAAGGCTTGGTTCTTCACCCATTACTATTATCACTGGGAGCCTGGGTAGACTGTTGTCCATAGCTTACAGATACCAATGTGGTGTCTTTTATTTTTATTGCTTCTCTATATAAGTCTTCAACTTGGTAGAGGTGCTCTTCAAGTTCAATGGTTGGACTCCCTCTCTTTGGTTCTGAAATATATGCTTGTTCATCACAATAGCTGATGCATTTCCATCTTAAGAAGTTTCCCATATACCCACAGAATAACAGTAATAGAGTCTATCTTACCTGTTTTTAAATTAACAGAGAATGAATACCAGAATCATTGCTGATTGGCTCTTCCATATTGTATGCTTGTAACATCTTGGTTGATCGATGACTTGGCATTCTTGACTTCTTTGCTGCTTTAGCAACTTTCCTGTTTTGTGATAATCAAAACACTCAGCCTCCTTAAAACAACATGATTCAGGAGTGTGGTTACCTCCACGTCAGTAACGTTCCACTTCAAGCATTACTGACTGATTGCCTATTCTGTATATTTTTCTTTTGTTGGTGGCTGAAATCGTTTCCCGCTTCGCGGCTACTTCAGTGATTTTGGCACCACAACTGGTTGCAGGCTCTTGGCACCATTTTGTGCGCTCTGCAGCTCTTGCACACCTTTTTCAGCACTTTCCTTGGCCAGCACTATCTCCGTTGCTCTAGGCAGCATGCTCCTTCAGAAGGTCAATGCAGACTCGATGGGCTAAATGATCTTCTGCGCTGTCGGAGTCCGATGGTTCTAAAGTGTGGCCTTGGTGCGGGAAACCCCCCGAGGCCCAAAACAATCGGCAAAGTTCCGGTGAATAGTAGGCTAAATCTCGGCATTGCAGCCACCGAGAAGCATCCCACCAAATGTGCCCAAATGCAGACTTTTAACTTTACTACTTTGAATCGTGCCCATGAACAAAAATATGAAGCTGAATGCAGCAAGGATGAAACCTTGTGGGATAGTAAAGGGCCTTTTGGAGGCATGCCACAATTTGGAGTAGGCAGCACAGGGGCTGTGCCACAAGATTCAGGTAAAGAGGTCCTGCTATTCATCCTGGAGGTTGGCAACTAAAAACAGATCGACAGCCTGGGGCAAGAACTAGTATCTGAAGTGAGAGCTTTGAAATAAAGACAGATTGGTCAGATGGGAAGATCAGTGGCAGATGGAATTTAACCTTGAAAAGTGTGATGTGATGCACTTTGGAAGCAGTAACACAACAAAGGTGTACTCAATGAATGGCAGGACACTAGGAAGCCCCGAGGAAGAGGGATCTTGGGGTGCTTGTCCATTGATTCCTGAAGGTGGCAGGACAGGTTAATAGCATGGTTAAGAAGGCAAATGGGCACTTGCCTTTATCAGTAATAATTATAAAAGCAGAGAACTTATGTTGGAGCTGTTCAGAGCTTTGGTGAGGCCAGTTGGAGTAATGTGTTCAGTGCTGGTCACCACACTACAGGAAGGATGTGATTGCACTAGAGAGGGTGCAGAGGATATTTACCAGCATGTTGCTTAGGATGGAGCATTTTAGTAATGAAGAGAGGCTGGATAAGCTTGGGTTGTTTACTTTGGAGCAGAGGAAGCTGAGAGAGGACCGGACTGAGGTGTATAAGATTATGAGGGGCATGGACAGGCGGGATAGAAAGCAGATGTCCCATTTAGTTGAAGGGTCATTACTTTTAAGGTGAAAGGCAGGAGGTTTAGAGGTATTTGAGGAAAACTCACCCAGAGGGTGGTGGGAATCTGGAATGCATGACCTGGAATCTTTAAAAAGCACTTGGATGAGCACATGAAATGTCATAACATTCAAGGCTATGGGCCAAGTGCAGGGAAGTGGGATTAGTGTGGTTTGTGGGTTTTTTTGTCAATGCAGGCTGGACGGGCGAAAGGGCCTCTTCTGTACTGCACAATTCCCTAAAGGACACTAGTGAACCAGATGGGTTTTCAACAACAATGTTTTCAAGGTTATCATTGCACTTTCCAGATTTTTATTGAATTAAAATTTCACCATTTGAACCCTGGCCCCCAGAGTATTACCCTCGGTCTCTGGATTACTAGTCGAGCGACAATACAACTTTGCCACTGCCTCCTCTATTTTGCAATGGAATCTCTTCTTTTAATAAAAGTGTTATAACCTGCCTACTTACCATTGGCTGGGGACTAATGACTATCCCACAATCCTGTGGGAGTATGAGCTTCCCCAATGAGGGGGGCGGAGAAACCACTAGTAAACTCCCAGTATAAATAAGCTGGCCAGTTCAGGAACCAGCAGGAAGGAGTATGTAGCAAGGGAAGTTACTGCTACTGTTATGTATATATGTTATAGTAAATAAATGTTATTACTTTGTATCCTTAAAACTCGTGCTGGATTCTTCGTGGCCCTTACAAAACTGGCGACGAAGGTTAAAGTGAATAGCTGTCTACACTGCTGAAGCCACCTCCCTGGATTTTTGTTGGATACAGGTTGGAAGTTGTTTTCTATTATACCATGCCTCTGTACGGACGTTTGGATGTCTTTGATGCTGCGCTGGAAAGCTGGAACGAGTACACACAACGGATGCGTTACTATTTCCGGGCAAACAATATCACCGAAAACGAGCGCCAGGTGGTCATATTGCTCACCCCCTGCGGCCCGCATACGTTTGGAGTGATTAGGAGCCTTATGTACCCAGATGCGCCGGACACCAAAACGTTTGATGAACTTGTGAATATAGTGGGGCAACATTTTAACCCAACCCCGTGCACGATAGTCCAGCGTCACCGGTTTAATACCGCTGAGAGGACCCCTGGAGAATCCCTTGCCGATTTTCTATCCAGGCTACGCAGGATTGCGGAGTACTGTGACTATGGTGAGACCTTGTCAGAAATGTTACGCGACCGTTTGGTTTGCGGTATTAACAATGCGGCCACCCAGAGAAAATTGTTAGCGGAGCCAACATTGACTTTTCAACATGCCATTCAAATAGTATTGTCCAGAGAGAGCGCAGAGCGAGGAGTACAGGAGCTACAGGGAATGGAAGTGCATGCCTTGGGGCGCAACCCCTTCCGTCCGAAAACGTCCCTCCGCACTCCTGCGGTACCTTGGGCGAGGCAACGTCCGGACCGACGCCAGTGGCCGTCGGACATTCCTCCCCGAAGGGAGCCTTCTCCAGAGCCAATGGATGAGGAGCCATGTCCGTGTCAGATTTGTAGGCGCCGACCCCGTCGCGGACGGCGGTCCTGGGGGCGCCAGAGGCGCCGTCGTTCCGACCGAAACTGGGACCAACCCAGGGGCTGTCACTGGGACCAGCCCAGAGGCCGTACCTTCCATGTGGATGAACCTGCGGCGACTACTCCTGAGGACGTGGAAACGGAGGACGACTGCCTGCAGCTGCATTGTGTGGCAGCTCCCCGTGTGGCCCCCATTAAGGTGACAGTACGGGTCAATGGCCACCCGCTTGAGATGGAGTTGGATACTGGCGCAGCGGTCTCCGTGATCGCCCAGAGGACATTCGACCGCATCAAGCAGGGTACACAGACCCTTACATTAACCGACTCACAGGCCAGGTTGGCCACCTCCACGGGGGAACCACTGGACATTGCAGGAACTACAATGACCCCTGTTGTCTATGGACGCCAGGAGGGGCGTTTCCCACTTATCGTGGTGCGCGGCCATGGGCCCAGCCTGTTGGGTCGGGACTGGTTGCACCATTTGCGGTTGCAATGGCAGCACATCCTCCAAACAGTTTCTGAAGGGTTGACTGAGGTGCTAGGACGATACCCAGATGTATTCCAGCCTGGTTTGGGGAAAATAAAAGGGGCCGTAGCCCATATCCAAGTTGAACCAGGAGCCACGCCACACTATTTCCGGGCGCGCCCAGTGCCTTACGCCTTGCTCGAGAAGGTAGAAGGGGAGCTCATTCGTTTGGAGAGTTTGGGTATTATCAGGCCCGTCCGTTTTGCTGACTGGGCAGCACCAATTGTACATGTAATGAAGCCAGATGCCACAGTTCGCTTGTGTGGCGACTATAAACTTACTGTGAATACGGTTTCCCGACTCAACCGATATCCAATGCCTCGCATAGAGGATCTCTACGCGAAACTTGCAGGTGGACTCTCGTTCACAAAATTAGATATGAGTCACGCCTACCTGCAGTTGGAGCTGGACCCTGCCTCCCGACCATATGTAACGATTAATACACACCGGGGCCTGTATGAATATACACGGTTGCCCTTTGGAGTATCCTCTGCCTGCGCAATTTTTCAACATGTTATGGAGGGCATTTTGAGAGGTTTACCACGTGTGGCTGTCTACCTAGATGACGTTTTGATTACAGGGACGTTGGAGCAGGAACATTTGGAAAATTTGGAGGCTGTCCTTAGACGCCTTTCGGAGGCTGGAGTCCGTTTACGTCGCACAAAGTGCGTATTTCAGGCAAAGGAAGTAGTCTACCTAGGTTATCGGGTGGACCACGAAGGTCTGCACCCCGTCGCAGAGAAGGTGCGTGCAATTCAACATGCCCCCGCCCCGCCTGACACTTCGCATCTTCGTTCTTTTCTCGGTCTCGTAAACTATTACTGGAAGTTCCTCCCCAATCTGGCAACTATGCTGGCCCCTTTGCACCTTCTGCTAAAGAAAAATCAAACCTGGATTTGTGGTCAGCCGCAAGAAACCGCTTTCCGGCGGGTAAAGCAACAATTGTCATCGTCTGGGTTACTAACCCACTATGATCCTGGAAAGCCTTTGCTCGTCACAACTGATGCATCCCCGTATGGTATTGGGGCCGTCCTGTCCCACAAGATGGAGAACGGGGCAGAACGACCGATAGCTTTCGCCTCCCGCACATTGACTGCAGCGGAGAAAAAGTACGCGCATATCGAGAAGGAGGGCCTGGCAGTGTTTTTTGCGGTGAAACGCTTCCACCAGTACGTGTACGGCCGCCATTTCACTATCGTGACTGATCATAAGCCCCTGCTGGGACTTTTCAGAGAGGATAAGCCAATACCGCCCGTTGCTTCTGCACGGATCCAGCGCTGGGCTTTGTTGCTTGCTGCATACGAGTATTCTCTGGAGCACAAACCAGGTACGCAGATAGCAAATGCCGACACACTGAGCCGATTGCCTTTATCGACCGGCCCCATGTCGACCCCCACGACCAGTGAGGTGGTTGCACCCCTAAATTTTATGGACACCTTGCCTGTCACGGCATCACAGATCCGTGAGTGGACCCAGACGGAGCCAGTCCTGTCAAAGGTTCGGCACATAGTCCTGTATGGTGGGCAGCATAGACAGTTCCCAGGCAAGGTGCGGGCATTTTCCTCCAAGCTGTCAGAATTCAGCGTGGAAGACGGCATCCTCTTGTGGGGGACGCGTGTGATTGTCCCGGAAAAAGGCCAGGAGCTGATACCATCAGACTTGCACAATGGGCACCCAGGCGTGACCAAAATGAAAATGTTGGCCCGGAGTTATGTCTGGTGGCCAGGCCTCGACACCAACATTGAGAAGGTGGCCCAAAACTGCTCCACTTGCCAGGAGCATCAGAAGCTTCCGCCGGCTGCGCCCCTACATCACTGGGAATGGCGAGGGAGGCCATGCAGATTTCGCAGGCCCTTTTCAAGGATCCATGTTCCTTCTACTAATTGACGCCCAGTCCAAATGGCTAGAGGTGCATAAGATGCAGGGGACAACGTCCTGCGCAACAATTGAAAAGATGCTTTTATCGTTTAGTACGCATGGCCTCCCCGAGGTGTTGGTCACGGATAACGGCACTCCATTCACGAGTGAAGAGTTTGCGAGGTTCACGAAGATGAACGGCATCTGCCATATCCGCACTGTCCCTTACCACCCGGCTTCAAATGGGTTGGCAGAGCACGCAGTGCAGACATTCAAAAAAGGCCTAAAGAAGCAGTCTTCCGGATCAATGGACACGAGACTGGCTCGCTTTTTGTTTACGTACAGGACCACCCCCCATGCAGTGACTGGGGTAGCTCCCGCAGAACTCCTAATGGGCCGGAGACTTCGCACCCGCCTTAATATGGTTTTCCCCGGACATTGGCGCAAAAGTACGCCGCACACAAGAACGTCAGGGACAGGGATTTTCTCGGCATCGGCCGATTCGGCAGTTTGCACCCGGTGACCCAGTGTTCGTTCGGAATTTTGCTGGTGGTGCCCAATGGGTTCCTGGTGTAATCCTTCGCCAAACGGGCCCTATATCTTACCAAGTGCAAGCACCGGGTCGTCTCCAGCGAAAACATGTAGACCACGTTCAGTCCAGAAGACCATCCCCGCAAAAGATTCCCCGCCTCCGGAGCTCATTTCAACAGCCGCAGAGACCAGAGAAAAGGGAAGGTATTCCTCACAATCTTCCACTGGTGCCTCACTCGAAGCCTGCGCAGGTCGTTACGGGACTGAATGGAAATAGAGACGCTGACATGACGGAGGCAGCAGACTCTGACTCCGAGATGGAGACACAGGATGCATCAGAGGGGGAATCCTCGGTTCCACGGGCCGTGGATGTTCAACCGCGCCGTTCATCACGGAAGCGCCGGTCTCCGTCTCATTACACGGCACCTGATCCAGCGCCGCGTGCAAATGGTGTCCAGCCTGCGGCCAAACGAGTCCGACGCCCTCCTTCGCCAGGGTCTTCGGTGGATTCCTTGGACTTTAGGGGGGAGGGATGTTATAACCTGCCTACTTACCATTGGCTGGGGACTAATGACTATCCCACAATCCTGTGGGAGTATGAGCTTCCCCAATGAGGGGGGCGGAGAAACCACTAGTAAACTCCCAGTATAAATAAGCTGGCCAGTTCAAGAACCAGCAGGAAGGAGTATGTAGCAAGGGAAGTTACTGCTACTGTTATGTATATATGTTATAGTAAATAAATGTTATTACTTTGTATCCTTAAAACTCGTGCTGGATTCTTCGTGGCCCTTACAAAAAAAAGGATCTCATTATTTGTAGCTGGAGCAAATATTCTGATCATCTTTACAATGTAGACATGAAGCAACTGATACTCGACAGGGTTCATTTGACATGAAAACTGAAAGTTAATAGCATTTCCATCAGGATTTTGACTTCTTGTGTTTGTGTGAATTTGTTCAAGGCTATTATCCTGGGAACTGTGGTAGATAGAGCGAGAATCAGTCCAGTGAGATCTTTATTTTGCTTGCTAATGAAACATTCACTGACACCTGACCTACCTTGTCCGCTGATGATTGCATCTTTAGGCAATTTCTACTGACACATGGCTGGGCACTGAAGCTTCCTTCACTGAAAAGATAATGTTCAGTCCCTTTATTTCACAATGAGGTTGCCTGTACTGAGAGAAAGCTAGTGGGAAACACAAAGATCAAAAACCATCCGGGCAGACAAAATAAATGTTCTACAAATGACATTCGGCAAGTCTCAATGTTATAGCCTTGATTACACTTAGCAAGAAGTTGTCAGCTATATTTTTGAATTGGAAGTACTGAGTTTGAAACAATGTTTGTAAAGCACATTCAATTTACAATAAGAACTGCTTAAGACATTTACAGGATGGGTGACAACACACCGTGTTCGTCACATAATCTATTCTTGGACACTCTGCAGCCATCTCAGATGGCCACCTGCAAAGGACCATGGGAATTATGGCCAACCCAGGACTCAGACAGACTCAGCTTGTGTGTGTATTTGCAACCCAGATAGCTAGATGCGATCGAAACCCCCGCTCGTTTGCATTGTAATGGCCCATTTCCCCAGAACAAAAGAACTGTGCTCAGGTAACCGATACAGATACAGACTAAGCGGCGCCACTCCCTTTACTCAAGGATCCCAAACAGCCAAGGTCAATGACCGCTGAGGACAGGCCCAGCCATCAAAGCACTTGCCCCTTTATTGGCCAAAATCGAAGGCAGTGATTGAAGCCTGTCGAATTATTGGGTCCAAGTTAAGGACCGCCCCAAAGAGCGCGAAATCCCAAAGGGATAAGAAGAGACACAGCCATGTGCTCGCTCTCTCTTGGATCCGGCCTACGCCAACCCATGTGAAATGAAATGAAAATTGCTTATTGTCACGAGTAGGCTTCAATGAAGTTACTGTGAAAAGCCCCTAGTCGCTACATTCCAGCGTCTGTTCGGGGAGGCTGGTACGGGAATCGAACCGTGCTGCTGGCCTTCCTTGGTCTGCTTTAAAAGCCAGTGATTTAGCCCATTGTGCTAAACCAGCCCCTGTGCAGCATAACGACAAGACAGACAAGTTCAAGACGAACGATCGCTACCAGACGGATGAGTCCAGCAGAAATAGAGCCACTTCTTCCACCCAGCCACGCAAGATCCGGACAAAGGCCTTGTCCATCTGCATAGAGCCGGTTGCCCTGAGGTTAAGTAAAGGTTATTGTAGTTGTTAGATGTAGTTTAACTTGTAGTGTTTTGTGTTGCATGTTGAAGTAATCCTTGTGTGTAAATAAACCATCTTTGAACTTGAACTGACTAACTGGTTGTGTGGTCCTTCGATCGATATCTGGTAAAGTCTTGTGGTGGTATCATTTGATACCTGGCGACTCTAAAGGGCATCATTATTGATTGGCAACATTATTGGTGACTCCGGTGCCGATTGGCAACAACTCCAAACACTTTGGTAATGGAAATAGGTTGTCGAGCTGCCCTCGGTCAAAAGAATGGGTTGCCAAAAAAATTAACCTCTGGATTTAAATTGTTTTACTCTTTCTGGTCCTTGTAAGTTTTGAACAACGGGGGGGGGGGGGGCGGTGTGTGACCGATGTCAATACAATTTGGAGGAAACCAAGCCAGTGGCCAAAACAGTCCAAATTGCTCTGTCTCCCAGACATGCTGGGAACCGATTGGTTAGGATTTCCATCTGCTCTCCTGAGCAGGCAAGAAGACCACCTGCCAAAATATGCATGTCTTGCCCAGATGACTTCAGCATAGCCCAACTGTAAAATTAACATAAGTAAAAACAGAAAAGTTCAGTCAGTCTGCCGTATGTGTGGAGAGAAAAACAGAGTTAATGGGCTGAATTCTCTGTTTCAGAGACTACGTGCTGACAGCAAGACTAAATCGGTGGTGTTCTACGACCACGGAATCAGCACCGGTCCCGGAGCAATTCAAGATCTGTTAATGAGCTTGGGCCGGCATTACGTGGAACTAGACAATTCCAATGAAAAATGGTGTCCAATTTTCCGGGGTCGGGATTGACACTCGAGAAGCTGACAAGCTGCACAAGCATTGAAGCACTCCAATCCCCACCCACCCACTCATTCCAGCCAACAAGATGGCAGTCCAAAGAGCGGCATCCACGTTCGCATATGCGGAGCTCAATACCCTGCTGGATGCTGTGGAGGAGAGGAGGGGCACCCTTTTCCCTGGGGTGGGAAGGAAGTTGCCACCCACGGCCGTACAACGGGTCTGGGCGCAGATGTCAGAGGGTCCCACCTCCAGGACCTGCCAGCATTGCCAGAAAAAGTTGCACTACCTCCACAGGGCAGCCACAGTGAGTAGCCAGCACCATGTCCCGGGCACCACCCCCCCGTCCCATACATCCGTAACCCCCTCACCGCCCGAGGGCGAACGAACCCCACCCTCCGGCAGTCTGCTCATACACCACCCTGAAGCACATGCCAGCACCAATACCGCTCGTTATTGCCAGGTGCTCTGTTCACAAAGGACACCAGCTGTGGATCTTCTGCTCCCCCCCAGGGGGAAGGTGGGCCACAACCGCAGGGAGTGAGAGAAGACTGGAGGCGCTCGCCAGACCTGCAAATCCTCACTGACAAGGAGTGACAGACACTAAACCTGGTCGCTGGGTCCGGGGAGAGGTCAGTCGCCGAAAAGGAGGTAGGCATAGAGAACCAACAGCGCCTCTGCTGAGTGGAGGAGTCCCTCTGGCACACGAAACACAACCCCCAGTACTCCACAACCCCACTTCCTCCACACCACCACACCTCCCCCACACCACTCCAACCCCAGCACCCCATCACCTCCACACTACCATCCCAACCGGCGATGCAACCATGTGTCATATCCTGTGTCTTGCAGGATCACCTGGCGATGAGGTGGGCCTGTCTGGTGTCCCCCACCCCCTGGCCACAACTTCAGGACATGTCCCGCGAAGAGGCAGCACCGCACAGTGACGAGGGCCCCCAAATTCAAGCCAGCGACACCCCAGAGCACCAGTCCAGAGATGACACCGATGTTCCATCACAGCTGCTCCAACGCCCTCCACCATCCCAGAGACACTCAACTCGGTTGGGCATGTTAATGAAGAGGCTCCTCGGGCACTATCTGGTGAGCATCACACAGATGCTGCGGTACGTCAGGTGGAAGTAGGAACCCCCAAGGGGGCGGCCCTACCATAGGGACTAGCTGCCATCCAGTTAGGCATCGGGCTTCTGAAATTGGCGGGCCTATCGATGCTGTAGATGCAGACACAGAGCTGGGGACTACATGAGGGGTTGTCGGCAACCATTCAGCGCCTGTAGGTGCAGATTTAGGAGCCCAACCACCTGCAGGGGCAGGAGATGGTGCGACCACAAGTGCCACCCAGGCCAGCACCGCACAGGTGACATCCACATTGGAGGCCTGGGGGGCCAAGGTATCGGCCATAGGGTCAAAATGTCCAAGGCCAGGGCAGCACGGTGGCGAGTGGTTAGTGCTACTGCCTCATGGTGCAGAGGTCCCAGGTTCGATCCCGGCTCTGGGTCACTGTCCGTGTGGAGTTTGCACATTCTCCCCGTGTCTGCGTGGATTTTGCCCCCACAGCCCAAAGATGTGCAGGGTAAGTGAATTGGCCACGCTAAATTGCCCCTTATTTGAAAAAAATGAATTGGGTACTCTAAATTTATTTTTAAAAACGATGTCCAAGGCCTGGGGCACTGTGCGGGCGGTGGCTGTGGCACTAGACAGGGCTGTGCTGTCACAGGCAGCTATGTACAAGGGCCACCTGGACATTGCAGCGGTGCTCCCAATGAGTGGCACGGTAGGGCACAATGGTTAGCACAGTTGCTTCACAGCTCCAGGGTCCCAGGTTCGATTCCCCGCTGGGCCACTGTCTGTGCGGAGTCTGCACGTTCTCCCCGTGTCTGCGTGGATTTCCTCCGGGTGCTCCGGTTTCCTCCCACAGTCCAGTGACGAGCAGGTTAGGTGGATTGGCCATGCTAAATTGCCCTTAGTGTCCAAAAAGGGGTGGGGCTACTGGGTTACAGGGATGGGGGGGATGTCGGCTTAGGGAAGGTTCTCTTTCCAGGGGCCGGTGCAGACTCGATGGGATGTGTTGAATGGCCTCATTCACTGTAGATTCTATGATTCTATAATTCTATGATTCTAGAGCTTGGACCAGTCACAACGGGTCTTGGCTGCAGGCGTTGACAACATTGTCTTGGCACTGGCTGACCTGCACCAGTCACTGAGGGACCTGGCACAGTCACAGATGGATGTGGTACATCCCAGAGGGAGATGGCCCAGTGCCTATGCTCCATGGCCGCGACCCTGATCGAGATGCGAGTGGGCCTCCAGGTCTGGCTGTGCCAGTGGCAGACGCTCCCCCGGAGCTCGATCTGGCCACATCCCTGTCCCGAGGAGTAGCCCGAGGGCCGTTAGGCACCCAAAAGGAGGAGGAGGAGATGTGGCCCATGCTGGGAAGGGACACTTCTAGGAGTGAAAAATTGCTAGCAGTTTCTCAACCAGGTCTCTGATTCGTTAACCCTCTATCTGAATGGCTGGGAAGAACCCAATCTGCGAACACTCTTTATAATCAGCCGGCATTTCTGTGTAGAGATCAGGCAAACGGAAAACACTGTAAAATTCTTTGGTTTAAACGTCCAATAATATCTCAGTGAGATGATGCGCCACCTGGTGGTCGGAGGTCATAATTGCACTGAGCTGAATCTCCTTTGTAAGTTCCACCTCGTGGTCCGATGTCAGAATTGCACCAACCTGAATCTCTTATATTTTCCAGAAGGTCGCAATCGGAGGAGACTGGCACATACAGAGGCCACAACCACAGCAGCTAGCAATGATTCATCTCAAAACTTTTCCTTCCAATCCTGTTATTCTAACCCTTTTCCTTTCTCTTCACTGTGTGTTTGTTTGAGTTTGCCTGAGTGGAGCATGGAATGGGGTTCTGGGGAATAGGTGGACTGATAGACCATAGTGCCAATTGTTTCTTTTATCCGTTCATCTTTTACTCTTGTTATAAATAAATAAATTGTTAATATTTCACTTATAAATCTTGCATGTAACTCATTGGAGCAGTCAAAGTTTAAAGATCACAGGAAAACACAATTATTGGTTAATTCACGTATGTTGGGACTCCGGGGTCTCTGGGGCTGGAACTGGCTGTGCACTTGCCCAATGTGTCATAACATAAGTACCAAACATTCGTAGAAACGATTGCATTCTGTGCATTGTCCAAAAAACTCAATGTAATCCTGTACATTGTCAAAAAACCTTGTTGCCAGTCTTTTGCACATTGAGGCAGCTTGACAGGTCTTCAAAATCAATTCTGTTCCTGACACCACTCCTGGCACCCCCAAATAATCTGCTCCATAAGAGGTGAAGACTGACTTTAAGTAGCGCTAGTGATATTGGAGCTGCTGCTGATGTGCACAATCAACCCATCGCTGATGTTGCTAACTTGCTGTTGTCTCTTAATTTGGCTCTGTTTAATTACGTTTGCTCAAGAGTCGCCAGGTACCTTTCGACACGGCCACAAGGTTCAAAACCGAATACTGATCAACGACTCGATACACCAGTTAGTAAGTTCAAAATCAATGCTCATTTATTTACACACACAGTCAAATATACTCATGCATAAACTGTACAAAGTAAACTAACACTCCTGCTAAAAGCCTATACTTAGCTTCGGGTACCCACTCAGTCAGAGGAACAATGGCCGTTGCTCGGTTCTGAGGCTGCTGGGTTGAGCTGTTTACAGGATAGCAACTAAGAGCATCTATCTCGTAGCGTGCGTTGACTCGGAAGTTACTTGGTCTGGCGTAGCTGCTCGGCTGGTCTCTCTTCGCTGAGAGCCAAGGCCAAAGAAGAAATATTCTCTCTTGGGGAATACCTTTTATACCCGAAAGGGCTCCGCGCGTTTTGGGCAGGCCTTGAACTTGGCCTCAATTAATTGGGTCTTTCCCAATCATTCTTATCGATCTTCCTCCAATAGAGGGGTGGGTTACCTGATTTCTGGGCGTGTCCTAGGTGACCGTTGGTCTGCTTTGTTTTAGTCTCCTCTGGTGCCGGGGTGTCTGCCTTAACATTGTGTATCTAAATGTTTCCCTTTTGTCCCTGGAGATGGCTCATTGGTATGTAGATGCCTTGGCAGTTTCTGTCCTGTCTGAGAGCCAATGCTCTAATCAACAGACAGACCTTGCACCTGCTTGCTTTTCAGTATTGTCCAATTTTCCCTGCATTCTTTGCAAGTGTCCATTTTGTAATCGGGGCGTGGCCATCCCAGATGGCTACACTGAACAACATATGGAGGATTGGCTGCACACAAGAATCAGTGGGTTATAAAAAGTTAACGTCCTGCCTGCAGCACAACAAACAGGGCTTTGTCTCCTGATTTTGGAACAAAAACATGGAAAAGCTTGAAGACTGCATTAAAAATGCAGGGTTTGTCAAAAATGAAATTGCATTTACTTTTCCACATATAACCTGTGTGTCAGCAACAAACCTGCTTCACCCATTTTCATTGTTGGTGGTGATTCATCTCAGACCACATTCTCCATAACTATTTTTGAGGATTATCCAATTTAACCTCCTTTACCTGTGTGGTACTGAGCTACAAAATCACTCAGGTCCCAGGCTCAATTCTCGCTCTATGCTGAACATAAGATGTTAGCCAGGGCAACCATCAGACTACTCAATCTGCATCAACACTCTGGGCTGGGAAGAGAAAAAGAAACAGCAAAGGCTTCTGAGATCTCGATTGTATCTATGGATATTGTGTGAACAGGTGTAGACTTGAGAGAAAAATGCACACGGACACAGGTCAGCTGGCTGTAACATCCTCAGATGGTGCAGCAGCTTCCCGAAACACAG
This sequence comes from Scyliorhinus torazame, assembly GCF_047496885.1. Taxonomy (NCBI): domain Eukaryota; kingdom Metazoa; phylum Chordata; class Chondrichthyes; order Carcharhiniformes; family Scyliorhinidae; genus Scyliorhinus; species Scyliorhinus torazame. The sequence goes on from NC_092710.1 coordinate 170,863,816, forward strand.
TTTGTCCTAATCCACTTGGACAAAGGCAGCCATCGCCCATGCAACTAAATCTTCAGAATAAGTTAACACCTTCAGGAAATGTATAAATAGTGAGGCATGAATTTTCATTCCTCGATCAGGAGCACAGAGTCAGGACAACATCCAGCTCCACACACCGGATCCGGGAAAATGTGCCCGTAAATTCTGATCTTCCATCGGGAATGCGGTAGGGGGTGAATGAAGACAGGACTCATGGTGGGTGACCTCAGAAACAAGATAAAAGCTGACAGGCGCAGAGGAGGATTGAGCCGAAGACCTGCCTCAATATTCTGGCACTTTGTTGAAGATATCATATAATGAATGAAACAAAAAGAACCCTCTCACCCCGCACAATTCCTCATCACCCCCACCCGCTCCTCAAGCCCCATCCATGACACCTCACGCCCTGCACCTACCCCCCAATGGTCCCTCATACCCTCCATTTTCACCTAACATGTGCAGTTGTCACCATCAATTAGAATGTGCTATTTAGCATCTGACCCCATTCTTCTCCCAGCGAAAATAGCAGAGGCTGAGTTCGGGAGCAGGATGTCCGGACTCAGGCCTGCACCACCAAATTGGCTAAAATAAAATGCCTCTCCATCTGTCTGAAAACTCTGGTCAAAGTCTTAGAAGAACCAGGCATATGCTTAAGACTCTTGCTACTTTGGTTTGTGTTTGTTTGAAATTCAGCTTGACCAGTGATGGTACCTTCAATTTGTGGAATGTCAGATTATAGTTCTATAAATCTATCATCAAGTATCTTTGGAAACTACTAAAATTAGATTTGTCTCCAAGAGATGATTCATTTGCATTACATTTGCGGCATGATTTAATGAAACAAAAGGAGTCCTGTTGCGGGCTAGTTCAGGGGGCAAAGTGCCAGAACGACCCGATTGTTATTTCCTCGGGCCTCGGCGGGGAAGGCCCGGTGAGATTTCACTTACTTCATTTCCTGCATTGAGGAGCTCCGTGGTCTCCTCAGTGAGGGGAATCGATCCTGAGTGCTGGTTAGATCCGGTGAGTAAATTTTCAAGTGTGCCTCACTACATTGTGAGCGGGATCCAGATCGTGAGGTCTCGCGAGATCCGGTTGGATCTCGTGAGGAGTGACCAGCCAGGTAAATTACCAGCTGCATGGCAACTCGAGTCGGGCACAGCCGTTAGATTTTGTCCTTAAACTGTATTGAACAGGTTATACTTGCATGTGTATCAGCACATGACAAACACCAAAACTAGCAAGCTTGTAATACCTTCCTGTGAATAATACAAAGACTCTCTCACTTTATTGATGTCACACTACCCTTCATAAGTGTCTCCTTGACACTATTTTCATTTGCCATTAATGTTCTCTTCACAGCACAGAGTCCTCAGCAGGGCAAGTGCAACAATATGTGCTATCAATTCTCACTTCAGAATTTCACTTCTATGTCATTACAACAGAAAGATGCTGTGAAAAGAATTAAAGGCTATTCTTGAAGAACAAATGTAGAGTAAATGGATAGATTAGAAAGAGCTTCAAGGTCAGAATGCAATCTTGAGTTACTGTTGTACCTCTTTGATTAATGATAATAGTTAAACTCTTTGGACGAATTAGTCTTTTAACTTCCTCCACTGCATTTTCATTTTTAATATAGTTTTCCTTCAAAGAACCATTTGTTTCAAGACATTTCGGGCCACACTTCAGGGCTGATTTTAACTCCGCCCAACTGGTGGAAACCAATGGCTGAGCAGTTAAAGCTATCGACAGTAATCACGTGACAGAGATCCCCACCGGACCACAGGTGGCATTATTAATCTGTAGCAGGATTCTCCATTCCCGAGATTAAGTGTTGACGCCAGGGCAGGATTCATGGACATCCACGACAGCAAATCTGCCATCGCACCTGGACCGATTCGACGCCTGTTAAGGGGCGAGGACCGGCGCCACGTGGAACACAATCGATTCCAATGAGAAACGTGTGATGATAAGTAGATTGTCATCTGTATTATCATCTGTACGTAAATAATAATATATGTATAACTGTTGTAGTTCCTGGTGCAGTGGGTTAGCCCAGCTGCCTCACGGCGCCGAGGTCCCAGGTTCGATCCCGGCTCTGGGTCACTGTCTGTGTAAAGTTTGCACATTCTCCCCGTATTTGTGTGGGTTTCGCCCCCACAACCCAAAGATGTGCAGGTTAGGTGGATTGGGCACACTAAATTGCCACTTAATTGGAAAAAAAATAATAATTGGATACTCTAAATTTATTGAAAAAGAAATGAAAAAGAAGAAAAATAAACTGTTGTAGTTCCAGCATCCGACCACCAGATGGTGTGAGGATGCAGACACGCGACCAGACACATCACATGTGTTCCAGGAGAAGGTGTTAGTAAGGAGTTTGTAGCAGTCGCATATCAGAGTAGCTCTGTTGTATCTAGTGTAAGTTAGTGTTAGACCATTATTTCCAACTGCATTAATCTTAGACATTTTAGTAATTCGTTTGTGTAGTGTTCGTAATAAATAACTTTGTTTATAAAACAAAGTCTAATGTTCATTTTCACATAAAATATCAAGATTCAACATTAGCCCAATCAAAGAACAGAAAACGCACTGTGTGAGACAGTCCAACGCATGCTGCCCAGGGGGTGGGTAGCAGGTAGTTTCAGTGTCCAGGGCACTCGGCCATGGCGGCCAGTATAGGTGCCGGCATGTGGTGCAGGGTGGGGGTTTTGATGCCCTCCTGGTGAGGGCGGTAAGGTAAGGTGTGTGGGATGGGGGTTGGTGACAGAGTCACAGTGCTGCCTACTCACCCTGGCTGCCCTGAGGAGGTTGTGCTGTTTTTTACGGCATTGCAGGCCAGTCCATATGGTGTTGCTGGTGGTGCTTACTGCCTCTGCCACCTGCACCCAGGGTGGCCCGCCTCTCATTCACGGCATCTAGGAGGGTCTCAAGCTTGGCTTCAGTGAATCATGGGGCCGCTCTCTTCGCTGCCATCTTGTTGTCTGGGGTGGTGTGTGTGGGGAATGAAGTGTGTTTAGGCGGCTGCAGTTTGTCAGCCTCCCGGTGAATCCAGCATGCGTTGGACTGTCTCACACAGTGCGTTTTCTGTTGCCCCCCCACCCCAGGAGAAGGCCGCATGGGAAGCGGGATAAGACTGGAGGAGACTACCGGACCTGTGGTAGAGCAGCAGCCCCTGGGCATGGTCGGTGGGCCCGAGGAAAGGGCAATCGCCGGGGTGGAGATCAGCTTCGGCGAGGACGTGAGACCCCACTGAGTTGAGGTTCCCTGTACTACTTGTGTCAACCCTACCACCCTCACATCCACACCAGCCTCACCCCTAAAACCACCCCCACCCCCAGACCATCCTCACCCCGACACCCTCACCCCACACCACCCTCACCTCCACACAACCCTCACGCACCCTCACCCCAACACCCTCACCCCCACACAACCTCCACCCCTGACACCACCCTCACCCTCACACCACGCCCACACCACCCTAATTCCCACACCACCCTCACCACACACCATCCTCACCCCCCTTATGCCACCCTCAAACCCTCCCCCCACCCCCAGTCCAGCGCATGACCATGTGTCTTGTCTTGCAGGACCTTCTGGTAAAAGGGGCGTGTCCATCTGGTGCCCCCCCCCCCCCCCCAGCCATAGCTAGCCGCTAAGCAGCGATGAGGACACCGACATGGACGGGACCCAAATGCCTAAAACCCAGTACACCCCGGAGCTCGAGTCTGATGTTGAAAATGATTTCCCGTCACAGCTGTCTCCAACACCCTCCACCATCCCAGAGACAGTCGCCTCGATTGGGTACTTTCGGGAAGAGGCTCCTGGGACACTCTCTGGTGCCTACCACACACATGCTCTGGTACAGCAGGTGGAAGTCGGAACTCTCAAGGGGACGGGCTGTCGGAGGTCGGGCCAACACCAGGGACTAGCTGTCGTCCAGGCGGGTTTCGCGCTTCCGGAACAGACAGTCCCATCGATCGTGGAGATGCAGTCGCAGAGCCAGGGACTACATGAGGGGTTTTCTGCGAGCTTCCAGTACCTGTAGGCACAGGTGGAGGAGTCCAACTGTGTGCCAGACCAGGTGATGGAGCTGGCCATGCGTGCCACCCAGGCTAACACCACACGAGTGACGTCTCTGGTGGAGGCCTTGGGGCCAGGATTTTGGCTATTGATCAGCAAGCCCAAGGTCTGATGCATTCTGTGCAGGCAGGGGCTGAGGCCCAGGACAGGGCTCCCCTCTCAGAGGTAGATATGTGCCAGAGCCACCTGAACAATGCAGCGGCACTTCTGCGCCACATCGACCAGTACCTGGGCAATGCAGCCGACGCTCTCAGCCATGGCCCGCTGTGACTGGGCCACACTCAGAAGCACCGCTGCTGGGTCTGTGCCACATCAGCCAGTAACTGGGCCATCTCCCTCTTGCCCAGTCCCAGAGGGAGATGGCCCAGTCACTGGCTGATGTGGCAGAGACCAAGAAGGTGGTGGCACAGCCTATGGATGATGTGGCACAGTTCCAGATGGAGGTAGTCCACTCCTTGTGCTCCATGACCTCGAGCATGCAGACCCCGGCCGAGACAGCAGTTGGCCTCCAGGACTGGCAGCGCCAGGCGGCAGAGAAAACTCAGGGACTAGCTCCGCTCGCACTCCTCTTCCATGCAGTAGCCCGGGGGCCACCGGGCACCCTGAGGGAGGAGAAGGTGATAGGGCCAGTGCCAGTGACTACTGCCAGGGAGGTTGCCTGAACATCGCAGCACCTCGGACTCCCCTCCTCCTGCCCCTGGTGCATCACACGGGCAGCGGGCAGAACAGGGTGTTACCATGCCACGTGAAACACTCAAGCAGCAGCTGGGCTCATCAAGGCCCGGTCACCCTCGAAGACAGCCGCCAGGTGGCAGGGCAGGAATCACAGCAGGCTGCCTCCACTCCTGACGTACTATCTGGGGATCCACCTAGACATAGCGTCAGGGCAGATAAGGCCAGAAAACTCGACACCAGTAGGTTGGCACAGATGCAGGGCTCAGTTTAGTGATGGGGCTAGGACACAAAACTGTATATATGATTTCACATTAAACACCTGTTGACAATGTTACAACTCGCCTCGATGCTCTGTCAGATGGGTGTGAGTGGTGGGCTAGTCCGAGCCAGCCGCAGAAGAGGCATGGGGGGGGGCGGGTTATTGCCGGATGTAGTGGGTGGGGTTGGCTGAGGGACCGCAGTTCTGCTAGTGCTCGCCGCTCCGTGCCCCTGGCCAGTTGCGCCCCCCCCCCACCCCTTCCGCCACATCCTTCCCCAGTAGGTGAACCTGGAGGCAATCAGAGCCTCCTATGCGCGTTGGCCCTGGTGCATACGTCATTCGGCTTCCCCTGCCTGCCTGGTGGACCCCATGTCATGCCTATCCTCCCCTCCCCTGCATTCTCCTCGTCGGACGAGGTATGGTGTTCATTCTCCTCCTCCCGCATGTCGCCCCTCTGCAGCTACCACCATGCGGGCGACACTCCCAGTGTCATACTAGAGGGCCCTCCCAGCCTGAACCACATCTTCAAGAGGCCAAAGCACCGCCCGATCACACCCCTGGTTGCTGCATGGGCGTTGTTTTAGCAGGTCTCCGCGTCGGCCTGTGGCCTTTGGATAGGTGTCATCAACCACCATCACAGCGGATAACCCCTGTCACCCTGGGACCAACCTCCCAGCAGGGTGTGCACCTCAAAGAAGCCAGGAATGGTTGAGTGTCCCAGGATGAAGGCGTCATGCACACTACCGGGACGCAGACATCTCTGATGCGTATCTGATGGTCACACATCAGCTGCACGTTCATCGAGTGGAGCCCTTTTCAGTTTGTGAAGAGCGGCCCATCATCTGCAGGTGCTCATAGGGTTGATCACCCCCTGGACCCGGGGCATGTTGATGATGGCAGCGAAACCTGCTGCCTTGGCATCCTGATGGGCTCGGTCCACATCAAAATGGATTTATTGTATTAACTGGGCATTTGGGCCTCTGTGACACCGTGGATGCACCTGTGTGACAAGCTCTGTGCAATCCCAGACTGGTCCCCACTCGGTGTGTGGAAGGTTCAGCTTGACGGCCATCGGGATGTGGGGTAGTGGGGTGGAGGGCATGGGCTGGGTATAAGGGTGGTGGCACCCATACTGTCGGTGTCAATCTGCCGAATCAAGGGCCAAAGTTCATGGTCAGTAGGGTGCGCAGCAAGATGGCTGCCTTGCAGGCTGCGGTAATGGAGGTCCATGCCTGGACACCGCCCTAGTCTCGTGGGGGGTCACTCTGGCCCCACAACCCTTTCCCCCGTCAGCCCCACCTCGGCCCTGGCAAGGCCCTCGCCCACCCCAGCCAGCTCGGCCAGAGTCAGGGCCGGCAACGCACGGTCGCGCCTCTCCATGTCCCACCTCCTCTCTCTCCCTCACCAGCCACGGTTTTTGTTTCTCGATTTTTAAAAGCACGAGTGAACCGTGCCATCGGGAATTTGCCACGATTTTACCATCAGAACTGATTCTCTGCCCAGTCCCCTTTCCCGATTCCGGCATCAGCCGATGAAGAATCTCGCCCCTGCTCTTCCAAGTAGGCAAGGAGGACATCTTTAAATATGAAAATTAGGCTCCATAAACAGCATTGCGGCTCAACTTGTATTTGAACCATAGGGCGAGCAGAATGAGTCAGATGAGCCCCAGAAAACTAAATGACCCACTTTTATCTTCCATGTGGGGCGAGAGAAGCAGGATCATTCCTCAAGGCTCCATATGGAAAATGTAGAGATCCACAAATCAAGGTTATTCCCCCCCACCTCCCAAACAACTTACTTGTGTTCTGGGAGTCTTCCTTCCCGTTTTCAGCAGTGACCCCCCACTGCCCCTTACTCACCTTCAACCCGCCACGCAGCTGTCACTTCTGGATCGGAAACTGTTTGGGGACATGCACATGAGGCCGGAGTTTAAAACATCACAGATCTCGGAGTACTAAGGCTGGATTCAAATGCTCAATTCTTGCCCTAATTTAAATTCAGGGCTGTATTGGCCTGAGAAACCTGGCCCGGGATTCTCCGAGCCCGCGCCGGGTCGGAGAATCGGCAGGCGGGGAGCGGGAACCGCCGATTCTCCGGCAACCGGAGAATCAGTGCCAATCGCGCCGGTGCAGTCCCCGCGACGTCAGTCGGGGGCCGTTTAAAGCGGCCCCCGCAGCGATTCTCCGCACTCAACGGGCCGAGTGTCCGCCGAGTCCCGCTGGCGTGGTTTACATATGGTCCACCCGGCGGGACCTCAGCGTTCTGGCTGCGGGTCGGGGAGGCAGTGGGGGGGGGGGGGGTGCGACTCCGGGGTGGCCTCCATGGTGGCCAGGCCCGCTATCGGAGGCTACTGATCTGCAGGCGCGCTCATTCCGGGGGGGGGGGCAATGTTCCTCCGCGCCGCACCACTGTAGGGCACCGCCATGTTGCCCAGGGGCCGGCACGGAGATGGCCGTGGCGCGCCTGCGCAGACTCTCGCCAGCCATGGCGGGCATGAGCAGACCCGCGCCGGCTGTGTAGGGCCGGCCTTTGGCGCCAGAGCAGCGCACAGCACTCCTGCGCCGTTCTAGCCCCCGAAGATGAGGAGAATGCCTGGGCCTGGAGGCCCGTTGGCGCCAGCGTTGCTCGCGCCGGTTTTGATGCCGGCGTCAACACTTGGCCACGATATCGGTGAATCCCGGCCCCGATAACTTGAATGAAGAAAATAAGTTGCTTCTGAATGCCACTCAACTCACTTGGTATACCCAATCATCTATTACTCATATCTGTAAAAAGAGGAGTATAACTCACTTTGTGAGATAGTGTAAAATGGTTGACAACAAATCAGCAGCTGCCTTTACATCTCTCCTGATCTTCATTTCTATTGATCTCAATGAGAATCAGGAGAGATTAAGTATGGGCTGTTGATTCATTATCACACATTATACACTATTGTACAAAGTTAAACTTACCCCCAAGTAGTCAATGTAATGGAATTAGTTTTAATCTTTTCAGATGGGCCTGCTATATATTTCTAAGAAAAGGGAAGATTTTAGGAATATGTGACTTTGTAATATAAGATAAAGCTTTGTTCTGAGATCATCAATTAAAAACATGCTTAAACTCCTGTTCAGTACGACCACTGATCTTGTTAAACCTCTGGGAAACCACCTTGATGCAGCTGGTGGACTCACTTTGCAGCAAGAAATCATTTCAACACCCATAAAATCCCTGTGAACCAACAAAATAGACATCAATAGGCCAAGTATTAGATTAACAGGTTGCCCTTCTCTGGTTCGTGGTGCCAGCTCAAAGCTGATCCAATGACTGGGAATATTCCCTATCTTCTCTCACAATGCCTTTTGCCATCATTTTACAATCCCTCACACCTTCCACTTCATCTCCAAAGAGCTGGCAAAATTCTGGCCTATAATTTTGGAGCAAAAGTAGAAAATGCTGGAAACATACCATAGGTTTATCAACATCTGAAGAGAGAAAATATATGTGAACACGTGAATGTCGGTCAATAATGAACAGCTAAGGGCGGCATGTGGCACAATGGTTAGAAAATCGGTTCAAATCCCGGCCCTGTGTCTCTGTCGATGTAGAATTTGCACATTCTCCCCGTGTCTGCATGGGTTTCACCCCCACAACCCAAAGATGTGCAGGGTAGGTGGATTGGCCACACTAAATTGCCCCTTAATTGGAAAGAAAAGGGTGGTGGTATGTATTAGGGGTATACGGTACACCACGTGTCGACGGGCTATTGGTGGAGGGATGCCAGGTCCTGATAGGATCTGCCACCTACTGGACTCCACCCAGAAATGCCGGTATAAGAACCCAGTTTTTCCCTCCATTTCCCTCAGCAGTTGCATTCTGTAACCACGCTGCTGGGGATAAAGTTCTGCTTAATAAACCTTCAATTGACATTACCTCAACCTGCCTCGCGTCATATTGACGGTGCTACAATTTATTAAGCAGAATTTAAATTGAAGAAAACGACGTGGGAACATGGAGCTCCGAATCACCCCGGAGTGCCTGCGCATCGCACCCCAAGCAGCTAACTCGGCCTCTATCTTCAAACACTGGATGGCATGCTTTGAGGGCTACCTCTGAACGGCCCCCGGCACACCGACTGATGAACAAAAGATGCAGGTCCTCTATTCCAGGGTGAGTCCTGACGTCTGCTCCCTTATCGAGGACAAGGACGGTTTCACCGGTGCCATCGCCGCGCTGAAGGATATCTACATCCGGCCCGCCAACCAGGTTTTTGCTCGCTACCAGCTCGCCACACGATGGCAATTTCCAGGGGAATCGCTGGACGAGTTTTATAACGCTCTGCAGATCCTGGGTCGAAACTGCAACTGCCCGGCGGTAACAGCGAGTGAACACACAGAGCTCCTGGTCCGCGATGCGTATGTGGCAGGTTTGGCCTCTTCCCAGATCCGCCAGAGGCTTCTGGAGAAAGAATCTCTGGGACTTACAGAAGCTCGGGCCCTGGCGGCATCCCTCGATGTGGCCTCGCGTAACGCCCGCGCCTACGCCCCGACCGCACTACAGCCCCTTGGGCTCCGTGGACCCCCGCTGCGGTCAACTCCCCGACACCCCCCCACCCCCTCAAACCTGCGCAGCCAAAACACCAGACCAACCGGGGGGGCCCCGCTGCTATTTTTGCGGCCAGCCGAAACACCCTCGGCAGCGCTGCCCGGCCAGCGCGGCTACCTGCAAAAGCTGCGGGAAGAAAGGCCACTACGCGAAGGTGTGCAAGTCCTGCGGGGTCGCCGCTATCTCCGGGGAAGAAACGGAACCACAGACCCAGCCCCCCCAGCGATCCACGTGTGACCAACGGTCGCCGCCATTTTGGACCCCGGACGCCACGAGGGAGAGGTGGGCAGCGCCATTTTGTCCACGCCCGACCGCGCTCGATCCGTGGACGCCGCCATCTTGGCTGAAGGACCCCGACACAGACGGCCACATACTGCCTGATTACGATGCTCAACTTCAACAACTACGTCTGGCTTCGACGACCCTCGACCAGTCGCGACCCCGGACGCTCCAGACTGCAACCACTACAGTCCTAGTGAATGGCTACGAGACGCCGTGTCTGATCGACTCTGGGAGCATGGAGAGCTTCATTCATCCGGACATGGTAAGGCGTTGTTCCCTCGTAATTCGGCCAAGCACCCAGAAAATCTTCCTGGCGGCGGGATCCCACTCCGTTCAGATCACGGGGTTCTGCATCGCTAACCTAACGGTGCAGGGGAGGGAGTTCCGAAATTACCGGCTGTATGTCCTCCCCCATCTCTGTGCGCCCACACTCCTAGGGTTGGACTTCCAATGCAACCTCCAGAGTTTAACATTTAAATTTGGCGGCCCTATACCCCCACTGACTGTCTGCGGCCTCGCGACCCTCAAGGTTGAACCGCCTTCCTTGTTTGCGAAACTCACACCGGATTGCAAACCCGTCGCCACAAGGAGCAGACGGTACAGCGCCCAGGACCGAGCATTTATCCGGTCTGAAGTCCAGAGGCTGCTGAAGGAAGGCATCATCCAGGCTAGCAACAGTCCCTGGAGAGCCCAGGTGGTAGTTGTTAAGACCGGGGAGAAACAGAGGATGGTCATCGACTATAGTCAGACCATCAATAGGTACACTCAGCTAGATGCGTACCCTCTCCCCCGCATATCCGACATGGTCAATCGGATTGCACAGTACAAGGTCTTTTCCACCGTGGACCTCAAGTCCGCCGACCACCAGCTCCCCATCCATCCCGGTGACCGCAACTATACTGCCTTCGAAGCAGACGGGCGGTTATACCACTTTTTAAGGGTTCCATTCGGCGTCACGAACGTAGTCTCGGTCTTCCAACGAGAGATGGACCGAATGGTTGACCAGCACGGTTTACGGGCGACGTTCCCGTATCTCGACAACGTCACCATCTGCGGCCACGACCAGCAGGACCACGACGCCAACCTCCAAAAATTCCTCCAGACCGCTCACGCCCTGAACCTCACTTACAACAAAGAAAAATGCGTGTTCCGCACCGATCGTCCAGCCATTCTGGGCTACGTAGTGCGTAATGGAGTGATAGGCTCCGACCCTGAACGCATGCGCCCCTCATGGAGTTCCCTCTCACCCACTGTGCCAAAGCCCTGAAACGTTGCCTGGGCTTCTTTTCTTATTATGCCCAGTGGGTACCCAGTACGCAGACAAGGCCCGTGCACTAATCCAGTCCACTACTTTTCCCCTGATGACAGGGGCATGCTAGGCCTTTAGCCGCATCAAAACGGATATCGCAAAGGCCACGATGCGCGCCATCGACGAGCCCCTCCCCTTCCAGGTCGAGAGCGACGCATCGGATGTAGCTCTGGCGGCCACCCTCAACCAAGCAGGCAGACCCGTGGCCTTCTTCTCCCGAACCCTCCACACTTCAGAAATCCGCCACTCCTCAGTGGAAAAGGAGGCACAAGCAATAGTGGAAGCTGTGCGACACTGGAGGCATGACCTGGCCGGTAGGAGATTCATTCTCCTCACTGACCAACGGTCGGTTGCCTTCATGTTCGATAATGCACAGCGGGGCAAGATCAAGAACGACAAGATCTTGAGGTGGAGGATCGAACTCTCCACCTTCAATTATGAGATCTTGTATCGTCCCGGAAAGCTGAACGAGCCATCCGATGCCCTATCTCGCGGCACATGTGCCAATGTACAAGTGGACCGTCTACAAGCCCTCCACGAGGACCACGGCCACCCGGGGGTCACTCGTTTCTACCACTTCCTTAAGGCCCGCAACCTCCCTTACTCCGTCGAGGACGTCCGAACAGTCACCAGAAACTGCCAGATCTGCACTGAGTGCAAACCGCACTTTTTCAGGCCAGATAGAGCGCACCTGGTTAAGGCCTCTTGACCCTTTGAACGCCTCAGTTTGGATTTCAAAGGCCCCCTCCCCTCCACCGATCGCAACGCGTACTTCCTGAACGTCGCTGACGAATACTTCCGTTTCCCTTTCGCCATCCCCTGCCCCGACATGACCGCGTCCACGGTCATTAAAGCCCTCGGTATCATTTTCACACTGTTCGGTTTCCCCGACTATATCCATAGCGACAGGGGGTCCTCCTTTATGAGTGACGAACTGCGTCAATTCCTGCTCAGCAGGGGCATAGCCTCGAGCAGGACGACCAGTTACAACCCCCGGGGGAACGGGCAGGTAGAAAGGGAGAATGGAACGGTCTGGAAGGCCGTCCTGCTGGCCCTCCGGTCTAGGAGCCTCCCAATTTCCCGCTGGCAGGAAGTCCTCCCGGATGCCCTTCACTCTATCCGGTCCCTGCTGTGCACCACCACGAATCAAACGCCTCACGACCGCCTCCTCCTCTTTCCTAGGAAGTCCTCCTCTGGAACGCCACTTCCAACCTGGCTAGCAGCTCCGGGACCCATTCTGCTCCGGAAACATGTGCGGGCGCACAAGTCAGATCCGTTGGTGGAACGGGTGCATCTCCTTCACGCCAACCCACAATACGCCTATGTGGAGTACCCCGATGGGCGACAGGACACGGTCTCCCTGCGAGATCTGGCGCCCGCCGGAGCTACCCACACCCCCCCAACGCCAATCACCACCTCCTCACTCCCGCCGGTTCATCCCGCAGCCACCCCCTTCCCGGGGGGTTCGGTTCTCCTCCCAGACCCACCCGGAGTAAGGACACAGGGGACAGCGCTACGCTCCCAGAGTCGACGGGACTCGAGCCAGCGCCATCACCACCACGCCCGAGACGATCAGAAAGGACAACCAGGGCGCCCATCTGGCTCATCGAATCACTTTAACTCTCAACGTTTTCAGTTATTGTGTCTTGTTCTAGTTATGGCATCATGCCGACCCTGTTTGGCCCGTTGGCCCAGTTTTCAGTTATTGTGTCTTGTTATAGTTATGGCATCATGCCGACCCTGTTTGGCCCGTTGGCCCAGTTGAAGCGATAATTTTGTGTTTTGTTCAAAGTTACGGTACAGTACCGACTCTGTAAACTCCTACCACCATGCGAACCACCATCCCGCCGGGTTTTTTTTCAACAAGGGGTGAATGTGGTGGTATGTATTAGGGGTAATACGGTACACCACGTGTCGACAGGCTATTGGTGGAGGGATTCCAGGTCCTGATAGGATCTGCCACCTATTGGACTCCACCGAGAAATGCCGGTATAAGAACCCAGTTTTTCCCTCCATTTCCCTCAGCAGTTGCATTCTGTAACCACGCTGCTGGGGATAAAGTTCTGCTTAATAAAGCCTTCAATTGACATTACCTCAACCTGCCTCGCGTCATATTGACGGTGCTACAAAAAGTAACTGCGTACTCTAAATAATGAACAGCTATGTTTCAATTAATCACTGTGACTGCACGGCAACATGGCAGTACAGTGGTTAGCATTGTTGCTTCACAGCTCTAGGGTCCCAGGTTTGATTCCTGGCTTGGGTCACTGTCTGTGCGGAGTCTGCACCTTCTCCCCATGTCCGCGTGGGTTTCCTCCAGGTGCTCCGGTTTTCTCCCACAGTCTAAAGATGTGCGAGTAAGGTGGATTGGCCCTTCGTGTCCAAAAAGGTGGGGTGGGTTACTGGGTTATGGGGATAGGGTGGAGGTGTGGGAATAGAGAGGAGATGTGGGCTTGGGTAGGGTGCTCTTTCCAAGGGCCGGTGCAGACCCGATGGGCCGAATGGCCTCTTTCTGCACTGTAAATTCTTTGACTCTATGATTCAATGACTCTATGATTCTATGACTGTATGACTCTATGATTCTATGACTCTGTGACTCTTTGATTCTATGACTCTATGATTCTATGGCTCTATGATTCAATGACTCTATGATTCTATGACTCTGTGACTCTATGATTCAATGACTCTATGATTCTATGACTCTGTGACTCTGTGACTCTATGATTCAATGACTCTATGATTCTATGACTCTGTGACTCTGTGACTCCATGATTCAATGACTCTATGACTCTATGACTCTATGATTCTATGATTCTATGACACTATGATTCTATGATTCTCAATTCCAACCCCCCATTGGGCCAACCACTGCCAGCAGCCACGCGGTCTCCTGGAGAGGCAAAAGAAAAATAGAAATGTAACCTTTGGTTAATTCAAAGTTAAAGAATTCTGGGAAACTCCCTTCAAGCCCTGCAAAGAATAAAACTGATTTCAAGAAACCTAGAACTGTGTTTATGTTTATTATATCCATTAGTTCTACTTGACCTCTCTGATTTAAATAGTCTATGCAACATTTCAGGTGTAGACCCAACGGTAGAATTTTGCCTTCGCTGCTTTAACAATAATTTACGAGAGCAGATAGCCGACACTTTGTCGAAATTATCAATTGAAATTGAAGTGGGCGGGGGATTCTCTGCTGCCAGCTGCCAATAGCGGAGTGCCCAATGTGGCGGACAATCTTGTGTCGGGGAAAATACGGCACCAATCCCATTCCGATGTGCAGTCCCCCACAGGCAGCAGCATTGAGGTTCATGCCCTTCACCAGCGGGAGGATGCAAATGGGTCATTTGAACCCATTTTCATCCTATAAACGGGATGGACGCCGATTGTCCAAGACCCTGTGATGATCTGGTCCTATCGGCCGGGGGAGTCTCGCTGGCGTGGATTGATGCAAGTGCTTTCCAGCTTGGCTCCGAAGCGGTGGACTTTGCAGTGGGCCAAGGGGTAAGTATTTAAGGTAGCTGCCCTCAAAGTCCATCAGAAGGCCCCCTCACCCTTACAATGCAAACCCTGCCTATCCCAGGGGGTACATGGTTTTTGGTTTGGGGAGTGGGGGTTGGGATGACCCAGCAATTCCCATGGTGGAGGGGGGGTAGAGAAGTATTCCCCTACTTGTCAGCGGGGAGGGGGGGCAGGTTTTGCGTTGTGGGGGAGGGGGCCAGCTGCTGAACCTTGTTTTCGGGCCACTCGATCAAAATGCGGCTTGAAAGCAGCCCCACGCCATCGGGAAATCCTCGGGCTGCCAGCACAACAGAGAATCCCGGCAGCGGAGAATCCAGCCCATAGTTTCCCAAACGGAAAATCCAGCCCATTATCTCCAAAACATCAAAGGGGTGAAATAATAGTCTGTTTGAACATATGTCAAATGACCGTTTTAAAGAGACTTTGCTGAAAGCTCATGTCAAGATGATATTACAATTTGCAATGTGAAAATATCATTTTGATCTGAAAATCTCACCAGGGCCTTGACTTAGAAAGTTATGACAAATAATGTTTAGTTGTGTCTTTTAGATATTACCAGCATTTAATGTTTTTATTTCAGATTTTCAGCATTTGCCATTTTATAAATATAAAATTGCAGTGTAATAATAACATATCTGTACAGTGCTAAAATTCTGGAATCAACCATGGGTCACTGTCTGTGGGGAGTCTGCACATCCTCCCCATGTGTGCGTGGGTTTCCTCCGGGTACTCCTGTTTCCTCCCACAGTCTAAAGATGTGCAGATTAGGTGGATTGGCAAATATAAATTGCCCTTAGTGTTGGGTGGGGTTACTGGGTTATGGGGATAGGATGGAGGTGTTGACCTTGGGTAAGGTGCTCTTTCCAAGAGCCGGTGCAATCTCGATGGGCCGAATGGCCTCCTTCTGCACTGTAAATTCTATGTCAATCTATGTTAAAGGACTGACTATTCAACTTTCTACAATTATATCGCATGGCCCCAGTCCCCATACAGAGAGTAGACATGAAAAACATCTGAGTTCAAGCTCAGATCCCATAATGAAAGGAAGGCTTGCCATTCCAGTTCACTACTCAGTCTTTAGACTAACAATTTAAAATGGACCCCATCAGGATATAAACTAGGATGTGGCAGAGCAGGATGGGTTGGTGTCTGTATTGTTAAGTAACATGGAATTGTTTATAGCACCAAAGGTGCTTTGCTTATTATTATATAAAATGTTTGATGCACTGGATGTAGCGTTGTATTTATCAAATGTAATTATATTTCATAAATTATGAATAGCTGAAGGGTATGCTCGACAGTTGTGGATGTTGATACCTCAGCAAATTAGATAGCAATTATTTTCTCATTAAGCTTTGTTGGAATATATGAGGTTTTCAAGTTACCTAATGTTGTCTATGCAGACTGACAAACAACCTACTCAGTCTGTAATTAACTAATATAAGGCAAACCAATTGTCCCGATGCCAAGAAGTCTATTTAGAACCATTAGTGCAAAAACGTTGGCTGTGCAAAAGTGACAAAAATGGGTTTTGAAACAATTTCAAAAGAATCAAAGTAAAAGCATCCTGTAACCCATCTGCAAAATGTTCATTTAAATCTCATTGTTATCCTAATTTGTCCTTCCATGAAATGTAATTTGGAATGGTACGGAAGTTAATGTGATGTTGTTACTAGCGTGCAATATAAAATCACATCAGCTTTTGTGCCCATCTAATGCTGTACTCGTACAATGGCTGATGGCATCCAGATATTGCCATCAGTGGATTCATCTATACATCACAGGGGAAGGATTATTCTTCATGGCATGGGCACCAGCCTCATAAATGCACTCACTGAGATTTCAACCAAACTTCAAAGTGCATTTGGTTACAATGTTGTGACACAGCAACCAGAGCTCTTCTTGCTCTCATGACAAATATGAATTGAGTAGGATGACACTGGCACCTCAAAATTCAGGAGTGCCCACAACCCAGGGACGCAGGATCCAATGTTTCCCTGCTGCAAAGAATAAATGTTTTTAATTAGGAAATGGCACATTTTACTAAATTCGGGTGTGACTTTGAAAAAAGTGGACTGGAAACAACCACTTGAAGGTAAATCAGGGTCAGAACTGTTGGAGGCCTTTAATGGAGAGGATTCTCACCTCACTTCAAGCTGGGGAAACAAAATCAATTGGAGAGGGATTTCTGGGTGTATGGGGGCAGCTCAGCACAGCAATATTTGCCCGATTGAAAGGAAGCCTTACAGTGCTGCACAAACCATGGTTCAGCCGAGTGCTGGACTCAACAGCCTAATGCACAATGAGTGAACTTGGCTCTTTTACTCATGGTGCTGGTCATGGCATTCAAAGCACTGGCTTGCAATCATGACATAAGTGCAACGAATGGGTCTTGATAGTTATTGTCAAGGTACTGGAGGACAACCAGCCAAGGCTGACTGTAAATCCTAGGGCTTGGGTCTTTTGACTATAATTAAATCCCATTGTAAATGCGCACTGATGTCTGATGGGAAAGCTCAGCCATCTTTCTTCCTCAGAGACGTTATCACCTTACAAGGGATGGCCTTGGTATGCCATGTACAGACTGAAAGGAAGTCAAGGGTTAGAGGCTGCTTTCCTGCCTTTTATATGTGAGCGAGACGATTCAAGGGCAACTACCATTGGTTGCTCGATTGCATCCATCCATCGGTGAATGCAGGCTGCATTCTTGATAGCTTTGATTAGAATAAGGAGAAAAAAGGCAGGTCACCGATTGTACACCATCGTCTTAAGGAACAAAAACAAGTGGGGACCCAGGAATGCCCAGATGCTGATGAGGAGGGGCCAAATTCATGAAGATCTTTCGTGTGGCCAAAGGTCTACAGAAGGTGAGTGAAAGACATTGCCACACATTACTTTATTTGTTTAGGAATGTGGTAGCTCATATTTTCCACATTCTCTGTGAAGAACCCTCACCACATGAACTTGGAGGGACACCAATGCTGGTTGCTCAGAAGATTACCATTGCACTGAACGTTATTGCCAATGGAACCTTACAGGGCTCCACTAAGGATCTTTGCGGAATCACGCAATTGGCAAAATCCAAATGTTTGAATCTATAGAATCCCGACAGTTCAGAAGGAGGCTATTTGGCCCATCAAGTCTGCACCAACTCTCCAGAAGAGCACTCTATGTAGGCGTTCCTCCTCCCTAACCCTATAACCCCACGCATTGATCATGGCCAATCCACCTAACCTGCAGATCTTTTGGACTGTGGGAGGAAACCGGAACACCCAGAAAAAACCCACATAGACACGGGGAGAACGTGCAAAGCCCACGCAGACAGTCACCCAAGGCTAGAATCGAATCCGGGTGGCATTGTGACACTGATGCCTTTTTCATGAAAAGTTCACCATTACATGAGGTTCCGCAGGCATGATGCAAGCCAGGCTGCCAGAGTCATGGGATGCCATAATAAGACATAGGAGCAGAATTAGACCACTCAACCTATCGAGTCTGCTCCGCCATTCAATCATGGCTGATATTTTTCTCATCCCTATTCTCCTGCCTTCTCCCCATAATCCCTGATCCCCTTATTGATCAAAAACCTATCTATCTCTGTCTTAAAGACACTCAGTGATTTGGCCTCCACAGGCTTCTGCGGCAAAGAGTTCCACAGATTCACCACCCTCTGGCTGAAGAAATTCCTCCTCATCTCTGTTTTAAAGGATTGATCCATTAGTCTGAGATGGTGTCCTCTGCTTCTAGGTTTTCCTATAAGTGGAAACATCCTCTCCATGTCCACTCTATCCAGGCCACGCAGTATCCTGTAAGTTTCAATAAGATCCCCCCTCATCTTTCTAAACTCCAACGAGAACAGACCCAGAGTCCTCAACCGTTCCTCATACGACAAGCTCTTCATTCCAGGGATCGTTCTTGTGAATCTCCTCTGGACCCTTTCCAAGGACAGCACATCCTTCCTTAGATACAGGGCCCCAAATTGCTCACAATATTCTAAATGGAGTCCAAACAGAGCCTTATATAGCCTCAGAAGAACATCCCTGGTCTTGTATTCTAGCCCTCTTGACATGAATGCTAACATTGCATTTGCCTTCCTAACTGCCGACTGAACCTGCACGTTAACCTTAAGAGAATCGTGAACAAGGACTCCAAAGTCCCTTTGTGCTTCTGATTTCCTAAACATAGTCTATTTAGACAATAGTCTATGCCTCCATTTCTCCTTCCAAAGTGCATAACCTCACACTTGTCCACATTGTATAATCCCCACTCTCTGCCTTCTGCCAGGCAGCCAATCCTCTATCCATGCCAGGATCTTACCCTTAACACCATGGGCTCTTAACCTATTTAACAGTCTCCTATGTGGCACCTTGTCAAAGACCTTCTGGAAATCTAAATAAATCGCGTCCACTGATTCTCCTTTGTCTAACTTCCTTGTTACTTCCTCAAAGAACTCGGACAGATTTGTCAGACATGAAATCCCCTTGACGAAGCCGTGCTGACTCAGTCCTATTTTATCATGCACTTCCAAGTACTCCGCGATCTCATCTTTAATAATGGACTCTAAAATCTTACCAATGACCGAAGTCAGGCTAACCGGCCTATAATTTCCCGTCTTCTGCCTCCCTCCCTTCTTAGACAGGGATGTTGCATCAGCCACTTTAACAGGGGTGTGACATTAACCACTTTCCAGTCCTAGCTCTGAACGTTCAGCTAATTTAAGATCACAGAAAGCAGATGCAACATCTTTGTGCTCGATCGCCAGGGCATTCACACAACTCCTGGATGAGTCACCCAGATTCCAGAGATATTGGAGGAAGTTTGGCACGAAGAGGGTTGGCTCCTCAGTGAGAAGGGCTACCCCTAGAAGACGTTGATAATGATGCCCTTTCATCAGCCACAGTGTGCATCGAGGAGAGATACAATGCTGCACATTCAGCCACAAGGTCCTTAATAGAGCAAACTACTGGTCTCCATAAATAAGTTTCCAATGTATCGACCAGTCAGGTGAGGCTCTCCAATCTCAGAAAATCTCCCATCATCGTTCTTACTGCGCCTGACAAAACATAGCCCTGCAAAGGGGAAATATATTGTCAGATGGAGACATGAAGGAGCTAACGTCTCCTTATATGGAAAGGGGTGAATCTGATGCTGAATCTTATGCTGCAATTGTATAGGGTGTTGGTGAGGCCGCATCTGGAGTATTGTGTTCAGTTTTGGTCTCCTTACCTGAGAAAGGACATATTGGCACTGGGGGGAGTGCAGAGGAGATTCACTAGGTTGATCCCAGAGTTGAGGGGATTAGATTATGACGAGAGGTTGAGTCGACTGGGACTGTACTCATTGGAGTTTCGAAGGATGCGGGGGATCTTATTGAGACATATAAAATTATGAAGGGAATAGATAGGATAGATGTGGGCAGGTTGTTTCCACTGGTCGGGGAAAGCAGAACTAGGGGGCATAGCCTCAAAATAAGGGGAAGTAGATTTAGGACGGAGTGTAGGAGGAACTTCTTCACCCAAAGGGTTGTGAATCTCTGGAATTCCTTGCCCAGTGAAGCAGTTGAGGCTCCTTTAAACGTTTTAAAGAAAAAGATAGATGCCTTTCTAAAGAATAAAGGGATTCGGGGATATGGTGTACAGGCCGGAGAGTGGAGCTGAGTCCACAAAGATCAGCCATGATCTCATTAAATGGCGGAGCAGGCTCGAGGGGCCAGATGGCCTACTCCTGTTCCTAATTCTTATGTTATGTTCTTATGAAGAGGGCAACAATTCAAATATGCCATGGGAGGATGAAATTTCTTAGGCTGGACATGGAGATGGGCCCTTAACATCCTCATAGCTACAAGGTTCCAGAGGGAATAAGGTGACGTCAGGTTTTCACGATGGAAGTTCACTTCAGGTTTTGATTCTGGCGAAACAACAAAACATTCATTGTCAGCGTCCACATATTTCAAAATGTCATCAATCTCACAATGATCATGAAAGCAACATAAATTACCTTCATTCCTCATGACAGGGTATCTTGAAAGGCGCAGTAGTCTACGGACCCTGTGGTCATCGTGGAATGTGATCAGCACTCCACTAGCACACCTCCTTAAGGAACTTTACATAGTATAGTCTTTTCAACCGTGGCATCAACTAGTCATGGCCATGCCAATCTTCAAGAGACTGAAACACCATTTCACACATGAATGTACTTAGACCAATAATAAAACTGCCAGTGGTTCACGGTTGACCATCTAGATCCCAATAGCATCATCTCTCCAAATGCCAGCTCTCATGCATGAATAATGCAGGTACCTCATCTTGCGAGTGAGACCCAAGATGACACCGGACATAGGACACAGTGATCTACTACATGACATCATGCACCCAAAACTGTGATTTATGCTGGTATTGTCCCCACAGAGAGAGTGGTTCAGCAGGACCATTGTCTGATGATTAACAAACACTTAATGGGTCTAGGGTGCTCTTTCAGAGGGTGGGTGCAGACTCGAAGGGCCAAATGGCCTCCTTCTGCACTGTAGGGATTCTATGGATTCTATCACCCTGCATTCGTTGGAAGCCTGCCAAGTTTACATCCTGCATTGCCTTGGCATTCTGGAGAGACGTGGCCCAGACAGTATCGACACAGCAGTCAATAATAGCTTCTTCCCTTCACCGATCCTGCTGAGCACTCAGGAGATGTGCAGGAGCATTGCTTTCAAATCATGAAAGTCCTCAACACTACCTATCTTACTATCAGGCAAATATTGATTTAGGTTGGATAAAAAGTGAGTGCACATTCATGAAATGAATTCCATATTGATTTGGGTACTGTGACTTCACAGCGGAATTCCTTAAAGCAGCACTGGGCAGCCAGTCAGGATCAAAGCACGATCCTCACAGGTAAGGCGACAGCTTTATCAGGACGAGCACAACCCTCTGACATCTCACACTCATTCCCCTCTAGCAGACATTTCAAACAATATTGAGTGGAACCAACTTCCACTGTTCAGCATTACGTATGGGGAGAGTAACTAAGAAAGTATTACAATCATAGGAGTCCCGAGAAAGATTCAAACAGAAAGGTTTATTCACCAAACCAAAGTAAAACTGCAAAGCGGCAGGAAGACATCTAGTCCCAGCTGGGTCCACCCGTAGATGCCGGTTTCCTTCCTGGCCGGCTTTTATTGGTGGGTTTTAACGAGCCCTGCTGTTAAATCGACTCCCCTCAATGAGGGAGCTTGTACTCCACGAGCCCCATGGAGAGATCAATTGGGTCGTCCCAGTGGGTCTCGTGGGGGTCATTACATGACTCACTCCAAAGTCTGCAAGCCCCTCTGTCGTAAAGGGTAGAGGAGGACCGCTCCATGGTCAAGCTGTCATCCAAGACTATGGACACTTGTGGCTCCATGTCTGACCCTGAGTCCTCCACCTCGTGCATCTGTGTGTCCTGGCTTCTGGGAGGTGTTACTCCTTGGCCCTTAGGTGACGAGCAAGAGGGACAAAGGGCTGACTCATCCGGTGGGGTCGGTCCTCGTTCGAACTCCCTGATTTTAAGCTGGTCTACGTGCTTTCGCACCATCCGCTTGTTAGTTTTCACCGTGTACGACACCAGTTCTGTCCTTTCCACTAGGCACCATCTCCAAAGTTCTGGACATACACCGTGTCCCCTGGCAGAAAACGTCTGTCTGTTCTGGTATTCTGGAACTTCTGTCTCCTCTCCACTTTCCCACCAATATCAGGGAATGTCAAGCTAAGGCAAGTCCTCAAGGACGTCAGGGTGGCACAGTGGTTAGTACTGGTCGAGCAGTATCCTGTAAGTCTCAATGAAATCCTCCTCATCCTTTTAAAACTCCAATGAGTACAGGCCCAGAGTCCGCAATGCTTTTGGACAAAACACGGAGGACAGAAAGTAAGACCTTGTCCTTGTGTTGCCAGAAGTCAAAGCTGAAACTCCTTGGGACTCTGACACACATTCCACTGGGACAAGATCCAATCACCACTTGTTACAGGACAGTGTACAACCTTTTGGGCCAATTCATTGGCCACCAGTCAATCAATTAAACCAGTCCCAGAGACTATGCAAGGGTTCTTCCTGTTTATTCCCTTATTTTCTCTTTCTTTTATTTTGCCGTTTTTATTTTTTGATCGATGGATGATTAATGGACAAGTCAAGCAACAGAATTCAGAAGCTACAGGAGAAAAGTCTCTGCTGGTTTAAAAGGTGCACCAGACCTTTCTGCAACATAGAGGGAAATGGGGTGAACGCGGTTTAATTAACTGGCTGATGGTTGTGAATTAGCCCTAAAGGCCATACTCTTCCTGGTAACAGTGGTGATTGGATCCTATCCCAGTGGATCGGGTTTCAAAGTCCCAATGAGTTTCATTTTAATCCTGGCAGCAGAGTGAAAGATCCTGCTACTCTTTCCTCTCTGTATTTTCTCCAGAAAAGCTGCTAGGGCTGTATTTTTGAACTTTCAGAGAACCTGAATGAATCTATCTGCAGGAAAGTCATTATGTGCTGCAAACAAAGACCAGAACCTGCTAACTCTCTGTCCAGAAGGGCTTGTGAGTACTCAATTTATGAAACTACAAAGATGTGAATGAACCTACAATAAAACCACAAACTGAAGTAAAATTTGAAGAAGAGTAAAGTGCTGGAAACCACCATCTGACACAAAGACTCTTTTCTTTCCTTTTACTTATGATCTTTTACCCCTTTCTTCTCCTCTGCGTTTGTCTGTCTTGTGTGCATGTGTAGAAGGTGGTGGTAGGGGGACACATTAAAGTAGGAATTAGGAATTAGATAATAGTTAACCAGTTATTTGTAGCATATTTCATTACAGTTCTGTGGCCGAACCGCCACCTAAAATGGTGTCCTGCAAAAAATGCTGGGAAATTTGGACAAATTTAAGGACAAACAGGCTGCAGTTTGAATAAATATTAAAGGAGCAAGCTGCAGCCTAAACTTTACAATCCGCAGGAAAAAGGCCACCTCCAGGCCATCTCAGGAACAATAGAACTATCCTGTCAATCACACTTGTTTACCAGACACAGCAGCACCTAAACTCCTTATTTGGAAGAGCCTGCCTACCCCCAACACTTTCAGTCATGGCCACTGAGTGCACGCCCCACAATCAAAGTGGCAGCGCTGATTGGACTTGATCGATTCATTGATTGCATCCCAGGGACTGCCCAAAAGGGCGCGAAATCAACAAGGAAGAAGGTACTGTGCCACCCTACAATCGCTCTCTGCAACAGCAACAGAACAATGGCGACCTTCACCAGCCAACATGAGAAAGACCATCATCCAACGAACAGAAGGAAGACCAGAGCCAGGAACAGACCAGACCAAGGACCAAACATTGAGGACTACAGGATTCAGCACACAAATAAAGGCCAATACTTGCTAGTGACTCTGAAGTTAAGTTAAGGTCTTGTATGTACTCTGTTGTGTAACTTATTGAAGGAAACTGGCTATTTCTGATAGGTAAAAGAATAATTGATTTAGCCATTTTAATGTAAATACTAAAGCCCGGTTTAAAATCCATTTTAAAATGGATTTCATCATAAAACTTCAAGCATAACTTAGATTGCAAATACACACAGCTTGCAGAATTTGCAGTGGCAAAACACAGAATCTAAAACATTCAAAAAAACTAGCTAAAGCTTATGCAACATTTTACTGATATCATAAACTGACCATTGTTTTAATAGCAAAAGCTATGCAGCCATACTCAAGGTCGCCATGACTGCATGAACACACCATTGTTCAGAATTCAGATAAAAGCACAGTCAGCAATAAACCAGTGGAAACCAGAATTGATTAAAAGGATATGTCACATTCCAATAGACACAAACATCTACAAATGCAACATATCCGAATACATGTTGCACATTGATGATTGACAACTAACCATCCAACCAAATGCATTTGAGACCCATCCAAGCCAATCAGCACATTGCAGGGGTAGGGACAGATGGAGTCAAACTGATAACATTCTCTTTAAACATAGAGGTTCGGGAAGCCATTTTGTATCTGGGATCACTCTATACTTTTCACTTAACTACTCGCTATCCTTATTTCGTATTTTCATTTTTCCACTCTAACTCTTGAAGTTCGTGCAAGCTGTTTTGCTTTAAGCAAAGAACCATCACTGTATTTTTAAAAGTTAAATCTATTGTAAACCATTAAGCCAATTATTTCTCTTAAAGTCTTTTTCTGGCAAGGGCTTTTTGGGAACATTTGATTTGTAACCACAAGAAGATCTTAGTCTCTCAATTATAATCAATAGACACAATAAAAGATTTTTATTTCGCATCCGAGAAGTGTAACTTAAATTCTACTGAGTTTTGAAGTGTATACGAGACTACACTTAAAACGCACGGTAGATTCCTACAGTTATGTTGAGATGTGATTGTGTAACAGTAATACTGTATGCGAGCGAATAAATATTGATTGAGTTAAACGAATAGACTTGCAGTCATTTGTCTAAATATACAGTGATTGTGTTTATATTTACAAACCTGGTGACTATGAGTATTGGGCAGCCAATATTTTTCTCAGAATTATTGGTTAATTCACTTGTGTTGTGACTCTGGGTCAAGTGGGGCTTGAATTGAGAGCACACTAGCCTAGGGCATCGTAACAACTAAAAGAGTGCTCTCTTCTGTAAATTCTGAATTCTGCTGCCTGACATAAAGATACATGTCCATTAATCATCCATCAATCAAAAATAATAACAGCAAAATAAAAGAAAGGGGAAATAAGGGAATAACTAGAGAGGATCCTTACACATGTTGCTCGGGTGGTTGCCAAGTTCGGGATGAATTTTCCCTGATAATTTACGAGTCTGAGGAACACCCATAGTCCAGTCACATTCTCAGGCCTTGGAAGCCCGTTTGATGGCCCGTACCTTCACCTCCATTGGTTGCAAGTTGTCCTTGTCGACCTGGTACCCTAAGTATTGACCCATTTTGCGTGAAACACACACTCACCACTTTTTAGGTGTTTGCCTACCTCAGGGAACCAGTGGAGGACTTCCTTTAAGCTGTTCAGATGCACTTTTATGGTGACTCCGGTGATCAAGACATTATCCAAGTAGATAGGAAGCTCTTGGAGGATGCTTTCCATAACTCTCTGAAAAATCATACAGGCAGATGATAACCTGAATGGAAAACTGGTATATTTTTAAAGACCCCTGTGGGTATTGATAGTCACAAACCTTCTGGATGTTGTGTCTAGCTCCAACTGGAGGGATGCATGACTCCTATCTAGATTTGAGAAGGAGTGCCCTGGTGCCAACTTAGCATAGAATCCTCCGGACGGCATCAGGTACCCATCCAAACGAAAGGCCTTGTTCACCATTAACTTGTAATCGCCACACAGGCAGACGGTATTATCCAGATTCTGCACCAGGACGACTGGCGCTGCCCACTCCGTGAACTGTACAGGGCGAATGATTCCCAGGCTTTCCAGCAGGTTGCGCTCATTGTTCACCTGCGGCAGTAAGACATAGGGAACTGGGTGAGCCCTAAAATACTTTGGTTTGGCATGTACATAGACTTTGGCCACGTCACTCTTTATTTTTCCCAGGCAATCTTGGAAAACCTCCGGGTATTTCACTAGGACTCCATACAATCCTCCGGTGCCCATCTTGAAAATCTGCTGCCAGTCCAAGGGCAGCCAGTCTCAACTGACTGGGTCCGGGCCCTCGTACTACTATCAATAGTAAATGGATGGACCGCTGCCCGTAGGCAATTTGAGCCATCGTCTTGTCCACGATTGCCATTGGCAAACGCTCCTCAGTGCCGTTTAGGTCCAGGCTTTGGATTCCTGTCTTTCTGGTATGTTAGCCACCCTTTGACCAAGACAGCAGTGCCAGTGTCAATTTACATTTCCAGTGGGTGACTATTAACCTGGATGGTGACTTTGACGGGGGTTATTCCTGGTGCAGCGATGCAGTTTAGCTGCATACACTCGCCCTCGTCGGGCTGCATCAGGTTTAAAGCCCTCACTCTAGCCAGGCACATTCCCTGACCTGGGCAGCACGCTTGTTTGTGGATAAAGCATTCCTGGTCCCCACGGCTTCTCCAACCACAGGTGCACCACCACTGTGCGTCATTCTCCTGGGTTCAGGGGAGACACCTAGCCGGGCTATAGAGGCCGTTGAGCAATGGGTCTGGCCCCACTTGCTTGGACAGTGGCTGAGTCCCAGAAGCTCTGCACATAGGGGGCATTGTTCGTCTGAATGGGGGGGGGGGGGGGGGGGCATCCAATGCTATTCTCCTCCATCGTCAGGAGCTCCAGAGCTCCTGGACACCTTCTCTGCATTTTCACATGAGGGAGAGAGATCTCTATGGTCCTTTACAGGTCCAAAGATGGTTCAGCCAGCAACTTATGTTGGGTCGCCATGAACACAAGGCAGTTCCTCAGCATTTCTGGAAGGGATGGCACAGTGCTCGGCCAGATTGCGTAGGTGCACCAAAAACCCTGTGAGAGTATTGAACCTGTACCTTTCAAAAATTTCCGATGGCTTGGGGTCATAATGGTCCTCCACGAGTGCCACCAGGTTGCCAAATGTTTTGGAATCTGGGGCCGAAGAGTAGCTTAGGCCTTTGATGATGCTAAACTTAGGGGCCCTACAGGTGGTCAGGAGTATTACCTTCTGGTGGTCATCCCCTATAATGGCATTCACCCTAAAAATGTAAGGTATTCACTCAGAGTACTGGGCCCAGTCTTCTATGCTTGCGTCAAAGGCATCGAGCCTCCTGGAGAGCAGCATTTTAAAATCTATTCTGACCTTGCTCCTCTGTAGCGAGAGTCAGCTGTGGTCTGGATGTCCATAATTACTGCCTGTATTTCCATTTTTCCTCATCACCAGTATTACAATCACAGGAATCCCAAGAAGGATTCAAAAAGAAATGTTTATTCTCCAAACCAAAGCAAAATCATACAGTGGTGTGGATTATATCTAATTCCAGCCGGGACCATTCAAAGATGACGGTTCCCTTCTGGCCGGCTTTTATCGGTGGTTTTGAACGGGCCCCGCTGTTAGACCTCCACCCCTCAGCGGGGGAGCCCGTATTCCACAAGCCCCATGGGGAAATCAATCGTGTTGTCTCTGTGGGACTCGGGGTTCTTACAGAAAGGAATAATGTTCAGCCTGAAATGCAGTGACAAAAACATGTTACAGGGAGGCATGAAAGGCTATGGTGCTCAATGATGAATACTACTTTCCCTGAAAACTCACAGTCAGTAATAGAATAAACACCATTGCAAAGTGCACTTGGGAGAAAAGACTCTAAAATTGGTTACAACAAATAATTGTAACATCCATAAACTACAGACATCCGTGCGACAGCATCAGAATAATGACTAACCTGATGAACAATTATCATGAGATCAAATAATGGCTGGCTGAGATGCAAGGGTAATATGAGTATTGTCCAGCCATTCATTTTCATATAGGAAGTGCCTTTGATCATGTCACAGATGCGGAGCTAAAGGTGATTCACAATGATGAGATTGAGTGCGATTTAATAAGACCAAGGAACAAGATGGGAGGTAATTGAATGGGGGATTCATTTTGTACTCTTGGGTGTCCAAGAGTCCCTCCCTATCACCTTGAGAAGAGGCAACTAGAGAGAGGTGCAGGTGCCTCCACCTCTCGCTTAGCCATTGCTGGAACATGTACATGGCGAGCTCGATGGTGCGGATGTCCAAGCGCAAATCTACGTGGCCTGAATTTTCCAGCCCTGTCATGGCGGGACCCACCGCAGGAGATTTCCTAACCCAGCTGAAGGTCCATTGACTTTCAGCGTCACATTGGAGAAGACCAGTGTGGATTCGAGGAAGGAAAGAGGATATAAGAAGCAATCAAATCGACTTTATAAGATTAATGAGTGAATACAGTTCAGAGTTCAGACAGGAATTATATGTTTGATTCGTAGATTTTGAAAAAGCATTCAATTAGGTTGACTGGATTAAGTTCTTGACAATGCTGAAAGACATTGGAAAGGCTAGAGAGATAAGAAATCTATACATGGTACAAACAGCAACAGAGTACCCAACCGGGAGTCAGAGTTACGTGTAATTGGAATAGGAGCTTGATAAGCATGTTGTTTATCACCAGTCCTCTTCAATGTCTATGCCGAAGTCTTGACAAAAGAATTGTTTGATCTGGTGTTCAGAATGTGTCGGGGTGAGCTGGGAAAATGATAGGGGGAGAGGATAAGGGAGGTCGGGGGGGAGGGGAGGTGGGGTTGGGAAGTGCTGCAATTATCCAGGGTAGCTTGGGAAAGGAGAGGTGCTTCAATCCAGGAAGGAGATGTGGGGGTGGGGGAGAGGATGTGCTGCAATTGGGATGGGAATCATGGGGGGTGTGGTGATTATGCATGTGCACATCAATGTGTACATAGTTATTGGTACGACCTCCGATCAGCAGGTGGCACGCGAGATCTATCTCGTGGCACGCGTTAACCGCCAGTTGGTAGTAAGTCATCACTATAGGGATCACATTTTACAGATTCATCTGTGTTTTGAGTTTGAAGAGGAATAATGAAATAATTGCAGTACCAAAATGAGACTCACTTTTATGTTCCTTCAATAAGAGATGACAATATAATTGATGATGAATATATGTTTTCAATAAGTTTTAGGAATTGTAGGCAAGGTTAAGATGATGGACAATATATCAGATGAAGTCAACAGTTAGATCAGGAGTACACTTTTAAAAGTCTAACACCATGTTTCAGGATTGGCGTGATGAATTCTAAACTGTAGCATCAATGCCTGCCATGGAACAAATTTTACTCAAATTTTCCACAATGCAAAGAAAATACTGAGGAAATTTGTCATACTTTTCCCGACTCTGTGCATTTTCTTGTGAGCAATCGAACTACAAGGTTTTTAGGATTGAATTGGAAGTCAACATTTTTGGATTTCCAAAGATATTTATCTTCTTCACAAAGACCATTGTGAACATTTTGAGTTACTTATTATTCTCTAGATTTTCTTTTAATTTCCGCTTCTCAAACTACTCACATCAATGAACACAAATGTGTTTGACTGTGTATTCACTCTAAGGCCGGTATCCAGGTAAGTTAAAAAGTGATACCAAGTATTGAATGACTTGGATCGTCCTTTGGATTCCAGAGGTTGTGGTGATATACATCACTATAAATACACAAAGGGTTAATGTACATACACTACACCTAGCTAGACACTAGAGGGAACACCAGAGACATGACACACAGGCAGTCAACCAATCGGTCAGTAAGATATGACACGACCAATGGGCAGTCACGATACACACAGAGGTGACACGACCACAGGAGGGCATTACACCAACCCATATAAAAGGACACACATGCTCAGTCTCTTTCCAGTGGAGACTCTCAGTGAGCACAGACACAGGGTTGATTGAAACACACCACTCCCACCACATGGATTGTAGCAGACTGGTTAGTCAGTCTGAGTAGATATAACAGGATTAACAGTAGCATCGAATCCAAGTAGGAGAATTGTTAATAGTTCAATAAACGTGGTGAAGCTATCTCCCAAGTCTGAACCTTCCTTTGTCAGTAAGCAGCTTATGCTACATCAAGAGCATAACAAAAGAGAGGTTATAGATTGTTTCCTGCCGACCTGTCAGGAATTATCCTTGTGTTGGATTTGGCAGACCTAAGGCACACCTGGTATTGACCTTTACAAGACTGGCAAGCTACAGACCCCCTTCCCAAGGAGGTCTCCAGTGAAGAAGATTTCAATTTAGGGTCATTACATCATTGGCAATGGCTTTTCAATGAGGCCAGGAAGAAGTATGGAGAGAGGGGATGTGCTTCGCAGAATTTTGTAGTGGGATTTTCAAACAAGGGTCATTCAAAATTGATGATCTTCATAATTAGAGAAATCATGGCCCCATTCCCAGTGTTTCTGATTTTCAGGAATGGTTTCTAAAGGTGTGGGCTGGTTCGGGTCATGAGCCTACACCCTGCACTCCTGACCTGGCTGGCTCCAATGCAGAGATCGGCATGTCCTAGATCCCACAATTTTCACGGAGTTGTGCCAGTTTTCAAAGAGTTATGGTTCAAAACTATGCGGAGGTGGGATGTACCATAGTCTGCATGAGGGTACCTTTTGAAAGGTTAGTTCAAAAGTGCTGCCCAAACCAAGGTAATGGATTTATGGGCTCTTGTTATTTATTCTTGGATGATAGCTCAGACACTGTTAGAGTACTAAAACACCTGAGCAGGAAATACAGTGTTTGATTGACTGCTCTTGCTCTCTGATCTATATTTTCAATTTCACAGTGTTGCTAACTTTGGTTGACTCTTAATTCGTTGCCCGTTGGATCTTTACTGAATTTGCTCTGTTTCTATAACCCTTGCACTTGAGTTTCCAGGTATCTTTATGATACCGCCACGAGGTTCAAGTTCAAGTACTGATCAATAACTCAACACACCAATTAGTAAGATTCAAATCAAAATCACATTTATCATACACAGTAAACCACGACTCATGCATAAACTCTACTTTCTAGACTATTCTCTATCACTAAAAGGTCTATATTTAGCTTCGGAACTGGCCCACCAGGGCAGGGGAACAAATGGCCTTTCGTTCAATCTGAGTCTGCAGGATTCAAAAGCTGGTATGGACTGGTAGCTAGGAGCGCCTATCTCGTAGCGTGCATTGACTGGAAACTTACTTGGTTGATGCGGCAGCTTAGACAGTTCACTCTCAAGGGTTGATTCGAGTTGCTGAGTGACCCTGCCAAGAAGACCGATTTGAACTTGGGGACTCTACTTTATAGTCCCCAGGGGCTTCCCGCCCTTCGGGGCAGACCCCGTATCTGGTTCCAAGTGATTGGACTGCGTTTCGATCACTTGGATCGATTTCTCCAATACTGGAGTTGTTCCCTGATCGCTGGGCGGTCCCTAAGTGTCCGTTTGCCTTCCTTTGTCTTGGCTCCTGCTGGCTCCGAGGAGTCTGGCTTGGCCTTATTCACCTTATATGTTTCAATTGTACCCGGGGATCGCTCATTAGTATGTAGATGGCTGTGAGTTTCAGTGCTGTCTGGGCTTTTGCAAGTTCTAATACACAGGACTTTTGCATTTGCTAGTTTTTGCCTGTGTTGGCTGAATTTCCCTGTAGTCTTTGCGGATCTCCATTTTAAGTCGGGAAGTGGCCAACCCAGGTGGCTACACACCCTCCTTGTGATCCCTAACATGAAGCGTGAAGGATCACATAACTGCGTTGTCTTCATTCCCTGACCCAGCGAGCACTCTTCCATGGCCTCTACACTGACCGTAACTATGCAATGAAAATTTTAACTAACATTCTAAGTGGCGCTATGTCAAAACAGGGACATGCATTACAACATTTTTAAAAATGGTACCTTTAACGATCTCTCATAAACTACACTCACTCAAACATTCAATCATACTAACTTCCTAACAATACAAAAATAATAGCAGCATTCACATTTTTCCTCTGGCTTGGCAGTCAAGCACAAAGGTGTACAATATTTCCGTTGTAAACGAAACACATTTCTTTATTTACAAAAGATGCAACACAAATGTTCTTTATTGTAGATCAAGGGGTTCGAGGTCCTGGTGATAACCGAAAATAGGGGATCTTATCCTGTATACCGGGGTGCGAGAGCGGTAGGTTCTCCTTCGCCATTTCCTCATGCGGATAGTCTGCATGATGCTGCAGAGTATCGCCAATACTAGAAGGGATTCAATTACGTATGATAGTGAATAGCAGGTTACGAACGTATCACACCATGATGGCGTGTCGGTTACTGTCTTGGGGTTAACTATTTCAGGGTGTAGTGTATGGTAGGGGTGGGAATAATTCACGGCCTGTGTGGTAGGGGTCAGGGCGTTCACATTCGCGCGGAACCGAATACAAATTACAATAACGACAAAAAACACGTATGACGTCTTCATTGTTGTCTTCTTTCCTTTTCGTCTCTTCCTTTCCTTTTCTTCTCTCTTCCGGGAGCTTCTGGAATTCTGTGAATCAAGCATAGTTTCTGTTACTATCTTGGTTAATATCTCGTGTGTTAGCATGTCTGTCTTGTCGTACCAATTTCCCTTTATAACTTGTCACCCTGTGTGACTCCCTCATTTTAAAATATTTTTTTAACCGAAAATTTGGACTAGACACACTTAAAAAAAAAATACTGAAACACTGCGAGCCGTCTAGCAGGCTGTGCAATTTACCATCCAAATGTTTGAGGATGTAAATAGCATAGGGATGGCAACCTAAGGGTTGCCCGAAAACAAAACAAAACTTTTTGAACCAAGAGTGCCGAAATGGGGTGCATATGGGCCGCGACAGGTAAGATTTGGATGGAATCCCCGGGTAGGATGGTGATCAATGCCGTATGTGCTCTACCCGAGTGTAGCTGACCAGAGGGGGGGTCCTCAGGCAGGGCGGAGACCAATGCCGATTCTCCACTGCCTGAGCAACCGGCAAGAATGGGTAAAAAATGTAATCATCGTGGGGGGTTGCCGTAAAGGTCGAACCAGAAGAGCAGTTATGAACGGGGGCTGGCAAGCTGTCAGCGGTTTCTGCCGATAAGCGTGCTGGCAAGTTTTCACACGTTTCGGCCGACAGATATGGCGTGTGGCCGTGGAACGTCCAAGTGTACAAACACTTAACAATAACACTAACAAACAACATTGAACAACATGCTGCAGGTTCCATCGGAAAGGACACCGTTTTTCCCAAGCGGTTCCTTTTTAAAACATCATCTGGACACCTCAGTTATCAGTTGCGAACAGGGTCGCAAAGGGGTTCTCATTTTGGGAGTCAGACTCAAAGTCAGTCTCTTCTCCCGGATGCCATACTCTGGAATGGATGAGGGTTGATAGAGCTGCAGGTGTGACTTAGGGTCAATCTCGTCATTTCGGACGAGCCTGGATGAATTATCGCGGTGCCAAACGGTTATATCTAATTCTGTGGGGACGGAGTTGTGGTCGTCATCGTAGGGCGGTGGTCTTTGGTGGGGTTTGTGAGGAATGTGATCAGGAAGGGATCACTTGAATCGTGTTCAGATTCGCTGGGTGTGGGTGCTGTTGCATGGGGATAGTAGGGAGGCGTGCTGTGGCTATTGTCTGTGTCACACTCGCTGTCTCTGCTGCTGCTGTCTGTGGATGTTCCGGGGCGGAGTCTAGAGTTTGGGGGTGGAGTCGAGGTTGAATCCGTGGATGTGATGGGCATGCTGGGGGAGGGTAGGGATACGTTGGGTGTGGGCGGGGTGTGGTCTGCTGCGTCGAGCATGACGTGGTGTGCGTGGTTAGACTGTGGGCCATATGCCTTAAGCTGGTTAATATGGAACCATGCAGTCTTTCCGTTGGGGTGAATGTTATACACTTAATTTTATACACGGAGGGGCTTACTTTGTCCGCAATGGAGTACGGACCCGAATACTTTGGTGACAGGAATGTGCTGGGGTTGTAAATGGAGAGCATGACCTGCTGTCCTACCCCAAACTCAGTCGTATGCACTCAGTCTTGTCGAAACAGGCCTTGCTCTGTTTCTTTCTAGTGCCTAATCTTACTGCAGCTGCTAGCTGAGCCGTTTTTACATTTTTGACTAACTGTTTTACTGCGTTCTCGTGTGTGAGGGCCGTCACTTCAGGGCTGGTCAAGTCAAGTCCTAATAAAAATTCTGTGCCTTTCATGGGGCGTCCGGTCATGAGGGTGTGTGGGGTGTATCCTGTGGATGTCGAAACAGTATTTCTCAAAAACATAAGCGCAAAAGGGAGGACTGAATCGCAAGTGGTGTTGTTTTGTTGGACCATTTTTCTGAGGGTGGCTTTTAGGGTCCGATTCATTCGCTCCACGATACCACTTGACTGGGGGTGGTATGCGATGTGGAATTTTTGGGTAATGCTAAATATCGTGAGGACGTTCTTCATGACACGTCCCGTAAAATGGGAACCTTGGTCGAATTCAATGCTGCGGGGAAGTCCCCATCTCGTAAAGATATGGTGGGTTAAGATTTTGTCTGTGGTCTTTGCCGTGTTAGTTCTGGATGGGAATGCCTCTACCCATTTCGTAAAAGTGTCTATGACAACTAATACGTACTTGTAACCATTCCTGCAAGGGGGCAATGGTCCTATAAAATCAACCTGGAGGTTAGTCCAGGGGCCATTAACGGGGTGGGTGTGGCTAAGCTGAGCTTTCTTTGCGTATCTGTCCGGATTGTTTTGGGCACAGATAAAGCAATTCTCAATGTAGTGCGTTACATCTTCTTTTAAACTTGGCCACCAGCAGAGCTGCCTGAGGTGGGCTGTAGTGGGATCAATTCCCTGATGCCCATGACTGTCATGGAACAAACAAATAAGCTGATTCCTGTCCTGTTCAGGAACCACATAAAGGGTGTCTTTTAGGATCACACCGTCATGTGTGGTCAGTGCATTTTTAAACCTATCGTC
Source organism: Scyliorhinus torazame (assembly GCF_047496885.1). Lineage (NCBI taxonomy): Eukaryota > Metazoa > Chordata > Chondrichthyes > Carcharhiniformes > Scyliorhinidae > Scyliorhinus > Scyliorhinus torazame. Next base: position 170,898,982 of record NC_092710.1, read on the forward strand.
TGGGGCTGGAAAGTGTCCTTTTAAAATCTCCCTGAGATTACTGTCTTGCTTCTGGGCCTGCATTAAATCCACGATATTAGTCTGTGAGACCTGAACTGCATTCACTGGGGCGCTTTCGGGGGGTGTCCAAAAATATCCATGCCTGGAACCTGCTTTAGCCAGTGCGTCAGCTTTTACATTTCCAGGGGGGGAGGAACGGTGGTGACTGCGGACTTTAACAATTCCAAATATCCTGCCCTGTGCTTTCTCTAAAATGTGGTGGAGCAATGAGGCTGAAGGGAGGGGTTTTCCGTCTGCAGAAACAAATCCTCTTGCTTTCCACAGGGGTAGGAATTATGTAAGGCTGTTGCAGACATAGAGGCTGTCCGAGTATATGTCTGCTGGGCTGGGGAAGGAATCTGGGTGATCCACAATGTACGCAATGGCTGCTAGTTCTGCCGCTTGCACGCCTAAGTGTCCTGGTAGTTTTAAGGAGATTTCTTCTAGGGGGTGACCCTGCGCATCCTCGAAATAAATGCCGCATCCTGTAATGCGCTTCCCGTCTAATACAGTGGAAGAACCATCCACATATATCCTTAAAGGTGCGCACGTGTCTGTGTGCTGGGGGCTCTGGGGTGAACTACTTATCTTTCTGGGGGGTGGTTTAACAATAAAGGGGCCTGTGTTGTGGTGCAGTGAGATGATTTCTCATTCGTGGTGGGTGCCTGGGTACTGAAGGTTATCGGCTAAGAAAGTGTGGGTCTTGGTCCTTTTAACAGTGATGTCCCGTCCCTGCAAAAGAAGGGTCCATCTGGCTGCTCTAATCTGGCTTACTGTACCGTCCTTAAGTCGTCCGTCTAGTAAAAGTTGGGTAGGGGTGTGCTCCGTGAGGATTGTGATGGGGTTTAGTCCGGTTATGTTGGAAAAATATGGAACCGCCCAGAAAACTGCGAGCAGGTGCCTTTCACAGGCCGAAAATACCTGCTCCACAGGATCTAAAAGTCCGGAGGCGTAAGTCACGGGTTTTAACTGTTCGTGCCGTTCCTGGAGGAGCACGGCCGAAAGGGTGCGGTCTGTGCTAGCTATCTCTATAGCATAGGGGGAAAGCGGGTCTGGAACTTGTAGTGCGGGGGCTGCAATGAGGGCTCTTTTCAAAGCATCCACAGCATCCATATGCTGCGGAAGCCATTCCCAATGGGCTCCTTTCTTTAGGAGTTCCGAGAGGGGCGCTGCTTTGGTGGCGAAACTGTCAATATGGTTTCGGCAGTAGCCAACCAGTCCTAAAAACGACCGGAGGGCTGAAACATTTTGGGGAAGGTGCAATTTGACAATCGAGTCAATTCGTTTATGCTCGATCTCGCGTTGACCATGCGTGATAATCGTACCCAAATACATCACTTTGTTTTCCAAATTTTGGGCCTTTTTGGGGTTTACTTTACAACCAATCTGCTATAGGAGTTCCATGAGTTCGGCCAGAAGCTTGATGTGCTCTGCATTGGTGTCTGTCTGCAGTAATAGGTCATCCACATACTGGACCAGACATTCGGAGTGAGAAAATTTCGATAATCCATTTGCCAGCTGTCGGTGGAAAATGGAGGGAGAGTTGTGGAATCCTTGTGGAAGGCATGTCCACGTGTACTGCTGATTTTTAAAAGTGAAGGCAAATTTGTATTGGCACGCTTTTGCCAATGGAATGGACCAGAATCCGTTACTGATGTCCAAAATGATAAAATATCGTGAGATGAGTCCCGGTTTGAGCATGGTCTCGGGACTTGTGGCTACCATGGGGGCTGCTGCGGGGGTGATTTTATTGAGTTCCCGGTAATCGATGGTTCAGTCGCCATGATCCATCGGGCTTGCTCACTGGTCAAATCGGGGCATTATTAGTAGAGGCTACTGATCTAACTACGCCCTGCTCTAATACGCTAGCGATAACTTTTGAGATTTCTCCCTCTGCCTCTTGGCGAAATCCATATTGGGGTCTAGGGTCAGGTCCTGTGATTTGAACGGAACCAGTCATATGGCCACAGTCGTGTTTGTGGGTCGCGAATGCTGTCCTGTGTTTCTGCAGAACTGCCGTAACCTGCTTGTCTGTGCTAATCGTGGTCGGGTCAAACCAGGAATTGTCAACTGCGCTAATCTTGTTTGCATACTCACCTACTGTGAGCGTTGCGGGGGCTCTTGCGGATTTTGCCATTTTCCAAACACATTGGTTTACTCGATCAAATGAAAGGTGGTGGGAGTTCATAAAATCAATGCCCAAAATGTGTTCTGCTGTGTGGGGTAGATCGACTAAAACTATGGGGTGCTTTGTCGTCATATTGCCGATTTGAATGGGTACAGGGGCTGTGATGTGTCCCTGCTGTGAGTGGCCTGTGAAGCCGCTGAGGGTGATTGTGGCTGTAGTGGGCCACGTGTCTTTTTGGAACATTGTGGAGGAATTAATTGTGGTGCGGGACCCTCCTGTGTCCCCGAGAAATTTGATGGGCTGTCCCCGTACTTTTGCTGCAACTACCGGTCGTCCGGACCTATCCCAAAGGGTGTCACAGACCCAGGTGGGGAAGCCCGAACACCATCAGTCAGTTCTGTTCATGTCAGTCTGGTCTGAACGGGTGCTCACACTATGTATGGTCTCTGTCCTATTCTTATTCAGAATGCCTGCCTGCTGGGCTCTCTGTGGCTTTCGTGGGGCATTGCACTCTCGTGCAAATTGACCTAATTGTCCACAGTTGTAACACTCCTGTGGTTTCTGTGGGGGGCTGTTCCTGCCTTCGTTCACCCATGCGGGGTTCTGGGGCATCTTAACTGTGTGGATATCTGCCTGTGCCTGCTGTTCTTCGGGTTTCTTAATTACGGGTTTGTTTTGGACAGATTGCTCCCAGGTGCGGGACAGTCTTTTTAAAACCCACTTTTCATTGTGCGCTTCTTCTGAGGGGTCATAGTTGTTACAGGACTTTTGTCCAGCTTCTGTGGCATGGGAGATAAGGGTGCGGGTCCATTTGGCCATACTGTCTTAGGACAAATGGGCGCGGTCTAAATTGCCAAAAACGGCTGTAAAATGAATCCACAGGCGTCCAGCAAATGCTGTGGGGTGTTCTATTTTTTTCTGCCTGCACTTATTCAGGCCTTCTACTGGGTCACCTCTGTTGTAACCGATCACATCTAGGATCGCCGCGTGCATCTCTGCAAGGGTGCCTTCTCCTACATTCTGTGGGTCGGGAAGGGCTGCTGCCAGTGAAGGGTCTAAACTTAAAACTGTGAGCTTTACATGCTCTCGCTCATCCAGGCCGTACATGGTCGCCTGCTGTTTCACTCTAGCAAAGAAGTGGTGGGGGTCTGAGGTGGGGAGGAACGGTGTGATCTTTTCGCACGCGTCCTGTAATTGGGTCACGGTTAAGGGGGTGGTGTAAAGGAATTCTGCGTCTCCTTCCGATGTGACTGTGCGGTAGGTGGTTACTGGATTCATGGGTACCTGATCTATCTGCTCTGTGGGGGGTTGGGGTGCTTTTCTCCTTTGGGGCTTTCCCTGCGCACATGTTCCCTGAACATACCTATGCGCGGTTTCATTTAATTCTTGCCATTAAGGGCCGTCTTCCTCGCCTAATTGGGATCTAAAGGTGCTCTGAAACCCATTTTGTACTGAAAGCAAAGACTGCAGTTCCACAATCTGCTTCCTGCATTTCGCACGATCTAATGAGCTTTGTCTGTGCTCCGTGGTAGCAGCATGGAGTGCTCTTAACACTGCTTTTAAATCGCTGCACTGCCTTTGCAATTCCTCTACCTGTTTCTCTGTCTCTTCTCTTACCAGGACTGCACGTTGCGTGTCCTGATAGGCCTTTTCATATTGGGTTTGGAAGCTGCTTAGATGCGCTAGACAAGACTGGTGTGCCCCCTTGGCATCATCCACCTCTCCGTCCTTTGCTGCCAACTTTCTTCTTAATTCTATATTCTCTTTCTCGATCTCGCTAACATCGACCTTGCTCATTCGATGTGTCTCCTCTATCTCTTTGCGGAGCGTCCGAACGTCCTCCTCTGTGCCTCGCAATTGTGCCAAACAGGACACGATTGCCATCGGCTTGCGAGCTTTTCCCAAGCTTTTCTTATGGATCTCTCACAGGTTCTCCCAGCAAGTATGTCCTATACTCCCGGGTCCTGTTTCCTCATTGTCACAGAATTCACTCCAAAGGGGCCATTCTTTCCCTTTGAGATATTTCCTGATCTCTTCTTCCCAAACGGGACACTGACCTACTCTACTGCTGGTCGCTGTGACCACAAATTCTTCAGGGTTCATGAGGCGTTGCATTGCCTGCATTGCCATCTTTCCTCTCTAAATACAGTCTTAAAATTTGGAGCGAGGGGTACTAAGGCGGTGCTGTAAATACGGGTACGGCTTTCGCTATTTTCCGGAATTAAAACTCCCGACAGTTTTTCGCAACAAAAATCTGTCAGTTTAACCTTATAGCCCTGTTAGTTACGTATGCATTAACACGCTTCCGAATTACGAAGATTGATCAGAACTGCTTGAACACTTGTGGTTTTTCTGTTCCCAATTGGATTCTAATTCAAATATTTTGGTTCTCCTGGAGTGGTTAAGCCACTTCGAAGTCGGGTCCCGTCAGGATGTCGCCAGTAATATGTTGCTAACTTTGGTTGGTTCTTAATTCGTTGCCCATTGGATCTTTACTGAATTTTCTCTGTTTCTATAACCTTTGCTCTAGAGTCGCCAGGTATCTTTATACCACCACGAGGTTCAAGTTCAAGTACTGATCAATAACTCAACACACCAATTAGTAAGATTCAAATCAAAATCACATTTATTATACACAGTAAATCACGACTCATGCATAAACTCTACTTTCTAGACTATTCTCTATCACTAAAAGGCCTATACTTAGCTTCGGAATTGGCCCACCAGTTCAGGGGAACAAATGGCCTTTGGTTCGATCTGAGTCTGCAGGATTCAAAAGCTGGTATGGACTGGTAGCTAGGAGCGCCTATCTCGTAGCGTGCGTTGACTGAAGACTTACTTGGTTGATGCGGCAGCTAGGCAGGTCACTCTCAAGGGTTGATTCGAGTTGCTGAGTGACCCTGCCAAGAAGACCAATTTGAACTTGGGGACTCTACTTTATAGTCCCCAGGGGCTTCCCGCCCTTCGGGGTGGACCCCGTATCTGGTTCCAAGTGATTGGACTGCGTTTCGATCACTTGGATCGATTTCACCAATACTGGAGTTGTTACCTGATTGCTGGGCGGTCCCTAAGTGTATGTTGGCCTTCCTTTGTGTTGGCTCCTGCTGGCGCCGAGGAGTCTGGCTTGGCCTTATTCACCTTACATGTTTCAATTGTACCTGGGGATCGCTCATTAGTATGCAGATGGCTGTGAGTTTCAGTGCTGTCTGGGCTTTTGCAAGTTCTAATACACAGGATTTTTGCACTTGCTAGTTTTTGCTTGTGTTGTCTGAATTTCCCTGTAGTCTTTGCGGATCTCCATTTTAAGTCGGGATGTGGCCAACCCAGGTGGCTACAACAGCATTTAGGTACACAAAATAAAGAGGATTCAAGTGCTTGCAGTTTCTGCTGTTGATACATTAAAAGGTCAGGATAATGGTCTTTATTGGCCTGTCGTAAATAGTAGGGCTCTTTTATAGAAAGTGGAAAGCTATCAATGAATGTCTCAATTTTTAAAAGTGTTTTAAAAAATACATCTTCCTGTCACTATACAGCTCATTTCTTCTATCCGGTGAATAGTGGCTGAATTGGCATGGAGCTGCCATAGCTTGGAATTGGGTGCAGAGGGGCCATAAGAATTATTTGAGGGGCATGTCTTTACATGGGAGTGATTGGGGGGGGCATGAGTTTGTATGGATGGGGCATGAAGAGTGGTTTGAGGTTGAGCGGTGCGAGGCATGAGGGCCTTTGTGTTTTTATTATATCTGGGATGTGGTTCCACAGCACCAAGATAAGTCTTTTAAATAGCCCATCTGTTCAACCTGCAGTCCCATTGGCTGCCTCTGCACTTTTTTCCCCAGTCGGCTGGCCCAACTGCAGTCCACACCCGCCCTCCCACAACGTCAATCCTATACTTGCAGGTACTTTCTCCTCAGATAGGTGGACAGAGCTTGGAGTATTTTCGACTCCCACTACCCGCATCATGGATGAAAATCTTGTATGAGAATCTGGTAACTATTATATCCGGCTAAGTTGAAACAGCATTTCTGTGCAGCCTTTATGTTCTGTGGCTGAACTAAATAAGCCAACATCTTCATTTTGGACAAAATGCTTTGGGGGGGGAGGGGGGGGTTGTCTTAGAATTGCATTCTTATAGTAAAGCTTTCTTAATTTTGTGAGGAATGAGCTTGGATGTTTTTGGCAGCAAGATTAGTACATTGTTGTTCTGATACCATATATGACTCAAAACTAATTGTACAAACTGCTGACTTAAATGATAATATTATGCATAATTCAATTTCTAAGGTCCAAATGGGGAATATTTATTACAGGTAGCGAGAATGATTTGAAGTAAAACCACTGAAAGCTGACATCTAAATAATTAGTGACTGGAGAACAATCAGCCTAGAAGATATCAGAAGATCAAGATCTCATTAAAATGCTTATATAAGAGTGAAACATTTTGATGATAAGGGGGAAGGGATCTTCGAAGGTTAATCTTTTATACACAAGCAATAAATCAGCAATCACTCAAACGCACAGGGATAGAATCACAGTGGACAATGCAATCAGATTAAATGCAATCAATTAAGCTGTGGAGCTTTTCAGTAACCCTCATATGAGATTTAATGAAATAAGTTATCTGAAACCATAAAGCAGTTTTACATGCCCGAGAAATAGTTTTGGTAGATTAAATTACCAGCTAATGAATGTAAGATTTTTGTAATATTAAACTCTAATTTATGAGCAAATTGCATTAGGAAATGTTTCAAGGAGAATGCTGACAAATGCCAAACTGTATGTTATGTCGATGAGGTAACAGAGAAGGTTGATGAGGGTAATGTAGTTGATGTGATGTATAGGGCTTTCCAAAAGGCGTTTAATAAAGTGCCAGTAAATAGGTTTGCCAGCAACGTTGAAGCCATGAAATAAAAGAGGCAGCATGAATACAAAGTTGGCTGAGTGACAGGAAACAGTTGTGGTGAATAGTAGTTTTCTGGACTGGAGAACGTTACACAGTGGGGTACTCAAGGGGTCAGAATTAGGACCACTGCTGGTGTGAAGAAACAAACAGAACTGGGGGTTATGCAGAAAAAAATCCATAAAGGTGGCAGGTTACAAAAGTAGTTAAAAATGTATATGGCATCTTGGATTTTATTATGAGAGGTATATAGAGCACTAAAGCAATGAGGTTATAATGAACCTTTATAAAACACTGGTTCAGGTTCAGGTAGAATATTGGGTGGTATCTTCTGCTGACAGAGTATTCTCCGGTATTATGATCAAAACTACAAGAAGAATATTTAAGATTATTAATGCTAAATTGGAAGGGAGGGTGAACTAATCAGAAGTTGCAAGAGGAATTAGGCTGAAAAAGATGATAGATGGTAGAGTTCAGCACAGATATAAAAGCATACTATTTATGAAAAAGAATAGTGAAACGAGGTATAAATTATAATTGTAACAATGAAATTGTCAACTCACGACATAAATGGCTCTAACAAAATTTTCCTGTATTAATTATGTAGAATTTTATTAGCTGCAAAGCTTTGCTGTCAATCATGGCTTATTATTTTACAGGTTTGTAATGTTTAATTATTTCCTTTTTCACTTCTTCCTATTCCCGGAAACCCTAAACCATTAGAATATGCACTGTCTCGATAATTTATTTTAATCTGCTGGAACAGAAAGTTGAGGAAGAATTGTACAGGTTACACATAGAAAAACATGGTTGCATCTAAATCAGTGTGCCCTGAACTACCTTTACACAAGGAGGTGAATTTATAAGCCATGTCACATTCTTTACGATGTGCCTCAGGTGACCTAACATTGCTGTCCATGTCTTACCAGGTGAGCCATCTCTAAAACGTTACCATATCCTTCACAACCTGGTCTTCTACTTCATCCAGTCATACAACACTGGGACCTTTGTGCATGCCACAACATGAGCTTCAAATTAACTAGCTGCTTCTCAGCTATCTTAAGAGGCCAGATCAACCAAACTGCTTTGCACCACTACTCTCATTTATTTTATTCATTCTCAGGACCTGGGTGCCACTGATATTTATTCCCTTTCCCTAGTTGTCATTGAAAAGGTGGTGGCTTGGGCCTTCTTATTGAATGGCCGTGGTCTATTTGGGGTGCATGCTCCATAGTGTTCATAGATATGACATTCCAGGATTTTAACCCAGCAACAATGATGAAACAGTGATGTGTGTCCTAACAGAATTCAAATTTAACACCAGCAAGCAGCATATTAGTGATAGCTTTGGCAACTCATTTCCTCACTTTATTCATTATTGGGATTAAGTTCTTAGAAAATCCAACGGTCACAGCCCTGTGTATACTGTAGCTCCTGCAGTATCATATGCAAACCCTTCTCAGTAAAGGCAGTAATTCTATCTCTACCTTGCCTACGAGCTTTTATTTCAGACTTTTCGCTCTTTCTGGTTTGACTACTCAATTATTGGCTATTCATACATTGGTTGTTCCCCTTTAAGGCACAGCAATGACTGCTGCTGAAATGGATAGCCCAATCTGGCAGGCGCAATGTTCCCGACAGAATGCCCAATCCACACAAGAAACACATTAATATTTAAATGAGTGGCTCCTGCAAGATAGCACAAGCTTCATTCCAGTGCACTTTTTTCTGGAAGCCCTGCCAATTTCAAAATTAAATGCAAATGCGTTAACAAATCTGGCTATTGAGACTAAAAAGCCCCCAAAATGCAGAGTCCTTTCAGTACAGACCCACCATAACTTCAGCAAGAATCTGGAGAAGGATTGTGAAAGTATACAAAGCAAAAGTATACAAGGCAAAATGTGGATTTGGCAAGAGTAGATCAAAAATAACAGTGCAGAAGATGGTTGTTAAGCCCCTCTTGCCTGTGCCAGCTTTTTGAGTGCTCTATGCATTTCACACCCTGGCCTTTCCCCATTCCTGTTTTAATTTTTATATTTCAAATATTTTCCACTTCCACTTCCCTTTTAAAAGCTGTGGTGAGTGAATATTGCTCACATTGTTGTATTGGAGAGGCCAATCCATGTTCTAACAAGCTTCTGCAAAAGTAAATATTCTGACCTCTATCTTTTGATGATGAATTTCCAGTTACTGTCTCATGACCAATAATTCCTCCCTAACTTCCGTTATCAATAATTGTGAACTCCGTTATACATCAACTTGATCTCTTCTTAGTTTTGCCTGGTGAAAATATCCAGCTTTCCCTAATCTGTTCTTCTTCCTAAACCTCTTTCCCCGTAATATCTTACTAAATCTCTTCTTTTCATGGCCTTGACATGTTTCTGAAAGATAACTCCAGCTGAGCTAGAACCAGTTGAAATGGGCCAAATAACCTTCCTCTCCTCTTTAATATCCATGATCATCCACACACGCTGTACATAGTACCATGGTGATCTGAACGTCATCTACAAGAGACTGAAGTGGGATTCTTGTTGTCAATCATAATTCGGTTCCAGTTCCATATGAATTGTAGGTTGAGGAAACACTTTGAATGAGCTGTCCTAAATGCCCAATGTATAAACATAAACATAGGGGCTGTTTAGCACAATGGGCTAAATCGCTGGCTTTGAAAGCAGACCAAGGCAGGCCAGCAGCACGGTTCGATTCCCGTAACAGCCTCCCCGAACAGGCGCTGGAATGTGGCGACTAGTGGCTTTTCACAGTAACTTCATTTGAAGCCTACTTGTGACAATAAGCGATTTTCATTTCATTTCATTTCATAAAAAGATAATGTGCCATATGGACTGAAAAGATCACGGATTTAATGCCTGGTCTATAATGCAAGAATCTTATTTCACCTTCGCAGCAGTGAGGGACTTACCACTCGCCTCAGTGTTAAGGAGAGTGTCCATTTCTGAATGCTATCTAATCAGCCTTGCTGGAAAGTGTATGTATCCAGGCATGGAGTGCTGAGAGGATTCAGTTTGTCTGTGATGGCCTCTGCAGGATAGTCCCCAATAACTTACTGACAGTCTCAGTTTCACAAATGACAAATGGTTATTTCAGAGATGGATCATGAGCTTCTGCACTATACTTGCATACATTGCAGGCTTCAGACAGAGAAGATGCTACGGGAGTGATTTTGAGCACGCGTTGCCATCAGTGAGAACGGCAACGCGGGCATGAAATCCGGCGAACAGAGAGAATCGCGTTTTCTGATTCTCTCTGGATTTTTCACCAGCGTCGCCGTTCGCAGTGATGACTAACGTGTGCTCAAAATCGCCCCCATTACTTCCATTCCATCTTGGGATGGGATTTAAATATTCCCAGGAACAGATGGGCCAAAAATCTTTGCAAACGCTTTCAGCCATGCATCCCTTCCCATCAGCACCAGTACCTACCTTTGCACTCAATTCTTCAACCCGCCTGTATTCTGTACTCTGATCACTTTGGTGATTGTGTCTAAGATGTTTCCTGGCTCCTGCAGAAGCCTTGTCTGGCATATCTCCACAGGAAGTGGGTGTAATTGAGGTATGGGATTCCTTTTAGGATCAGAAATGCTGGATTTAAAAGGGGGTCCATCACTAAGGAATCACAAGGCTATACTTTGGTTAAATTGTCACGCTTTTGACTGCCTACCACAAAGTTACAAAGTTTCTTCCAAAATTGCACTATTTCCTGCCCTTGTGCCATCATTGCTGACCTGGCACCTAGTCATAGATTCATAGAGAGTCATAGAGCACAATTCAGTAGACAAAAGTTAAAGTCCACTTTTGAGTGTGCTTGGCAGGGTGTTTCTCGGTGATTGTAGCACCAAAGTTCACCCCGTTGTTCACCGGCACTCTGCAGGTATTCTTGGCCTCTGGGAGTTTCTCCCTGCTGTGGTCACACTTTAGTCGCTTTCCTGCTGGCAAGCTGATCAAGCTGATCCCCCCCCCCTTCACCTTCCTCCTAATCTTGTCGAAGCCCCTGCAGCCCCTCCTCACCAATGGGCAAGGCAACCCCAGTCCTGACCCCTGGCAATGCCATCCTGGTACATGGTCACCATTACACTGCCTTGAATGTTATGGCAGTGCTTTTCAAATTTTTCCTGGGACCCACTTTTAGCAACCAGCTGACCCTCGTAACCCAGTTCAGCCGACCTTTGTGACCTACGGAAGCCAACCTTCGCAATCCACACCGGCCGACATTCGCGACCCACGCCGGCCGAACTTCGCGACCCACGCCGGCTGACATTCACGACCCACGCCGGCCGACATTCATAGAACATAGAACATAGAACAATACAGCGCAGTACAGGCCCTTCGGCCCACGATGTTGCACCGAAACAAAAGCCATCTCACCTACACTATGCCATTATCATCCATATGTTTATCCAATAAACTTTTAAATGCCCTCAATGTTGGCGAGTTCACTACTGTAGCAGGTAGGGCATTCCACGGCCTCACTACTCTTTGCGTAAAGAACCTACCTCTGACCTCTGTCCTATATCTATTACCCCTCAGTTTAAAGTTATGTCCCCTCGTGCCAGCCATATCCATCCGCGGGAGAAGGCTCTCACTGTCCACCCTATCCAATCTCCTGATCATTTTGTATGCCTCTATTAAGTCTCCTCTTAACCTTCTTCTCTCCAACGAAAACAACCTCAAGTCCATCAGCCTTTCCTCATAAGATTTTCCCTCCATACCAGGCAACATCCTGGTAAATCTCCTCTGCACCCGCTCCAAAGCCTCCACGTCCTTCCTATAATGCAGTGACCAGAACTGTACTCAATACTCCAAATGCGGCCGTACCAGAGTTCTGTACAGCTGCAACATGACCTCCCGACTCCGGAACTCAATCCCTCTACCAATAAAGGCCAACACTCCATAGGCCTTCTTCACAACCCTATCAACCTGGGTGGCAACTTTCAGGGATCTATGTACATGGACACCTAGGTCCCTCTGCTCATCCACACTTTCAAGAACTTTACCATTAGCCAAATATTCCGCATTCCTGTTATTCCTTCCAAAGTGAATCACCTCACACTTCTCTACATTAACCATTTGCCACCTCTCAGCCCAGCTCTGCAGCTTATCTATATCCCTCTGTAACCGGCTACATCCTTCCACACTATCGACAACACCACCGACTTTAGTATCGTCTGCAAATTTACTCACCCACCCTTCTGCGCCTTCCTCTAGGTCATTAATAAAAATGACAAACATCAACGGCCCCAGAACAGATCCTTGTGGTACTCCACTTGTGACTGTACTCCATTCTGAACATTTCCCATCAACCACCACCCTCTGTCTTCTTTCAGCTAGCCAATTTCTGATCCACATCTCTAAATCACCCTCAATCCCCAGCCTCCGTATTTTTTGCAATAGCCTACCGTGGGGAACCTTATCAAACGCTTTGCTGAAATCCATATACACCACATCAACTGCTCTACCCTCGTCTACCTGTTCAGTCACCTTCTCAAAGAACTCGATAAGGTTTGTGAGGCATGACCTACCCTTCACAAAGCCATGCTGACTATCCCTGATCATATTATTCCTATCTAGATGATTATAAATCTTGTCTCTTATAATCCCCTCCAAGACTTTACCCACTACAGACGTGAGGCTCACCGGTCTATAGTTGCCGGGGTTGTCTCTGCTCCCCTTTTTGAACAAAGGGACCACATTTGCTGTCCTCCAGTCCTCTGGCACTATTCCTGTAGCCAATGATGACATAAAAATCAAAGCCAAAGGTCCAGCAATCTCTTCCCTGGCCTCCCAGAGAATCCTAGGATAAATCCCATCAGGTCCCGGGGACTTATCTATTTTCAGCCTGTCCAGAATTGCCAACACCTCTTCCCTACGTACCTCAATGCCATCTATTCTATTAGCCTGGGGCTCAGCATTCTCCTCCACAACATTATCTTTTTCCTGAGTGAATACTGACGAAAAATATTCATTTAGTATCTCGCCTATCTCTTCAGACTCCACACACAATTTCCCATCCCTGTCCTTGACTGGTCCTACTCTTTCCCTAGTCATTTGCTTATTCCTGACATACCTATAGAAAGCTTTTGGGTTTTCCTTGATCCTTCCTGCCAAATACTTCTCATGTCCCCTCCTTGCTCGTCTTAGCTCTCTCTTTAGATCCTTCCTCGCTACCTTGTAACTATCCATCGCCCCAACCGAAACTTCACACTTCATCTTCACATAGGCCTCCTTCTTCCTCTTAACAAGAGATTCCACTTCCTTGGTAAACCACGGTTCCCTCGCTCGACGCCTTCCTCCCTGTCTGACCGGTACATACTTATCAAGAACACGCAGTAGCTGATCCTTGAACAAGCCCCACTTATCCAGTGTGCCCAACACTTGCAGCCTACTTCTCCACCTTATCCCCCCCAAGTCACGTCTAATGGCATCATAATTGCCCTTCCCCCAGCTATAACTCTTGCCCTGCGGTGTATACTTATCCCTTTCCATCATTAACGTAAACGTCACCGAATTGTGGTCACTGTCCCCAAAGTGCTCTCCTACCTCCAAATCCAACACCTGGCCTGGTTCATTACCCAAAACCAAATCCAACGTGGCCTCGCCTCTTGTTGGCCTGTCAACATATTGTTTCAGGAAACCCTCCTGCACACACTGTACAAAAAACGACCCATCTATTGTACTCGAACTATATCTTTTCCAGTCAATATTTGGAAAGTTAAAGTCTCCCATAATAACTACCCTGTTACTTTCGCTCATATCCAGAATCATCTTCGCCATCCTTTCCTCTACATCCCTAGAACTATTAGGAGGCCTATAAACAACTCCCAACAGGGTGACCTCTCCTTTCCTGTTTCTAACATCAGCCCATACTACCTCGGAAGAAGAGTCCCCATCTAGCATCCTCTCCGCCACCGTAATACTGCTCTTGACTAGCAGCGCCACACCTCCCCCTCTTTTGCCTCCTTCTCTGAGCTTACTAAAACACCTAAACCCCGGAACCTGCAACATCCATTCCTGTCCCTGCTCTATCCATGTCTCCGAAATGGCCACAACATCGAAGTCCCAGCTACCAACCCATGCTGCCAGTTCCCCTACCTTGTTTCGTATACTCCTGGCATTGAAGTAGACATACTTCAAACCACCTACCTGAACACTGGCCCCCTCCTGCGACGTCAAATCTGTGCTCCTGACCTCCATACTCTCATTCTCCCTTACCCTAAAACTACAATCCAGGTTCCCATGCCCCTGCTGCATTAGTTTAAACCCCCCCAAAGAGCACTAACAAATCTCCCCCCCAGGATATTTGTGCCCCTCAGGTTCAGATGTAGACCATCCTGTCTGTAGAGGTCCCACCTTCCCCAGAAAGAGCCCCAGTTATCCAGAAATCTGAATCCCTCCCGCCTGCACCATCCCTGTAGCCACGTGTTTAAATGCTCTCTCTCCCTATTCCTCATCTCACTATCACGTGGCACGGGCAACAACCCAGAGATAACAACTCTGTTTGTTCTAGTTCTGAGCTTCCATCCTAGCTCCCTGAAAGCCTGCCTGACATCCTTGTCCCCTTTCCTACCTATGTCGTTAGTGCCAATGTGGACCACGACTTGGGGCTGCTCCCCCTCCCCCCTAAGGACCCGGAAAACACGATCCGAGACATCACGTACCCTTGCACCTGGGAGGCAACATACCAAACGTGAGTCTCTCACGCTCCCACAAAATCTCCTATCTGTGCCCCTGACTATGGAGTCCCCAATTACTAATGCTCTGCTCCTCTCCCCCCTTCCCTTCTGAGCAACAGGGACCGACTCCGTGCCAGAGGCCCGTACCCCATGGCTTACCCCTGGTAAGTCGTCCCCCCCACAAGTATCCAAAGCGGTATACTTGTTACTCAGGGGAACGACCGCAGGGGATCCCTGCACTGACTGCTTTTTTCCAGTCCCTCTTACAGTTACCCACCTATCTCCAATCTTTGGTGTAACTAATTCCCTGAAGCTGCTATCTATGACCCCTTCTGCCTCCCGAATGATCCGAAGTTCTTCCAACTCCAGCTCCAGTTCCCTAACTCGGTCTTGGAGGAGCTGGAGATGGCAGCACTTCCTGCAGGTAAAATCAGCAGGGACACTAACTGCATCCCTCACCTCAAACATACTGCAGGAGGAACATTGCACTCCCTTCCCTGCCATTCCTCTTACTTTCCACCAAGATCTGGCTAACAACTAAATTAAATTTTTATAAAAAATAATAATAATATAATAAAATATGGTACTTACCTCAGACCAATGGGTTTTATTATTAGGTTAGAGGAGGAGGGCGGGTGGGAGACACTACACGTGTAGTGTCTCGGGTTTCCTCTCCACCAGAATTTATTGGTGAGGGTCTTCCCAGACGTCCGCGGGTCGACTTGTTCCCGCCTAAAAAACTAATTTAAAAAAAAGAAAAATTCTCAGCTCCTTCTGAAATTGACTAACCAGCCAGCTCCACTCCCGCCGAAATCGACTGGCCTGCCCCTGCAAAGACAAGTGCTTTTAAAGGTTGACTTACCTCCCAGCAGCCACTTCTGCAATGCTCCCGCTGAAACTGACTCACCAGCTGTTCTCACGCCGAAATCGAAATTCACGACCCATGCCGGCCGACCTTTGCGACAGGCAAGCCTGCTTGGTCCTCATCATCTCACCTGCTTTGACATGCAATGTTACATTTCTGCTGAGAACTTCAACTGATGATTTAAGTTCTCACTACATACTTTGAAAAAACCCAAGAATTTTGTCCTCGAACTCGCCATGCTTAGTCTTCAACTGCTGTTGACGTATTGAGGGTTTTAAACTTCCATTGGCCAATACTCCCCTGCACATAATACACATGGGGCGGAACTCTCCAACCTTCCGCGCCGGAAACGCACCCGGCGCGGAGGCGGAGAATAGCTGTTCACGCCGGAAATCCCGGGCGACGGCGCTTTCGCGATTCTCCGCTGACCCGCCAGTCGCACACACGCGGACGACGCAGCGCCGGTTGGGGGACATTGGAACAGGCCCCCACGGCGATCCTCCGCGGTTGACCGGCCGAACTCCCGCCGGCGTGATTTACATCTGGTACCACCCGGCAGGAGCTCGGACCCGTGGCCGTGGTGGCGGTCCTGCTGGGGGGTGGGGGGTATCTGACTCCGTGGTCATCGAGATCTGTGGGGGACCTACCTTACTCCTTACGGGCCCACTGTGTGGCTCCGCCATGTCAGCGGCGCCCGCGCTGAAGTCGGCTGCTGCGTGCATGCACAGACCCACTTGCGGCCGCCGTGCGCGTGCGCGGCGCGCGGTCTGGACAGCAGGGCCCCACCGGCAGCCAGAGCTGCGGGACGCATACCGGGGCTCTGCTAGCCCCCTGGAAAATGAAGAATCACCCCGGACTTTCGTTTTCTGGCGACTTAGTCCCCAAAAGGGAGAATCCAGGCCATGGGCTTTACATCCTGATTTGCATTAGCAAATTTACAATGCCATGCCTCAAGAAATCATCTTTTTACTGCTTTCTTCCTGATTCCAGTTTGTTCTTCATGAGCTATTCACCAGAGGCCCTGGAGCGCTGGATACCGTTCATACCAGCACATGCTTTGTCCTGCCATGGATTCTCCTGATAAGCGCTCTCCAGCAGATTCAATTGTGAGATCTTGGCCTGTTTGTGTCTCTGGCCCTCTCTCCATTGTTGCAAAATGATCCACCTTCAGTTCTTCATACATTCCTGTTTCTTGCTTGCTGGCAGCTAAAAAATGGAGGCTTGGACCTACAGGGCCTGTGCCATCAGTGCACGTGCTGGGTGCGTGACCTGCACTTTGCCGCCACTTCTGGCGGAAAGACTCCAGCGTTTGCATTTAAAGGGCAGCCGCAGCCGGCATTCTGAAAAGCCATTTGCAGTCATTGGGCGCTTCGCCCATGATCGGGAACGTCACAACCAATCGCTCCATGACCCTCCTGACACCAGCTCGCGACCCACCCCCAGGTCACAATCCTTGATGTGTTGGGTGCTCTGGATCCGTGGAACACATACAGGCCACCAACATTTAAAATAGTACAACACTATTTTATTAAGTTGGAAACTGTTGAACATACTTCCACTGTGGGTTAACAAGATGTTAGATTAAACTAAAGACCTATGCCTATCCTAACCAGTCTATGCACTCAGTACATGGTGAAGATCTGTGCTGTAAGCTGTAAGCTCTGTCCTTGTGAGAGGCTGCATCCCGAATGAGCGGGAACTCTGATGCTCTCTGTCTATATTGTGAGTGTCACACATAGGCCAGACCAGGCAAGGACTGCAGATTTCCTTCCTAAACGAACATTAGTGCATTTTATTCAAAAGCGGCTTTGTGGTCATGACTGAGTCCAGCTTTTAATTGAATTTGAATTCCACTGGCGGCACGGTGGCACAGTGGTTAGCACTGCTGTCTACGGTGTCGATCCTGGCCCAGGGTCACTGCCTGCGTTAGCTAGGAAGGACCCAAAGAGAGAGCTAAGAAAAGTCAGGAGGGGACATGGGAAGTCTTTGGCAGGTAGGATCAAGGATAACCCTAAAGCTTTCTATAGATATGTCAGGAATAAAAGAATGACTAAGGTAAGAGTAGGGCCAGTCAAGGACAGTAGTGGGAAGTTGTGCATGGAGTCCGAGGAGATAGGGGAGGTGCTAAATGAATATTTTTCATCAGTATTCACACAGGAAAAAGACAATGTTGTTGAGGAGAATACTGAGATACAGGCTACTGGACTAGAAGGGCTTAAGGTTCTTAAGGAGGAGGTGTTAGCAATTCTGGAAAGTGTGATAATAGATAAGTCCCCTGGGCCCGATGGGATTTATCCTAGGATTCTCTGGGAAGCTAGGGAGGAGATTGCTGAGCCTTTGGCTTTGATCTTTATGTCATCATTATCTATGGGAATAGTGCCAGAAGACTGGAGGATAGCAAATGTTGTCCCCTTGTTCAAGAAGGGGAGTAGAGACCACCCCTGTAACTATAGACCAGTGAGCATTACTTCTGTTGTGGGCAAAGTCTTGGAAAGGTTGATAAGAGATAGGATGTACAATCATCTGGAATGGAATAATTTAATGAGAGATAGTCAACACGGTTTTGCGAAGGGTAGGTCATGCCTCACAAACCTACTGAATTCTTTGAGAAGGTGAGCAAACAGGTGGACGAGAGTAAAGCAGTTGATGTGGTGTATATGGATTTCAGTAAAGTGTTTGATAAGGTTCCCCACGGTAGGCAATTGCAGAAAATACAGAGGCATGGGATTCAGGGTGATTTAGCAGAAATTGGCTAGCTGAAAGAAGGCAAAGGGTGGTGCTTGATGGGAAATGTTCAGCCTAGAGTTCAGTTACTAGTGGTGTACCACAAGGATCTGTTTTGGGGCCACTGCTGTTTGTCATTTTTATAAATGACCTGGAGGATGGCGTAGAAGGATGGGTGAGTAAATTTGCCGATGACACTAAAGTCGGTGGAGTTGTGGACAGTGCGGAAGGATGTAACACGTTACAGAGGGACATAAATAAGCTGCAGAGCTGGGCTGAGAGGTGGCAAATGGAGTTTAATGCAGAAAAGTGTGAGGTAATTCATTTTGGAAGGAAAAACAGGAAGACAGAGTACTGGGCTAATGGTAAGATTCTTGGTAGTGTGGATGAGCAGAGAGACCTTGGTGTCCATGTACATAGATCCCTGAAAGTTGCCACCCATGTTGAGAGGGTTGTTAAGAAGGCATACAGTGTGTTAGCTTTTATTGGTAGAGGGATTGAGTTTCGGAGGCATGAGGTCATGTTGCAGCTGTACAAAACTCTGGTGCGGCCGCATTTGGAGTATTGCATGCAGTTCTGGTCACCTCATTATAGGAAGGATGTGGATGCATTGAAAAGGGTGCAGAGGAGATTTACCAGGATGTTGCCTGGTCTGGAGGGAAGATCTGATGAGGGAAGGCTGAGGGACTTGAGGTTATTTTCTTTAGAAAGAAGAAGGTTAAGAGGCGACTTAATTGAGGCATACAAAATGATCAGAGGATTAGATAGGGTGGACAGTGAGAGCCTTTTTCCTCGGATGGTGATGTCGAGCATGAGGGGACATTGCTTTAAATTGAGGGATAATAGGAAAAGGACAGATGTCAGAGGTAGGTTCTTTACTCAGAGAGTAGTAACGGCGTGGAATGCCCTGCTTGTAACACTAGTGGACTCGCCAACATTAAGGGCATTTAAATGGTCATTGGATAAACATACGGATGATAAGGGAATAGTGTAGATGGGGTTTAGAGTGGTTTCAAAGGTCGATGCAACATCGAGGGCCGAAGGGCCTGTACTGCGTTGTAATGTTCTATGATCTATGTACATACATGAGAACTAAGCTATTTACATGGGAAGGTGCCTGGTGCAGAGAAGCAGTATGCATCAAGAGTAACAAGATCAACACTATATACAAACCAGGGAAATGATCAAACAAAGCAGCGAAACAATTCAGAGAGTTCATAAATTCGGAAAATTCATAAATTTAGTCTCTGAGGTGGGCGACGAATTCTGGTTGACCGCCTCAAGGGTGGGTCGAGAGCTGCTAGTTCAGGAGCGGGCTGGACTGCGTCAAAGTCAGGGGGAGGCAGAGTGACAGAGAGCTCTGCATAGTCCGTGGCAGGGTCATCAGGAGGGCGAGGCGATACTGGAGGGTCACGTGGCGAGCGTGGAACGAGACGAAGGGTGTGTCGATTGCGGCGCAGAATAGAGCCATCCGGTAGACGAACCTGGAACGAGCAGGTGGCTACCTGCCGAAGGACAACAGCAGTTGCAGACCAGCCACCATCCGGAAGATAGACACGGATGTTGTCATCTGGAGTCAGTGCAGGAAGATCAGCTGCACGGGAGTCATGAGCCGCCTTGTGCTGTGTACGAGGCAGCTGCATCCGGTGAAGGACCAGAACGTGGTCGAAATCTGGGACATGGATGGACGGCATCGTCGTCCTCAGGGTGCGACTCATGAGTAACTGGGCTGGCGACAGGCCAGTGGACACTGGGGCGGAGCGATAGGCCAGCAAGGCAAGGTAGAAATCAGACCCAGAATCGGCAGCCTTGCATAGGAGCCGTTTGACAATATGTACTCCCTTCTCTGCTTTGCCGTTGGATTGGGAGTACAGGGGACTGGACATCACATGGGCAAAATTGTACCGCCTGGCAAAGTTGGACCATTCTTGGCTGGCGAAGCAGGGGCCATTGTCCGACATAACCGTGAGCAGGATGCCATGTCGAGCAAAGGTTTCTTTACATGCACGAATGACTGCAGACGAGGTGAGGTCATGCAACCGTATCACCTCCGGGTAATTCGAAAAGTAGTCCACGATCAGGACATAGTCTCTACCCAGCGCGTGGAACAGGTCGATGCCCACCTTGGTCCATGGTGACGTGACCAACTCATGGGGCTGCAGGATCTCACGTGGTTGGGCCGGCTGGAAGCGCTGACAAGTGGGGCAGTTGAGCACTGTGTTGGCTTTGCCGGGCCAGTACACTGCCTCTCGGGCCCGTCGGCGGCACTTTTCCACACCAAGGTGGCCCTCGTGTAGTTGTTCCAGGAGAAGCTGGCGCATGCTATGCGGGATGACAATGCGGTCCAGTTTTAGAAGAACCCCGTCTACTGCCGCCAGATCATCTCTGATATTATAGAACTGAGAGCATTGGCCCTTGAGCCACCCGTCCGTTAGGTGACGCATGACACGCTGTAGCAAGGGGTCAGCCGCCGTCTTGCGGCGAATTTGGACGAGGCGTTCATCCGAGGCAGGTAGATTGGAGGCTGCGAATGCCACACGGGCGTCAACCTGGCAGACAAATCCCACTGGGTTACATGGAGTGTTGACTGCCCTGGAGAGAGCGTCAGCAATGATGAGATCCTTGCCTGGGGTGTATACCAGCTGGAAGTCATATCGCCGGAGCTTGAGAAGAATACGCTGGAGGCGAGGCGTCATGTCGTTCACGTCTTTCTGTATTATATTGACCAGCGGGCGATGGTCGGTCTCGACGGTGAATTGAGGAAGTCCGTAGACATAATCGTGAAACTTAACAACACCAGTCAGAAGGCACAGGCACTGCTTTTCTATCTGCACGTTGCGCTACTCAATGGGGGTCATCGCACATGACGCATATGCAACGGGGGCCCATGATGAGGCCCCATCACATTGAAGGAGCACTGCCCCAATGCTGGATTGACTGGCATCGGTCGAAATTTTGGTCTCCTTTGCTGGATCAAAGAAAGCTAAGACCGGGGTCGTGATCAGTTTTGCCTTGAGTTCTCTCCATTCACGCTCGTGGGCAGGGAGCCATTGGAAGTCTGTCGTCTTCCTGACCAGGTTCCTGAGAGCCGTGGTATGAGAGGTGAGGTTAGGGATGAATTTCCCTAAAAAATTGACCATGCCCAGAAATCGGAGGACCGCCTTCTTGTCCTCTGGTGTTTTCATAGCTGTGATGGCAGCTACCTTGTCCGCATCCGGCTGCACACCCAATTGGGAGATGTGGTCCCCGAGGAACTTAATTTCTGTCTGAGCAAAAGAGCATTTGGCCCTGTTGAGGCGGAGGCCATGCTCATGTATACGTCTGAATACGTGCTGGAGGCGATTGACATACTCCTGCGGGATGGTGGACTAAATGATAATGTCATCGACATAGATGCAAACACATTCAATACCTTCCATCATTTGTTCCATAATCCTATGGAACACTTCTGATGCAGAGATGATCCCAAACGGCATCCTGTTGTAACAATATCTGCCAAAGTGGGTGTTAAATGTGCAGAGTTTCCTGCTGGATTTATCGAGCTGGATTTGCCAGAATCCTTTTGAGGCGTCGAGTTTCGAAAAGAGCTTGGCGCGAGCCATCTCACATGTGAGCTCTTCGCGCTTGGGAATTGGATAGTGTTCTCTCATAATATTGCGATTTAGATCCTTGGGATCAATGCAAATTCTCAATTCGCCAGAAGGCTTTTTTACACATACCATGGAACGGACCCAGTCGGTCGGTTCCGTGACTTTGGAAATCACTCCTTGGTTCTGGAAGGCCTGCAGCTGCTGCTTGAGGCGGTCCTTAAGGGGTGCTGGGACCCTGCGAGGTGCGTGCACCACAGGCATGACTTTTGGTTTTAATAAAATCTTGTAGGTGTATGGGAGCGTGACCATGCCCTCGAAGACGTTGTGGTACTGGTTGATAATGGCGTCGAGCTGCACCCTGAAGTCAGTGTCCTGAAAGGCAGACGCGTCAGCAGGAAAGAGAGAGTGAACTCTCTGAACTAGGTTCAACAGCTTGCATGCCTGTGCGCCAAACAGGGAGGCTTTCGAGGAACCCACGATTTCAAAGGGAAGGATGGCTTTGCGTGACCTGTACGCCACTTCAAGTTGGCATGAGCCTTTGGCAGCAATGGCATTGCCATTATAATCTAATAGCTGATGGCAGGTTGGCTGGTTTGACACGAAGGTTTTGGAGGAGATTGGCGGAGGCACCAGTGTCCAGGTGGAATCGTATTTGGGACCGGTTGACCATAAGGGTGGCACACCACTCATCGTCTGGATCGATGCTGTATACCGATAGAGGCTGGATTCTTTGCTTCGTGGGCACCCTGTTTTTTGTAATGATACCGACTCAAAAAGGTGCCTTCGGGTCCTCAGTGTCAATATCGGGAAGCAGGTCCGAATCGGGCTCGGTGAGCATGGGTTGAATGGACCAGACATTCCTGCGGGGCTGGCTGGAGCGACGAGAGTCGGCAGGCTGAGCTGATCTGCATAGAGCAGCATAGTGGCCAAGTTTGCCACATCGCAGGCATCGTCGGGATTTGGCAGGACATTGCAGCTTTAAGTGGGCAGAGCCACAGTTGCCGCACGTTGTAGCGTCAGTACATTCGCTGCCCCACCGCGCATGCACGGTGCGGTCATACGTGGTGCGTGCCTGCACAGTACGTTCGTCGACGTCCCCTCGTTCGGTGCGCACAAGCGCGGGAATCCGCGAAAAGCGCGCAAAATGGCCGCCCTCAACCAAGCTGAGGCCCTGGAGTTGCTCGATTGCTTGGATCCGTTCTGCCTTGTGGGGACCTTGCCGCGCCGTTTCAGAAGCTTGGATGTGGGAATACTGATGAGTGGCGCGTGAATGTAGCACGCAGGTCTCGATGGCAATCGCTTGGGTGAGCTGTTTTACCTTGAGGAGCTGCTGGCGTAGGGGGTCCGACTGAACACCGAAAATGATCTGGTCGCGTATCATGGAGTCGGAGGTGGGCCCGTAATTCTAGGACTGCGCAAGGATGCGGATGTGGGTGAGAAAGGACTGGAAAGGTTCATCCTTACCCTGCAAACGCTGTTGGAATACATAGCGCTCGAAACTTTCATTCACCTCGATGTCGCAGTGACTGTCAAACTTAAGGAGGGCCGTCTTGAATTTTGATTTATCTTCACCATCAGCAAAGGTGAGAGAATTGAAAATGTGGATGGCATGTTCCCCGGCCGTGGATAGGAAGAGAGCGATCTTCCTGGTGTCTGAGGCAGCGTCCCGTTCTTTGGCTTCAAGGTAGAGCTGGAAGCATTGTTTGAATATCTTCCAGCTGGCCCCCAGGTTACCGGTGATGCGAAGCGTTGGCGGCGAGCGGACGCTGTCCATTTTGCAGGATGGCTGTATGCTGGTGGAAGGCAGATCACTTGCGGGTAGGTCTAAGAAGTTCTAACATCCCTCAACTCCTGGTAACATGATGTGTTGGGTGATCTGGATCTGTGGAACACATACAGGCCACCAACTCTTAAAATAGTACAACACTATTTTATTAAGTTAGAAACTGTGGGTTATCACGATGTTAGATTAAACTAAAGACCTATGCCTGTCCTAACCAGTCAATGCACTCAGCACATGGTGAAGATCTGTGCTGTAAGCTGTAAGCTCTGTCCTTCTGAGAGGCTGCATCCCGAATGAGCGGGAAAACTGATGCCCTCTGTCTTTATAGTGCGTGTGCTCTATCTGGTGATTGGCTGCGGTGTTGTGTGTGTTGATTGGTCTTGCTGTGTGTCCATCAGTGTGTGTGTCTGCACCATGATATACTGGTGTATATTATGACAATCCTGAGCTGTAAAAACCCTGTGCTATGGCATTTCAAGTGCTCATCTAAATGTTCTTAAATGTTGTGAGGGTTCCCCCGTTAAATCTAAACCTCCTGGTTATTGACCGCTCCGCAAATGGGAAAAGTTATTTCCTCTCCATCGTATCTGTGCCCCTCATAATTTTATATATGAGTTTGCATCGCAGAATTTGCGACAGAGTTTGGCAATAACAAATAGCAGGCAAAAATTCCATTGTTGCAACAGTACTTTCTGGAATTTCCATCCCAAGCTCGACTGCAGGCAGACTGAAAAACACACAAGAGTCTTTTACTAATCAGCCATATCAATCACTGCTCACCTCTTTAACAATATTGGTGAACAGAATGTCTTTGCTCAGGGAGTTGACTTTCGGAAGAAACTTCCCTTCTCAGCTGAGATTTGTGTACAGATCTATCAGCTTTAAAATTGGACACCAAATGATAAATTAGCTGTGCAGCCAGAACTGTCCTGAAGGCAAAAGATGGATTAAACTGAACAGCCAGCTGCAGTAAATTAGTTGTTGACGAACTGCTAGTGACGTGCAAAAGGAGGTGTGGAACCCTTTGTGGGTCTAAACAATAGAAGGGGCAGCACTAAACTGATCAGTATAATTAGCTTTGTAGAAAGAGCCGATTTCATGCATTTTGGTTTGGAAATAATAATTTGTGCGTTAATTCCACATGCTGTCAGCTTTGGCTCAGTGCTGGCACTCTTGTCTCTGAGTCAGCAGATGTAACTCTCACTGCAGACATTTGAGCATGCAATTTAGACTGGCATTTTAGTGGAGTAATGAGCTAGTGCTGTACTGCCCATAGTCTGTTTGAGATTAAATGTTATTTTGAATCCCTGACTACTAATCAGGTGTATGTTACGTAACATTATTCGAAGAAATGCGACGAGTTCTCCGCAGGTCTGGCAGCATCTGTGGAAAGAGAAAATTAGTTATTTGGAGGAATTTTCTCCAGGAAAGGGAGGCTGTGTGTGATGGAAGCTAAATCCCTCGAAACTGATCTTAGGTTAGGGCAGGATTGAAGGCGAGCAGCAAAGCCCTCGATGTGTTGGACAAATAATAAGACGATTAAATAGCCGATTGAGAACTGTTTAACCCTCCCAAAGTTCTGCACTTGCCAGCCTGAACATATACTTCCTGCTTTGCCAGCAATTCACGAGGGTCAACGAGGTGGGACAAGGTTCTTCAGTGAAATGTCACTCACCTGTCAACGGCAGAATTTCCTGTATTTTTCTGTTTTTATTTCAGATTTCCAGCATCCACAGTGTTTTGCATTTGGTGCAAGGAGTCCTTGGTGACCTGGCCAACATTTATCCCTTTACCACATATTTCATTGCTTTTTGTGGGAACTTGCTATTCACAAATTAACTGCTACATTTGCCCCTATTTATTAGTGACTCATTACCACAGGAAGCAGTTGAGGCCAGGAAATTGTGTGTGTAGCACTTAGGGCAAAGGGGATCAAAGGATATGGGGGGAAGTGGGATTAGGTTATTGTATTGGATGATCAGCCATGATCATAATGAATGGCAGAGGAGGCTCGAAGGGCCGAGTGGCCACCTCTTGCTCTTATTTTCTGTTTCTATGTTCCTATAAATCACTTAGAAAAAGCACTTTGGGAAACCC
Source organism: Scyliorhinus torazame (assembly GCF_047496885.1). Taxonomy (NCBI): domain Eukaryota; kingdom Metazoa; phylum Chordata; class Chondrichthyes; order Carcharhiniformes; family Scyliorhinidae; genus Scyliorhinus; species Scyliorhinus torazame. Next base: position 170,924,795 of record NC_092710.1, read on the forward strand.
TATGTTTGTGAAAGGTGTTATTTCAATGCAAATTCTTTCTTGACTCACTACTAGAAATTATCTCCTTCCCCCTATTATTATTATGTAAGCCTTTTGTGGTGATGTTTATGTAAAGGAGATATTTCATCTCACAAAATATGACACAGTGTATGGAAAGGCTCAGTAAACTAAGGTCCACCACACTAAGAAAACAAAAAGGGACGGTCAATAGAGAATTAAAGGTGCTATATTTAAATGCGCGCACTGTACGGAACAAGGTAGATGAGCTTGTGGCCCAGATTGTGACTGGCAGGTATGATGTGGTAGGCATCACAGAGACGTGGTTGCAGGGGGTTCAGGACTGGCATTTAAACATCCAGGGATTCACAACCTATCGAAAAGACAGAGAGGTGGGCAGAGGGGGTGGGGTTGCCTTGTTAATTAGCAATGAAATTAAATCAATAGCACAAAACGACATAGGGTCAGATGATGTGGAGTCTGTGTGGGTAGAGTTGAGGAATGACAAAGGCAAAAGAACCATAATGGGAGTTATGTACAGGCCTCCTAACTGTGGTCAGGAGCAGGGGCACAAAATGCACAACGAAATAGAAAGGGAACACTTAGGAGGCAGTGGTCATAATATGGTAGAACTCAGTCTGCAATTTGAAGGAAAGAAGGTAGAATCAGATGTAAAGGTGTTACAGTTAACAGTAAAATACAGGTAACTACAGGGGCATGAGGGAGGAACTGACGAAAATCGACTGGGAGCAGAGCCTAGTGGGAAAGACAGTAGAACAGCAATGGCAGGAGTTTCTGGGAGTAATTGAGGACACAGTACAGATGTTCATCCCAAAGAACAGAAAGGTTATCAGAGGGGGGGATTAGGCAGCCATGGCTGACAAAGGAAGTCAGGGAATGCATCAAAGCAAAACAGAAAGCCTATAATGTGGCAAAGAGTAATGGGAAGTCAGAAGATTGGGAAGGCTACAAAAACAAACAGAGGATAACAAAGAGAGAAATAAGGAAAGAGAGGATCAAATATGAAGGTAGGCTAGCCAGTAACATTAGGAATGATAGTAAAAGTTTCTTTAAATACATTAAAAACAAACGGGAGGCAAAAGTAGACATTGGGCCGCTCCAAAATGACGCTGGTAATCTAGTGATGGGAGACAAGGAAATAGCTGAGGAACTAAAATAAGTACTTTGCGTCAGTCTTCACAGTAGAAGAAATGAGTAATATCCCAACAATTCAGGAGAGTCAGGGGGCAGAGTTGAATATGGTAGCCATCACAAAGGAGAAAGTGCTAGAGAAACTAAGAGGTCTAAAAATTGATAAATCTCCAGGCCCAGATGGGCTACATCCCAGAGTTCTAAAGGAGATAGCTGAAGAAATAGTGGAGGCATTAGTTATGATCTTTCAAAAGTCACAGGAGTCAGGGAAAGTCCCAGAGGATTGGAAAATCGCTATTGTAATCCCTCTGTTCAAGAAGGGAACAAGAAAAAAGATGGAAAATTATAGGCCAATTAGCCTAACCTCGGTTGTTGGCAAGATTCTAGAATCCATCGTTAAGGATGATATTTCTAAATTCTTGGAAGTGCAGGGTCGGATTAGGACAAGTCAGCATGGATTTAGTAAGGGGAGGTCGTGCCTGACAAACCTGTTAGAGTTCTTTGAAGAGATAACAAATAGGTTAGACCAAGGAGAGCGAATGGATGTTATCTATCTTGACTTCCAAAAGGCCTTTGATAAGATGCCTCACGGGAGACTGCTGAGTAAAATAAGGGCCCAGGGTATTCGAGGCAAGGTACTAACATGGATTGACGATTCGCTGTAAGGCAGAAGGCAAAGAGTTGGGATAAAAGATTCTTTTTCGGAATGGCAACCGGTGACGAGTGGTGTCCCGCAGGGTTCAGTGTTGGGGCCACAGCTGTTCTCTTTATATATTAGCGATCTAGATGACGGGACTAGGGGCATTCTGGCTAAGTTTGCCGATGATACAAAGATAGGTGGAGGGGCAGGTAGTATTGAGGAGGTGGGGAGGCTGCAGAAAGATTGAGACAGTTTAGGAGAGTGGTCCAAGAAATGGCTGATGAAATTCAACGTGGGCAAGTGCGAGGTCTTGCATTTTGGAAAAATGAATAGAGGCATGGACTATTTTCTAAACGGTGACAAAATTCATAATGCTGACGTGCAAAGGGACTTGGGAGTCCTAGTCCAGGATTCTCTAAAGGTAAACTTGCAGGTTGAGTCCGTAATTAAGAAAGCAAATGCAATGTTGTCATTTATCTCAAGAGGCTTGGAATATAAAAGCAGAGATGTACTTCTGAAGCTTTATAAAGCACTAGTTAGGCCCCATTCAGAATACTGTGAGCAATTTTGGGCCCCACACCTCAGGAAGGACATACTGGCACTGGAGCGGGTCCAGTGGAGATTCACACGGATGATCCCAGGAATGGTAGGCCTAACATACGATGAACGTCTGAGGATCCTGGGATTATATTCATTGGAGTTTAGGAGGTTGAGGGGAGATCTAATAGAAACTTACAAGATAATGAATGGCTTAGATAGGGTGGACCTAGGGAAGTTGTTTCCATTAGCAGGGGAGACTAGGACCCAGGGGCACAGCCTTAGAATAAAAGGGAGTCACTTTAGAACAGAGATGAGGAGAAATTTCTTCAGCCAGAGAGTGGTGGGTCTGTGGGATTCATTGCCACAGAGGGCGGTGGAGGCCGGGATGTTGAGTGTCTTTAAGACAGAAGTTGATAAATTCTTGATTTCTCGAGGAATTAAGGGCTATGGAGAGAGAGCAGGTAAATGGAGTTGAAATCAGCCATGATTGAATGGTGGAGTGGACTCGATGGGCCGAATGGCCTTACTTCTGCTCCTATGTCTTAGGGTCTTATGGTCTTATGATTATCCTGATAGGATCCTCTCTTCCTCTCTTCATGTCGAGTCCACATTGTTAGGGCGATGCTAATCACAGCTTCTGCCATGATACTACCCTGGGGAAAGTGTGGAGGCAGGCCCCCAAGAAGTACCTCAGCCAATATGGAAATTGAACCAATACTTTTGGCATTATTCTACACCATACTCTACCCATCTAAGACACAGTGGTGCAGTGGTTAGCACTGCTGCCCCACAGCGCCAAGGACCCAGGTTCAATTCCGACTCGGGTGACTGTAGGAGCGCGACCCACCGGTTCCCTTGCGCTCTCTTTGAGCGCGTTGTGGCCGGTGAATCTCGGGAGAGCCTATTTATGGACTTCCCGTCGGTCTTTGCGCCTCACGGAATTCACCCAAGTCCCGCGAGGCTTTGCATTCTGAAACACGCCCATAAGGGGTGTGACCAAATGGCAAGCGCCAAAGCTGGTTTTAAACCGGCTGAGGCAAACTTACCCGTTATCCACCGGTAACGCAGGATCCACTGGCTTCCCCAGCGAGGCCGCAGCCGGGCCCCAGGCCATCAGAGGCCCCTTCATGGTCAGGGTAAGTGCAGGGTGGCTTCCAGGCCCTCCCCCTGGAATGTGGGCATCTTGGCATTGCCGAACTAGCACCTTGGCATGTTGCCATGGCACTGCCAAGGTGCCCAGAAGGCACTGCCAAGGGCCAGGGAAGCAAGGGGGGCATACTCATGAAAGGAGGGTGGAGGGGGTAATTGAAGGTTGGTAGTATGCAGGGCATATAAGTAGGGACCTCTGGGAGGTTGGGGGTCCTAGAAGGGAGGGGTGCTGTAAGGTGGCTTGGGGGTGGGCCTGAAGAGGGGGGACACCCAGGAGTCCCACAGTGGGGTGTCTTCAGTGGGGGGTCTGGGTACTTCCCCTGTGTGTGTGTGTGTGTGGATGGGGGGGGGGGGGTGACTGCCCATGGGTGGGAGACAACCTTACTTAGAAATCAGGGCAACTTTTCAAAATGGCGGCCCGATCTCAGAGGTCAGCTCCCTGTGCTACAAGCTCAGTGCTAAAAAGAATTGTGGGCTAAACCGGTGAGAAACTCCCCATAGTCCAAAAAAGTGACTTATGGGCACGATCTTCCCAAAAGGGAACAAAGTTCCGGAGCAAGCGCGTTTGCAGCATGTTTTCCGGCACTCGCAGTGCTGAGAAACACAAGGCTATTCAACGCGACTCGCTTTGAATAATGGGCCTAAACGAGGAACATGAGGCCGAGGCCATGCATAGCCTCGTTGTTTACAATGGGGAGATCCACGTGCCGGAACTCCCTGTTGTAGCGAGAGATCAAGACGCCATTTTTAAATGGCGTCCCGATTTCCAAGGCCCACAAAAAAAATCCCCAACCTGCCCCCAGCCCGAACGCAACATGGGAGAGTCCCCTGTCCCCCCCCCTCCAATAATACTCACGGCGGGCAACCCTGGCCCGATCACACGCGTGCAAAAACTGCCACACTGGCAGTGCACCTGGGCACCTTGGCAGTGCCAGGCTGGCACCCAGGTGGCACTGCCATGGTGCCAGGTGGAACTGCCATGGTGCCAGGCTGGCAGTGCCATGGTGCCAGGTTGGCACTGCCAAGGTGCCCAGGTGGCACCAGCAGTGCTAAGGCACCACCCTGCCCAAAGGGCATGCAGCTGGGGGCCTCCGATCCGCTTGGAAACTCCCACGGGTTTTGGGGACCATGACCAGATGCCGCTTGCCTGATGTCCCCAAGGCGAAGGGAATAAACCCCAAAGCCTCGGATACTTCAGGAGTCTGCACATTAGAGTAAGGCTTCGTTCTAATATGCAGATTTGCCCAAACTGATCTCGCCCATTGTGGGCGGGATTCCCCTTGCAACGTCTTGGGAGATTGCGTTGAATTTGATGAGGCGTTGTGAGCCGGGGCGATCCCGAGAGCGGGGTCTCCCAGTTTTCACCGGCCAAGCTGCACCAGCTGCAAAGCCCTCCATAGCGAGCTGCTTTTCTGGTGCAGCGGGGTCAGAAGATCGCATCCTAAGTGTCATGGAATAGCGGTGGGGAAATCTCCGGAGGGAAATTCCCTGAAAAACCTGCCACAAATGAACTCAGAAATGTTTGGAGAGAATCGTGCCCTCTGTGGGGAGTTTGCACGTTCTCCCCGTGTGTGCGTGGGTTTTCTCCGGGTGCTCCGGTTTCCTCCCACAGTCCAAGATGTGCAAGTTAGCTGGATTGGCCATTCTAAATTGCCCCTTAGTGTCCAAAAGGGTAGCTGGGGTTACTGGGTTACGCGGATATGGTGGGGGCGTGGGCCTAGCTAGGGGTGCTTTTTCCAAGGGTTCAATGGGCCAAATGGCTTCCTTCTGCACTGTAGCGATTCTATAAACCAACTGAGCTAACGAACCCTGGTGGGATAAGGCTTCCATTCATGACATTCTTTGGAACAGAGCGAATCTTAACCAAAGATTTATGAAGTGTCAGTTCCGATGACAAAACCAGTGCGAATCCTCCTGGCACAAGCAGCAGCTAATCTCACAGAATATTAAGCCTCTTTAACAAAAGCTTTTTTTCCCCTCGTGAACCATGTCATGCTCGTGGCAGCCTCCTGCTGATTTGCTCACCCGGAGGCAACTTAAATCACTGCAATCACTGGGAAGCTCCATTTAAACACCTACGCAGCACTTGTTCCAGATCCATTTGAGGGGATGGTAGCCAGGATGCCGACGCCTGAATTCTCCAAGGGAGCCTTCACCAGACAATGTCTCCTGCAGACCAATAAGATATAATTTGTTGTCAAGACAAGTATCAGTTTAGCTGTAACTTTTTTCAAATGTAGGCAGCACGGTAGCACAGTGGTTAGCACAGTTGCTTCACAGCGCCAGTGTCTCAGGTTCGATTCCCGCTTGGGTCACTGTCTGTGTGCAGTTTGCACGTTCTCCCCGTGTCTGCGTGGATTTCCTTCGGGTGCTCCAATTTCCTCTCACAAATCCCAAAAGACGTGCTGTTCAGTAATTTGGACATTCTGAGCTGGATTCACCGGTCCTGCAGCTATGTTCGTCCGGTGGGGGTCTAGCAGCCGCGGAGCATAAATCCCCCGGCCGAGTCCACAGGCACGCGGCGACGGCCGGCCAGAAACTGCCCCCCTCTAACCAGCCTCGCCACTCCCGAACCACCCCCCACCAGGCCCCCAGCCTCCAACGAAGAACCCCCTACCATCGGAATGGCGCCCCCCCCAGCTGTGGCGTTCCCGAACGATGTGAGCACGCGCGAGCGACACCATACGGGACTTGGCCCATCGGGGTGGAGCATCAGGAGGGCCTCAGGTGACGTTCTGAGGCCGTACATACGGTGTGCGGCGTACTCCCCGAGTACGGCATTTTTGAGCGGGGGGGAGCATCGCAAAAACGGTGCCGCCCCTGATTCCAGCATAAACGGGATTCTCTGGCCGAACGCGAGTTCAGCACTAGCGATCGGAGAATCCCGCCCTCTGAATTCTCCCTCAGTGTACCCAAACAGGCGCCAGAGTGTGGCGACTAGGGGATTTTCACAGTAATTTCATTGCAGTGTTAATGTAAGCCTACTTGTGACAATAATAAAGATTATTATTATTATTTATTAATTGCTGCTTAGGTGATGTCGTGTAAAGTTGCAGCAGAGGTGGGACCTCCTATACCCGCGTTCCCGCAGTTGTCTCTCCAGAAAGGTCATCAATGCCACACGGGAGCCATGTCAGCCTTCGATAGCGCCAGCTGGCTGCAGCAGAGGATGGGCCAGCAGTGCCACTGGAAGATGACCTTCTTCTCACAGCCAGGGTAAGTCTGCCATCTCCAGTCTCTCTCTGTACACCATCACATACCCCTCACACCTCCAATGTGACCTCTTACCCAGTCACCATGTGAGCTGCCAACTCCTCGTACGAGGCCCTCTTTACCCCCACCTCCCCCCCACCCAAGGATCTACCCTGCTCCTCACATCCCCGCTCCCACTCCAGTTATACGAATACCAATACTCATAACCATCAGAACTGGCAGAACCCCAGCCGACACTCTTCCCATCTGTTTATCTGCAGGATAAACCAGAGCATTACAAATGTGAATGGGAACAGCCACCTGGAGCCATGCGCGAGCTCAGATGCCTCACCCTCTTTGAGGAAAGAGCCCTGGAGCTGGCTGGGGAGGAGCAAGACCCCACCTGTGCAGAGGACAAAGTGGGGGTTGCAGACAAAACTGAGAACCCTAAAGCCTCACTTGAGTGAACATTGTCACATCATTTATCGTGATGGATAATGCCATCTCCCTTCCCTTGCAAGGCAATCAGTCAGCAGCCAGCACCATCCTTGGAGACCATGGACATGTGCAGATCCAAGGGAAATGCTTTGGACATCATCATTGAAGAGATGTCGCATGTGTCACCCGCACCCTCCACCAGCGCTGATATTCACATCTAAGTGGGATTTCACAACAGGCAGGCTTCTGGGTCACTCACTGATGAGCATCTCACAATTAGCAGGTTGAGGCAGGATGTCCCAGGGACCAGTAATGGACATCTCCCCCTTCATGGAGCGCACGATGTGCACCAAGGTCTCCACTGCGGACACGAACCTCGCAGTGTTTGCCTCATTGCTTTAGAGTGATGATACCATCTCCTTCGACAGACGGCAATGGAATTCCTTCAGTCGGCCTTGCAGTCCAAGGAGGGATGCTGTCATCCCTTCCTCATACTCATGACTCTGCCTTTAGGATCATAGGAACATCAAAATTAGGAGCAGAAGTGGCAATTCAACCCCTTGAGCCTTTTCCGCCATTTAACTAAATCATGGTTGACCTCTTTCTGGTCTCAAATCCACCTCCCCTCCTGCTCCCCATATCCGAGGTTGAGGGCAATGGTGACGTTAATGGCCACTGTGAGTGGGTGTCCTCCTCCTTCACTGGTGCCAAGTCTATGAGGACATGGCACAGGTGTTGCAGTTTCTCTCTGCTGAGACGGAGTCATCTGCGACACATGATGTCCGTCATCTTATTGAAAGACCAGTGATGCCTGTACACCTTGGGCCATCGCTGGCTACCCCCTCTGGGTTCCTCCTCAGCCTGATGGAAGGTCAGTTCTTCAGGGTGTGCGGCGGCCCCCTGCACATGGGATGTCATCTCCAGCCTGTGTCATCGCTGCTGCCTTCTCCGCTGCCTGGCCGCCTGGGCTTCCACCAGCAATGCGAGGGCAGCTGCTGCGAGACCAATACCAACAACTATTTTGGTATCTGTCCTTGAGGTTGTAGTGAGTTGTTGTCTTGAACCGCTGCAGCCCACATGTTTTAAGAAGACCCATCATGTTGTTATGAAGAGAGTTCTAGGATTTTGACTCGGTGGTATGTGAAGGTACAGTGAAATATTTCCAAGTCATGATGGTATGTGACTTGGAGGGGAAATTGAAGGTGGTGCTGTTCCCATGTGTCTGCTGTTCCAAGGTGGCACCAGCTGTGCCAGGGCACTACCCTGCTCAAAGGACGCAGCTGGGGTCTCAGATTCCCTGGGAGATCCCCACGAGTGCCGTTCCAATTGGTCCCCGTTTGTGGGGACTAGTGCTGAACAGCGCTCGCCTGAGGTCTCTGAGGTGTTGAGTCCCAAAGCCTCAGGTACCTCGGGAATCTGCACATTAAAGTGAGGCTTCCTGCCTCACTCTAATTTGCAGATTTGCTAAAAGGTGATTCCGCCCATTGTAGGCAGGATTCACATTGCAACATCTCGCGAGATTGCCTTTAATCTCGTTAGGCACTGCGAGCCGGGTAGATCCTGAGAGCGGGGTCTCCCAGCTTCCAACAGCCCTGCTGTACCGCGGTGAGCTGCCTTTCGGGTGCAGCGAGACCGATGATTAGCACCCTAAGTGTCGGTGGTGGGATATGAATCAAGCGGGCTGCTTTGTCCTGGATTGTGTTCAGCTTCTTGTTGTTGGAGGTGCACTCATCCAGGCAAGTAGAGAGTATTCCATCAAACTCCTGACTTCTGCCATGTAGATGGTGGACAGGCTTTGGGGAGTCAGGAGGTGAGTTACTCATCACAGAATTCCTAGCCTCTTACTGGCCTTAGTAGCCACAGTATTTAAGTGGCTGGTCCAGTTCAGTTTCTGGTCAATGGTGTAGCGCACAAAGACTCCATGAGACGAATAGAGTGAAGTCGATGAGGCTTTATTAAGCGTGTCTGTTCCCCCGCAGCTCGATAGTAAACTGGCCTGCGGGGGAAGACTCCGGCTTCTTATACTCCGCCTTCAGGGCGGAGCTTGAGGTCAACGGCCAACCAGGACCCGGGATCTGTCAGCCAATGACATTAGGGCTTCCAGTCCCACATGACTCCCAATACATACTACCACATTCACCCCTTGTCAAAAATGAACCCGGCGGGGTGATGCTTCGTATGGTGGTAAGGGTTTACAGGGCTGGTCCTGGGAGGACAAAACATTCACATGGCAATACAGTATTGGACAATTTTGTCCTGTTGCAACTATTTACAGAGGGTATAGGAAGAAAAGCAAAATGTTCTTGTGAACAGTCCATATTTGTTTTACATTGACGCCACGAGTCGGTCGGGCGGTCTGGTCGTCCGTGTCGATCGCCTCGGCCCCGGCGGTGGTGGTGGTGCTTGTACCAGTGTTGTCGCCTCCAGGAGCCGTACGGTTTCAGCTTGGGCTTGATTCTTGGTCGGAGCTGAGGGGAGGGGAACCGATCCTCCTGGGAAGGGGGCGGTCGCGGGGTGCGGCGGTGGCAGGAAGGGGGGGGGTTGGGTTGATGGTGTCGGGGGGGTGTGCGTGTTGCCGGCGGGCGCCAGATCCCGCAGGGAGACCGTGTCCTGTCGGCCGTCGGGGTACTCCACGTAGGCGTACTGGGGGTTCGCGTGGAGGAGGTGAACCCTTTCGACCAACGGGTCCGCCTTATGTGCCCGCACATGCTTTCGGAGCAGGATGGGTCCTGGGGCCGCCAGCCAGGTCGGCAGCGACGTTCCAGAGGAGGACCTCCTAGGGAAGACAAGGAAACGCTCATGTGGCGTTTGATTAGTGTTCGTACATAATAACGACCGGATGGAATGGAGAGCGTCCAGGAGGACCTCCTGCCACCATGAAACTGGGAGGTCCCTGGACCGTAGGGAAGCCTTAATCAGGTGCGCTCCATCTGGCCTGAAAAAATGCGGCTTGCATTCCGCGCAGATGTGGCAGTCCCTTGTGACTGTACGGACCTCCTCTAAAGAGTATGGGAGATTGCGGGACTTGATGAAGTGGTAAAACCGAGTGACCCCCGGGTGGCAGAGGTCCTCGTGGAGGGTTTGGAGGCGGTTAATTTGTGCGTTGGCACATGTGCCGCGGGATAGGGCATCGGACGGCTCGTTCAGCTTTCTGGGACGATACAAAATCTCATAGTTGAAGGTGGAGAGCTCGATCCTCCACCTTAAGATTTTGTCATTTTTGATTTTGCCCCGCTGTGCATTATCGAACATGAAGGCTACCGACCGTTGGTCCGTGAGGAGAGTGAATCTCCTGCCGGCCAGGTAATGCCTCCAATGTCGCACAGCTTCCACTATGGCTTGGGCTTCCTTTTCTACTGAAGAGTGGCGGATTTCTGAGGCGTGGAGGGTCCGGGAGAAAAAGGCCACGGGTCTGCCCGCTTGGTTAAGGGTGGCCGCTAGAGCTACGTCGGAGGCGTCGCTCTCGACCTGGAAGGGGAGGGACTCGTCGATGGCGCGCATCGTGGCCTTTGCGATATCCGCTTTGATGCGGCTGAAGGCCTGGCAAGCCTCTGTCGACAGAGGGAAGGTCGTGGTCTGTATTAGGGGGCGGGCCTTGTCTGCGTACTGGGGGACCCACTGGGCGTAGTACAAAAAGAACCCCAAGCAGCGTTTCAGGGCTTTTGGGCAGTGCGGGAGGGGAAATTCCATGAGTGCGCGCATACGTTCGGGGTCGGGGCCTATTATCCCATTGCGCACTATGTAGCCCAGAATGGCTAGCCGGTCGGTGCTAAAAACGCACTTGTCCTCGTTGTACGTGAGGTTCAAGGCTTTGGCGGTCTGGAGGAATTTCTGGAGGTTGGCGTCGTGATCCTGCTGATCGTGGCCGCAGATGGTTACATTGTCGAGATACGGGAACGTGGCCCGCAACCCATGTTGATCAACCATTCGGTCCATCTCCCGTTGGAAGACCGAGACCCCGTTTGTGACGCCAAAAGGGACCCGTAGGAAATGGTATAATCGCCCGTCTGCCTCGAAGGCTGTGTACTTGCGGTCACTTGGGCGGATGGGGAGCTGATGGTAGGCGGACTTGAGGTCCACGGTGGAGAAGACTTTATATTGGGCAATCCGATTGACCATGTCGGATATGCGGGGGAGAGGGTACGCGTCTAGTTGTGTGTACCTGTTGATGGTCTGGCTATAGTCAATGACCATCCTTTGTTTCTCCCCTGTCTTCACTACTACCACCTGCGCTCTCCAGGGACTATTGCTGGCCTGGATTATGCCCTCCTTTAGTAGCCGCTGGACTTCGGACCGAATGAAGGTCCGGTCCTGGGCGCTGTACCGTCTGCTCCTAGTGGCGACGGGTTTGCAATCCGGGGTGAGGTTCGCAAACAAGGACGGGGGTTGCACCTTGAGGGTAGCGAGGCCGCAGATAGTGAGTGGGGGTATGGGGCCGCCGAATTTGAACGTAAGGCTCTGTAGATTGCATTGGAAATCTAATCCCAGCAAGGTGGTGGCACAGAGTTGGGGAAGGACGTTTAGTTTGTAGTTTTTGAACTCCCTCCCCTGCACCGTTAGGGTAACTATGCAGAATCCCTGGATCTGTACGGAGTGGGATCCTGCAGCTAGGCAAATCTTTTGTGCGCTGGGATAGGTGGTTAAGGAACAGCGTCTTACCGTGTCGGTGTGTATAAAGCTTTCCGTGCTCCCGGAGTCGACTAGGCATGGCGTCTCGTGGCCGTTTATTAGTACCGTTGTCGTCGTCGTCTGGAGTGTCCGGGGCCGAGCTTGATCGAGCGTAATCGAAGCGAGCCGTGGTTGTAGTAGTGGAGTGGGGTCTGTTGTTTCCGTCCAAGATGGTGTCGGGGATGAACAAAATGGCCACCCCCATACATCGCACGTGGCTGGGGGGTCACAAGATGGCGGCGGGGGTGGACAAAATGGCCGCCCCCACGCGTCGTACAGGTCTGGGGCGGTCCAAGATGGCGGCGCCCCTCCTCCCCTCGTGGTGGCCGGGACCCAAAATGGCGGCGTCTGCGGGTCGCACATCGGCGCCCCTCCTCCTCTCGTGGTGGCCGGGACCCAAAATGGCGGCGTCTGCGGGTCGCACATGGTGTGCTGGGGGGCTGGGGAGCGCTAGGACCGTGAGTGCTAGGACCGCGCGGAGCTCCCTCACTGCGAGCGCTAGGACCGCGAGCGCTAGGACCGCGCGGAGCTCCCTCACCGGGGACAGCGGTGGTCGGGGCCCAAGTCGGCGGCGCCGGCGGGTCAGGCGTGGGACCGCGAGCGATAGGACCGCGCGGAGCTCCCTCACCGGGGACAGCGGTGGTCGGGGCCCAAGTTGGCGGCGCCGGCGGGTCAGGCGTGGGGCCGCAAGCGATAGTACCGCGCGGAGCTCCCTCACCGGGGACAGCGGTGGTCGGGGCCCAAGTAGGTGGCGCCGGCGGGTCAGGCGTGGGGCGCGGGGTGGCGGTTAGGGTGGCGTTAGGGACGCGGAAAACTCCCTCCTCTCCGTGGAGAGTGTTGGCCGGGACCCAAAGCGGTAGCGCCGGCGGCGGGTCATACATGGGCTGCGGGGAGGGGGTTTGGGGAGCGTAGGTGGCGTGCAGAGCTCCCAGTTCTCCCGGGACCGCGGTGGTCGGGACCCAGAGCGGCTGCGCCTGCGGGTCGCACATGGCGTGCTGGGGGGGGGGGGTTGGGGCGCGTAAACTGCTTGCAGGGCTCCCTGTGCTCCCGGGACAGCGGCGACCTCGCGGGACCGGTACACAACCGCATAATGGCCCTTTTTCCCGCAGCTTTTGCAGATAGCTGCGCGGGCCGGGCAGCGCTGCCGGGGGTGTTTCGCCTGGCCGCAGAAATAACAGCGGGCGCCCCCGGTGCGACTCGGCGTTTGGACCGTGCAAGCCTGTGGGGGGGGTAGGGGGTTTGCCGCGATGGGTACATACGGGGCCCAATGGGTTGCCGCGCGGTCGGGGCCGTAGGCGCGGGTATTACGCGAAGTCTTTGGCGGATTTGGGAGGATTGCATACCTGCCACAAAAGCATCGCGCATTAACATGTCCGTGTGTTCGTTTGCGTTCACCGACGGGCAGCTGCAGGCTCGTCCCAAAATCAGCAGCGCGGCGTAGAACTCGTCCATCGATTCTCCGGGAGCTTGCCGTCTCGTCGCGAGCGTAGATTTGGTTAACTGGGCGAACATAGAGACTTTTCAGTGCTGCGAACGCCGTCTGGAAATCGTCCGAGTCTTCGATGAGGGAGAAAATCTCCGTGCTCACCCTCGAGTGCAGGACCTGCAGTTTTTGGTCTTCTGTGACCCGGCCGGTGGTCGTTCTGAGGTAGGCCTCGAAGCAAGTCTGCCAGTGCTTGAAGGCTGCTGCCGCGTTCACTGCGTGGGGGCTGATCCTCAGGCATTCCGGAATGATCCTGAGCTCCATAGTCCTTTTTTTTTAGGCACGCTTAATAAATTGTAGCGCACAAAGACTCCATGAGACGAATAGAGTGAAGTCGATGGGCTTTATTAAGCGTGTCTGTTCCCCCGCAGCTCGATAGTAAACTGGCCTGCGGGGGAAGACTCCGGCTTCTTATACTCCGCCTTCAGGGCTGGAGCTTGAGGTCAACGGCCAACCAGGACCCGGGATCTGTCAGCCAATGACATTAGGGCTTCCAGTCCCACATGACCCCCAATACATACTACCACAAATGGTTACCTCCAGCAGATTAATAGTGGGGTCATCAACAATGGTAATGCCAAGGAGAGGTGGTTGGACACTCTCTTGCCTCGTATTTTTGTGGCACAAAATTTTCTTGTCACTTACCAATTCAAGCCCGAATAGTGTCCAGGTGCTGCTGCTAGGAACAGACTGAGATGTCACGAATGGTGAACATTTTGTAATTATCCGCGAACATCCCCACTCCTGACTTTATGATGAAGGGAAGGTCATTGATGAAGCAGCTGAAGATGATTGGGCATAGGACACTACCCTGACGAACGGCTGTAGCAATGTCCTTGGACTGAGATGGTTGACCTCCAACAGCCATCATCCTTTGTGCTGGATATGACTCCAACCAGTGGAGAGGTTTTCCTGATTCCTATTTACTTCAGATTTGCTAGGGCTCCTTAATGCCACACTCGGCCAGATGATGTCAAGGCTGGTCACTCTCACCTCAGGCCTTGAGTTCAGCTCCTTTGTCCATGTTTGAACCAAGGCTGTAATGACATCAAGAGTTGAGCGGCTATTGTAGAACCAGAATTGAGCATAAGTGGACAGGCTATCTTTGTGCAAGTGCCGCTTGATCGCACTCTCAACGACACCTTACATCACTTTGATAATGATTGAGAGTAGACTGATGGGTTGGTAATTGGCTGGTTTGATTGTGTCCTGCCTTTTGTGGACAGGACATACCTGAGCAATTTTCCACATTACATCACATTTCCTCATACAAAGAACAAAGAACAAAGAACAGTACAGCACATGAACAGGCCCTTCGGCCCTCCAAGCCTGCGCCGACCATGGTACCTGCCTAAGCTAAAACCGTATGCACTTATGGAGTCCGTATCCTTCCATTCCCACCCTATTCATATATTTGTCTAGATGCCCCTTAAATGCCGCTATCATAACTCCCCCACCACCTCCCCAGGCAGTGCGTTCCATATATTTACCAACCTCTGTGTAAAAAACTTGCCTCGCACATCTGTTCTAAACTTTTCCCAATACACTTTAAACCTATGTACCCTAGTACTTGACTCTTCTACACTAGGATGTGCCAAAAACCCTCCCAACTCCTTCGCCATCCTCAATCTTCCCATAACTTGGGGCTCGACCTGTCCACCTTGGACTCCATTACACAGTTGAAATTCCTATCCAGAATCAGCTGCTGCATATCCAAGTCTGGAATCGCCCCAGTAACCCCTTTACAAACACAGCAACATCGTAATTAAGCACATATATGTTAACTAACACTACTGGCGTCCCTTCCAGAACCCCATTCACGATCATATACCATCCCCCCAAGGTCCCGCACCTTCCTGGCCCACACAAACTCTGTTCTCTTGCTCACCAAAATGGTCGGGTATCACACCCCATAACAAATGGGCCTCTGTACAACACCGTCTTGGCATTGTTGAATTCCACATGCCTCTTCGCCAGCTCAGCACCAATGTCCTGGTAAATCCAGACTCGCATTCACAGACACACTTCACCCTGGCCCACCTCAGGATCTTCTCCTTGTCCACGAACTTAGCAACCATACAATCACCACCAGCAACAGCTCCCCGTCTCTTGGCTTATGCCTCAAGGACCTGTGGGCTCTATCCACCTCTGGGGCCTTCTCCTCGTTCTCCACCATCAACCCGGCCAGCATCCTCGAAATGTACTTCATGGCACTTTTTCCCTCCACACCCTCTGGCAGACCCACATTCCGCAAGTTCTGAAATCTTAACCTGTTCTCCTGCAAGCCACCCACAGCGATTTGCACAGATGCCCCAGGATTCCCACCTCCACTTCCAATGGCACAATAGGGTAACTCTGGTCGGACATTATTTTTCCACCTCATGGATCGCCTCCCCGTGTGCCTCGAGGCACTTTGCCACCGGATCCAGCAACCCTCGCAGTAGTGCCACTGCTCCCCCAATTGACCTCGAACAGTCACGTGTATCTCCTTATTCTGCTGCCGAAATTCCTTCATGATGAAGCTCATCAATTGCTCCACCTGAGGCTTTCCCATCGATGGTGGCCCTACCCCCTCCGCCATTCTTGAAATTGGTGCTGCGTCACAGGTCTCCCCAACTCCTTAGCCAGGTCCTTATTGTCTTCTGCCACAAAAGTCCTGAAAGACGTGCTTGTTAGGTAATTTGGACAATCTGAATTCTCCCTCTGTGTACCCGAACAGGCACCGGAATGTGGCGACTCGGAGATTTTCACAGTAACTTCATTGCAGTGTTAATGTAAGCCTACTTGTGACACTAATAAAGATTATTATACATGCCAATTCTGGGGAGAACCTTTTCTCCTGCACCTTCCGCTCCACTTTTCTGCCAAATACCCTGCTAATGGGTAAAAAGTGCCAAAACCAACGCCTTCAAGCCAGAGGTGCCCTGTGTGCAACCATTTATTCCATGGCCACCTTCTCCTCCTGTGAGTTGTTTAATTGCCTGGTGCTGATCCTGGGAAATGCCTGATGCTCTCCTGCACTCTTTATTGAACAGGTGTTAGACCTGGTAATGGTAGACCAATGGATAAGCTGGACCATGAGGTCGAGCACAATTCTGCTGCTGCTGATAGCTCACAGTCCCTCAGATATCCAGTTTTGAGCTGTTAGATTTGTTTGAAATCTATACCATTTAGCACGGTGGTGGTGCCACACAACACGATGCAGGGGAAGATTAATGTGCAGGTGGAACTTCACCTCTACAAGGAATGTGTGGTGGTCATGCCTACAAATACTGTAATTGAGAGATACATTTGCAGCAGTTCCAGTGAAGGAAAGATCAAGTATGTTTCTGCCACGCCGAGGACCCGGGTTCAATCCCGGCCCCGGGTCACTGTCCATGGGGAGTCTGCTCATTATCCCAGTCTCTGCGTGGGTCTCACCCCCACAACCCAAAAAGATGTGCAAGGTAGGTGGATTGGCCACGCTAAATTGCTCCTTAATTGGAAAAGAAGAAATGGATACTCTCAATTTTTTTTTAAGTATGTTTATGCCTCTTGATGGTTCCCTCACCGCCTGCCACAGACCCAGATTGTGATGATGGTTTCTGGGGCACATGGGGCAGGACTCTGCAATAATAGGGCAATGGCCCCACGCCGGCATGAAAACCGGCGCCAACCACTCCGGCGCCAACGGCTCCCGAAACTGAGGAATTCTCCACTTTCTAGGGGCCTCGGTTGACGCCGGAGTGGTTCCCGCAGCTCCTGCCGACACCGAAGGGCCGCAGCGAGTTCACACACGCATGGAACGGCCGGCATATTGCAGCGCATGTGCAGAATGGCCGGCGTATTTCTGCGCATGCGCGGGGATTCCCTTCTCTGCACGGCCCCTGGACAATATGGCGGAGCCCTACAGGGGCCCGGCGCGGAGGAATGAAGGCCCCCCACGGAACCAGTCCACCCGCAGATCGGTAGGCCACGATCGCGGGGCAGGCCACCGTGGGACCCCCTACAGGGTCATATCCCCCTGCCCATAGCCCCCCCCCCCCCCACCCCCACCCCCTCCCCCCAGGACGACCCCCACACACTAACCTGCCTGGTCCCACCGTGTGTGAGGTGAGTAATCCACGCAGGTGGGATTGGCCAAAACCTGGGGCGTCATTCTCCGCCGGCGGGAGTCTCCATTTTGCCGGCACCGGGTGGGTTTCCCGACGGCGTGGGGCTGCCCCACAATGGGAAACTCCATTGACCGGCCGGTGTTACGGAGACTCCCGCCGGCCGGTCGGCGCAGAAATGTGGCGGGGCGGGTAGGAGAATTTCGCCCCTGATGCCCACTCTGTCCATCGGGGCCCGGCGAATCGGTGGAGGGGCCGCTGTCAACTGCCTACCGACCGGCGTGGCGGGAATCCCAACGGCCCCCGAAAAACAGCACCTGAGAATAGGGAAGCCGGCGTCGGGGCGGTGGAGCGGGATTCGCGCCTCCCCCGGGATTCTCCAACCTGGCGCAGGGTGGGAGAATCCCGGCCATGGTTCTGTGAGTATGGCTATGCTGTTGCTTGACCAGCCTGTGGGGCAATTCTCTCAATTATGCCACATGATCCCGCATGTGAGCAAGGAGGACTTTTCAGAGTCAACAGGGCTGGCTTTGCCATTGTCATTTCCGGTGCCTTGGTCAATCAGGTTTCCTTCCATTTGGGATTCATAGTAGCTTGATACTGATTGATTTGCTAGGCCAATTCAGAAGATAGTTAAAAGTCAACCACATTGCTGTTGATCTGGAGTCAAGTCACACATAGGCAAGGACTGCAGATCTCCTTCCTAAACGAACATTAGTGCGTTTTATTCAAAAGCGGCTTTGTGGTCTTGACTGAGTCCAGCTTTTAATTGAATTTGAATTCCACTGGCGGCACTGTGGCACAGTGGTTAGCACTGCTGTCTACGGTGTCGATCCTGGCCCAGGGTCACTGCCTGCATTAGCTAGAAAGGACCTAAAGAGAGAACTAAGAAAAGCCAGGAGGGGACATGAGTAATCTTTGGCAGGTAGGATCAAGGATAACCCTAAAGCTTTCTATAGATATGTCAGGAATAAAAGAATGACTAGGGTAAGAGTAGGGCCAGTCAAGGGCAGTAGTGGGAAGTTGTGCATGGAGTCCGAGGAGATAGGAGAGGTACTAAAGGAATATTTTCCGTCAGTATTCACACAGGAAAAAGACAATGTTGCCGAGGAGAATACTGAGATTCAGGCTACTAGACGAGACGGGCTTGAGATTCATAAGGAGGAGGTGTTAGCAATTCTGGAAAGTGTGAAAATAGATAAGTCCCCTGGGCTGGATGGGATTTATCCTAGGATTCTCTGGGAAGCTAGGGAGGAGATTGCTGAGCCTTTGGCTTTGATCTTTATGTCAACAGTGTCTACAGGAATAGTGCCAGAAGACTGGAGGATAGCAAATGTTGTCCCCTTGTTCAAGAAGGGGAGTAGAGTCAACCCCGGTAACTATAGACCAGTGATCCTTACTTCTATTGTGGGCAAAGTCTTGGAAAGGTTTATAAGAGATAGGATGTACAATCATCTGGAAAGGAATAATTTGATTAGAGATAGTCAACACGGTTTTGTGAAGGGTAGGTCATGCCTCACAAACCTTATTGAGTTCTTTGAGAAGGTGACCAAACAGGTGGACGAGGGTAAAGCAGTTGATGTGGTGTATATGGATTTCAGTAAAGCATTTGATAAGGTTCCCCACGGTAGGCTATTGCAGAAAATACGGAGGCATGGGATTCAGGGTGATTTAGCAGTTTGGATCAGAAATTGGTTAGCTGGAAGAAGACATAGGGTGATGATTGATGGGAAATGTTCAGCCTGGAGTCCAGTTACTAGTGGTGTACCACAAGGATCTGTTTTGGGGCCACTGCTGTTTGTCATTTTTATAAATGACCTGGAGGAGGGCGTAGAAGGATGGGTGAATAGATTTGCAGATGACACTAAAGTCGGTGGAGTTGTGGACAGTGCGGAAGGATGTTACAAGTTACAGAGGGGCATAGATAAGCTGCAGAGCTAGGCTGAGAGGTGGCAAATGGAGTTTAATGCAGAAAAGTGTGAGGTGATTCATTTTGGAAGGAATAACAGGAAGACAGAGTACTGGCCTAATGGTAAGATTCTTGGTAGTGTGGATGAGCAGAGAGATATCAGTGTCCATGCACATAGATCCCTGAAAGTTGCCACCCCTGTTGAGAGGGTTGTTAAGAAGGCATACGATGTGTTAGCTTTTATTGGTAGAGGGATTGAGTTTCGGAGGCATGAGGTCATGTTGCAGCAAAATTCTGATGCGGCCGCATTTGGAGTATTGCATGCAATTCTGGTCGCCGCATTATAGGAAGGATGTGGAAGCATTGGAAAGGGTGCAGAGGAGGTTTACCAGGATGTTGCCTGGTATGGAGGGAAGATCTTATTAGGAAAGGCTGAGGGACTTGAGGCTGTTTTCGTTAGAGAGAAGAAGGTTAAGAGGTGACTTAATTGAGGCATACAAGATGATCAGAGGATTGGATCGGGTGGACAGTGAGAGTTTTTTTCCTCGGATGGTGATGTCCAGCACAAGGGGACATAGCTTTAAATTGAGGGGAGATAGATATAGGACAGATGTCAGAGGTAGGTTCTTTACTCAGAGAGTAGTAAGGGTGTGGAATGCCCTGCCTGCAACAGTAGTGGACTCGCCAACACTAAGGGCATTCAAATGGTCATTGGATAGACATATGGATGATAAGGGAATAGTGTAGATGGGCTTTAGAGTGGTTCACAGGTCGGCGCAACATCGAGGGCCGAAGGGCCTGTACTGCGCTGTAATGTTCTATGTTCTATGCGTGAAGTTTGCACATTCTCTCCGTGTCTGCGAGGGTTTCACCCCCACAGCCCAAAATGTGCAGGTTAAGTGGATTGGCCACACTAAATTTCCCCTGAATTGGAAAAAGGAAATTGGGGACTCTAAATTTAAAAAAAAGAATTTGTATTGCACCAGTTGCTATGGTGGAATTTGAACACATTTATAAAAGAAAAGATTATGCGCACAAGAAGTGCAGCTTGCCGCAAATTTATCTCAGGACATGGCTGGCATGGTACATGACCAGACAAAGCACCGAACCAGCTCATGCACTGCTGCCACTCGTAGAACCTAGGAGGAGCAGTAGATTATGATTAATGAATCACATAGAATCAGTGAGTGCAAAAGGAAACTGTTTTAAAAAGCACTAGGCACATGACAATTATGGTTTTACCAAAAGGTTTTTAAAAAAATGAATTTGGCATAGACTTGAAAAAGAAAGAAATTGCAAGTGATGGTGAACGAACAGGAAACAGGACTAATTCAGATGGCTCTTTGAAAGAATCTCCTTCTGTACTGAATAATTGTATGATTTAGAAGTGTTTCTTGTAAGTTGACAAATAAAGAAAGTAAGCCACAGCAATTTCAGATTTGTGTTTGATTCAAACGCATAAATCTGAAGGGTCTAATTTTCCTGATCCTGTTACAAACAGGAGAGTTGGTAGGGTGGTTTCCCCCTTGCTTCCACATCTTAACTAACTGGAACAAGACATGTTTCAAAGGAGAAGTGTTTAACTTATTCAGTGCTGTAACGTTGACATATGTTAGGTCTTCGAGCAACTTTAAAGAAAAGACTAAATATATATTTCTCAATAGAAAAGGTGATTACAAAAAAAGGTAGCATGCAGTGAGCCGTTTAGAAAAAGGCCAAAAAGTTATTATCGTGCTCGTCTTTCAAGATGGGAGCTGGAACTGTTGCGAGCGTGATGAATTATTTTTGGTTCACTGAAGAAAATGAAGGTGGATGTTTCTCCTAGCAATAGTAGGTTTCTGGCTATTCCGCTGGTTGAAGATGTCAATGGATGGGTGGCGGGTTCGCGTGATATACTGGGCTGTGTTTCTTACAATCTTGGGCTGAGTAGTTGCCATACCAGGCTGTGATGAAGCCAGGTAGGATGCTTTCTATGATGCATCTGTAAAAATTGGTAAGAGTCAATGTGAACAAGCCGTGTTTCCTTAGTATCCAGAGGAACTATAGGCGCTGTTGTGCTTTCTTGGTCATAGCGTCGACGTGGGTGGATCAGAACATACTGTTGTGTGCACCGAGGAATTTGAAGCTGGCAACCATCTCCGCCTCGGCACTTCGCTTCCTGAAGTCGGTGAGCAGCTCTTTAGTTTTGCTGACATTGAGGAAGAGATTGTTGTCACTGCACCACACCACCAGATTCTCTATCTCCTTCCAGTACTCTAACTCATCGTTGCTTGAGATCCGACCCACTATGGTGGTGTCATCAGCAAACTTGTAGATGGAGTTGGTGCCGGATTTTGCCACACAGTCATGTGTGTTTAGGTAGTATAGTAGGGGGCTACATATGCAGCCTTGTGGGACCCCAGTATTGAGGACTATCGTGAAGTAGGGGTCATTGTTTATCGTTATTGATTGTGGTCTATGGGTCAGTTGGAGGATCCAGTTGCAAAGGGAGGAGCCAAGTCCCAGGTTTGGAGTGTGGATATGACCTTGGCTGCGGTTATGGTATTTAAGGCGGAGCTGTAGTCAATGAATAGGAATCTGACGTAGGAGTCCTTGTTGTCGAAATGCTCCAGGGATGAGTGTAGGGCCAGGGATTGCTGATTTGGGAGTGTTTAGGTTGGGTTTGGGTCACTGGCAATGCCTTCCTGGGTCAGGTTGGGCCAGGTCATGTGGTCGGTTACAGAGTCAGTGGTCGTGTCAGGCGTTCCTGAGGTTAGGCCTCGATCTTGGCTTGGTTGTGGCTATTTGCCGATCCTCTCTCCACCTTCCGGTGAGTCAGCACGCTGGGTAGACGTCTCCAGGTTGGGGCGGGCTGCGTCACATGATTGGGTGCCAGGTCGGATTTTCCGGGTGCCAGGCAGGCACTTCAGAAGTCGGGGGCACTTTATAAGCTGGGTCGAGCGCTCCGGGAGCCAGATCGATTTCTAGGCAAGGTCGTGGTCGGGGCTCTGCGTCGGGCCTCTTCCGCTTCCAGATCGAGGTCAGGGTCATGTCGCTGACCAAGTCTTGCCAAGTCGGGTCATGTGGGTCAGTCTATGGACGTCAGAGGATCTCCAGACCTGTAAGTAAACATAAAAGAACATGGTTAGAGATAATATTAGTTTTAAAAGGTTAGTATGGTTATAAAACATGTCGGAAGATGATCTGTGGGGGAGAGCTCGCATCGAGTCGCCATGCTCCGCCGCCATCTTGAGATCCATTGGGCTAGATTTGAGGCTGTGTTTTTTATTTGCTCGGCAGAATCTTATCTCACGTGATCTGTTTGCCTCCAAGAATGACTGACTTGAGGCCGCTGCTCAAGATGCCCATTAATATTTTATCACAAGCTGGATTCTGTCAGGCGACCATAGAATTGGTGATTCCAATTGTCCACACATATGGCCCCGGATGACATTACATTGACACACAATGAGAATTGAATCTCAGCCATTTGAACCTTGTTGTGATAGAATGCTCCCCCAAAGTACCCATTTTTTGCAATTTAATTCTGCATCTACCAAGTGTGTGGTCATCGCAAATCAGTTATGTAAATATTTAGACAATCGTAGCTGTTAACTCCACAAAATAAAGCTATTACATTTTTGATGTCTTCTCAATGGAATGTTGTAAAATATTTGTTTACATTTTATTGCCCTGACCTGAAGCAAGCTACTTCCCACCTTGGGCACGTTCATGAGCATTTGCAGTCATGAAGAGAGGTCACCTGACCCCCTTGTCTCCATCTTGTTATAATATACATTATCCATTCTCCATGGTGTTTTTTAAAAGCGAGCATCCATTTTTCACATATCTGCAGGTGCACCTGTGTGTGCACGAGTTTTCCAATCAGGACTGAAATGGCGGGGGAGCTGGAAGAAAATGGCGGCCAGCACCCCGATCCAAAGGCCCGCCTCCATTCTTGACACTGGCTTTTTCACCATTGGGGGAAAAGGAACAGGGTGTGATTTCCAGCTACCTGTTGTTTTAAATTGCTGGCACCATTTTTAAAATAGCCAGTTGAAATCCCAATGATTTTCAATGAGGAGGCCACATTTGGAGAGACGTCTTGATTTATTTCTGATAGGTGAGGCTTTGAATTATGACCTGGAGCCAGGAAGTGTATAATAATAATAATAATAATCTTTATTGTCACAAGTAGACTTACATTAACAATGAAGGTACTGTGAAAAGCCCCTAATCGCCACATTCCGGCATCTGTTCGGGCACACAGAGGGATAATTCAGAATGTCCAAATTACCTAACAGCACGTCTTTCGGGACTTGTGGGAGGAAACCGGAGCACCCGGATGAAACCCATGGAGAGAACGTGCAGACTTCACACATACAGTGACCCAAGCTGGAATTGAACCTGGAGCTGTGAAGCAACAGTGCTAAATATTGTGCTACCGTGCTGCCCACTGTGTCACCCATAGCCAGAGCTGACTTGACTTGGGAGGGGGCGTTTCCCCTGAAGGTTTATTCAGATTTTCTTTATTTTGAAAGTTCTTTGGACATTTGAAGGGATAGCAACATCTTATTCTCTAGCCATAAGTGAACACATGGATGAGCGCCTGGCAGGGTAAAGTGTGGTGAGGATGGGTATTGGAGGGTGATGATGGGGGTCATGGGCCAGCAAATTGACCTGTATTGCTTTATTTATTATTTCAAACTGCTCATGTTTTCATCCATGAAGACAGGTCTCAACGCCGGACACTTTAGAAGTGCCCCTACTCTATCTCTGGGCCTGTTTGTGCCTCTGGCCTTCCTCCAGATGCAGTAAGTCCATCTTCAACCAATGCTTGCTTCTCCAAAACAAAAATAGTGCAGGAGGACTCCTGCAGGATGGAGATGGGCTTGTGGGGTTAAGAAAATTCCATATTCATGATACCCCTCTCAACCACAAAAATTTGGACTAGAAAGTTGCTATCAGAGATGCATCACTCTGACATTGTACTCACAGAAACAGTGGACTATTGTACTGCCCTCCCGCACCAACCATGCTTTCAGTGAGGGAGGGATTAGCCCATCCCTCAGCTTTCCCCCATGATATGGTGGGGAGGGAGAGAGGGGGGGAGGCAGTGCCAAAATCAGCAGCCCGCTCACCATATGTAAATAATTAAGGGTCAATTGACTTTCTATCCAAGCCAATTGGTCACAATATTCTGCCCATGGTTGGCATGGGTAGGCATAAATGGGTGTCCCACCCCTTCAAAAATGTTTTGAAAAGGCAGGAGAGCCAATCTTCGGTGGGGAACAGTAGGTGGTCCCAATAGGCACAGGTAACCCTGGCAAATATAGTTCGCCCACCCGCCCCTCCTCCTTCCTTCTTCCTCACTGGCTGTACAAAACCCACACACCATCCCCTTTCCTTCCTCCTCAAGGTGTCTTGTCCCAACCCATTCAATATCGCTGACTTACTTGACTCCAAGATCTATTGTGGCCTTCACCTGCACCTGCTGGAGCTCAGTAATGGCCGTTGTCGGGACTGCAAGAGCTGTAAGTTAAACAAATTTACCAGCAGCTCCCGAGGGCAGGAATTCCTGCCAGTGAGGGGCGAAAGACCCCAATTTCCTTGTCATTGCCACCCACAGCGTGTTATCGACTTTACTTCACTGGTTGACCTCTGACCGACAGTTTATTCATGGAGAGGCAGGCAGCATCAATACACACACAACCCTCCCCCATAAAATTTACAAGACAGCTTTAATGAATTTTTGTGGTTCAGTGACATCTGGATGGATGCTGAGAAATCCATGGAACCTTTTTGATTGTTGTGCCATTTAATGTGCCGCTTGTAGTGTGTTCAATCATAGTTTGCCTGTTAATTCATATTTACTTCCAGTTAATTCTGTATGTTAGTCGATAAGGTAGATAGTGTTGACTTTGCTTTGATTTTTGTACAGTAACATTTCATCTGTTTGTTTAAAGTCATGAATCTTGTGGCTTTATTCTCTTAGTATCTAACTCGAATTTCAAATTTTGCCCAGTTTAACCAGATCGTAACCAAATTTGGGGGTCTCATCAAGGACGTTAACAAAAATTCTTTGATTGTAACACCACGGGCGAGATTCTCCGACCCCCCGCCGCGTCGGAGAATCGGCGGAGGCTGGCGTGAATCCCGCCCCCGCTGGTTGCTGAATTCTCCGGCACCGGTTTCAGCTTAAGCAAAAGCAATTTCATTCTGAACAACCTTTATTATTTACCAGCACTTTCACGTATTAAATCCTTGAGAAACCTTAGCCCTTACCATTAATCTGAACACTTCCTGCCTGACATAAGTCAAGTTGAAACACGACATAGGCATTAAATTATTATGTCCTTTTTACCTTCATTCTGTTCCTTGATACTGCTGTACTACAATCTCAAACCCAAAATCTGGGGGCATATCATTATCTGCCAAATTCAATTATTTACTTGAGATGCAAGGAGCTCTCTTTATTAAAGTGGGTAATGAAGGTTGCATGATAGTACTATCTTGGGGCTTAGTACTATCTTGATGCTTCATTGATATTCAATGAACTTATGACATGGAAGTTTCTAATATTTTATTTATGCCTTGGAAAATTAATGATACACTGCAGCTGCCCTTATTATATCCAAACTGTGAGATTGAGAGTGTTACAGTCACAGTGTCAGAACCCACGTCCTGCTGTTACCTTGAGCTAAAATGACTTCAGTGGTCACTACTATCTGTTTTCGACTGTGAAGAAATTTTATTATAATTGGCCAACTCCTCAACCTCTTTCTTTTTGAACAGTTGAGCAGGCAATATCCATGTGAGACATTAACTAGCATTTCTCAGTACCAAGTTACCAGACATAATAACTTGAAAATAATCTAGCAAATGAACTTATCGGATCCATGGATAAATGTAAATTACTGCGGATGCTGGAAACTGAAACCAAAGAGAAAATGCTGGAAAATCTCAGCAGGTCTGGCAGCATCTGTCGGGAAAGAAAAGAGCAAAGGTTTTGAGTCCAGATGACCCTTTGTCGACAAAGGGCCATCTGGACTCGAAACGTTGGCTCTTTTCACTCCCTGCAGATGCTGCCAGGCCTGCTGAGATTTTCCAGCATTTTATCTTTGGTGATCAGACCAATGATTTGGATCAAAATGTGGGGTTTTATAGGCAGTATATTTGTTTCATCATGCGAGGTTTTTTACTTTTGATGAGTTCTGCCTCTCACGATTACTCTTGTCGGTGAGAGGTTCTCTCTATTCTTGAATGGTTTTTCACTGCGAACATTTTTGATATTTATAATGAGCATCAAAATCAAACAAGAAATCCTTCATATTATACGTTAATTACCTTATATCATGTGCCCTCATACCACCTCTTCGACTTACCAAGGCAACAGAAAATTTCACTGGACTGTGCCTTAGTCTGTTAACTGCCAAATAGATTTATTAACCAATATGTGCACCACAGTAATGACATAATGTAAAACGACAGCAGATACAGGCAGAATGATCCCCCATCGTACCACAAGAAATAATAAACATTCACATTGTATTAAACTGCAATGAACATTAAACATGGACATTTTCTGATTATTAACTTTTATGATAGGTTTGATACTGATGCTTTCCGGTGTCTCTCTGGCCTATCCAAGGCAAAATAAATGAAGTACCGTCTTATGAGCTCCAAAAGAGCTGCCAATCATACAGATATACAGGTAAATTCCACAAGACATTGGTATTTGAGCCACATGGCTGTGCCCCTAGCTCAGGTACAATGAGGCACACTTTCCTGGTGTAGTAGCTGCATATATTAAATTGCCTGGATTCAACGAATGGAGTGAAATTGGGCAAACAGAACGTCCTAAAAGACGTGCTGTTAGGTGAATTGGACATTCTGAATTCTCCCTCAGTGTACCTAAACAGGTGCCGCAGTGTGGCGACTAGGGGCATTTCACAGTAACTTCATTGCAGTGTTACTGTAAGCCTACTTGTGACGCTAATAAAGATTATTATTATCCCCATTAGATGGTCGACAATCTTTGTATCTATTAGTAACCACCTAAAAAATGCCTTTGGCAACAGCTTATGGCATAGTAGGAATTCAAAATAGGAAAGAGAATTTAGAAATCAGGGGCCCTTCAGTAATTTGAGTAACACAAATTTATAACCGTTACTACACTTGAGAAAGTATTCTGTTCACTGTAAAGCATTTGACAATGCGCAGAAAAGCACCACATAATTAAAAGCCCTTTCTATCTTTCTTCTTTCTATATTACTGTCATTCAGGAAATATGCTGCTAGAGACAGGTCGGTGATTCTGTAAACTAATGCAGATATTGCTGCACAGGCCATGCTGCTGCCATCGGTCACTTGCTTGAGGGCCATGTGTTATTGCAAAATCTTAAAAATTGCAACTTCATATTGAA
Source organism: Scyliorhinus torazame (assembly GCF_047496885.1). NCBI lineage: Eukaryota > Metazoa > Chordata > Chondrichthyes > Carcharhiniformes > Scyliorhinidae > Scyliorhinus > Scyliorhinus torazame. Next base: position 170,952,458 of record NC_092710.1, read on the forward strand.
GGAATTTCCATGCTTTTAATTCCCCTGTTGCAACACAACACAAACACTGCCGCAAACACGAATGATGAATTAAAATGTGGCTGTTGTCCATGCTGATGAAAGAAGTGTTAATACAAAGCAATGCAGCATCAGTGTTGCACATGTTATGGGTGAGGCTTTTCAGAACCCCAAAATGTATCATGGAGTTCAACCAATGGATTTGATGCTTTTCCGAGCACGCGGCTTTTTCCCTCGGTGTGGGATTACAATTATGGACACGTGGGTTTTTAAACACAAAACACTGTTTATTCCATAAACTCAACTTAACATCTTAAATAAACATTGGATCTCTTAAAACCCCTTACTTCAAAGGTAACTCAGAAAATATTGCAACAGTAAATACTTCCTTAAAATGTTCCTTCAAACTTCCAAGAGACTTAACACCTTCAAACAAAATCACATCAGGTTAAAGAATATATATATTTTCTGTAGAATGGCAGAGACTGTCGCAAACTGGCTTTCTCTCAGCAAAACCAGCCAGGCACTCTTTAGCTGCTCTCAGCAAAACCAAACTGCGAAACTTGCAGCTCTCTGGAAACACACAGACACTGCTTTTAAAACTGAAACTAAAAACCTGCAAAAACCAAACTGCAAAATGGCTGACCTAAAGCCCAGCCCCACCCACTCTCTGACATCACTGTTTTCTGAAAGGTACATTGCTTACACATCCATTTCTTAAAGGCACTCTTGCATGGCACACATTAGTAATGTCACGATTCATCCCCACTTCTACATAGTTTGTACACTGGCTGAATTTTTTTTTAAAAAGGTAATTACAATAATTCAAAAATTGTGCTTAAACAAATCAGTTGAGTCACAAAGCTGGCCAGAGTTGGTAATGGAAACAAATGTGCCCCAGAGCATACATAAAAGGAAAATTTAATGAAATAAATCTCAATCAGCTGAAGTAACCATTGCTGCAAAGCATCTTTAAAGAATTGCAGTTTGTGGTTAATTAGAGGCGGTGTAAAACTTTTTGAAAGACTTCGATAAATAATTAAATGAAGTACCCCAAGGAAAAGCTGATATAAATGGTGTATGTGTACCTTTCCCCAATAACTATCATTCCCTTTGGCCAAAATTGACTTTTTGTTATCTTAGTGGTCTGTTCAGCAATGGCTGTCCTGTGATTTGGGATTATTGTACTGCAATTAGTGCTTCCCCAAGCTCATTTTCACAGTGCTGTGGACAACTATAGAGAATGATGTGGGATGGGGGAAGTAATTAATCTATTTTAATATCCTAATCTTGCAGACATCAGTCCACTCCCAGTTTATTTCTAAAATTGTGTAGATTAGGATAAGGTCCAAAATAAAAGATTCAATGTTGATGTTCCAAAATACTTTAGCCTATTTATCTCCATTAAAATTTATAAGCCATTCTTGAGGTATGTTGTTTAAAATTGTACACAATTATATGTATGCAATTAAAATTTGATTTAACATTTTTTTCTCTATCTGGGATACAATCTAAAAACATCAAAAAGCATGTGTAATAAAATAAAATTATAAGAGATGGTGCTCTGTCCTTCCTGTTACTCTGGGCTAGTGTGTGGTCAATTCCAGCCCCAATTGTTGTGGATTAACTCTTAACCTTTAAAAATATCCGAAATCTTTGGTCTTTGATCTTTGCCTGCCCAATAGGTACAGTGACCAGGTTTTTAAATTTAAACACAATTAACTTCTATTGATAACAATAATATAATTAAATAGGCAGAACATACAACTGGTTAATTACTATCTAATTTCTACCCCCCCTACCCCCTTAAACTCGCCACACCCTCTATATACGCATACACACACACACAAGACAAACACAGAGTGGAAAGAGGGGTGTAAGAATAATACTAAAAGTAAAAAGATATGAGGCTCTGTTTCAGAAAGGCATCTTCCAATTAGACCTTTCTTCAGTCTAGGCCTCCAGTTGGATGTCTTTGCTTTCCGTCTGTAATGGTTTTCACTGTAGATTCATCAGGGTCTAGAGATCACTACAGACTCAGAAACAACAGGCAGGAAACATTTGGAAGAGAGAGAAAAAACAGCACACAACGTCTCCTCTCAGCATCCAGAAGCTTTCTGCTGGGTTCTCTCTCTCTGAAAACACCCCACCTGGCAGGATCCAATCTCTCTCTGTTGCAGAGCAGAATACAGTCCTTGGCCAATACATTGGCCAGCAGCCAATCAATTGAACCAAATCCCTCCAATTTCTCGGGTCTTCTGTTCAAAATCTAAATCTTCATAGCACAGTGTACTGTTTTGCAGTTTATGACTTCCCCACTTCCCCTGCTTGATTTAAAGGTATGTCTCCTTTAAAGACCCATGGATCAAATACAATAACGACAAAATAAAAGAAATAGGAAATAAGGGAATGAATATCATAGTATCATAGAATTTACAGTGCAGAAGGAGGCCATTCAGCCCATCGAGTCTGCACCGGCTCTTGGAAAGAGCACCCTACCCAAGGTCCACACCTCCACCCTATCCCCATAACCCAGTAACCCCACCCTACACCAAGAGCAATTTTGGACACTATGGGAAATTTAGCATGGCCAATCCACCTAACCCGCACATCTTTGGACTGTGGGAGGAAACCGGAGCACCCGGAGGAAACCCACGCACACACGGGGAGGATGTGCAGACTCCGCACAGACAGTGACCCAAGCCGGAATCGAACCTGGGACCCTGGAGCTGTGAAGCATTTGTGCTATCCACAATGCTACCGTGCTGCCCCTTACATTCCACCTTTAAATCAGAGTTTTAATGTGGGCCAGACTGTCATAATTATAATAATAATAATAGTCTTTATTATTGGCACAAGTCGGCTTACATTAACACTGTACTGTAAAAATCCCCTACTCGCCACACTCCGTCACCTGTTCAGGTACACAGGGGGAGAATTTAGAATGTCCAATTATTGGCATGTCGTAAATACATATGGTTCAAACAAAGGTTCATGCACAAGCTTCAAAGATTCTCAAGCTCTCTGTTCACCTGCATCTACATTTTTCACCTCATAATAATAATAATTAAAGATCCTGAAATGTAATCAACTTGGGAAATCTGCAGTCACCAATTCTTAGTAGGTCTGGGTTGACAATTCATTCTTTCAAATAATTCAGCAAAATTCAGGAATAAATCTCACTCAAAAAGGGAAAACGGGGCAACACGGTGGCACAAGTGGTTAGCACGGTTGCCTCACGGTGCCGAGGTCCCAGGTTCGATCTGGCTCTGGGTCACTGTCCGTGTGGCGTTTGCACATTCTCCCCATGTTTGCGTGAGTTTCGCCCCCACAACCCAAAAGATGTGCAGGGTGGGTGGATTGGCCACACTAAATTGCCCCGTAATTGGAAAAAATGAATTGGATACTCTAAATTTATTTTTAAAAAAGGGAAAATGGGGGGCAGGATTCTCTGACCCTGAAGCTAAGTGTTGACGCCATCGTAAACGCGTTTCTCGACGGCGTCAACATGCCCTCAGGAGCAGCGATTTTGACCCCTACAGGGGGCCAGCACGGCACTGGAGCGACCCACGTCGCTCCAGCTGCCAATCCCGGCGGCAGATGGGTGCCGCGGATCAGCGCATGCACAGTAGGACCGGCGCCAATGAACGCATGTGGAGTGGGACCGGCGGCAACACGCACGTGCGCAGTGGGACCGGCGCAATTGTGCGGTGGCTCCCTTCTCCGCGCCGGCCCCGACGCAACATTGCGTAGGGCTACAGGGGCTGCTGTGGAACAAAGAGGCCCCCAGCCCGAAAGTCCGGCCTGCCATTCGGTAGGCCCTGACCGCAGGCCAAGCCACAGCGGAGGGCCCAGCCCCGAGGTCGGACCACCCCCCCCCCCCACACCAGGCTGTCCCCAGATGCATGCACATCGAGGTCCCGCCGGGTAAGAGCACACGTGGACGGCGCCGGCAGGACTCGGACTTTTTGCATGACCGCTCGGCCCATCCCGGGCAGAGAATTCCCGGGGGGGCCCCCATAGAGCGGCCCCCGACCGGCGCCGCGCCGACCGCGCCGGCGCCAATGGCACCGATTCGCGCCCATACTGGCGATTCTCCGGCCCAGCCTGGGATAAGAGAATCCCGCCCGGGGTCTTGTAATAATTACAATGGTGGCACACAACCCAACTCCCAGGAGAATCAGGCATGAATTGCTGATATTTACAGCGTCTCTGAGCTGCCCAGTGAGCCAAACACACATTGGTGGCTGGATTCTCTGTTTTTGGACTATGTCCCCATGCCATCGTCAAAACTGTGGACTTTCACACCTGAAAAAGGGTCACATATTCCTAGCCCTACAGAGGGCTAGCAGAGACCTGGCGTAAATCTAGCAGCTTTTTGCTGCAGATACGGGCCCCCGCACCTCCGGGTCGGAGGTCGCGCATGCCCACGGTGGCGGCCTCCGGCAGCCATGCTCCATGGCGGACTCAGGCCGCAGAACTGGACACTAAAAATAGACCCCCCGATAAAAGCCAGCCCAGAGTGGAACCAGCATCTTTGGTTGGTCCCGACCCCAACCGTCCGCCCGATCATTGCCCGGCCATGTAGATGGCCCTCCCCTGCCCTCCAATCGGCCTGCCCCCGACCAGGACAGCCATGGACTGAGCAGCTGCCACGCTAGTATCCTGACCAACAGGACCATATTAGATCCATGCCATCGGGACTTAGGCGGTCGGGGCGGAGAATGGCGGAGAATCCAGCAATGGCCGAAGGTAGATTCTTTGCGGTGCGGTGCGGCATACTCTCCGGAGTATCAGGGAACCGGCGCCAGTCCCGATTTCGTGCACCAAAATGGATTCTCACCCCCGGCACCACCCGCGATTTCAGTGTCGGGGTGCGGAAAATCCAGCCCAGGGTTTACAACCTTTCTGATAATTCGATTATCATACAAAATGCAGCTGAAACATTGCAGCTGCACATTCCACCCAATTATAATTGGTCTTGAAGGGGAGACCACAACCCAAATGAAAAAGAAAACACTTCAGAATCCTGGATTTTGTCTCTTATGACTTTTCTGGCGTCGCTGTCTGTTGTAACTCCCACGAGACCCACGGGGACGACCCGATTGATCTCACCGTTGGGCTCATGGAATATGAGCTTCCCCGCTGAGTGGCAGTGGTCCAACAGCGGAGCTTGTTAATTTCTTCAGATAAAAGCCAGCCCAGAGTGGAAGCAGCATCTCTGGATGGTCCCGGATGGGGCTATTTGTGTCTTTCCTTTGGAATAAAGTAACCTATTTCTCACCTTTTTGGGACGCCTTGTGATTACAATACCACCAATACCACTTCCTTTACCCTTGTGCCCACCTTCTTCACGCTTCTGCCCATCAACCCACGGTGAGTGCATAACAGGCCGGGTAATAATTTGGTCCTGGTGCTCCCACACTGCATCATGAACGATGCACTCATTTGAGTAAGCCACGTTCTCTTACTGCACCAAGTTCAATTCATTTGCGCACAGGCACATGTTGCAGTGGCACCATAAGGCATGTAATCTGCCCCGTGGTATTAGCAGTGGAAAAAATAATCACACAGCAAGAAATTATCTTTGGTAATCAGAGAAAAGGCATGCTGTGGAGTAGAGAGCAACAGGGGATTCAGTTAGCATCTGGCAATGCTAAACTTGACTTGAACTTGCTTGATGCTGATATTAAGTGCCAAAAGAGAAAAATTGTCCAACATCATTTTCCTGTACTTTTGATGAGTTCAAGTTGCCAAACTTCTGTGGGGAAATAGAACTGTGATACTGACTAACTTCATTGTCCATTTATATCTATATAAAGGAAAAATAGAGTGATCTAAAAACTAATGAAATGCAGGTCTAGCTGAACAGAAATGACCACTTCAAACAAACCATGTTTCTTTATTTTGCAGGTCTCTGATGCTTTTTGGAAAGCTCAGGCAAACTGATGGAGAAAATGCTTCTGCCCTTGGAACTAATCCGATGTTCAAGGAGATGACCTTGTGATTTTATGATGTGTGCTCCACAAAATGAGATGAGGACCTCAAATTCACAATTTTCTAACACAAGGCGACAGTGGTATTAACTGAATGAATCATACGTGTGGAGTACCAGAAAGTACCGTTTTATAGATCTAATAATAATAATAATCTTTATTATTGTCACAGGAAGGTTTACATTAACACTGCAATGAAGTTACTGTGAAAGTCCCCTAGTCACCACATTCCGGCGCCTGTTCGGATACACAGAGGGAGAATTCAGAATGTCCAATTCACCTAACAGCACATCTTTCGGGACTTGTGGGAGGAAACCGGAGCACCCGGAGGAAACCCATGCAGAAACTGGGAGAACGTACAGACTCTGCACAGACAGTGACCCAAGAGGGAATCAAACCCAAGACCCTGGCACTGTGAAGCAACAGTGCTAACCACTGCGCTGCTGTGATCTCAAGTCGTTTTCTGCTTATATTTAGAATTAACTTTTTCCAGTCACTTATTGTTGTTCTGTTCAAAATGAAACTTCGGACTGAAGAGCACTCAAAAGATTAATATGTTTTAAAAGATTTCAGTTCGCCCAGGATTGAGCACAATCAAACTCTGAACAAGATCCAATGATATTTAAGAAGGAAGGCTATTGTTTCACAATTGAATGCTATCCACACATTTGCTTTCTTTACAATCAGCTCTTTACAGCATTATCGCACTAAGGTGTCTTTTCAAGAAGACAAGTGCTGCCAATATGTTCAATGAAAGTAGACTTGTATCAGATTGTACTTTTCACTCGTGAGATTGGAAACCACAGTGGGTTGTAATGATGCAGTCACATTCTCACTCTTCTGCTTTTGACCTGGAGATTATGAAGAATGTCAGGCCACTTTCAGTCACATCACTCAACAGCATGTAATATGCCAAGAAACATGACTTTCCACTGAATATTATTTGATGATTAGAAGAACATTCTAGGCATTAAATGTCAATCACTAATCTTACTTACTCTGTGATTCAGTGCCTTTTTGTAATTGGATTAAGATCAGTACTAAAAGGAAATGGACTGGCAGAGCAGAAGGTGTTGTGATAATAATGGGTCACCCAGAACAATTGCTTGCTGAGAATGAGCTGACACCGTCTGGAATTATTTTGGAAAACCCATTGCAGGATCAGGTAAACGTGTCCTTTGGATGTGGAGGGGGTAAAGAATTAATTGTGCAGACAATTGCCATTTTATTTCATCATGATGGACATTGGCAGCTGCAACTATAAATTGTTTCTCCTTTCATTCCCAATGTTTTTTTTGAGGGGTATCCATGTATTTTTCATAAGAAGCATTCATCCCATTGATTCCTCCCATTACAACAGCAGTGAATTCTTTGTTTACGTTGTTATTCAAAAAGGATAAAAATTGATTCAATAGTGGCAGTTATCCAATTGCTGTATATGTATATATAATAGAAGCTCTTCCCTGATGCTTATATTAATCTGAAGGCATATTTAAAAGATCTTGGTAAACGGATGAAAACAGGTGCTAAATGGGTGCTGTGCTAATAAGACACACCTGTTTGGAAGTCTGGAAGGTTATACTATTTTGGATAACCAATTAAGCTAGATCAACATATTGAAGGATAAACTAAAGGGCCAGCCCCTTAAAAGGTTATGTATCAAAGTAAAGAAATTCACAAACAAAGGCAGTCTGGCTTTAGATCGGTCCTAATTCCTGATCACAATAACTTGAATTTGTCTAAAGATGCTAAAACCAACACCAGCAGGTCTAGCACTCAAGTGGTGATTAGCCACCGTTATCTGGGCTCCACGCAACCACTTACATTGAAGGTATTACGTGTGCTGACTGACACACAGCAGATATTGCAGAATGGATCAGGGACAAAAGGGAAGGCACACATATTCTGAGGCATGGCACTGAAGGTCCAGTAGAGGAGGAATGTCCTTTACCTGCAAGGGGCCGGAATCCACCTCGTCCTCCTTTCCCTCTCTCCTGCTACAGCTGGTAATCATCAGCCTGGCCTCATGTCCTACTTCCATTCCTCTCACATATCAGGCAAGATGCCAATGGTCAAGCACTGCCTATAAGGTGATTCCTATCAGGTCGAGTAACACAGCACTCACTTTTTGAAGGTGATGTGCTCACAGAATTTCTTGCATAAATGTTGATAGGATGTTGGTGAAGTCTTGCCACACTGTTCCCGGTGTGTTTTAATAGTCTTCAAACTCCAGCAGCAATAGAACAGTAAAAGGTGAGTGTACCTTTTAAGTAGCACTCAAATCCCCAGCAACAACTTGTTTACTCCCAATCAGTTGGTTGCTGTCAAGAGCGGGCATTGGGTCAAGTGCTGTCCATTAAAATGACATGCAGCCACATCGACGAGCCCAGTAAGCAAGTTAAGTGGCAATTACCTGTGTAATGCTCCTCTGGGTGACCATTCTTAGCACAAACTTCAATTTGCTTTACCAAGATGTTGTTATGTGCTAAGCGTGCTAAGCGTGGGACTGACCCAGCATTTCAAGCCTAACACCCTACCTTGGCATATCAAAGGGTCTTTCCTGCCTAAAGTATCCATGCAAAATCACAATCCCATCTCCCTGAATTTTGAACCACTCTTAATTAAATGGTCAGTTTTATCTAAACCCTGCAGTGACAAACGGCAGATTGCACATGTCTAAGCATGTGCATGTCTCACACCTACCTTAGCTGCAGCAGTGCAGATATGGGCGTGTTGATGTCAGCAACAAAACCGGCGCGAGCTACGGCGCCGTCAAAAGGCATCCAGGCTTCCCCCCCCTTCCTCGGGGGCTAGAACGGCGCTGGAGTGCTCTGTGTGCTCCGGTGCCGAAAGCCATCCCGCTATGGCCGGCGTGGGTCCGCGCATGCACGGGCCATGGCCAGTGCAGGTCCATGCATGCGTGCCACGGCCGTCTCCGCGTCGGTCCCCGGGCAATATGGCGGAGCCCGACAGGGGCCCGGCACGGTGGAAATTAGGCCCCTGCCAGAATGAGCCCACCCGCCGATCAGTTGCCCCCAATCGCGGGCCTAGCCACCATGGAGCCTCCCCCTCAGAGTCGGCTCCTCCCCCCACCAGGATGGCCCCCGCAGCCAGAATGCCGAGGTCCCGCCGGGTAGGACCATACGCAAACGACGTCAACGAGACTCGGCGGAACTTGGCAGGCACTCGGCCTGTTGAGTGCGGAGAATAGCCGGGAGGGGGCGTTTTCAACAGCCCCCGACTGGTGCCACGGTGACCGTGCCAGCGCGATTGCCGCCAATTCTCCGGTCGCCGGCGCGCCCTATTCCATTTCACCTTTTCCTGCACTGAATCCATGAATGTGGATTGTCTCACTATTTGAATCCAGGCCTTCTTTGTTGCTGCAGGGGCATTACAGCTCCCAGCAGGGTAGAGGACTGCTTTACTCTTCTGGACCTCTTCCACCAAACCATGAGAGTCTTGGTCAGAAAATCCTGGGGCAGCTGAACCTATGAATGAAAATGTAAGGCAAAAATAGTTGTGAGCTTTTCAGATTGCAATGCCCTTATTAACGTTTGGGTGCTTGCATGCACTAATCATTTTCACCATATCATCAATGTTTACTGGGAAGGTTTGGTGGATGTGTATGTTGCAGCTGTAATTTCAAGGTAACATGCTGAACACTGCAACCTCCGACAGCCTGTTCACCTCCCACCCCCTCCCCCTCACAGTCGCAGTGCGATGATGTGACAATGTGCAACCTGAGGGACCTGGTCAAGGGTGGCACTGTGGGTTTTTCCTGATAGATGGATGGCAGGAGAGCAGGTGGATAGGATAGTGAGCACGGCAGTGTTCATCATTCGTCCACCCATTCAGTCTTAGCAGCTAACTACATGACATAATATCTGTATCAGATAGTGTGGTGAGATGATGCCATCTCCATGGATGTTTCTTGGGAATCCACTCTATGCTTTCAATGGTTCAGTAGATTACACTTTTATTAGGCAGCAACAATGACACTTGCCTCTTCATAGTTAAAGCCCATGTTGAGCCATCTGTTCCACGGCAACTAACAATTGGACAACATTTACAGCTTGGACACTCACCTGACAAGTCAATGATATCGCCTCTGAGGCACAGGTACTTTACCATTGACAACCTACCTCTCAAATGGGTCTTTCAGAATACCCACCTTATATCTGTGTCAGTGTCATCCAAGCAGTGCCGGGCCTGCCTCATATCTATCACTACTTTAAGGATCATCCATCCCAACACCTATTCTAGCCCGTGACTGCACCTGGACTGAAAATCAGAAACTCATGCAGCCATTTCTAAAGGCCAGGTGTTACAACACCCTGGGCTAGTGTGCGTCGATTCCAGCCCCACAGGCCCCAGAGTCCCAACACAAGTGAATTAACCAATAAATTGTGTGAAATTCCAGAACTCTTTGACCCTTGGCTGCCTAATGATTTACAGTCACTAGGCCTGTAAGTCGAAACACAATTACTGTTTATTTATGACATAAATATACAGTAATTACAACAGGATAATGGCAAGCTAACCTACTACCCCCCCCCCGCCCCCCCCCCGCCCCCCCCTCCCGTTTAACTGTCCCACTCTCTACCCACACACACACACAAGACAAACAAGCACAAAGGGGTGGACAAGGGTGAAACAATAAGGGTTAAGATAAAAATTGATGAGTGTTTGCTTTCGATGTTGAATTTTTTGCAGTAGGTTGTCCTCCCAGCACGCTGAGTGATCCAAGCCACTGGTGTACAGTTGCAGATAGTCTTCTGGCAGTAACATTCATTCAGTACTCACAGACAGTAGGATTTCTTCCTGAGACCTTCAACTCAAAGGTCGACTTTGAGACTACTTGTTTCATAAGGCTCTTTGTTTCGCATCAACCCCAGCTGCCAACCCAAATTTTAAGCTCAATCCTTTGTAGTTTCACTAAAATGACATCCAGCCTTACTGCGAGGAGAGAAGGGTTCTTACTCTAGATTTTAGAGATAATTCATCAGATCTTTGAGAGAGAAACTTCAGAGATGCTTCTTCCAGCTTCTGAACTGAAAGCGAAAACTAAACAACAACCCAGCCTTACCGGGCAGAGAGACATTCCAGGGAAATCAGAACCAATCGTGATGGGCTATCGGCAAAGCCCAGCACTCTGAGCCAATTAATTTGCCACTAGCAAGGTCAGTCAAACTGAGTCATCACTGATCTCGCCTGCTTGATTTAAAGGCGAAGTCTGCATTAAAGGCAGAGGCCCATTAATCCCTATTACGTATACGTATAATGCCCTATTACGTATTTTCTTTTCAAGTGCAAATGATTTGTTTGAGCTTCACACGGAAAAATACTTTTCACTGTACCTTGGTACACGTGACAATAAACAAATCCAATCATCCATGGACAAAAATTGTGATAAGCAAAAAAAAGTAAAGAAAGGGAAATAAACAGGGGCGTGATTCTCTGCTCCTGAGGCTAAGTGTTGACGCCGTCGGAAACGCCGTCGCGTTTCTCAACGACATCAACACGGCCCCAGGATCAACAATTCTGGCCCCTACAGGGGGCCAGCAGGGAGCTGGAGCGGTTCAGCCGCTCCAGCTGCTGATCCGGCCGTGGAATGGGCGCCGGTGGATACGAGCATGCGCATGCTCGTATCCACCGCTCTAGCTCCCTGCTGGCCCACTGTATAGTGCAAATCCTGCAGGGATTGGTGGTACAATGGTATTGTCACTGGATTAGTAACCCAGAGACCAGGGGCGGGATTCTCCGGATCATCGGGGGGCGGCGTGAATCCCGCCCCCGCCCCACCGAATTCTCCGGCACCAAAAATTTGGCGGGGTGGGAATCGCACCCCGCCGGTCGGCGGCCCCCCCCCCCCCCGACAATTCTCCGGCCCGCGGTGGGCCGAAGTCCCGCTGCTGTCATGCCTGTCCCGCTGGTGTGAATCAAACCACCTACCTTACCGGCGGGACTGGCGGCGCGGGCGGGCTCCGGGGTCCTGGAGGGAGGCGCGGGACGGTGGCGCGATCGGGGCCCACCGATCCATGGTCAGGCCTGTGCCGTGGGGGCACTCTTTTCCCTCCGCCTCGGCCACAGTCTTCACCATGGCCAATGCGGAAGTGACCCCCCCCCCCCCTGCACATGCGCGGAGATCACGTCAGCAGCCGCTGACACTCCCCGCATGCGCGGACGTCCGCCGGCTGGCGGAGTCTCTTCGGCCCCGGCTGGCGTGGCACCAAAGGCCTTTCCCACCGGCCAGCGGCGCGTCAACCACTCCGGCGCGGGCCGAGCCCCTGAAGGTGAGGGCTTGGCCCCTAAAGGTGCGGAGAAATCCTTTGGGGTGGCCCGACGCCGGTGTGGTTCCTGCCATTCCATCCCGCCGGGCGCCCCGGCCCGCCGGGTAGGGGAGAATCCCGCCCCAGGGGTAATGATTTAAGGACCTGAGTTCAAATCCCACAATAACAGATGTGAAGTGTCTGCAATTATTAAAAGTCTAATGAAACCATTCATTTTCAAGAAGCAGTTAGATATATAGCACTTAGTGTGAAGGAGATTAAAGTGCGAAGGAGATTAAAGGATATCTGGGGAAACAGGATTAGGCTATTGAGTTGGATAATCAGCCATGATCATAATGAATGGTGGAGCAGGCTCGTAGGACTGAATGACCTCCTCCTGCTTCTATTTGCTATGTTTATATATTATAGATGTTGTAAAACCCATCTGGTTCACTTACCTGCTCTGGCCAATACGTGATCCACAGCAGTGTGGTTGACTCGGAAGTGGCCTAGCAAGCCATTTAGTTCAAGGGCAGTTATGGATGGGCAATAAATGCTGGGCCGGCCGGTGACATCAACACCCAATGAATTAAAAAAACACAGTTTGAATTATAGTTACAATATTGAGCAAATTACTTCAATTATAGTATTTAGGTTACCATCGTCTAAATTAATTTCTGAATTGTTTTGTCTCAAACTTATTTAAATATCACATTCTCTACCCAATGGACAATTGAGGAGCTAAAAAAAAAAGTTTCCCAGCTGTAAAGCTTAAATGGGAATGAATCCAGGCTGGGTTTTCCAGAGAATCGTGCCCAGACCCTTTCAAGAGCAGATCCAGTACATCTCTGTCTTGTCAGGTCCTTCTGCTCAATGTAACAGCATTTGGCAAAACGTCAAACTACAAACAGGCCTGGCTCCTCCCATAAATTGTATTATCTATATCCTATTAAGGTGTCACATGACCTGCCTGCTTAGCACTCCAGGGAATCTCAAACAATCAAAATAATATCCTATTATCTATCTATATGTAAACAAGTAAATAGTTAGGAACACTGGTCACCACACGTTTTACGACACCTAAATTACAATTTTAGTAGACACACTGCCTGTATGTATGTTAAACCAGGTTTTTTTTAATGTAACATTACTGCTACAAATAGAAAATATAACACATAACAATTTATTGCATTCATCACAGATGTAAAATTGGAAGAATGTCATATTTGTGCAGAGGGTGTTGTTTTGCGATTGTGACTGCTAGACAGATTTCAAAGTTCCCACTTGCCATGAATTCAATATTTTGTCATTGGGATGATTTTGCAAATCTACCCTTAACATTCATCATTCTGAATCTAATTGTGTTATGTCTGAGCTAAGAGCGCTTTGAAATAAAATCAGAAATAATCAGCGGGTCTGTAACATCTGTGAAGAGTGAAATAGAGTTTAACGTTTTAGGCTGATTACCTTTCATCATGCTGATATTGACACTTCCAAACCTAGTCAAAAATTTGAAAAAAAAGTTGTATACTAAATTTACTTTTCATTGCTTCTCTGTTATTCCTACTACCTTATTCATTCAACCTTAAGAGAATGTCCTTCTGATTTTATGTAAGTAGGAAATGTTCTGTAGGAAAGAATTGCTCAATATTCCAAAATTAATTAACCAATTGAACTAAATGCCTAAATGAAACATGAACAATGAAAATAAGTATTATGGGCTGGACACAGTCTGCAGCCGCCACGCAAGGTCCCCGAAAATTGTGAGCACACGCGACTGATGCCGTCGGAAAGTCGGCCCATCGGGGGCGGAGCATCGGGGAAGGGCCTCAGGTGACATCCTGAGGCCGTCCCAACGGTGTGTGGTGTACTCAACGAATACTCCATTTTTGAGGGGCCGGAGCACCAAAAAACGGCACTGCACCTGCTTCCGGCGTAAAAACAGATTCTCTGGCTAATCACCGAAAACGATTTCGCCGTCAGCAATCGGAGAATCCAGCCCTATGTATCTGCTGGAGACCTGTGGGAAGGGATGGGGCCAGCTGCTCCACAGTCTGACCAGGACTTTCATGTTTTGGTGAGAGGGGTCTGGAAGAGGGGAGAAGCCCAGTAGCTTGCTCATCCACACAAAGCTCCAAGTGAAGGATCATATCTGCAAGCTGCAAGTAAGGTGCCAGGCATGGCACATACCTCTGCTTCAGAAGTAAGGCTTGTAAGTACATATGGCTCATGTGTGTGTGCACAGAACACATGTGAATGAGTACTCCGATGCACAGACACAGTGAAGAGCAATACCCCTCTATGCACTATGTATCAGGCTAACAGAAATTCATGTTGTCATTGAAGACTAAAAGCGCAAAAGACAGCACTAAGATGGCCGTGATTGGAGGTGGATCATCCTGGCTGAGTTGCATCGAGCCCATGGAACAAGTGACCATGGAGATTGCCAGGGTTCCTGAACAGCTCTCTGTTTGATCTTGATGTCAACACAATGGGGTAGTGGTATTACAGAAGTGCAACACTGAGGTGGCGTCATAGAATCCCTACTGTGCAAAAGGAGGATATTCTGCCCTTCCATTATGCACCAACCCTCTGAAAGAGCATCCTATCTAGGCTCACTCCCCCTCCCTATCCCTGGAACCCCACCAAATCTTTGGACACGAAGGGGCAATTTAGCATGGCCAATCCACCTAAACTGCACATCTTTGGACTATGGGAGGAAACCGGAACAGCCGGGGGAAACCCACGCAGGCGCGGGAGAATGTGCAAAGTCCACACACAGTCACCCGGGGCCGGAATTGAACCCAGGTCGCTGGCACTGTTAGGCAGCAGTGCTAACTGGTCTTCCAGCCAGTGTAAGCATCATATGCAATGACGTGCATCAGAGAGTGCTTTAAAAATGGGAAGTTCTATATCTAAATAATTCCTTTTGTGTCTCACACAGGTCCTGGCTCTGCTCCCTCACACAATACACCACTAAATCCTCCCCCCAACCCTGCACCAGCACCTGGCTTGATCATCCATTGGGCATCAAAAGAAGGAAGTGATGATGATGGAGTCAGTGCCACATCACATTAGCCGAAATACCGCCAAGTACTTCAGAGAGATGACAGGTGTGTAGTGTCGTGTTGGGTGTTCCGATGCACAAATTATCCAACACGGCTGTAGATGGTACAACTCTGTTTTATTGTCTTAAACAATAACAACTACTAACTGCTGGCTGAGGTTCGTGCTTCACCAGCTAACCTGTGGACCCAGCCCTATCACTGTCTTGGTGAGGCACTCAGCACATGGACTATGTCTGAGTGGCACGCTGTGAGCTCTGTGCTCTGAGCTATCTCCTGGTAGAATGAGCGGGAACTGTGGTGTTCCCTGTTTTATAGTGCGTGTGCTCTCACTGGTGATTGGCTGCAATGTTGTGTGTGTGTTGGTTGGTCCAACTACCTGTCCATCAGTGTGTGTGTGATTGCACCATGATATGCTAATGTGGATATCGTGACATGTAGTGTCAATGGCACAGGTTGAATGTCACTATATCAGAGTGTAGGAGGAGGTGCCAGACAAACCTGTGCATGGTCCCAGCTCACTGGGCTAAATCACTGGCTTTTAAAGCAGACCAAGGCAGGCCAGCAGCATGGTTCAATTCCCGTACCAGCCTCCCCGAACAGGCGCCGGAATGTGGCGACTAGGGGCTTTTCACAGTAACTTCATTGAAGCCTACTCATGACAATAAGCGATATCTATCTATCTATCTATCTATCTATCCCCCTCGGAAGAGCAAGGAAAGTCCCGATGATGCTCCACTGGACAGAAACATGGAGCCCCTAAAGTCACCTTATGGGGAACAGTGTTTAAGATCTTTGATGGACAACCTATGCTAGTGAGTGGGCCGCACGAGTGACCCTCCTTCACCTCAGTGGGCCACAAGATTGAAATCGACTTGTTGACTATGAATAAGATTGAATACATTTAATACACGTTAAATATTTCATAACGAGTTACAGAAAATGCTGATTATATATTAATAGAACTGTCATCAACTTCACATAGTAAAACAAAATAAATATTTACACTTTGGACACAGCGGAAGCACATGGCTCTCACAGTCAATGTTGTGTGCAATCAGTACCCACCTCACTTCACTTCCCGTGCTTTACGTGTGTTTCACTTCGGCCATACCAGTGGGAAAAAAACTAATCAGCGGAATGTAGCAACTCTACACATGGAAAATGGTCAGCACCATGTCTCATAGACACTCAGAACCCACATGGGCTGGTTGGGTTGGCCACCACTGGTTTAGTTATTCAGCAGCAGATTGCGGACATCTGGCAGAGTTCCCTGAGGCAGTGGGAGCTCTAGAAATGTGAATTGAGGAGTCCATTTCTGTCATGAGCTTCACATTTTCCCAGGGTCTCAACCACACAAACTCGGGTCACGTTAACTGGATAGTCGTACTGTTGGCACAGCAGTTGATGGAATGGGCGACAGTTGTGCACCAACAGCCAAGACCATCAACCCCATCTGATGGCCACCACAGGGCTACGCAGGCCACCGTGAAGGGGAAGGTACTGAGAACAACTGAACACCCTCATCTTCCTCCGCCTCCTCAGCCCCTCCACTCGCGCCCTCATCTGCTGAACATGTGTCAGTAAAGGAAGAAAAACACCTCAGCACCATTACACCCCTGATTTCAAGAGGTAAAATAAACCATTGATTTAAATCTCAAATGAAAGACAGTCCTCAACCATGTAGAATAGACATCTTGATCTTTGAATTCCCCTTCTCTCCTGAAATCAGGGATTCATATTGAGCTATGATTTCATGTAGACCAGGAACCTTTCAAATTGTTATTCTTTAAGTCTGATTCCAGATATTGAACGTTATATTACCACTACTGGTAATATGTTGTATTCTTTGCCTTTTCCTCCAGGATAGCCAGATGTAGTGTTGACAAAGAATACACCAATCTGAATATTGAATCAAACTAATTTATTATTACACTACTAATTAAATGAAGTTCGCACACTCTACTGAGTTATAGATAATAAACAAATGATACTGAATCTGTACTACAGCATTCAATATTCTAACAACTAAACTACACTATGACTTGACTTCGTGCTATCTATCTCTATTCAACTTTCACTCTGCTCTCTCCATGTTCTCTTCAGCTTCTCCTTTCAGCTTCTCCCAGAATTCTTAGAGAGACTGTCTTATATACTGTGAATTAGTAATGCCCTCTTGTGTTTGATTTACACATAGATGCAATTATTAACCCTTCATTATACTAACAATATACATATCGTTGCACTGAAAACCAAGTTTTCGCTACTGAGGCAAATAGCTGAAGTCAGAAATTTTCCAAGTCAGTTTAAAGGGCCCCCTTAGACCAATTGTTTGCTCTGGAGAGGAGTCGATGAGTTAGAATCATGCCCAGGGACCCCAGAAGCAGATTGTAGGTGTCCATGGGGGCTAACAAATGTCAAGGTTAGCAAATTAGAAGGGCCGCCTCGGTTCTCCAGTACTTCATCACAGTTGCTTTAGAAACTGTTGGGCCCACTAACCCTCACCCCTCATATGTACCTCACCGTTTACCCGCACCTCATGGATTCTCTATGCCATTCATGACCTCCACCAACCCCCATGCCCCCTCATAACCCCATGCCATCTCCATAGAGACTTACCCAGTATCCACCATGAACCAACCTCAGGAGCCATGTAGAGTTGGAAAAAAAGAATCTAATATAGATCTTACTCATATAAACTTGGAATGAAAATACTTTGATTCATATACATTTGGTTGTGAAAAATTCTCAGTCAGAAATTTAAATCCCCTCACGAGGTTAGTCTCAAATAAAAACAGAAATATTTATTTTCAAATTCTGCATCAAAGACAGCTAATCCTTTACCAGCCTCTTTCTCAATAAAACTGAGAACCCAGAACCTCCACTGAGAAGAATGTAGCTTTTAAAACCCAGCCAAGCATTCATAATGATGTAATGTTATCCCTTGCAAAATGTCAACCTAGAACTCCATTGAATGGCATAAACAGATGGTGTAATGTTTCACCAGACAGCCTGCCATCAAAGCAGTTCAGAAGACCCTATTTCTTTGAATTTTAACTGACAGCTTCAGCCTGTTTTTTCATATTTGAAGAGTGTGGAATTTATAAAACTCCAGATCATTGCAGTTACATAGACTTTATCTGACTTTATCCGCCTTTCAGGATCATTTACAACTACTGCATCAATTGGTGATTTCCACACTTTGGGTTACAACCAATGAAAAATCCAAAATGGTGCCTGTTTAAATTCAACACTCAGGTTAAATGATCCTGCTGAATTTGGATTCCTTCCTGTATGAATCACACCCCACCCCGACTCCCTAACAGCAGGACTTCCACATCCAAATCCTGCCCACCATTTCCTTAGTCCACGGCATCTTCACAACTCTGCAAACATCTGGGGCGAAATTCTCCGGAAACGGCGTGATGTCCGCCGACTGCCGCCCAAAATGGTGCCAATCAGACGGGCATCGCGCCGCCCCAAAGGTGCGGAATGCTCCGCATCTTTGGGGGCCGAGCACCAACATTGAGGGGCTAGGCTGACGGCGGAGGAATTTCCGCCCCGCCAGCTGGCGGAAAAGGCCTTTGTTGCCCCAACTGGCGCGGAAATTACATCTCTGGGCGGCGCATGCGCGGGAGCATCAGCAGCCGCTGACAGTTTCCCACGCATGCGCAGTGGAGGGAGTCTCTTCCACCTCCGCCATGGTGGAGACCGTGGCGGAGGCGGAAGGGAAAGAGTGCCCCCACGGCACAGGCCCGCCCGCGGATCGGTGGGCCCCGATCGCGGGCCAAGCCACCGTGGGGGCACCCCCCGGGCCAGATCGCCCCGCGCCCCCCCCAGGACCCCGGAGCCCGCCCATGCCGCCTTGTCCCGCCGGTAAGGTAGGTGATTTAATTTACGCCGGCGGTACAGGCAATTTATCGGCGGGACTTCGGCCCATCCGGGCCGGAGAATCGAGCGGGGGGGGCCGCCAACCGGCGCGATTCCCGCCCCCGCCGAATATCCGGTGCCGGAGACTTCGGCAACCGGCGGGGGCAGGATTCACGCCAGCCCCCGGCAATTCTCCGACCCGGCGGGGGGTCGGAGAATGTCGCCCCTGATCCTGAGTGTTGACACCACAGTTCAGCTTGTTGCTGTCCTCAGCTGATGTCTGCACATATGCACTTCCCTGCAGGAGCAACTGGATAGCAATCAGGGGCAGAAAGCATGGCTGATTTTCTCCCTTCTCAACATCATACAGGATGTGCAGATTAAGAACAAACAAATTGTTAGTAATTAGTTATTGGCACAGATGTTTATAGCTGGACTACTCTGCCATCTCAGAAATTCTGTTTTGAGAGCTTCTGTCACATTTCAAAGTGTTGAAAGTATTAACAAAAGAGAAAAACAGTATTCATGCTGAGGGCAATTCAAGATTTTCTATTGTTTTTTAGCAAGTTCACAGCTCAATTTGAAGCCCAAAATGTAGAAATCTGCAAAGTTCACTCACCAGGAATTAAAGTCTAATTGGCCCCAGGCTCATGGTTATATAAAGCAATTTGAGTTTTTTTGGCATTAAAGGCACAGACCAAAGCTTTAATTCACCTCCATGTTACAATACATAAGGTCCTGGAGTTTCAATTAAGCTGGGTGTTTCAGGGCAATTCGCCCAAAATCTGCTGGTAACTTGTTCAAAAGGTTGTGGATTTTAGCTGAAATGAATTGTGGTCAAATTTGGCTTCTGTGATCTCTGAGCTGGTTTTAAAAAACACTGATGCAGCCTTAACCCATAGCGCTGGTCATGCCTCCAGACTAATCATTGTTGGGAGTTTCTGTTAATTTCACCTGTTTGTGAGCCTTCGAGGAGGCTCTAAAATGAAGTTGGATTTTTTTGGAGGCAAAGACACTTAGTAAATGCATTGGAAAAGATTTTGTTGGCTTTCTTTCTGATTCTATTAATTTATCAACTATTGCTGTATATATACCAATATAACTAGAATTTTTTTAAAGAGGTGTACTAATTTAAAATCAGATTAATCATAGACAGTAAATTGGCACTGAGGACCAAATTCTCACTCCCGACTCTGGATCAGAGCAAATTCCCAGCTCCGCAAACCTGGGGCGAGATTCTCCGACCCCCCGCCGGGTCGGAGAATCGCCGGGGGCCGGCGTGAATCCCGCCCCCGCCGGTTGCCGAATTCTCCGGCACCAGATATTCGGCGGGGGCGGGAATCGCGCCGTGCCGGTTGGCGGGCCCCCCCCTGCGATTCTCCGGCTCGAATGGGCCGAAGTCCCGCCGCTAAAATGCCTGTCCCGCCGACGTAGATTAAACCACCTACCTTACCGGCAGGAGAAGGCGGCGCGGGCGGGCTCTGGGGTCCTGGGGGGGTGCGGGGCGATCTGGCCCCAGCGGGTGCCCCCATGATGGCCTGGCCCGCGATCAGGGCCCACCAACCCGCGGGCGGGCCTGTGCCGTGGGGGCACTCTTTCCCTTCCGCCTTCGCCACGGTCTCCACCATGGCGGAGACGGAAGAGACTCCCTCCACTGCGCATGCGCGGGAATGCCGTCAGTGGCCGCTAACGCTCCCACGCATGCGCCGCCCGGAGATGTCATTTCCGCGCCAGCTGGCGGGGCACCAAAGGCCTTTTCCACCAGCTGGTGCGGCGGAAATTCATCCGGCACCGGCCTAGCCCTGTAAGGTTGGGGCTCGGCCCCCAAAGATGCGGAGCATTCTGCATCTTTGGGGCGGCGTGATGCCCGACTGATTTGCGCCGTTTTGCACGCCAGTCAGCAGACATTGCGCCAATACCGGAGAATTTCGCCCCAGATTTGGAAGATAGTGCCCCAAACAGTCAAATTTTCATTCAGAGGGACAGTATCATAATAATATAATAATAATCGTTATTGTCACAAGTAGGCTTACATTAACACTGCAATGAAGTTACTGTGAAAAGCCCCTAGCCGACACATTCCGCGCCTGTTCGGGTCACAGAGGGAGAATTCAGAATGTCCAATTCACCTAACAGCACATCTTTCAGGTCTTTTGAGAGGCAACCGGAGGAAACCCATGCAGACACAGGGGGCGGGATTCTCCGAGCCCCGTGCCGGGCCGGAGAATCGCCGCAACCGCGCCACGGTGCCCTGACGCCGGCACGCGATTCTCCGAGGAGCAGAGAATCAGCGCCATTTGCGCTGGCGTGTTTGGCGGGGCGCCAGTCGTGGGCTGCTGTCCGTAGCTGGGCCGCCGATTCTCCGGCCTTGATGGGCCAAGCAGCCGCGCGGAAACGGCAGAGTCCCACCAGCGCCGTCCACACCTGCTCACATCCGGCGGGAACGCTGCGCGCAGGGTGGGGGGTGCCTGTGGGGGAGGAGGGGGGCTCCTTCACCGGGGGGGGGTCTCCGATGGGGTCTGGCCCGTGATCGGTGCCCACCGATCGGCGGGACGGCCTCTCCAGTCCCGGCTTTATTTTGTTACGCGGCCGGCCCCTGAACCCCCGCGTCATGTTGTGTTGGGGCCGGCACGTTGAGGAAGTCCCCTGCGCATGCGCGGGTTGGCACGGTGCCACTGCGCATCCGTGGGTTGGGGTGGCGCCCAGTTGGCGCCGGGAAGGGAGGCTGGACGGCGTGGACCGCTCCAGCGCTGTGCTGTCCCCCATGAGGGGGCCAGAATCGGTAGTGCCCACGACGGCGTTCCCGACGGTGCAGACACTCTGCCTCCATTTCGGAGAATCCCGCCCAGGGAGTCTAACTGGAGATGGGACCACCTCCCCCAGAAAGAGCTTTGGGGCAGCAACAAGGGCTGCGGTGCCCTGGTAAAAAGGCCTGCCAAGGTGCTCTGGGTTTGATTTTGATTTGATTTATTGTCACATGTACCGAAGTACAGTGAAAAGTATTTTTCTGCGGCCGAGGGAACGTACTCAGTACGTACATAGTAGACAAAAAGAATAATCAACAGAGAACATTGAGAAATGGTACATCAACAACAGTGATTGGTTACAGTGTGGAATAAGGGGCCAAACAAAGCAAATACATTAGCAAGAGCAGCATTGGGCATCGTGATTAGTGTTCTTACAGGGAACAGATCACTCCGAGGGGGCGTCGTTGAGGAGTCTTGTAGGTGTGGGGAAGAAGCTGTTCCTATGTCTGGATGTGCGGGTCTTCAGATTCTGTACCTTCTACCTGATGTAAGAAGGCAATGCCTGAGTGGGAGGGGTCTCTGCCTTCCCGAGGCAGCAGGGTGTGTATACAGAATCAATGTGGGGGTGGTAAGTTTGTGTGATGCGTTGGGCTGAGCTCACCACACTCTGCAGTTTCTTGCGAACTTGGACCGAGCAGTTGCCATACCAATCTCTGATGCAGCCAGATAGGATGCTCTCTAGTGCTTATCTGTAGAAGTTTGAGAGAGTCGATGCAGACATGCCAAATTTCTTTAGCTTCCATCGGAAGTAGAGACGTTGTTGGCCTTTCTTGACTGTTGCACCAACGTGAGTGGACCAGGACAGACTGTTGGTGATGGTGACCCACAGGAACTTAAAACTATCGACCATATTCACTTCGGGGCCATTGATGCAGACGGGAGTGTGTGTCGTGCTGCCCTTCCTGAAGTCGATGATCAGTTCCTTGGTTTTTCCGACATTTAGAGAGAGGTTGTTTTCAGAGCAGTG
The DNA here is from genome assembly GCF_047496885.1 of Scyliorhinus torazame. NCBI lineage: Eukaryota > Metazoa > Chordata > Chondrichthyes > Carcharhiniformes > Scyliorhinidae > Scyliorhinus > Scyliorhinus torazame. Next base: position 170,975,429 of record NC_092710.1, read on the forward strand.
AAGCTAAAAACAGCCGTGAATAGGGCATCCTTGACATTGCGGTACACCTGTATGCAGTTGTTTGCGAAATCCTGCTCAAGCCCTGGAAAGGTCCAGCGGCATGAACATTCAGTGCAGCCATAAGCTTGATAGTCACCAGGAGCAGGTATCCTCCTCCACCTCAATGTGCCATGTCAACCATACCCTGGCATACCCTGCCATATGGCCCCTTGTGTAGCTGGAGTATTCGTTGGTACATGGTGTCCGGTCGCTCGTTGATGGACTAGCGCCTTCTTTGAAGATGGTTTTATTTGTGTGCAGCCTTCTGACCCCGTCTTCAGCCTGATGGGTAGCTGGCACTTGGGCCTCACTGACTGGCCTCTGTTGTTCAGCGGCAGGCTCCTGTAGTGGCACATCTTGCCTGTAGCCCTAGCATTCTCACCACCATGCAAAGGCTACGGCAGAACTGGCCACGTATATCGCTAGCATAGCTGGCTGCAGTCCTAAACCCGTCTCTAATCTGTGAGAGGGGGAGAGGGAGAAAGACATTCATAAAGGTAATGCATCCCTTGACCCTCCATTTCCTTCAAATTCCATGGTGAAGGGCAGCACGGTAGCGCAGTGGTAGCACTGCAGTCTCACGGCGCCGAGTCCCAGGTTCGATCCAGGCTCTGGGTCACTGTCCGTGTGGAATTTGCACATTCTCCCCGTGTTTGCGTGGGTTTCGCCCTCACAACACAAAGATGTGCAGGTTAGGTGGATTGAACACGCTAAATTGCCCCTTAATTGGAAAAAATTAATTGGGTACTCTAAATTCAAAAAAAAAAAAAATTCCATGGTGATCCAGCCTCTGACAGCAGACCAGCCCTCACCATTCCCTCCACCCAGCACAGTGTTGAGGAGCTGCTGTCTACAACAGGCAGATCGCATGGTCACTTTGATGCACGATCAATTACACAAAGACGAGAGTAGGATGTAATCGAGGCTTTATTACACTGAGATGTGTGGCCTCCTACAGCAGCTGATGAAATGGCTGCTGTACTGGGAGCACACATATTTATACTCTGCCTACTGGGCGGAGCCAGCACGCAGGGATCTACCCCCGTACCTGTAGTACAGGGGCCTTACCGTAAAGCATCTGTATCAACATCCTATATATACAATATATTCATCAGTGGTGACTACCACATTCACCCCCTGTTAAAAATGAGTCCGGCGGGGGGTGGTGGAGAACTATGTACAGAAAGTTGTGTTTTAAAAGTACAGATAATATTACAAATTCAGGCGGCCCGGTGCCTTGATCTGTCGTTGAGAGCGCCGCAGTGCTGGTGGCGACTCCTGCGGTGGCTTGGTCTTCGGTGACTCCGGGAGTGTGTCGAAATCCTCTTCATCCCTGAGTGTGAGCAAGGGGAGGACGGATTGTGCTGGAGCGGGGGCTGCGGTGCGGGGCGCCGGGGGAGGGGTGGGGTGGAACCAGCTGGTGCTAGGTCCCTGAGGGAGACTGTGTCTTGGCGGCCTTCGGGGTACGCTACGTAGGTATACTGCGGGTTGGCGTGAAGTAGCTGTAGTCTCTCAACCAACGGGTCCGCCTTGTGGAGTCGGACGTGTCTACGGAGGAGAACGGGTCCTGGAGCTGCCAGCCAAGTCGGGAGCGAAGCCCCGGAGGTGGACTTCTTAGGGAAGGCAAAGAGACGTTCATGGGGGGTTTCATTAGTCGCGGTGCACAGGAGCGACCGAATGGAGTGAAGTCCGTCGGGGAGGACCTACTGCCAGCGGGAGGCCAGGAGATTTCTGAACCGTAGGGCCAGCTGGACAGCCCTCCAAACCATCTCATTCTCCCTCTCCACCTGCCCGTTTCCCCTGGGGTTGTAGCTTATCGTCCTGCTCGAGGCAATGCCCCTGTTGAGCAGGTACTGGCGCAGCTCATCGCTCATGAATGAGGATCCCCAGTCGCTGTGGACGTAGGTGGGGAAGCTGAACAGAGTGAAGATGGTGTTGAGGGCTTTAATGACGGTGGCCGACGTCATGTCGGGGCATGGGACGGAGAAAAGGAATCGGGAACATTCATCGACCGCACTGAGAATGTACGTGTTACGGTCGGTGGAGGGGAGGGGCCCTTTGAACTCCACGCTGAGGCATTCAAAGGGGCGGGAGGCCTTCACCCGGCGCGCACGGTCTGGCTGGTAGAAGTGCGGTTTACACTCCGCGCAGACCTGGCAGTCTCTGGTGATCGCCCTGACTTCATCGATGGAGTAGGGCAGGTTGCGGGCCTTGATGAAATGGTAAAAACGTGTGACCCCTGGGTGACAGAGGTTGTCGTGCAGGGTCTGGAGTCAGTCCACTTGTGCGCTGGCACATGTACCTCGGAATAGGGCATAGGGGAGCTCGTTGAGCTTACCGGGGCAATACAAAATCTCGTAATTGAAGGTGGAGAGCTCGATCCTCCACGTCAAGATTTTATCGTTTTTGATCTTGCCCCGCTGTGTGTTATTAAACATGAAGGCAGCCGACCATTGGTCAGTGAGGAGAGTGAATCTTCTGCCGGCCAGGTAATGCCTCCAATGCCGCACAGCTTCAACGATGGCTTGGGCCTCTTTTTCGACGGAGGAGTGCCGAATTTTGGAGGCATGGAGGGTGCGGGAAAAGAATGCCACAGGCCTGCCTGGTTGAGGATGGCGGCCAGAGTGACGTCTGATGCATCGTTCTCGACTTGGAAGGGGAGCATCTCGTCGACCGTGTGCATCGCGGCCTTGGCGATGTCGGCCTTGATACGGTTAAAGGCCTGGTGAGCCTCGGCTGTCAGAGAAAAAACAATGGATTGATGAGTGGGCGGGCCTTGTCCGCATAGTTTGGGACCCATTGGGCGTAATACGAAAAGAACCCCAGGCAACGTTTGAGGGCCTTGGGGCAGTGGGGGAAGGAGAGTTCCATGAGGGGGCGCATGCGATCGGGGTCGGGCCCCAGAACTTCGTTCTGGACCACATCGCCGAGGATGGCTAAGCGGTTCGTGCTGAACACGCACTTCTCCTTGTTATACGTGAGGTTGAGGAGAGTGACGGTGTGGAGAAATTTGGCAAGGTTGGCATCATGGTCCTGCTGTTCGTGGCCGAGTAGCAAGGCAGCGCAGAGTTTGGGGAGGATGTAGAAGCCGCCGAACTCCACGCCCTGGACAGTGAGAGTGGCGATGCAGTACCCCCGTATCGCCACGGAGTGGGACCCGGAGGCCAGGGAGATTCTCTGGTTAGCGGGGTGTACCGCGAGGGAGCAGCACCTTACCGTATCGGGGTGAATGAAGCTCACAGTGCTCCCGGAATCCAGCATGCAGGAGATCTCGTGCCCGTTGACCTTCACTTTAGTTGAAGCAGTCGCGAGGATGTGTGATCGAGACTGGTCAATCATGACCGAGGCAAGACGCGGCTGGTCGTTGGTGGTTGCAGGCGATGAGCGGCCGGATGAGCATGGGTCCTGAGTCAGATAAGATGGCAGCACCCACGGGCCGCACGTGTCGTGGGGGAAGCAAGATGGCAGCGCCCGTTGGTCCTGAGAGGAACAAGATGGCGGCGCCCGTTGGTCCTGGGAGGAACAAGATGGCGGCGCATACGGGCTGCACGTGTTGCGAGTCGGGCAAGATGGCAGTGCCCACTGGCTGCACGTGGGGCTGCCGGGACAATAGCGGCGATTGAGCAGGCCTGGCACACTGCAGTGAAATGTCCCTTCTTGCTACAGGCCTTGCATCCTCAAGCAGACAACCTGCTCCGCGCCGGGCAGCGCTGTTGGGGTGTTTTGACTGCCCACAGAAGGAGCATTTGGGCCCTCCAGGGTTGGTTGGCTGCCGCGCGGCACAGGCGTCGAATTGGCTGAGGACGGTTCACGATGGGGCGGCTTTCTGCGGAGTGCACAATGCATGGGGGGTTGGGCTGCGCGGTTGGGGGCATAGGCCTGAATGTTGCGTGATGCGACCATAAGTGAAAGCGCTAGACTTTTGGTCGCCGCGAGGTTGAGCGTGGCCCCCTCTAAGAGGCCCTAATGGATGTAGTCAGATCCTATGCCCGTAATAAATGCATCTCTCATTTGCAAATTTGAGTGTTCCGTGGCCAAAATGGCCTGACAGTCACAGTCTCTAACTAGGGGGAGCAGGGCGCGCCAGAAATCTTCCACCGACTCACCGGGAAGTTGTCGCCGCGTGGAGAGGAGGTGCCTGGCATCGAGTGTGTTCGTCCGCTGAGCATAGTTTTCCTTCAGTAGCGCCATGGCCTCTGCGTAGGTCGGCGCGTCCTGGACAAGTGGAAAGACGTTGGAGCTCAGCCGCGTGTTAAGGATCTGGAGCTTCTGTGATTCTGGAATTTCGGCTGGCACAGACCCGATGTACACTTCAAAACAGGCTAGCCAATGTTCAAATTCCTTTTTGGCGCTGTCTGCTTGAGGATGCAGCTGCAGGCGATCCGGCTTGATGCAGAGGTCCATCTTCTGAAAAACTCAGTGTAATAAATTGGTGCACAATCAATTACACAAAGATAAGAGAAGGATGTAATCGAGGCTTTATTACACTTGAGATGTGTGGCCTCCTACAGCCAGCAGCTGACGAAATGGCTGCTGTATGGGAGCACACATATTTATACTCGGCCTACTGGGCGGAGCCAACAGGCAGGGATCTACCCCCTTACCTGTAGTACAGGGGCCATACCATAAAGCACCTATATCAACATCCTATATATGCAATATATAAATCAGTGGTGACTACCACACACTTACACTGCCCATGTCCCCTAATGTTCAACCACAGCCTCCATCCGGGTGACCCCTCCCTTTACTCCTTCAGTAATGGTGTGCCTCATATTCTGGTGACAGTGGAAACCTTGTGTGGCTCCATGGCCGTGAGGCTCAAGCACTGCCTATATCTGCCTCTTCCCCTGAACCATGCTCGGATACTGAACCTGGGTATAGCTGAATTCTCATTGATGATGAACAAGTGATGGGAAGCTCAAGGTCTCCAGGGATGTGAGGGGACACATATGCTCTCAGAGGCAAAGAAGGATGCCAGTCGGACAATCAAGATTGAACATCACAGCATTTCCTTCCTGTCCAGTAACTACATTCCAAACAACAGGGTAGCCATTGAATGACCAAGCACTTTAACAATGAGTTGCAACCCTAACCGTAACCCTGCCCCCAACTCACATGATAATTGTTGGTATGATTATGTAGGAGCAGAGAAGGTTGATGTGCTGACATGTTGTAGGATACAGAGTGGAATGAGGCAATGCCCGTTTATTTGTAAGTGGAGGCAAAAGGAGGGAGGGAGGGAGATGGTGTCAAACTTAGACTCTGTTGTACAGGTGAGCGTGTTTGTGGTTCAATGAGTCCTGATGCCTCCTTCAGTACAGAGGATCCTCTCTGTGTGCCATCCATGAAGTACTGCTGCCAACAGAACCAGGGCCTACTTGTCAGAAACATTAAGGTCCAGTAATCCTTTTTGAATGGCAAAGTTGCGAAGGGCACAGCAGGTTGAAACTATTCATGGCACATGCCCTGGAGACCCTCTAGGTTTGCCCAGATAACCCATTCATGAATCAGCCATGTGTTGTGCAGCTGATAAAGCAAAGCTGTGCCTGGTTTCCTGAAGGTAACTATGATAACATCCCAACTACACTAGTCCATGCGCCCATGTTTTCAACCCAAACCAGTAGTTGGCTGGTTGGCTCCTTGGAAATAAGAGGTGATTATTTTCCCCTGAGCACCGATGCCATGAGAGCCATACACAAACCAGAGCTCACATTGGACAAGTGGAAGTCCTCAAGTGAAGGTAACTGGTCCGATCTGAAAAGTTCTTACAAGGTGGCCCCAAACAAGACTCAACATTTTTACGTTCGCTGCTTTTCCACAATTGTACAATTCAGAAGGGTCAGTTATGGCAGGAGAAAGAAATAGCAGGAGAAGATGAAAAAGGAAAGAAGTATGAGAGGATGTTGAAGGGTTGCTATGTTCTTTATTATCCCAATGCTCTTCCGAGTGACCTCCTATCCTTCACCATTAAAAAACTTCAGCTTATTCAATACGCTCCTGATTATATTATCATACACTTGTGTCCCAATCACCTGCACTCTATTCTTTCCTGATACGCATTGCATTGTCAACCCAGTGACTCCGATTTCAAATTCTCATGTTCATGTTTAAACTCCCTCTAACTCTGTAACCTCCTTCATCCGGAACACCTTTCAGAATTCTGCATTCCTCTGATGTTCTTGTGCAAGTACACTTCCCCCCACCTCCCCACCCCCGCATCCACCCTTGGCCTGCGCCCACCACCTTGTTTCTTTGCACATGGTAGCCATGTCTTCAAACATCTTTAATAATCTTTATTATCACAAGTCGGCTTACATTAACACTGCAATGAAGTTACTGTGAAAATCCCCTAGTCACCACACTCCGGCGCCTGTTCGGGTGCACGGAGGGAGAATTCAGAATGTCCAATTCACCTAACAAGCACGTCTTTTGGGACTTGTGGGAGGAAACCATAGCACTCTTAGGAAACCCACGCTGAGACGGGGAGAACGTGCAGACTCTGCACAGACAAGCCGGGAATCGAACCCGGGTCCCTGGCGCTGTGAAGCAGCAGTGCTAACCACTGAGCAAAGTGCCACCCAATGTCCTGGAATTTTCTCCTTCAATATCTCATTTCTCCTTCCTACGTTTCTCTTCCCCAAAACCCACTTCTTTGACTAATTTTGGGCATCTCTGTTGAGACTGTTTTTTTCTCTATCCATTTTAGCCTTGTTAATCCTCTGTGGAGTATTTTTCTGAATTTTCTAAATATACACAAAGGACAATTGCAAATTTTGAGCTGAGAGTTGCTACCGACTGTGTTTGCTCCATTTCCTGCTGCAATAGATTAGTAATGACTGCCTGGTTGCCTGCTGAAGCATAACTTCCTCGTACCCTGCTCCTCTGTCATGTTAAGTATGATATCCTGGTGTGAAACATGGACATTCAGTGAGGCTTCCTTTACCCTTTTCCATAGCTTTATGTTGCTGTGTTTGTTGTTGCTGTTGCAGGTCCTCCTGTTGTGGAAGTCTCAGTGGCATCTTTCCCATGAATATTCCTGCCCATTAATATTAAATCCAGCCAAATATTGGCTCCAAAAATTCCCAGCATCAGAAAACTTAACTTAATGGAGGTGAGGATCCCGTTCTATATTGCTGCTCCAGGCTGCTACCTGTGCGTTAGCTCCTTGCTTTTCTGGGCAAACTTAATAATGATCAACTGAATCTGTGGCACAGTGCTTAGCACTGCTGCTTCACAGCACCAGGGACCCAGGTTCAATTACCACTTTGGGTGACTGTCTATGTGGAGTTTGTACATTCTCCTCGTGTCTGCGCATGTTTCCTCTGGGTATTCCAGTTTCCTCCCAGTCCAAAGATAATAATAATCTTTATTGGCACAAGTAGGCTTACGTTAACACTGCAATGAAGTTATTGAGAAAATCCCCTAGTCATCACACTCTGGCACCTGTTCAGGTACACAGAGGAAGAATTCAGAATGTCCAAATTACCTAACAGCATGTCTTTTGGGACTTGTGGGAGGAAACCAGAGCACCCGGATGAAACCCAAGGAAACCCACGCAGTCACAGGGAGAACGTGCAGACTCCGCACAGACAGTGACCCAAGCCGGGAATCGAACCTGGGACCCTGGAGCTGTGAAGCAACAGTGCTAACCAATTCTACCATGCTGCCCACATGTGCAGGTTAGATGGATTGGCCATGCTAAATTGCCCCTTAGTGTCAAAAGGTGTGTATGTTATGTTAAAGGGTTATTGGGATATAGCGGTGGAGTGGGTTTGGATTGAATACTCTCTCAAAGGGTTGGTGCAAACCTGATGGGCCAAATGGCCTCCTTCTGCACTGTAGGGATTCTATGAATGTTTCCAAGACCTTAGCATCTCTGCCTCAGATATTTATCAAACTTTCCCTGAAAATATTTAAAAACCTCAACCTGAAATGCCCAATATATGAAGATAGAATCATAGAATTTACAGTGCAGAAGGGGGCCATTCGGCACCAGCCCTTGGAAAGAGCATCCTACTTAAGCCCACACCTCCGTCCGATCCCCGTAACCCAGTAAACCCACACGTGTCACATCATGATGCATTTCCGCTGTAAATCTATTGTGGGATATTTGCACAAAACGCAAATTAGTAAATAGTCAATAATTTCATATTCCAATGGATTTCAAACACTTTAAAAATTATGAGTAAAATGAGACCTTTGGTGCAGAAAGAAGAATAATCTATCAAAAAACAAATAACATATTGTAGCATTTTAACCAGCAGATGCTTATAAATCAGCTTTGACTACTTGTCATACACTCTCAGATTCTTAGTCTTGACAGGTTAAATGATAGCAGGGCATTGACTGAATAAAGACATTGGTCCATTCAGATGGCATTGAGCTAGAAGTAATCTTCTATCAAGTAAGACCAGCAGCCAACAACAACCTGCCAGCCAAGACAGTTTGATTGCTGTTACTTTTTCCCTCTATTCTCAATAGAAAAGGAGATTTGACAGTTGCTCATTGCTTACTGTAGTTCACTGTATTATTAAGATAATCAGAGCATCTGCAATGTACTGACGTATCATTTCTTGCTGCAGCATCTCATTGATATCTGATTTCTAACTTGAAGATAAGTGAATTATGTGCATAATTGTGGCTCATGTTCATTTGAACTCTGTTCTCATAGAATCCCTATAGTACGGAAGGAAGCCATTTGGCCCATCGAGTCTGCACCGACCCTTCAAATGAACACCCTACCGAGGCCCAATTTCCTGTCCTACACCCGTAACCCCACCCAACCTTTGGACACTGAGGGACAATTTTGCATGGCCAATCCACCTAACCCACACATCTTTGGATTGTGGAGCACCTGGGGGAAACCCACGCAGAAACTCGTGGAGAATGTGCAAACAGTCACCCAAGATCAAAATCGAACTGAAGTCCCTGCTGCTGTGAGGCAACAGTGCTAACCACTGAGCCACCGTGCCACCCCTGCTTCAATATTTTGCCTCACCATATTTTGCCTCAGTATCTGCCTCAATATTTTGTCCTTACTAAAGGAATGTGCAAATTTGATTATTTACTATTTTAATGTATTGGGGTCTTTGTTTTCAAAGAGATAAAAATTGAGTCAAATTTTGAAATTGTATTTTGTGCATATTTGAGAAGATTAAGAACATTTCATCACACAGGATACTGAAAAATAATTCTTCATAAAGCTATCCCTTAATTCCAGGAATCAACTTAGTGAAATGCTTCCAATGCTATTATATCCCTCTTTGAATAAAAAGACCGAACATGTATGCAGTACTCTGGGTGGTGGTCCCACCAATGCCCTGTGCAGTTACAGGATCCATTAAAAGATCCATTAACATTGGGAAATAGGGCGAACTGACTTCTCTTAAGAATTTTGTGGGATGCTTTATTTAAAAAGTGAAGTTAAGGATGGGCAGCAAATGTTGTCCTAACCTGCAACACCCCCACATCCAATGAAGGCATTTAAAAAAGCAAGGGCATCCAGACCCCTCAGTAATGCAGAATTCTGCAGTCTCTCTGCTATGTTTTTATGATCTTCCTACCTAACCTCACATTTTCCCATATTATACTCCATCTGCCAAACGTTTCCCATTCACTTAATCTATCTATGTTCCTTAGCAGATTCTTTGGACCGGATTTTCATGGCCTGAGTTGAACTGAAATACGGGTCGGTAGTCAGTAGAAATGGCAACAATGGCAGGAATGTCATGTGGCCAGTCGTCCCATCTTCATTTCTGGCAATAGTAATATTAGTGAGGGCCATGACCTCCAAGCTCGCCCACTCTCCCAAACAGGCCAATTAATCTCATTAAGGGCTAGCTGAAGAAAGACAAGGACCATGGAGACCAGAAAATTTTTGAAAGATATTTATCATAGTTAAAGGTCTTCCCCCATTAAAATGAAAGTTGCAGCAGCCCTCACAGGTCAGAGGGGGAAGTCAGCGTCACAAATTTTTCCAGTTCAGTTGAGGGGGCTGTTTATGTCATCAACCTACTGGTATAGCGTGGGCATCAGGCAATGGGCAAGTAAAATAAAAGCAGAGTACTGAGAATGCTGAAAAATCTGAAATAAAAACAAAGTGCTGGATAAACTCAGCAGGTCTGGCAGTACCTGAGAGAAACAGAGTCTCAAGTCAAATATGACTCTTTTTTGAAACCCAAGGAACAAAGATGTTTGAACTCCACCTGAGCACCAGGAAAAGTACAGCTGGAAATGGGTGCTGCACTGCCAGAAATAAGGGCCATTGGGAATGTGGAGCTCCGGTCTATAGAGGGCAGATTAGTCAGCATCAGGAGGTCAGAGAAGAGGAACGAAGGGTACAAAGGAGAAGGCGATGCTGCCCTGAGAACAGGGTCCACAGTCAGAGGTTTAAAGAGACCTATAGATGACTGAAAATCAATGCTGAAGGAAACTGTGACTCTCTCGGCAGAAGTCACAAACATCTGTGTCCTCAACTGTGTGGACCTCTACGGCATCTCACAGGTGGACTGCACTTCAATGCAAAACCCAGCTGACCAATGCCCTCTTCACCAAGGCCAAACAACACATCAGCTTCACAACTCACAATGGCAGGCTCAGAAGATAATGGTCTCATACCTGGATTGGTCTGGTTGTGCCTTGCATGGGTTTCAGTCATTGCGATACTCCTTAAAGCGATTCTCCAGAGAGAGGTGAGGATGGTGAGGCCCTGAAAGGATTTGGGGGGAGGAGCACGGGTAAGAGAGGAGGAAGAATTAGAAGAAGAGAGAGATGACACTGAACAGAGAGTTGGCATTGCTGCACAAAAAGGTGACATATAAGGCAGCATAGTAGTACAGTAGTTAACACTATTGTTTCACAACGCCAGAGTTCCAGGTTTGAATCCGGCTTGGGTCAGTGTCTGTGCAGAGTCTGTACATTCTCCCAGTGTCTGCATGGGTTTCCTCCGGGTGCTCCGGTTTTCTCCCACAAGTCCCAAAAGACATGCTTGTTAGATGAATTGGACATTCTGAATTCTCCCTCAGTGTATCCGAACAGGCGCCGGAGTATGGCAACTAGGGGCCTTTCACAGTATTTCATTCCAATGACACTAATAAATTATTATTAGTACTCTAGCCACCTACTCCTGCCCCCTCCCTTCTCTCCCTCACAGGTGCCAGGCCTCAGACTTCCCTATGTCATCTCAGCTCCTTCTGATGCAATGGAAGGCTTTGGCACAAAATCTCAATCTCAGGGCAACCAGCAGATTCAGTGAGGCGGTGGCATAGTGGTATTGTCACTGGGCTAGTAACACAGAATTCGGGGATTGGGGTTCAAATCCCACCACAGCAGATAGTGAAATTTGAATCCAATTAAATCTGGAATTAAAAGTCTAATGGTGACCAGGAAACCATTGTTGATTGTCGTAAAACCCCATCTGGTCCATTATCGTCCTTCAAGGAAGGAAATCTTGCCTGGTCCATATGTGACTCAAGATCCACAGCAATGTGGTTGACTCTTAAATTACAGTTAAAGGATGGGCAACAAATGCTGTGACTACATCGTATGAATGAATAACAAAAAGATTGACGGCTGTTGTGGGTGTCTGAACAAGTCCCCCACTTCACCTGATCTCCATTTTGGCCTCCATTGCAATTAAGGGTTAACAAAATCTGAACTTCAGTCAGTTTCCCACTGGAGGTGGGTTTCTGATACAAAAACAGGCTCAACTCTTGTAACGAAAATCCAACTCTTTGTGTCCTCCTCACAATTTGCTGTCCCACCTATCTTCAGGCAGGTGATGTTAATGATGGAAAGAATATGAAGTCAGAATAAAGCACTGTTCGAGGTCAAATAGTCAGTTTCAACCAAAAATAAGATGGAGAATAGAATCAATGGCAAAGAATTTGTAGCAAGTTGACAGCATCAGTCTTCTCATGTTTAACTGATCCAAGCAGTGAGACAACACACTGCCTGACCAAATAGATTGCCTTCTCTCACATCCCCAGTATCTGCCATTTCCTAGATTCCAATTTATTTACGTTTTTTCTGGATGTCTGTGTCCATACCCCATTGACAGCCCTCTATCCTAGTATCAATCTCGTGGAATTCCCAATTTGCCCCAAATTATCTATTTAAATTATTTTCCATTGTTGTTTCAATGTTCGCTTGCGAGTGTTTTTATCCCTATTTAGTTAATTATAGCTCATCGTTGTTGCAACAGTGATTTTTTTTATTTCTGAAGAATTTGTGCTCATTTATGAAGGAATCATTATTGTTCTCACATTATTCCAGCTGCTTCTGAATTTTCATTGAACTCCCTTCCTTTCTGTATAACTTAACACCACTTGTTTCAACTCCTCCACCTCTAAATCATCAGACTACTTGCCTGACATGCAATGTTGGACAAACAGAATTGTTTTCCTATTTAATATTTCATAATAATTTTGGCTTTGGTTCCTTTGAACAAACTACATTACTTAACCAATGTTTCATCCCTCTCCCTGGCAACCATTTGAGGTTGAACCAGGCTGTTCACAACCTTGGTGTCATATTTCACCTCGGATGAATTTATGACCATGTATTTCCTCCCCCACTGAGGCCACTTATTCCTATCATGCATCAGCTCATCTTCTGCTGAAACAGCCATTCCTGCCACTGTTCCCTCGAGACTTGTCTATTTCTAACACACTCCTGGATTGCTTTTTAAAAATAAATTTAGAGTACCCAATTCATTTTTTCCAATTAAGGGGCAATTTTTGGTGGCCAATCCACCTACCCTGCACATCTTTGGGTTGTAGGGGCAAATCCCACGCAAACACGGGGAGAATGTGCAAACTCCACATGGACAGTGACCCAGAGCCGGGATCGAACCTGGGACCTCGGTGCTGTGAGGCAGCAGTGCTACCACTGCGCCACTGTGCTGCCCTATACTCCTGGATTGCTAACTACATTCTACCCTCTGTAAACTGAGGTCATCCAAATATCTGCTGCTCAATTATTCATACAAAGTCACACACATCCATCAGGCCTGTGCTTGCTCACCTACATTGGATTGCCCCATGTCCCAGGTTGATTGTTTCCAGGACATGTAATTTGGACCTTTAACATCACAGGTCCCCAGCACCACCACACCCATTTACAGATTCCATACCATACCAAAGTGTCCCTTGAATGAAGTCTGTGGATCTCAAGTCCTCAAGTAATGTGATTCTTCCCCCATTTCACATCGAATCATAGAACGGTTACAGCATGAAGGGGGCCTGCCATATCTGTCCTGGCTCAATTCACGTGGCGTAGTCCCTTCGCTCTATACCCTGAAAATTATTCCTTTTCGAATAACCCAATTCCCTCTTGAATGCCTCAGCTGAACTTGCCTTCACGACACTCTCAGACAGCGCATTCCAGATCTAAACCACTTGCTGCATGAAAATGTTTTTCCTCATCTCACCATTGTTTCTTTGGCTAATTATCTTAAATCTGTGCCCTCCCATTCTCAATCTTTCCACCAATGGGAACCGTTTCTCCTTATCTCCTCTGTTCAGACCCCACACAGTTTTGAATACCTTTCTCTTCTCCAAGGAGAACAGTTCCAATTTCTCCCATCCATTTACATAACTGAAGTTCCTCATCCTTGGAAGATTCTTGGGAATCTTTTCTGAACCCTCTTGAATCTCTTTACAGCGTTTCGAAAGAGTGATGCTCAGGGCTGGGCACAACACCCCAGTTGGGGCTCACCCAGTATTTTAGACAAATTTAACATAACATCCTTGCATTTGTACTCCTATCTATAACACTTAGAATGCCTTGTGCTTTATTAACTGCTCTCTCAACCTGCCCTGTCAGCTTCAATGATTTCTACAGAGATCCATCTGCTCCTCGCTGTCACCTCATCAAGAAGTCAAGCAAATTAGTGAAATGCAAATCTGTGCTGGCTCTCCTTAATTAATCCTTAATTAATTCATTTTGTTCTTAATATCATTCTTAAAAGCTTCACCACCACGTATTTTTAATATTTTTCCCTCTTCCCCCTTTGTAGTTCAACCTTTGGAGATGGCCTCGACAAACCATTCAAGGATCATGTTCAATAGGGGAATGGTTTGTAGAGGGGGAAAGAAACCTTTACAAAGAGTGGAAATATGTGTGCTGCCCTGCTTAATGTTTTGTGTGGTTTCATTATCAAATCATGGAATGCTATTAATTCACTAGCAGTCATCAGATAACTAAGAAAAGCAGAATTTACAATCCAATGGATGGAAAGGGAGGTGATATGTGGTGGAGGGATTATTTGAGAACTGAGTGCGCCACATCTGGGGCGTCATTCTCCGACCCCCCGCCGGGTCGGAGAATGGCCGTTGGCCGCCGTGAATCCCGCCCCCGCCGAAGTCTCCGGTACCGGAGATTGGGCGGGGGCGGGAATCGGGCCGCGCCGGTTGGCGGGACCCCCCGTTCAATTCTCCGGCCCAGATGGGCCGAAGTCCCGCCCAGAAATTGCCTGTCCCACCGGCGTAAATCAAACCTGGTATTTACCGGCGGGACCAGGCGGCGTGGGCGGGCTCCGGGGTCCTGGGGGGGGTGCAGGGCGATCTGACCCCGGGGGTGCCCCCACGGTGGCCTGGCCCGCGATCGGGGCCCACCGATCCGCGGGCGGGCCTGTGCCGTGGGGGCACTCTTTCCCTTCCGCCTCCGCCACGGCCTCCACCATGGCGGAGGCGGAAGAGACTCTCCCCACTGCGCATGCACGGGGAACTTTCGGCGGCCGCTGACGCTCCCGCGCATGCGCCGCATTTCCGCGCCAGCTGGCGGGGCAACAAATGCCATTTCCGCCAGCTGGCGGGGCGGAAGTCCCTCCGGCGCCGGCCTGGCCCCTCAATGTTGGGGCTAGGCCGCCAAAGATGCGGAGCATTCCGCACCTTTGGGCCGGCGTGATGCCCGTCTGATTGGCGCCGTCTTTGGCGCCAGTCGGCGGACATCGCGCCGTTGGGGGACAATTTCGCCCCTGATTCGGGGTGGAATAATAATAATAATATTAATCTTTTATTGTCACAAGTAGGCTTACATTAACACTGCAATGAAGTTACTGTGAAAATGTCCTAGTCACTATATTCTGGCTCCTGTTCGGTACAGAGGGAGAACTCAGAATGTCCAATTCACCGGAGCACCCGAAGGAAACCAAGCAGACACAGGGAGAATGTGCAAACTCTGCACAGACAGTGACCGAAGCAGGAATAGAATCTGGGATCCTGGTGCTGTGAAGCAACAGTGCTAACCACTGTGCTACCGTGCCGCCTCCTTACAATAATGCCATAACCAAAGTGACACAGGATGAATTCGAGAAAATCTTTGCATAAGGTCCTGAAGGCACTGATGGTTTTCTAAACATTTTGATTGTAGTTCAAACTATCTTTGTGGAAATATTTCATTAAAATGAATTTAATTTGAATCACTGGTGTTGTTTTCTCACATTTCACCACAATGGCCACCTATAACACCACCAGAGGTTTCCATTTTATACTCAGGTTGACCCCCATTGTTGAGCGGATTTTCATCCTTCAAAAGGTCAAATAATATGCCGTCATTTATGGTTCTTAAAGGCCGGAATTCTCCGGCCGTTCGCTGGCGACGGAATTCTCCGGCCGTTCGCTGGCGACGGAATTCTCTGGCCCCGCCAGCAGCGCACCGCCAAGTGTGGGTTTCCCGGCAGTGCGGAATTGCTTCAGTGGGAATTCCCATTGACAGCAGCGAAAGCAGAGAATCCTTCCGCCAGCAAAAAGCACGCCGCCTCCCACTGCCGAGAAACAGGCAGTTGGGCGGCTGGAGAAACACACCCAAAGAAACTAAGAAAAAATGATTTTGCTTACACCATCTCTCACAGACAGTTCCAATATGAGTGCTGTGAAATATGAGGTCCTAATGTCATGCCCCTTTGTCAGAGACTGAGAACCAAGAAATGTACTACACACTGCTCAAATTTCCATTCACTAGAATGGACATTACACACAATTTCAGCTGCTCCAATTATAATGATGGCACAAATCCATCTATGGAGTTGTCAAACAAACAGAAAGAAGCATCTTGAAGGTTGGTGTTGTGTTCTGTGACATAACCATTGTAATGATGTACACAGAACATATAGTTGTTTCACTATAAAGATGATTTATTAAACAAGCACATGGAAAAGATAACTGATGAACAATAATAAAGTTGGTGGCTACTAAATGAATTCAGAGAATTCTCCCGGAGCTACTCTAAGTGTGACTATCTTCTTGTACGACTTACTACCAACTGACGGGTGTCCACGTGATAGATCTCTGACACCACCTGCTGGTTGGAGGTCGTACCGATAACTATGTACACTGATCGACAACGATATACATTAATGTGTACATGCATATCAACACAGTTGGCTCAATCCTTAAATTACGGACATAAAACCAAAAGGTCATTTTTTTTATATACCATAGATCACAGAATATAAGTCGACCTTTGATGAATGTTCAAAAAATACTGTTGGAGGGGCAAAATTCCATTGTCGTAAAAATGAGCGCAGAAGTTTTGATTCATCGTGACTAATCCATGTCTATACAAAGTAAAGCAGGCAACACCTAAACTTTCTGCTGCCAGTTGATTATAATGATTGTGGCATGTCGCCCACTGTTGTGCAGCTGTATGCCTCGGGGGGGGGGGTCAAGTTTGTACAAAGCCAACACGACTTAAAGCTAACCTGCACATCTTAAATGCATTCTGGCTGCAGCAGGGACAGGAAATGGGAAAGGAGAAAAGCTGGAGGATCCTGGGAAAATGGTGCAACAGGGCAGAGGGCATATGCTAAAATTCTCCAATGCAGCACTGGCGTTCTTGGTGGAAAGAAGTCCACTTCTCTTCAGTGGCCAGGAGGTCCTCCAATCTGAGAAGGCAGTGGGGGCAGGTAGTCATTGAGATCAATACCAACGTTCTTCTCCTGAGGACATGGTTACAATGCCACAAGAAGTTCAATAACCTCACAAGAGTGGTCAAAGTCAGTACATCTTCACATGACATTTCCTTACAAATAAACCACAAGCCTCTCACACTGCTGCATCCACCATCTCCCAAAAATCTCTAATTCCGACTAATTTCACACATTCATAGGCTCGTCCCACCTTACACACATAGTCATGCTGAAAGGTGCACACTTAAACCTCACAGTTTGACACACTGTCAGCTATTCAACTGTGACAGGTGGCCTTAGCACCTGAAATTATGAAGTGCTTCGAGAGGTAGGTCATGAGACATATGAACTCTATAATTTGCTCCACTGTAATTTGCATACCGCCAGAATCGGTCCATAGCAGACGCTATCTCCCTGGCCCTATACTGATCCCTGGAGCATCTCAACAGCAAGGACTCCTACGCCAGACTCCTATTCATTGACTACAGCTCCACGTTCAACACCATAATCCCAGCCAAGCTCATATCCAAATTCCAATACCTAGGACTTGGCTCCTCCCTCTGCAACTGGATCCTCGACTTCCTGACTCATAGACCACAATCAGTGAGGATAAACAACAACACCTTCTCAAAACTGGGGTCCCACAAGGCTGCGTACTTAGCTCTCTACTATTCTCCCTATACACAC
Source organism: Scyliorhinus torazame (assembly GCF_047496885.1). Lineage (NCBI taxonomy): Eukaryota > Metazoa > Chordata > Chondrichthyes > Carcharhiniformes > Scyliorhinidae > Scyliorhinus > Scyliorhinus torazame. Next base: position 170,993,067 of record NC_092710.1, read on the forward strand.
GTGACTGTGTGGCAAAATTCGGCTACAAATTTGCTGATGATATGAATATAGTGGGTCGGATCTTGAACAACGATGAGCCAGAGTACAGGACGGCAATAGAGAACCTAGTGGCATGGTGCAATAGCAACAATCTCTCCCTCAACATTGTCGTGGTAAGCACAGTGAGATAGCACGGGCTGCAACTGATTGCAGCTTTACCTGAGAGATATTCCACACCTTGAAGTTAGTTCAATATGGTTTAGTGAACCTGTCACACAGTTAGCTCAACCCTCTGTGAGTTCGACTCTCTGCTAACCTAGTGTGATTAATCTGTCTGACTGAACCAGACTGGCTCTTAGCCACGTGCTGTAGGAGTTCTATGATATGTTCACCCTGACTCACACTGTAGATGTCACTAGTGGAAAGAGGCGGAATGTGAGTGCCTCGTGCCTTTTATTGTGGGAAACCACCCCCAAGTGTTCTGCCTGCTGATTGGTTATGTCCTGTTATCTGTATTCATTAGCTGCCTGTTTGTATCTCATTATGTGCATGTCTGCATATCATGACATCTCCCCTTTTGAAATGTTTTTCTATGGCCTATGTGAAAGTATTTACATGTGTAGGCTGCAAAACTAACTTATTTACATACAGTAGCAGATGGGAACATATGTCCATGTGAAAACAGGTGTCTAAGGTGCAAAAACAGAACATAGCAAAGAAAACAAGTGTTCATAAGTTCAGTCTCTGGGGCTTGCGTCTGATCCTGGTCGACCGCCGGAGAGGTGGTGGTGGGGACGACGGCGCCTTGACAGGCGGGATTGAAGCCGGACTGGTGGCCTCGTGGTTCGAGGTATCAGGAGGTGCCGCAATAACGGATGGAAACAATGAAGAGTGTGGTTGCGGGCGGGCAACTTTACACAGTGCCCGTCTGTTGCACCGCACAACAGAGCCATCAGCCATATGCACAACATACGATTGGGGAGCAGCCTGTCGAACAACAACAGCTGCAGCTGACCAGCCTCCATCAGGTAGCTTGATCCGAACAGCATCCGCTGGGAGTACCACAGGCAAATCGGTGGCATGAGCATCATAGCCCTGCTTTTGCCGGTCCCTGAACTTCTGCACCTTCTGCAGAACCGGGAGGTGATCCAGGTCAGGCAAGTGTATGGCTGGAAGAGTCGTCCGCAGGTCCCTGTTCATCAGGAGTTGAGCCGGTAACATGCCGGTAGACAGAGGGGTTGCCTTGTACGCAAGCAGCGCAAGGTTGACATCAGAAGCAGAATCCACGGCCTTGCAGATGAGCTGCTTCACTATGTGCATCCCTTTCTCAACCTTCCCGTTGGACTGTGGGTAATGCGGGCTGGAAGTGACGTGATGAAAATGATACACCTGGGCAAATCTTGACCATTCATGGCTGCTGAAGCAAGTACCATTTTCACTCATGACAGTGAGTGGAATACCATGCCTGGAGAATGTCTCCTTACACAGGCCTTGATGACGGTCTTGGGTGTGATGTCCAAGAGCTTCACAACTTCTGGTAGTTAGAAAAATAATCAATGATTAACACATAACCACGACCATTGGCATGAAAGAGGTCGATGCCCACCTTGGACCACAGGGACGTCACGATTTTGTGCTGCTGAAGCGTCTCCTTGGCCTGTGCTGGCTGGAAGCGTTTACAGGTCGGACAGCTGAGGACCATATTTGAGATATCCTGACTAATCCCAGGCCAGTAGACAGCTTGCCTGGCTCTGCGTCTGCACTTCTCGACACCCCGATGTCCCTCAGGGATTTGCCGGAGCATCAAGCTCAGGAGACTGTGTGGAAATACAATCCGGTCCAGCTTGTGGAGGATGCCATCAACCACCGTCAGGTCGTCCTTCACATTGAAGAATTGAAGGCACTGCCCTTTTTGCCAGCCATTGGCGAGGTGGCGCATGTCACGCTGCAGAAGAGGATCTTTGGCTGTCTCCTCGCGAATGCGAATCTCCTTTTCATCCGATGCCGGGAGGTTGCTGGCCCACTGTTGCACCTGTGATTCGATCTGTTGGACGAATGCCGGCGGGTCAGCAGGCAAGGTTATGGAGCGGGACAAGGCATCCGCAATAATGAGCTTCTTGCCAGGCGTGTACACGAGTTCAAAGTCATACCTCCGGAGTCTGAGGAGGATGCGGTGCAGCCGGGGCGTCATGTCGTTCAGGTCCTTGTGGATAATGCGAGCCAGAGGCCTGTGGTCCGTCTTGACAGTGAACGTCAGCAGGCCGTAGACATAATCGTGGAAATTGAGAATTCCAGTAAGCTGGCCCAGGCATTCCTTTCCAATTTGGGCATACCGCTGCTCGGTGGGTGTCATTGCCCGTGATGCGTAGGCAACCGGTGCCCAGGATGAGGAGTCATCGCGCTGGAGCAACACTGCACCGATGCCATCCTGGCTCACATCTGTCGAGATTTTTGTTTCCCTGTCAGGGTCAGAAAATGCCAATACAGGTGCAGTGTGGAGCTCCAACCACTCTGCTTGATGAGCTGCTTGCCACTCAAAGGCAGTGGACTTTTTCACCAGGTGCCTGAGGGCCGTGGTGTGTGAGGCCAGGTTTGGGATAAACTTGCCCAAGAAGTTTACCATGCCTAGAAAATGCAGCACCGCCTTCTTGTCTTCAGGGGTCTTCATGGATTCGATGGCCTTGACCTTGTCTGTGTCCGGGCGCACACACTGCTGAGATATCTGGTCACCTAAGAACTTAAGTGTCGACATGCCAAAGCGACACTTGGCCCTGTTCAGCTTGAGGCCATTGGCATGGACACAGCGGAATACCTGCTGGAGACGAGAGATGTGCTCTTCGGGGGTCGTGGACCATATGATAAAGTCATCCACATACGCACAAGCCCCTTCAATGTGTATCCTCACTGTGGATTCTGGGAATGAATGGCGTGCGGTGCTGCCCTCCAATGCCCTCCATCATCTGCTCCATACACATTGCACCACATTCGCTGACATGTTTCTGACTCTTGCAGGACAGGTGGTATTTAACTAAGAACAGAAAAAGCTAACCTTAGTGGGTGTGGATACATTACATTCCTCATCCCCATGAAGGTATCGATGCTGAAAAATCATTTGTGTGGTCACAAAACAATTGAGGATGAGGTTATGTTCCTACCTAAGCCACCTTCTCACATCCCAATTCACCCTCATCCTGCAATCTGTAATAATTTACAAGCCGCAGTTCGTATAGCCATATATCAACTTCTTCGGCCCTTCCCTCACTCGAACACTACCCTTGCATCTTTATGCATTCAGCTACCCAAGAACAATCACATGGTCAGACAGAGGTGTGAGAAGCTGAAATCATAGAAGAAGAGGCTGGTGAGGAAGAAACCCCATTACTCTGTCTCACTTGCATCCAGCAGTTCAGATATTAGCACTGTGCGAACTTGGGAGGGTAGCAAAAGGCTGGGACCTGCATGTGGTGAGTCACCGGGTATATGTGAGTCGCAGCTATGCCAGGAAAGAAAGGATAGCATGATTGCCAGTTCCCTGAAGGACTACAGAGGACTGAAATGGAGAAATTGTTTGGCGGTGTATAGAATAAGATTGATCGACTACATACAGAAATGCTTTGTGCATTGACAGGCTTTCCAGAAAACCTGCTACCAGTGTCGAAGAGCACCGAGGAGTCTGGCTTCAGCACAGGGCTTTGCTCAGAGCTTGGAGCCCATACTGTCCAGCATGGAAGTGGTGGGCAACACCATGAGCACGGTTGTGGTCCAGACTCTGGTGTAACTTGTGACAACCAATGTCTCACTTTTCATTGCAGCACAAGCAGAGGCCACATAATGTCTCAGTGCTGCAATGAAAGTTCAGACTAAGATCATGAAATCTCAGCTTGTTGCCATGCTGGTTCAGAACTGCAAATACAAGCACTTAAAGGAGTCACCACTGCCACTCCGTCAATGCCCCTGTTGTTACCCTCAGCCAGCCAGTCCAGACCCATTTCACCTACATCAAGGTGGTGCAGTCCAGTGCCAATTCTCAATTATCTCAAGGTCATCATGCTGTTTTTATCAATGAAAGTTAGCAGCCTTCTACCATGCTGCAACCATTAGGATAGCACCACAAAGAAACGCTAGGATAGTCAAACACAGGTCCAACACAGGCACTATGGGAATAAAAAAGGATGATTTCTTGTCTATTTTATGGTGTAATGATTGATACGATGGAAAGAATTAGTATAGAATTGTTGTTTGTGCTGGTTTCTATTTCAGAATTGTGACCGAGTGCACTGTGATGGTTGATGGTCTGAAACAAAGGATCATAAAGTGTGGGACAATTGTATAATGAGGTTGCATTCAGGAGTGAAATGGGACTCTTTTGGATGGCTCATTTGGAATGTGAATGTGCCGGCTGCCTCCCCCCTTCCTCGTCCTGCTCCTGAGCTGCTCACTGTATTCTTGGTGGCAATGGTTGTGCCATCTTGATGGTCAGGTTGCAGAGGATGCAGCAGACCACCATGAGTCAGCAAACTTTGATAAGTACTTAAGGACTGTTGAGGCAGCTAAGCCATTGCTTCAGCATCCCAATCATCAGCTCGATGATATTTCTCATGGTGCTATGTCTCTCCTTGTGTGCAAACTGACTACATGTGGTTGGATTACAGAGGGGAGAAATTAGCTAACCCCCACCCTCCTCCGGTACCTAACAGCCACCTTCTAGCTTGGTATAGTGGCCGAAAGACAAATGGAAAAGCGGACAGGTGCAGAATAAATACATCAACCAGGATTATGTCAGACTGTTTGGAGTCATACCCATGCTTTGGAGAACCAATGGAGAACTCCCATCAGTTCTATGGCAGGAGCCCAATGGAATTAAGTACTTAACTGGCCACCGTCATGCCTTCCCCATGACTGAGGTCTCTTTCTGATGCTAATGCATCTTCATAGGCAATGGCTGCATTGTCCATGTCCTCCTCGAAGGCTACAGGTCAGGTGACAAGAGGTTACATATTTCTGTGAGCTCCTCCTAGGTGAATTGTAGGTGACTCTGTCCTCATGGGTCAAGTGTAAGCAAGAGAGATGCTCCAGGAAAACCCCTTCTCTCCCTCCTCCTCTTCTCTCTGCAAGCAACTATTTGTAAATTCATTTACGGGATGTGAGCATGGCTGGTTAGGCCAGCATTTGTTGCCCTTCAGAAGGTGGTGATGAGTTGCCTTCTTGAACTGCTGCAGTCATTGAGGTGTAGGTACACCCACTGTGCTGTTAGGAATGGTGTTCCAGGATCTTGCCCCAGCGACAGTGAAGGAACGGTGATATAATTCCAAATCAGGATGGTGGGTGACTTGGATGGGGACCTCCAGGTAGTGGGGTTCCCAGATATCTGATGCTCTTGTCCTTCTAGATAGTAGTGCTCGTGGGTTTGGAAGGTGCTGTCTAAGGAACCTTGGTGAGTTACTGCAATGCATCTTGCAGATGGTGCACACGGCTGCCACTGTTCGAAGGTGGGTTTGAATGTTTGTGGAAGGAGTAGCAATCAAGCGGGCTTCTTTGTCCTGGATGGTGTCGAGCTTCTTGAGTGTTGTTGGAGCTGCACTCATCCAGGCAAGTGGATAGAATTCCATTACACTCCTGACTTGTGCCTTGTAGATGGTGGACAGTCTTTGAGGTGAGTTACTCGCCGTAGGCTTCCTAGCCTTTGACCTTTGGTAACCACAGTATTAATATGGCTAGTCCATTTCAGTTGCTGATCAATGGTAACCACCAGGATGTTGATTATATTATTTGTTGCCTCTGCACTATCTCCATTTCATGGTGCAGTGAAAGGTGGCTACTACCCTAGCACTTATCTCTGGAAGCAAATTATGGCGGGACGGTGGCACAGTGGTTAACACTGCTGCCTCACAGCACCAGGGACCGGGTTCAATTACAGCCTTGGGTGACTTGTATGTGTGGAGTTTGCACTTTCTCCCTGTGTCTGTGTGAGTTTCCTCTGGAAGCTCCGGTTTCCTCCCAGAGTCCAAAGATGTGCAGGTTAGGTGGATTGGCCATGATAAATTACCCTTAGTGTCCAGAGATGTACAGGTTAGGTTAAGGAGATAGGGCAAGGAAGTGGACCTAGGTAGGGTGCTCTTTCAGACGGTCAGTGCAGGTTCGATGGGCTGAATGGCCTCCTTCTGTGCTGTGTGAATCCTATGGGGATACTATGGGGACGGGTCCTCCATGTAGCTTTGTGTATATTCTGCCGTGTGTTTTTAAGACAAGGTGAGGTACAAAGTGGCAGCACTGGGTTCAAATCTGCGTTGCACACCAACAAATTTTGAAATCGGCAAACTTTGTATACTTCTGGCTCATGCACACACTAACACTAAGATGGTGTTTAACAGGTATCACAATGGAAGTGAGCTCGCGCAGTGAGGATTCCATTTTCATCTGTTTTTGAAAACTCACCACTATTCTTCGAAGTCCCCCTATACCAAAAAGGGCCGACATTCTATATGGTGATCAGGGATTCTCACTCCCCGACTCCGATGCAAGCTTCAGTGGGTGCTATTGAGGTCAAATTATGTTTTCAAGTTATCCCCCGGTATAACCCATGCCTTCACCGAAGGTTTCATCTACTTACCACGTAGTAGCATCGATCCTGGGTCCCGCATTGCTAAGTAAGTAAAGTAGACTTTGGAATAACCACTGTTTCAGGTTAAAACTTTCAAGTTATTTTATTATTATATATTTCTTCCTCTTTTTAAAAGATGCAATCACTGTCTTTACAGAAAATTAAAAAGATCTTGCTCTGGATCCTTCTGGTTGGTTGAAGGGACCTTCAGGCCCAACTTGACAATCAATCTTCTTTAAAGTCTGGTCATCTTTAGATGTATTCGCTGATGAGCTCAGTTGCTGTGTCCTATCTTTCCCATGTACAGAGCTGTGAGAGCTATCTCTGAGCTGAATCTGCCTACTCTTTAAATTATTCCTTAGATGTATTAGCTATTTTAGCTCGGCTGCTATGCCCTGTCCATTCCCCATGGCCGAGCTGACTGTAATCTGTCTCTGCTTCTCCCCTCTCTCTCTCTGAGCTCTGGTTGTCGTTCTGGTTCTGGTGCTTCCTGCCCTGGTCTCTTGGTTTATATTCGCTTTCTAACAATTACGTTTTTATGATGTTATTGTAAAGTAACTCTTATTTTCTTTGATTGTAAAAAGTATCTTTTGATCTAAACCTTTTAATCCAACTAAGTATTGATTTTGATATGACTTCATCTCATAGATCTGATTACATTGTTTCCTTTGTGATGTTCAAAATGCTTTAGTTTCAAGAGGTGTTACTTTTAATTCCTGTCATTTCTATAGTTTTATTTTCCAATTGTGTCCTCAGCTCAATTTTGACTTTGATTTTGGCTTTGAATTATGTTTCTCGTAGACTGATAAACCTGGTATTAGCAAATGTTCACACCTAGAACCTCATCCTTTCTTTTCCAGATCCTTACTAAGATAGTTACTTTCAATGAAGGTGTGAGCCATTGTTTTTGGCTTCATTCAAAATCCTGTTTGTCTTGTTTGCTAAGCCTGCTTGACCAAGGATATCTGCATTTTACAATCCTTCCCTGGCAGCTGCTGTTAACCCTTTGTGGGATCTTTCCCTGTATCCTCTCATGTTTCTCTCAGACCAGATATTGCCAGACTTCCATGTTTCAAATGACACATCTTTCCATATTTCCAATAACACATCCCAAAATGACACCAGTATTACATACGTTATACATACAAATTTTTTGGCCTTTGATGAAGACAGATGAGATTAATGAAGGACATGCAAGGCATTAAAATTCCCACACTAGGAAGAAAGCACTTGCATGTATCATATCGCAAGGCACTTTACAGCCAGTGGGTTGTTTTCAGTTGCACTGTTAAGTCAATGAATGTAGCTCAGTCCAAACAAGTCAAAAATAAAAGGACTAGATAATCAGTTTTTGGTAGCTTTAGATGAGGGATTTATGCTAGCCAAGATACTGGGAAAACTAACTGATCTTCTTTGAATAATGTTCTCATGAGGAAGCAGACAAAAAAAGATCAAAACCCACTAATCTAAAACGAGTTTACTGTATGTAAACCGATACGTTGCTTAATATACATGAATATTCAACATCAAATGGTTGGATTGATCATTTTAACTTTCCACAATGGTATAAACAGTATTTTGTAATTTCTATGCATTATACAACCTGGCTGCTTCGCCATTTCATTCCATGGATAGGAAGATCAGATGGGGTGTCTAAGGATGGATATTTTGATACTGCCTGTTTTACATCAGCGGAAAAAGCCCCCTTGGAGCATGCATCATGACAAAAAAAAGTAATTTCTATTCTAGTTTATACACATTTGACCAAGTTGAATTTCTATAAGCTTTAATACTGGGTGCATTCACTGCCAAGGTCCAGTATTGAGGGACAGCACTAGCATTGAAAATAGTCAGGCTCACCAAGACCCAATAATTATAACACAAACCTGACATCAGTAAACCACACAAACAGGTGAATAGGAACAAAATGAGAAAGTAGAAAAGGGTTTAGCAGCCACTTCAGGAACATGCTTTTGGGACATAGCGTGAATGAGAGGTAGTAATATATTAGGGCAGCACGGTAGCACAAGTGGATAGCACTGTGGCTTCACAGTGGCAGAGTCCCAGGTTCGATTCCCCGCTGGATCACTGTGCGGAGTCTGCACGTTCTCCCCGTGTCTGCGTGGGTTTCCTCCGGGTGCTCCGGTTTCTTCCCAAAGTCCAAAGACGTGCAGGTGAGGTGGATCGGCCATGATAAATTGCCCTTAGTGACCAAAAAAGGTTAGGAGGGGTTATTGGGTTACGGGGATAGGGTAGAAGTGAGGGCTTAAGGGGGTTAATGGGCCGAATGGCCTCCTTCCGCACTGTATGTTCTATGTGACAACTTAATTTTTGCCAATTTATTCAAGTACAAATAGTTACTGTTGTAAGCGTTTCATAGTCTGTTAAATTGGTAATTATTATCTTATATCTTAACACTTTTTATTAGAACATTTGACCAAGAAAATCAATACGCTTTGATCACCAACAGCCTACTTATCTAATATTTACCTTTTACCATTTTAAAACTGTGGTACTTTGAGAGATAATTTATTACCAGGTACACATTGATGAACAGTGAGACGGCAACAGTTCTCCAAGCCACTGAGGCATGTAACGAGCTAAAATTGGAGTACAAATTTGATAATCCAATTATATTTGTCATTAGAAAATTATAATGGATTACCATCATGATGAGGTATTTTGAAAGTCAAATTTGCATTGCAAATACATTGTGAATAAAATGTCAGTGCTTTTCCAGTTAATCAGCATCACTGTCATTTTTACTAATAATCAGTTCAAAGCACAGTTGCTAGGGTGAAATTCAATTATTGGAACAGTTAGGGCTGTACTGTCTATTAGCACTGGTTCACATCACTGCACATAACCACAGCTTACAGCTTCAGGCATTGTCGAACAGAACCCAATCATTTTATTTTTATTCAGAATTTATGTACCTACCAACAGAGTTGCAAATTACGATAATGAATTGTCACCAAACTCCGCTGTTAAGTGTTGATTCTTAGCAAAATCTTTTTACAATTCTTGGACTTCTACAAATCTTACTTTAAAATGCCACAATTTCTTTTAAAGAAATAACAGTCCAATTTTCCTTGGGGATAAATTGGCTATTTGTAGCCCATTTGCAGTTGGATGATGTGCAGGCCTCAATATAACAATGTGAGTTGATGGCAAAAATAACAGGGTGAGCTGAGACAGCAGCTGGGAAACAGAGGAAAACTCATTTCTGTAAACTGTCTCATTGAGAAGAAACAGATTTAGGAGGCATAGTTACTAATACAGGAATTCACACACAGCAAAGAAAACCTTGACAAAAAAACTTAGGGTGGATTTAACAGCAACTTTGGGTGCGGCGCAGATCCGTGTGCGCCGTTTAAATCATGGGAGTGGCCAAAATCGGGATCCGTGCCGAGCGTGGATTGGTTTGCCATCTAGCTGGCCCGCTGCGGTTGGCGGGTTCCTGATCCCTCTTAGATGTGAGGAGACACCAATAGACACCAATTAAGACCAATCTCCGTCTCATTAATGAGATGGAAGCCCAATCTAACGGCCTCCTAGGAACTAACTGGCTCCCCAGTGAGAGAGAGGTCTCACAAGCGCCGTTTAGCACTCCTGTTTAAAAACAGGAACCTAGCACAATGGCTGCTGAGAGGATCAGAGGAGGTGAGTAACCATTTTAATTTTTGTTGATGCAGTCCATCGGCACTGCAGATGCTGCCCCAATGCTCGGGGTGGGGAAGGAGGAGTCCCCACGGAGGCACGCGCCTGATCGGGGGCTGGGCACCATCGATTCATGGTCACCCCTGGGATGGAAGGGTGAGGGGCTCAGCATTTACAGGTCTTGAAGGCCATCCTCCAACATTGGATATATCCATAACAGGGGCAATTACAGCTGCTGCCTGTCATCCCACAAGCACTTCCACCCCACGTCCCTCTCTCCTGCCCGTTTTCTCCCCTTCCTCCCCCCTTTCCGACTACCCTGTCTCACCCTCCCAGGGTCTGTGTAACATCACTCTAGGGCGTTGGGCCTGTGTCAGCACTGTCAGGAGAGTGGTGATAACCTGCTGTGAGGTGAGCTCTGATGCTCCTCAGTTTATGCCAAAATCTGGCCACCTGTCTTTGTTGCTGACAGTGCGCTCACACCCATCAGCTGCTGTCAGACCACTGTGCCCAGGGAACAGGGAATGGGGGTGCGGACATGCCCGCTGTGAAGAATAATGTGACACAGACTTCACATGTATCACGTATAACATGTTTTGGCTGTGAACATTTGAAACCCTCATCGTCCCAAGCTACAGATGGCGCACTCCAACCCCCTCAGTGCCCGTTCAGTGATCCTCAATCTTCTTAAGCTTCAGTGCACTGCCGGTACATCTAGATAGTGTCCCCAGGATACACATCAGAGGTGGAGGCAGCCTGTTGCTTTCCGCATCCTATGGCCTTTGATGCCCTTGGTGGGCGTCCTCTGGGGTGCCTGCTGCCAGAGGACCCTGGTCGACTTACCGGTGTCACTGATGTCGCCGTGCCATCCTGTTCTGCCTGCTACCTTTGAGACTCACCGGTGTCAGGATGGGGGTATTCAGCTGAGGTGGAGACCGCCATCGTCCTTCCTGGTGGAAGGCACGGGGTCGGCCTCCAGCACTCCTTCCTCCCGGCTGGTTCCCATGGGACCTTGAGGCCGCCATGGGATGAAGAGGCAGCTGGAGTGAGCTGCAGAGGCCTCTACATCATCCAGCTCAGCAGCTCCTGGCACCTCCCCGTTGTCTGCAACATGGTTTTGATGCCCTTGGCGATTCTCCTCAGTGACTAGGGCATGCTCCGGAGAGCTTCGACAATGTCCACCTGCTTCTGGGCCATGCTCTACTGTGCGTCAGCAATGACAACCTGCATCTGGGACATGTCCCTCAGTAAATGGGACATGCTGTCCAGGCCCTCAGCCATGGTCGACGCAGACTGCGCCAGGCCTTGGACACCACAATTCAATATACTGACCTCGTGTTGTGGGCTTCCCACTGCGGTCGCCACCCTAACAGTGTTGGCATTGGTGCCACGTATTGTGGGTATCATCTGCTGGACCTGTTGCCTTTGGGACTCAATCAGCTGTGCACTCACCAGGGTGTCACTGACATCCCCTCCTGAATCTCACAGCCATGTCCTAGTGTCTGCATCAGCTCTGGGATAACCTTGCCCAGAGACTCGGCATCTGACTGGGACTCAGCTGAGTCCTAGGATCCAGCAGACCTCCGACTGCTGACTCCTCGGATGTTCCTGCCTCCACCTGATATGCATCAGCACTGTATGGCTCTCACCATTATGCCCCAGAAGCCTTTCCACGAGTGTCACTCATCAAGATGTGCATCTCTGCACTGGTGAAGGGTGGGGAAGACAATTGCGATTCCTCGATATGGTCTCCTCCAAAATGTTCTCTTGGGTAGCGGGGGATGGGGGAGGGAGTGTGGGGGTGGGGGTGGGTGGGGGGGTGGACCGCTGGAGGCAACCAGCCTGGCCCCTCAGTGGTCAGTGAGAGGGAAGGATCATTTTGTCTGGCATGAACAATTCATTTGAGGCAGGTCATCTTGGTGAAGGGACAGTGGATCTTCACCTCTGCAGGGCAAGCCAACCTTGCTGTCAGTGACTACTCTCTCCTTGGACAGTCCCGCGATGTCCTGGGCCCGTTCCTCATCAGGCGTGAGGGCTCTGATGTCCAGAACCCCGTCTGGGCTGTTTCCCGTCTATTATGGGCTAACTTCTCCTGTGGGGACAGAGAGATGGCATTGTGAGCCGCACGCTTGATGCATCAGGGGAGGTCTATGGCAGGTGGCATATTTGGGCTCTGCTCCTGGACAGGGAGGGGTTGTGCTGGTGGGTGCCACGGTATGCTGTATGTTTTCACAGTTTCACAGTAACTTCATTTGGAGCCTACTTGTGACAATAAGCGATTTTCATTTCATTTCATTTTTCATGCTGGAGCACAGTGGTATGTTGTGGGGGTGGGGGTGGATCCCAGCCGCTGAATTGTTGGGGTGGGGGGGGGGGTGCCAGGGGTCGGGGGGAGGTGTCAGGCAGGATTGATGCCTTGTGGCCCCGTGCAGGTTGTTGGTCTTCTTTCTGCATTGGATAGTGGTACACCTGGTCATGCTGCCCAAACAGACGGCCAATGCTACTGTCTCCCGGGCGGCATTGACGGTCCTATTGCTCGTCCTCCAAACCCCTGGGGGGAACAGGGTGTCCCATCTTGCATCCACGGTGTCCAGGCAGCCTGGGCAGGTCGGCATCCCCGAAGTGTGGAGCAGGTCGACATGGTGCCAAGACCGTGTACTACCTGGGATCTGGTTCGGAGGGAGCGGTTTATGAGCAGCTCCCCTTGTTAGAAGCTGCCAGCCGCGGTCCAGGCGAATCAGCTAACGAGACAGCCAGTTCCTCTCTGAAGCTCATGGGAGATCATTTCCGGCATTAAGTATCGTTAAATACAGGCCACGGTCTTGCTGGCCCGGCCATCGGGAAGTGCCTGGGAAGTCGTGCCCAATACAGCACTTAGACCTTTTCCCATCAAATGGCGCCCATAGGTTGTGTTCTATGCTCTAAAGGTAAAGATGTGAGAAGGTGAGAGCAGCTATCATTTCAGTGATGTTTTCAGCCAATTAATGGAGAAGTTGGAAGGCAGGGGAATAACCATAAAGGATTCTAATTGTCCAGAAATTTATGTACCTGAGCAAAGAAGCACAATATTATGTCTCTTGGAGGGGAACATTAATATAATGTGAATGGTGAGGTGGCTAGGTTTTAACATTGGATGAAAGTGTAAGACCATAGATTCATCAGTGCAATGGTAATAATCATTGTTGCATGAATTTAAGAAGTCTATTCATCTATTAAACTAGCGTGAAGCTGGTTGGTTATCAAACTGAGAGATAGAGACGTTGTGTAGAAAAGAAGGCTGAAACACAGCAAGGTAGTAGGGAGTCCAACAAACTCCTCTTGAATTATGTAATATTATAGACCCTCAAATAATCTAAGCCACTCCACTGTTATATTAACTATTTGAGCACATAACAAATCATTTCTAGTTCATGAACTTATTATGAATTTTACATCCATTAATACACACCTTAATTCAGCTCCTACAACGAATATCTAGCTCATATATATATAAGCTAGTGCTAAAGCACATAGCAAGTTGTAAATCACAGAGTGTGGTATTTAAATACTGATGTTTCTGCACCCACCTAATCCCACTTTCGGGTGTATTAATTAAAAGATCTTTTTTTCCATTCAGCATGTTCATTTATACTGATTGAGTAACATGTTATTACACAGAAAGGAGCCTTTTCCAGTTCACTGCCACCAATACTCATCATTAAGTATAAGACAAAACCTTATAATACACAGCAAGAAACATCACAAGATCATGCTCTCAGTGACCTATCTTCAGATGGCCTTACAGGTCGAGGGGGAAATGTTTTGTTTTGTTTTAATCAGTTTTTTCAAGAGCTCTTCATACTTGGGTTGAGACAATGCATGATTGGCCAAGCCAGATGTCATAATGCTCTCGAGGCCCACGGGGATACTATGATTGATCTCCCCATGGAGCTCATGGAATATGAGCGCCCCTGCCTGCGAGTGGGCAGAGGCCCACCCAGCTGGAACTTGTACGAATTGAGTATAAAGGCCGGCACGGACAGGGACAGGATGTCCCAAAGGGATTGTGTTGTATGTATAGTTCACTGCCATAGCAGCCTTTAATCGACCTTGATTAAGATCTACACTCTTTTTACAACCAGCTTCCTGGGTCTTAATACTGGCAAAGAGGGAAAAGTAAAATCTGAACTCTTTCTGGATATCCAGCCACTCCGGGAGTTTGCCATGCAACATGTAGAACAACTTTTAAAAATGGTGTCTTTTAGGAAACTGGAGGCCTTTGACACAGGCCTGGAATATTGGGCTCAGTACACAGATCAGATGAGGTACTTCTTCCAGTCCAATGCAACTTGAGAGAGGACTGGCAGAAGGTAATCTTCCTGACAGCTTGCGGGGCTCCAACCTTCATCATTATAAAGAGCCTCACGTTTCCAGCTGCTCTGGATTCACAATCATTTAATGAATTAGTTGCATTGGTGTCTGAACATTACGACCCAAAGCCTTCAGTAATTATGCAACGGTACCAGTTCAACACTGTTATACTGCGAAAACGTGGGAAAAAACATTATCCATAATGTTGCTCAACCTCCAAACCGGGCTCCATGGGCATCCCAGGGAAATGGCAGAATGGCCAGGTCACTTCCACAGCAAGGACCAGGGGCATAACACCGCTTCTGGGAAGCCGCCACAGACCAGCAGGGCACCTCCCCTGAAGATGAGGGGAGTTCCGGCAATATTATCCGGCATGTGGGCATAGAGCACATGGCAATCAAGCCGCATTAGAGAGTCAGTAGGGAGTGCTCTGGATAGACGACGACGTCATCCTGACGCAGGCCCTTGTATGTGACCCCATCAAAGGAGGACAACATGATGCAATTGAACTGCATCATGGCCCCGAAGGTGTTGCCAATTCAGGTCAAACTGCAGGTGACTGGACACCTCCTAGTGATGGAGATGGACACAGGGGCGACAGTCTCCCTCATAGGTCAACAGACCTTGCACCGACTCTGCACAGGAATCCTGTCACTCAGCCTGCAGAACACCAAGGCCAGATTTGTGACTTACAATGGGGAAACTGCTGAGCATCATAGGAACGACCGTGACCCTGGTAATCCGCGGGCAACAGACTGTCAGTCTACCTTTGATCATGATGCAAGGGCCGGGACCTACCTGTTGGGGTGTGATTGGCTTTGAGTACTCCACTTCAATTGGCAGCGGATTTTCCAGATGGACATCGGAAACCTGGATGAAGTCCTTGGAAAATATCCAGAGGTGTTCCAGGAGGGCCTGGGCAAGATAAAGGGGGCCAAGGCATGCACCTACATGGACCCAGAGGCCCAGACCAGGTACTTCAGGATGCCCAGTTCTCTACACCTTACTCACCAAAGTAGATGTTGAGTTGCAGTGCCTGGAAAGTTTGTGCATCACACAAAAACGGAATATACTGACAGTATATGTGCAGAGAAAAGGGAGCTAACGTTTTGAGTCTGGATAATGCTTTGTCAAAGCCAGAGAGAACTGGAAATAGAGTCAGATTTATACTGTAGTGGGGGGAGGTGGGGCTGGATAGGGGGCCAGCAATATGTGGAGACTGACAAAGATGTCGAGGACAGAAGACAAAGGGAATGTAAATGGGGATGTTTAAGGCTAAGAAAGGTGCTGATGGTGGCACATAAAGAGATTAGAATGTGAGAATGGCAGAACAAAGGTGAGCAGTGAGCAGTCAAAGGGCAATTGGGAACAGATGGCCCAAGTGGTGTGGGGGGAGGGGGACAATGGTGAGGGGAAAACAGATTAATGGAAGAAATAAAAGCTCCCGCGCATGTGCCGCCCGGAGATGTCATTTTTGCGCCTGCTGGCGGGGCACCAAAGGCCTTTTCCGCCAGCTGGCGGGGCGGAAATTCGTCCGCCGCCGGCCTAGCCCCTTAAGGTTGGGGCTCGGCTAACGAAGATGCGGAGCCCGACTGATTTGCACCGTTTTGGGCGTCAGTCGGCGGACATCGCGCCGTTTCCGGAGAATTTCGCCCCACATCCCGGAAGTATGCGACTATAAATACCCACAGGGGGCTGTTCGAATACACCCACCTCCCCTACGGGGTCTCTTCAGCCTGTGCAATTATTCAAGGGTGATGGAATGCATCCTCTGGGACGACCCAAAGTGGTGGTGTATTTACACAATGTGCACATCACGTGGGGGCCACTGAAAAGGAGCATATGGATAATCTAGACAAGGTCCTTAGATGATTTTCACATGTAGGTGTCCACCTGAAGAGAGACAAGTGCGGCTTCCAAGTAATGCCTGTAATGTACTTGGGGTATAGGGTGAATAAGGATAGCTTATAATCTGTGGGGGAGAATATTTAGGCCATAATTAGGACCCAGACTCCACAAAACGGCATGGAATTGCAATCATTCCAGGTCTCATCAACAATTACGGGGAGTTTATTCCAAACATGGCCACCCTATTGGCAACCCTTCATATCTTGTTAAAGAAGAACCAGACGTTGGCCTGAGGGACTCCACAGGAGGAGGCATTTGCAGGAGTGAAGAGATGGTTGTTATCCTCCCAGCTGCTCACCCAATACGACCCTTCCCGGCCTCTGGCCCTCACTTGTGACCCCTCTCCTTACGGCATCAGTGCTGTCCCATAGATGGGACGATGGCACAGAACGCCCCATTTGCATCCAGAACCCTGGCAGGAACAGAATACCGCTATGCCCAGATAGAAAAAAGGCATGGCAGTGATATTTGCCATTAAAAAACTTAATCAGTATGCCTACGGGCATCACCTTTTAGTAATTACCAACCACAAGCCACTGCGAAGATGCCTGATGTGTCAAGAGCACCAGAAACTCCCACCTTTGGCCTCCTTCAGCCCTGGAAATGGCCGCTACATGTGGACTTCACTGGGCCTTTCATGGGGTCCATGTTTCTAATTCTTGTGGCTACCCATTCTAAGTGCCACGACATATATAGGATGGCCCACACCACATCGAAGACCACCATCAAGAAATGAAGATGTTCGTTCAGGACCCATGGGATTCCTGAAGTACAGGTCACTGATAACGGGACCCTGTTCACGAGCAAAGAATTCTCCATATTTGCACGTATGAATGGAATCCAACACATCCAAACTGCTCCATACTACCTGTCATCTGAAATGGGCAGTCCAAACATTTAACAGGGGCATGCAGAAGCTCCCTGGCCACTCAACTAATACGATTCCTTTTAAACAATAAGACCATGATGCATGTCACAACAGGGTGGCACCAGCTGAGCTGCTGATGGGCCAATGCTTCAGATCCCGGTTAAGCCTGACTTTTCCAAACCAAAGAAGGAAAGGTGAACTGCAAAAAGACTTGCAGTGAAGGTATCATGACCAAAGCATGCCAGGGCCGAACTTTCAACTGGGGCCACTGTTTATGTCTGCAACTTCAAGAATGGTGCTCTCTGGCCCCCAGCAGTCATGTTGGAGGAAACAGGGCCCATATCCTAGAAGGTTAAGACTCAAGGGAAGACCTTGTGTAAACATATTGACCACCTGAAGAAGTGAGAGTCCGCACCAGAGGACACGAAACCCGGGATGTCGGCACGTCCACCTCCCCGGGAACCACTGCTTAGCCAAAGCGTGCAAACCAATATGGCCAAGCACTCGGACCATCAAGACGAAGACGACTCCAGCTTGGAGATGGACACTGAAGCACCACACTGAAGGAAGATGCTGTGCCCGGCCCACCTACTTGTGACAATAAGTGATTTTCATTTCATTTCAAGTCCCAGTAATAACCCTCCAGAGATCATCCAAAAAAAGACGGCCTATCAACCGTTACAAGGTACCCGACCCAGACCCACTGATGGCAGGAGCACAACCATGTGCGAAGTGGTACAGAAGGCCTCCTCAGGTGGCTGCAGAGGGCGAACGTTTAGACTTGCCGGGGTGGGGGGTTAATAACCATCATGGGGCCCACAGAGATACTTTTTTGTTTTTTTTAATAAACATTGTATTGAGGTATTTTGTTGGCATTGTAACAGCAGCAATATAGACAATATACATGAGAATATAAACATAGTGCAAATACCACCTCCCTCCCCCACAGGTCTCACCATTAATGAACCCCCTAATCTAAGCTAACCTAGCCCCCTCCCACCTGCCAACGATTAATTTTCCGCGAAGAAGTCAATGAATGGTTGTCACCTCTGGGCGAACCCTAACAGTGACCCTCTTAAGGCGAACTTGATTTTCTCCAACCAGAGAAAGCTAGCCTTGTCTGATAGCCAGGTCTCCGACTTCGGGGGCTTTGAGTCCCTCCATACTAGTAATATCCGTCTCCGGGCTACCAGGGAAGCAAAGGCCAGAACATCTGCCTCTTTCTCCTCCTGGATTCCCGGACCTTGCGACACCCCGAAAATCGCCACCTCTGGACTCAATGCCACCCTTGTTTTTAATGCCTTGGACATGACATCAGCAAACCCCTGCCAAAATCCCCTAAGAGGGGATCATGTGGATATGGTTCGCTGGTCATCCCGCACATTTTTCACATCTGTCTCCCATCCCAAAGAATCTGCTCATCCGGGCCACTGTCATGTGGGCCCGGTGAACGACCTTGAATCCCACAGAGATACTTTGATTGATCTCCCCATGGGGATCAAAGCAGCCTTTAACCAACCTTAGCTAAAATCTACATTCTTCCTACCGCCTGCTTCCTGGGTCCTAATACTGGATTAAACCTGATGCATGGCAGAATGGTGTAATCCTTCCTGGCATTCAGTAGGCAGGTTTTCCATCTGTTATGATCCTAGGCCAGGTGCCAAAGGTTAGGGACCAATAACATTATGTTTAAAGCAGACAATCTTTGAGATACAAGGCGTTTTCAAATAGAATAAAGCTGCAAGATTCCACGGGTTTTGAAGAAACAAAAAATAACTTAAATACAAGGCCATAAGTATAAAACAATTTACAAATTCTATCTCATACTCAGGGTAAATAACATTCAGGGTAAATATGAGGGAGATGTGAATTAACAAGCAGACTGTGATGTAACACAAACTTCACAATAAATGACAGATGGGATCCAGACAGATTCCATAGATTTCTCAACTGGCCACATATCAATAAATACTCTGAGTTACCAGTCGCATTAAATCTCTATCTCTCTCTCAAAGATCTAATCTGGGAATTCTCTCTACAAGTCGGTCCAACTAGGAAAACCACAACAACAGCTTGCCTCTCAGGGTTTCAATCTCGTCTTCAAAGAGTCCCCCTGGATTCCTGAATCTGCACTCAAACACCAATCCACAAGCACAACTTCAGTTCTTCGGCAGCACCAAGCAGGCGAGCAGGATAGTACTGCTCTGAAGGGGTACCTTTGTCCCAACAGTCCAAAGCACAAAAGTCACCAACCTTCTGCTGCCTTCTTAAATCTTCACGGCTTCTCCTGAGCTCTCTTCACTTATAGTCTACTAACCGCAGTCTTTACCTGTGGAGCCTCTTTCCCAGCTCCTCTCTTCATTTAATGTATCCCAAAGGTGCGCGAAGGAACAACACCCCACCCCACCCCCCTCCCACCCCACCCCACACCTCACCCCACCCCCCTTCATAAAGTCCCAGGTAAGGACTGCATGGCAATTGGCCGTGAAGTTCAAAGCTCCTTTGGACAATTGCTCTGTACTGGGAACCATCCGAAAATGCAATGTAACATTGGATTCTTCTGACATGTTACAGCATTGATTACACAGAAAAGGTTACACAAACTAAAGCCACTTTTAGCTTCTGGGTATCTATAGTACTGACTTTCCCGAACCACCCATCTGACTACCCTTCCTCCCAGAGGTCCAAGCTGTGGTCTGCTCTCCTTACTCCATGTGGGAGACCAGGAACATTTCCAGTTTCCAGGACCAGCATGTGTGTGGGAAGTGTCTCCAGCTGCAGCTCCTGGAAGCCCGAGTTTCAGAAATGGAGTGATGTCTGGGGACACTGGAACATCTGGAGGCAGAGAGTATCATGGATAGCATGTATAGAGAGGTGGTCACGCCACAGGCTTGGACTTCAAAAGCAAGATGAGAATGGATGAACACGAAGCAGAGCAAGAGAACTAGACAAGCAGTGAAGGAATCTCCTGTGGCTATTCCCCAGCACAACAGATATACCATTTTGGATACTGTTGGGGGGGGATGGCCTCTCAGGGAAATGCAGCAGCAACAGCCAAGTCCATGGTACCACAATTGTCTCTGCTGGACAGCAGGGGAGGAAAAGGACAAAGTGAGCTCTAGTGGTGTGGGATTCAATAGTGAGGAGAGCTGACAGATGTTTCTGTGGCGTCGAGCATGACTCCAGGATGATATGTTGCGTCTCTGGTGCCAGGGCCAAGGATATCACAGAGCAGCTACCGGGCATTCAAAAGCAGAGGGCGATCAGCCAGAGGTCGTTGGAACACATGATATAGGTAGAAAGACGGATGAGGTCCTACAATGTGAATTTAGGGAGTTGGCAGAAGGTTACAAAACAGAACTTCTAGTGTTGTGATTACTTTCTGTGCCATGGGCAAGTGAGTATAGAAATAGGAGGATAGGTCAGATAAACATGTGGATAGAGGGATGGTGCAGGATAGAGGGTTTTAGATTCTTGCAACATTGGGGTAGCTTCTGGGGCAGATGGGACCTGTATAAGCGGAATGGGTTGCACCTGAATTGGAGGGGGACAAATATCCTAGCAGGGAAGTGTGTTCATACTGGTGGGCAGTGTTTAAACTAATTTGGAAGGGGATGGGATCCAAACTAACTGTATAGTGCGTGAGACGACGGAGTCAAATACAGAAGATAAACCAGGCCAGTCCAGTGGGCAGATGAAAGGGGTATGGTGAGGCACATGGGAGGACTGTTAGGCTAAACTGCATTTATTTCAATGCTAGAAGCCCAACGGTTAAGACTGTTGAACTCACTAGTGTTGATCAGTACGTGGAATTATGGCATTAATGCAATCACAGAAACTTGTTTGAAACAAGGGCAGAACTGGCAGTTGAACATCTCAGGGTATTAAAGTTTCAAGCATGATATAGGGTTGAGGTAAAAGAGGAGGAGGAATTGCATTATTGATTAGAGAGAACATCATGTCAGTACTCAAGGACGATATCTTAGTAGGTTTCTCAAATGAAACCATAGTGGTAGAACTTAGTAACAAAAAGGGGCAATCACATTGCCTGGAGTGTACTATAGGCCTCCAAACAATAAGAGAGAGATGGAAGGGCAGATATTTTGATTTGTTTTTGTCTTATTGTCACGTGTACCGGTGTGCAGTGAAATGTATTGTTCTAAATACAGTCCAGACAGATCATTCAATACATGAAAAAAAAACATAGGACATAGATAAAAACACAATGTAAATACATAGACACAGGCAACAGGTGAGCATTCAGAGTGCAGTACTACTCAGTAGAGAAGATGTGTGAGGAGGTCAGTTCAGTCTATACGAGAGTCATTCAGGACTTTGGTAACAGCGGGAAAGAGGCTGTGTAGGAAAACCTATGTGAATTGTAAGAAAAATTGGGTAATCATAATTGGGGTTTCAACTTCCCCAATATTAACCAGGATAGTCAAAGTGTGAAAGGCTTAGAGGGGACGGAATACATAAAATGCATCCAGGAGAACTTTTTATGTCAATACGCAGAAGTCCTACAAGGGAGGGGGTGGTGTTGGATCTAGTTTCAGAGAATAAAGCCGGGCAACTGGATGAAATTCCAGTGGGGGAGCATTTTGTAAACATGACCATAACTAAGTAGAAGTTAAGGTAGTTATGAAAAGAGACAAAGATAGACCGTAAATTAAGGTTCTTGATTGTGGAAGGGCCAATTTTAATAAAATAAGACAGGATCAGTCCAAGGTTAACTGGGAGAAGTGGGATTCATTCAAAAAGGAAATAGAGAGGGTACAGGGCCAACATGTTCCCATGGTAGTGAAGAGTGAGTGCAATAGCCCAGAGAACCCTGGATGTCAAAAGATATTCAGTGTTGGATAACGAAAAAGGGGAGGCTTATGGCAGATACCGAGGACACAAAATAGGAGAAGCCCTAGTGGAATATAGAAAGTGCAGAGGGTTACTTAAGAAAGAAGTTAAGAGAGCGAAGAGGGGGAATGATTACCAACTATGATTACCCGATTTTTCTTACAATTCTCATAGGTTTTCCTACACAGCCTCTTCCCCGCTGTTACCAAAGTCCTGAATGACTCTCTTATGGACTGAACTGACCTCCTCACACATCTTCTCTACTGAGTAGAACTGCACTCTGTATGCTCACCCGATGTCTGTGTCTATGTATTTATATTGTGTATTTATCTATGTTCTTAGGTTTTTTTTCATGTATTGAATGATCTGGCGGGTAAACAAAAAAAATTCAAAGTGTTTATAAGTTTATTAAGGGCAGGAGATTGACCAGGGTAAGTGTAGGGCCCACTATGGACCAACATGGCAATTTTTTGTGTTGGGACCGGAAGGTATAGGGAGATTTTAAATGAGTACTTTACATCTGTGTTCACTACATAGAAGGATGATGTAAGTATAGAAATCAGGGAGGCACATTGTGATTTACGTGAGCGACTTAACATTGAGAGGGAGGAGATATTAACAGTTTTAACGGACCTAAAGGGCAGCTCTCTCAAAATTGTTCAAATCTTCCCTAGCCACAGGAGAGGTGCTAGAGGACTGGAGGATTGCTGATGTGGTGCCATTATTCAAGAAGGGAAGTAGAGATGAGGTGAAGGTGGGGTGGAGTTTAACTCGGTTAGCAAGGGAAGTAGGGACAAACCAGGAAATTACAGGTTGGTAAGTCTAACTTCAATGGTAGAGAAACTACTGTACCAAATTCTGAGGCACAGGTTTAATCTCCACTTGAAGAGGCAAAGACTAGTCAAGCATAGTCAGTTGGTTTTGTCAAAGGGAGATGAGTGGCGGGATTCTCTGGTCGGCGACGCCAAAATCGTGTTTGGCAATCGGCCAGAGAATCCCCGTTTGCGCCGAAATCAGGGGCGGTGCCGCTTTTGCGATGCTCCACCCCCTCGAAAGCAGCGTACTCGGGGAGTACGCCGCACACCATAAGGATGGCCTCAGGACGTCACCTGAGGCACTCCCCTGATGCTCCTCCCCTGATGGGCCGAGTTTCCGACAGGGTGGGTCACTCATGCTATTTTTATTCGGGGACCTCGCATGGCGGCTGCGGACTGAATCCAGCGCTGCCACAGTCGGGTGAGAGCCATTCCACCGGCAGGTGGGGCTTTGGTGCCTGGGGGCACTGGTGGGGGGAGATCCGGGGTTACAGGGGAGCAGTTTTTGGCAGGCACGGCCTGCCATGTTACATGGCGCGCTGCCAGTGCCATGTAGCACGGTGCAGCCACTACAGGCCGCCATGCGCATGCGCAGCCACGGACCCGGCAATTTTCCGCCTGTATCCGCAGGTAAAGCCTGGGGCTTTACGATGCGCGGCTGCTGACAGAGGATCAGGGTGGCTTTTGACCCATTTTTTTCTGGCATTAAACGTCACTGTTCCCATGCCGGCATCAGCACTTAGTCTGCAAATTGGAGAATCCAGCCCCATGTCCTACAAATTTGATTGAAATTTTTGAGGAGGTGACTAGGTGTGTAGATGAGGGTAGTGTGGTTGATGTAGTCTACACGGACTTTAGTAAGGCTTTTGACAAGGTCCCACCTGAGAGGTTGATGAAGAAGGTAAGAGCCCATGGGATCCAAGGCAATTTGGCAAACTGGATCCAAAACTTACTTTGTGGTAGGAGACAGAGCATGATAGTTGAAGGTTGTTTTTGCGACTGGAAGCCTGTGTTCAGTGGTGTTCCGCAGTGATTGGTGGTACGTCCCATGTTGGTTGTGGTCTGTGATGATAATAAAATGCCTCCCGTATATGTACTGATGAAACTTCTTGATGCTGTAGATAATAGCAAGGCCCTTTTTTTCAATTTGGGAGTATCCTCTTTTCACATCTGTTAGGTTTCTTGATACTTCCCCAATGGACCCGTCCTCTATTGTGTGGGATAACACAGCTGCTACCCCATATGGTGATGCACCCCATGTAAGTAGAATTTTCTTATAGGGATCAAAATGTACTAATATGCCTGAAAACTGTAGTGCTTGCTTAACTTGGTTAAAAGCCTCTTCCTGCAGTGCTTTCCAACTCCATTTCTGGTGCTTCTTTAACAGCACATGCAATGGTGCGAGCAATGTTGATAGATCTCAGAGGAATCGCCCATTATAATTGATCATCCTCAGGAAAGATCTGAGTTCTGAGGTGTTCCTAGGGGCTGGTGTCTCCTTAATTGCTCTCACTTTGTTCTCCATGGGGTGTAACCCATGAGCATCTACCCAAAATTTAAGATAAACCACCTCGTTTGCTTGGAAGGTGCATTTTTCTCTTCTTTTAGGCACTCACACCTTCTAAAATCTCTTGGTCAGATGTTCCTCTTCAGTGGATCTCATTATTAAAATGTTGTCCAATTAAATGACAACCCTGGGCAAACCCTGCAGCAAATTCTCCACAGTTCGCTGGAAGGTGGCGCATGCCCATGAAACCCCAAACAGTAGATGTGCACATTTGCATAACCACATGTGAGTATTCTGGGGCGAAATTCTCCCCAAACGGCGCGATTTCCGCCGAATGGCGCCCAAAACGGCGCCAATCAGACGGGCATCGCGCCGCCCCAAAGGTGCGGAATGCTCCGCATCTTTGGGGGCCGAGCCCCAACATTAAGGGGCTAGGCCGGCGCCGCAGGGATTTCCGCCTCGCCAGCTGGCGGAAACGGTCTTTGTTGCCCCGCCAGCTGGCGCGGAAATGACATGTCGGGGCGGCGCATGCGCGGGAGCGTCAGAGGCCGCTGACAGTTTCCGCGCATGCGCAGTGGGGAGAGTCTCTTCCACCTCCGCCATGGTGGAGACCGTTGCGGAGGCGGAAGGGAAAGAGTGCCCCCACGGCACAGGCCCGCCCGCGGATCGGTGGGCCCCGATCGCGGGCCAGGCCACCGTGGGGGCACCCCCGGGGCCAGATCGCCCCGCGCCTCCCCCAGGACCCCGGAGCCCGCCCACGCCACTTTGTCCCGCCGGTAAATACGTACTCTAATTTACGCCAGCGGGACAGGCAATTTCTCGGCGGGACTTCGGCCCATTCGGGCTGGAGAATCCAGCGGGGGGGGGGGGGGGGGCCCGCCAACCGGCGCAGCCCGATTCCCGCCCCCGCCGAATATCCGGTACCGGAGACTTCGGCAACCGGCGGGGGCGGGATTCACGGCGGCCAACGGCCATTCTCCGACCTGCTGGGGGGTCGGAGAATGACGCCCATGGTGTGTAATTAATGTAGTAATTTTTTATATATATTTATATATGTCCACTGCAGTAATGTTAAAAAAATAACTGAGGTTACTGTATCCAGATTATGTGCCTGCTAAAACTGTGATTAAGGGATTAACAGTAAAGCAGGCTGTGATGTCACCCATGGGACAGAATCTGTTTTTAGTTTTGTTTTCAGTCCTGCCTGTGTCTGTTGTTTCTCATTTCATTTTTAGAGCTCTGGTTTCAGAGGCATGGAGGTGTGTTTCGCAGACTGACTTCTGAAAGCTTCTCTCCCAAGGACTTTGTGAATAAATCTGTGAGCACATGAACAGTAATTGTATTGCTAAGTGGCATTTGACCTGTCTGTGTGCGTGGATTTTGCTTTATTGAAATTTTAAAGGTAGATGGGAAAGTAAGCTCAAAGACCTTTCTTTATTTTCTTTAAGAACTGTTTAACTGTTAATTGAAAAGCTGTTTTTTCCTTGGCTGTTAATGGGCTTAATCCAATGGTCATAATAAAGTTTGTTTTAATATCCCTAGTTATCAGTGGAATCACTCCTGGAGCACAGTACCCTTTCCTCACAGTTTACAAATTGAAAAATGTCTCATCTGGTTTCCTAATATAAAATCGGCCTCTGGTCTGGGACCCTGGAGCTGTGAAGCAACTGTGCCAACAACTGTGCTACCGTTCTGAAGGAGTACTGCCAAAAAAGGTGATCCTTTGTGGAATTAGTGGTGAAAGGAGTAGTGTTCCATTGTGTAAGGTAAGGTTGGAGAGTGCAGTGAAAAGTGGTGAAGTGGTGGTAGGAGTAATAGAAAAATACCTTTTTCAAGGGTACAGTTTATCCTGAGTTATGATACAGCTGGATCACAGGTGGGAGTGATACCTACTATTGTTGAAAGGCCAGTAGAAAGTCAAACAACTGAGATGTTGCAAGAAGCATACTCTGTGGTGTTTCCAGATTGTGCGGTAACAAGGTCAAAAAGCCACAGGCTCAGACAGGAAGTGGAGACATGAAAGAGTAAAGATATGGAAAAATATTTGACCAGATAGTTGATAAAAGCAAGAGCAAGCGGAGAATGAAGAGGATATCTTCAGTTCAGGAAAGCTGGTCGAATTACAACAGAAGGATTCAGAGATAAAATAGTCACATCAGAAAGCATATCTGGAAATAGAATATTTTTCTTTTTTTAATAAATTTAGAGTACCCATTTCATTTTTTCCAATTAAGGGGCAATTTAGCATGGTCAACCCACCTAGCCTGCACATCTTTGGGTTGTGGGGGCGAAACCCACGCAAACACGGGGAGAATGTGCAAACTCCACAGGGACAGTGACCCAGAGCTGGGATTGAACCTGTGACCTCGGCGCCGTGAGGCAGGAAATAGAATCTGAATGTATACCGGAATGTTATTACATTTGAAATGTTGCATTAATGAGAAGTGGAGACCTTTACATATTCAGGCAGGTGAAAAATGGACAGAAGTCCATCAAGTATCACTGGTGGGTTATAGAAAGGAGGTTTTGCAGTAGTACATGTGGTTCCAATGGGGTGTCATTTAGGAGTGAGGAAAACTCAAGCAAAAATACAAAAACATATTTTCTGGCCTGGACTGCATGACATTGTAGTTGAATTTTGCCGTACAGCCATTAAACTCGGTCCTTGGCCCGACACTGCTATCAACGGTAGCTGTGCAGACTGCTGTCCATAGCTCACTGGAGTCATGGTCACCCCTGCTATTTGTATGGCCTCTCTGATATATGTAGTCGATCTATGTGTGTCAGAAGCATCTGAGGATGTTATCCTTCAGATCAATTTGTGTGTTTGGGTCCCACATGCAGTCAGTAACACAGCTTTCTTCTTACCCTGCCCCACTATTTCATTAGCATGGAAAAACATTCAAAATCTGGCCCACATGCTGTACCCAGTCTTCTGTGGCAACGTTGAAAGCTTTTAATTTTCTGAAGAGAGACATGATTACTATTTGCTCTTTTACAGGCTAGGCTCAATTGGACATTCTGCAACTTTTACAACCAAACTTTCCTTCAAAATTCTTTGTATGTTACAATCAGAGATGCTGTTGTTTTCCTCATCGCCAATGTGGTTAATGCAATAATTGGTGACCACCAGTTATCTAACTAACAATGATGGCTTTATGGTAAATACAAACTATATACAGAGCACTGTGGTTGATATCTTCATTCTCTGTACAAGGATCCCAACTGGCTGCAAAATCCCACGCTCTGCACCGAGATCCCTCTGCTCATTCTCCATTGGGCGCTAGGGTAACCATCCAATGTGCACCCCTTAAATTGGCTAGCTACTTCAGACCTTTGAACTTGGCTGGACCTTTAAACTCACCAGGTTTATGACAGCTAGTGCCATAATAAGGGGGCGTGGTTTACTTACCTGCGACTGAGCTGCCCTCAATATGGGTCTGTAGCACAATCAATCACTCACGAGGTGAGAAGAGATTAAGTCAATCGATGGCTTTATTGCGCAGACTTGTTCCCCAGCAGCTCGGTTACAGAATGCAGCTGCTGGGAGAACCCGGGTTCTTATACTCCACCTTACTGGGTGGAGCCAGCAGATGGCAGATCCAATCAGGACTCAGTGTATGTCCACCAATAGCCTCTCGGCATCACTGGGTACCGTACTACCCCTAATACATACCACCACATTCACCCCTTGTTAAAAAAGAACCCGGCGGGGTGGCGGGTCGCATGGTGGTAGGGGTTTACAAAGTCGGTACTGGGAGTCCATTAACACAGTGGCTATGCATCGATATCAATGGTTAACTATTTACAATGCCGCTTTTACTGGGCTACTGAATATTTACAGATCTTGCTTTGTCACGCAGATTCAATGAGTCGAGTGGGTGCCCTGGTCGTCCTTGCTGATCGTCTCAGCTCCGGTGGTGGTGCAGGCGCTGGCTCGGGCAATGTCGTCTCTGGGAGCGTTGCGATGTTTGTTCCTGTTTCACTACTCCTGGGCGGGCACGGGAGGAGGACCGATCTACCCGGGAAGGGAGCGGCTGTGGGGTGCGCCGGCGGGAGGGAGGTGGTGATTGGTGTTGGGGGAGTGTGGGGAGCTCCGGCGGGCACCAGGTCCCGGAGGGAGACCGTGTCCTGTCGGCCGTCGGGGTATGCCACGTAGACGTATTGAGGGTTTGCATGGTGGAGATGAACCCTCTCGACCAACAGGTCCGATTTGTGCGCCCACACATGCTTTCGGAGCAAGATGGGTCCTGGGGCTGCCAGCCAGATTGGAAGTGATGTTCCGGAGGAGGACTTCCTAGGGAAGACAAGGAGGCACTCGTGAGGCGTTTGATTAGTTGTGGTACACAGCAGCGACCGGATGGAGTGGTGGGCATCCGGGAGGGCATCCTGCCAACGGGAAACTGGGAGACCGCAGGGCCAGTAG
This sequence comes from Scyliorhinus torazame, assembly GCF_047496885.1. Classification (NCBI taxonomy): domain Eukaryota; kingdom Metazoa; phylum Chordata; class Chondrichthyes; order Carcharhiniformes; family Scyliorhinidae; genus Scyliorhinus; species Scyliorhinus torazame. Next base: position 171,022,032 of record NC_092710.1, read on the forward strand.
GACGGTCTTCCAGACCGTACCGTTCTCTCTCTCTACCTGACCGTTCCCCTGGGGGCTATAACTGGTCGTTCTGCTCGAGGCGATGCCCTTGCTGAGCAGGAATTGACGCAGTTCGTCGCTCATGAAGGAGGACCCCCTAACGTTATGGATGTAGGCGGGGAAACCAAACAGTGTAAAGATGGTGCCGAGGGCTTTAATGACCGTGGCCGCGATCATGTCGGGGCAGGGGATGGCGAAAGGGAAACGGGAGTATTCGTCAACCACATTTAGGAAGTACGTGTTGCAATCGGTGGAGGGGAGGGGGCCTTTGAAATCCAGACTGAGGCGCGCAAAGGGACGGGAAGCCTTTATCAGATGCGCTCTATCTGGCCTGAAAAAGTGCGGCTTGCACTCTGCGCAGATTTGGCAGTTCTTGGTGGCTGTTCGGACCTCCTCGACGGAGTAGGGGAGGTTGCGGGCCTTCACGAAGTGTTGGAACCGAGTAAACCCCGGGTGGCAGAGGTCCTCGTGGAGGGCTTGGAGATGGTCCACTTGTGCGTTGGCACACAGGATAGGGTATCGGACGGCTCGTTCAGCTTTCCGGGACGATACAAGATCTCATAATTATATGTGGAGAGTTCGATCCTACACCGCAAGATCTTATCGTTCTTGGTCTTGCCCCGCTGCGCATTATCGAACATGAAGGCTACCGACGTTGGTCAGTGAGGAGAGTGAATCTCCTACCGGCCAGGTAATGCCTCCAATGCCGCACAGCTTCTACTATGGCTTGGGCTTCCTTTTCCACTGAGGAGTGGCGGATTTCTGAAGCGTGGAGGGTGCGTGAAAAAAAGGCCACGGGTCTGCCCGCTTGGTTTAGAGTGGCCGCCAGATCTACGTTGGATGCGTCGCTCTCGACTTGGAAGGGGAGGGACTCATCGATTGCGTGCATCGTGGCCTTTGCGATATCCGCTTTGATGCGGCTGAAGGCCTGGCGGGCCTCTGTCAACAGGGGAAAGACAGTGGACTGAATTAGCGGGCGAGCCTTGTCCACGTAGTTGGGGACCCACTGGGCGTAATAAAAGAAGAAGCCCAGCAGCATTTCAGGGCTTTGGAACAGTGAGGTAGGGGGAACTCCATAAGGGGGCGCATGCGTTCAGGGTCGGGGCCGATCACTCCATTACGCACTACGTAGCCAAGGATGGCTAGACGGTCGGTGCTAAACACGCATTTTTCCCTGTTGTAGGTGAGGCTCAGGGCGTTAGCGGTCTGGAGGAATTTGCGGAAGTTGGCGTCGTGGTCCTGCTGGTCATGGCCGCAGATGGTGACGTTGTCGAGGTACGGGAACGTGGCCCGTAAACCGCGCTGGTCAACCATTCGGTCCATTTCCCGTTGGAAGACCGAGACTCCATTAGTGACGCCGAACTGAACCCTTAAAAAGTGGTAGAGCCGCCCGTCTGCTTCGAAGGCAGTGTACTTGCGGTCGCTTGGGCGGATGGGGAGCTGATGATATGCGGACTTAAGATCCACGGTGGAAAAGACCTTGTACTGTGCAATCCGATTGACCATGTCGGATATGCGGGGGAGAGGGTACGCATCTAGTTGCGTGTACCTATTGATGGTTTGACTATAGTCTACGACCATCCTCTGCTTCTCCCCAGTCTTTACAACTACCACCTGAGCTCTCCAGGGACTATTGCTGGCCTGGATTATGCCTTCCTTCAGCAGCCACTGGACTTCAGATGGATAAATGTTCGGTCCTGGGCGCTGTACCGTCTGCTCCTAGTGGCGACGGGTTTGCAATCCGGGGTGAAGTTCGCAAACAAGGAAGGCGGTTCAACCCTGAGGGTTGCGAGGCTGCAGATAGTAAGTAGGGGTATAGGGCCGCCAAATTGGAACGTTAAACTCTGAAGGTTACATTGAAAATCTAACCCTAGGAGAGTGGGAGCGCAGAGGTGGGGGAGGTCATAAAGTCGGTAATTCTTAAACTCTCTCCCCTGCACTGGTTCGCGATGCAGAACCCTTTGATTTCTATGGAATGGGATCCTGCTGCCAGAAAAATCTTCTGGGTACTCGGGTGGATTGAAAGAAAACAGTGTCTTACCGTATCCGGATGGATAACACTTTCCGTGATCCCAGAGTCGATCAGACATGGCGTTTCGTACCCGTTAACCAGCACGGTCGTCGTTGCCGTTTGGAGCATCCAGGGCCACGACTGGTCCAAGGTCACCGAAGCCAGTCGCGGTTGCTGCATCGGGGCATTTTCTTCAGGCCCCGTGGAGCAGTCCATGCTGGGGTCCTTGGCTGTCAGCCAAGATGGCGGCGTCCACGGATCGCACGCGGTCGGGGGCGGACAAAATGGCCGCGCCCATGAATTGCTCGTGGCCGGATGGTCACAAGATGGTGGTGCCCATCCACCCCGCATGGACCCAAAATGGGCTCAAATGGCCCGTTGGCCGCACATGGATCATTGGGGGGGTTGAGTCTGTGGTCCCAGTTCTCCCCCGGAGATTGCGGCGACCCCCCGGGACTGGCACACCGCTGAATAGTACCCCTTCTTGCCGCAACTTTTACAGATGGCCGAGCGGGCCGGGCAGCGCTGCCGGGGGTGTTTCGACTGGCTGCAAAAATAGCAGCGGGGCCCCCCCGGGTGATCTGGTGCTCTGGCTGTGCAGGCTTGTGGGGGGGATGGGGGGTGTCGGGGAGTCAGTCGCGGCGGGGGTCCACGGACCCCAAGGGGCTGCCGCGCGGTCGGGAGCGTAAGCGCAGGCATTCTGCGAGGCCACATCGAGGGAGGCCGCAAGGGCCCGTGACTCCTTGAGCCCCAATGAGTCTCTCTCCAGCCGTCGCTGGCGAATTTGGGATGAGGTCATACCTGCTACAAAAGCAACCCTGATTAGGAGTTCCGTATGTTCGTTAGCCATCACCGGTGGGCAGTTGCAGCTCCTTCCCAATATTAGCAGTGCGCTGTAGAACTCGTCCAGCGATTCTCTGGGGATTTGCCATCTGGGGAGTTGGTGGCGTGCATAGACCTGGTTTACGGGCCGAATGTAGATACCTCTCAGCATGGTGACCACCATCGGGAAATCCTCCGCATCTTCGATGAGCGTGTAGATCTCCGGACACACCCTGGAATGCAGGACCTGCATTTCCTGGTCTTCTGTAGGTCTGCCAGGGGCCGTTCGGAGGTATCCCTCAAAGCATGCTAGCCAGTGTTTAAACGTAGCCGCTGAGTTTGATGCATGGGGGCTGATTCGCAGACACTCCGGGGCGAACTGGAGCTCCATAGTCCTTTAAAGTGTGCGTAATAAATTGTAGCACAATCAATCACTCAGGAGGCAAGAAGAGATGAAGTCAATCAATGGCTTTATTACGCAGACTTGTTCCCCAGTAGCTCGGTTACAGAACGCGGCTGCTGGGAGAACCCGGGTTCTTATACTCCGCCTTACTGGGTGGAGCCAGCAGGCGGCAGATCCAATCAGGACCCAATGTCTGTCCACCAATAGCCTCTCGGCATCACTGGGTACCGTACTACCCCTAATACATACCACTACAGGGTCTTTGGAACCCGCTGTGTTACACTGATCCCATCTGGTCTGAATCAGAAGGTTGAGTAAGATAGGATCACCTGGATTCACAGGTAAGTAATTTCAAGTGGAAGGGGAATCCAACTCAATTGGCTTTTAAACTTGTATTGCGTAGGGTAGTGCTTCCCAAATTATTTTCCAATGTAACCCCATTTTAATTATGAAAATAGCAGTAAAGCAGGATAGTAACAATGTATAATTATTAATGTTTGTGTATTATGGATCAACATATAATAATCTTTATTAATTTCCCATGTAGGCTTACATTAACACTGCAATGAAGTTACTGTGAAAATCCCCTCTTCGCCACACTTCGGCGCCTGTTCGGGTTCACTGAGGGAGCATTCAGAATGTCCAATTCACCGAACAAGCATGTCTGTCAGGACATATAGAAACATAGATATAGAAACATAGAAACTAGGAGCCCGAATAGGCCATTTGGCCCTTAAGCCTGCACCACCATTCAAAATGATCATGCCTGATCCTCTATTTCAATGCTATATTCCTGCTTTCTCCCCATACCCATTGATGCCATTAAAATCTTTAAAAATCTATTTTTTTCTTGAGTGCAATTAGTGATTTGCTTCTGCAGCCTTCTGTGATCGAGAATTCCACAGGTTCACTATCCTTTGAGTAAAGACATTTTCCTCATCTCAGTCCTAAATTGTCTACCCCATATTCAGAGACTGTATCCCCTGGTTCTTCTAGATCCCCCAACCAGGGAAAACATCCTCCCTGCATCTAGTCTGTCCAGCCCAGTTAGAGTTTTATGCATTTCAATCATCCTTCTGAACTCTAGTGAATACAGGCCCTGTCGAATCTCTCCTCATAGAGCAGTCCTGCCAACTCAGAATCAACCTAGTGGATCTCCTCTGCATTTCTTCTATGGCAAGTATATCCTTCTTTAGCTAGGGAAGCCAAAATTGCACCCAGTACTCCAGGTGTGGTCTCACCAAGGCCCTGTATAACTGCAGTAAGATGTCTCTATTTATGAACTCAAATCCTCTTGCAATGAAGGCCAACAAACCATTTGCTTTCCTAAATGTTTGCTTCACCTGCCTCTCCACTTTTATTGACTGGTGTACAAGGACACCCAGATCCCTTTGTACAATTACACTTCCCAATATATCATCATTGTGACTAACCACTTCCTTTCAGTTTTTCACATTTAGCCACGTTGCACTGACTGCATCTGTCATGTACTTGCCCACTCATTCAACCTGGCTAAGTCACCTTGAAGCCTCCTTGCATCCTCCTCAGAACTCATAATTCCGCCCAGTTTTGTGTCATTAGCAGACTTGGAAATGGTTCACTCATCTAGATCATTTTTAAATAGTGGGGTTACATTTGCCAGCCTCCAATAATACATCACATCATCTGGGGCAGAACGGCAGCATTGTGGATAGCATAATTGCTTCACAGCTCCAGGGTCCCAGGTTCGATTCCGGCTTGGGTCACTGTCTGTGCGGAGTCTGCACATCCTCCCCGTGTGTGCGTGGGTTTCCTCCTGGTGCTCCGGTTTCCTCCCACAGTCCAAAGATGTGCAGATTAGGTGGATTGGCCATGATAAATTGCCCTTAGTGCCCAAAAGTGCCCTTAGTGTTGGGTGGGGTTACTGGGTTATGGGGATAGGGTGGAGGTGTTGACCTTGGGTAGGGTGCTCTTTCCAAGAACCGGTGCAGACTTGATGGGCCGAATGGCCTCCTTCTGCACTGTAAATTCTATGATAAAAAAATAAATTAAAAAATATCATAAGCAACTGGGGCTCCAAGCACTGATCCCCACGGTGCCCCACTAGTCACTGCCTGCCACTTGGAAAAGGACACATTTATTCCACCTCTCTGTATCCTGTCTCTCAACTAATTCTTGATCCATGCCAATACATTACCCCATATCTCATGTATTTTAATTTTGCCCACTATCCTCTTATGAGGGACCTTATCAAAAGCCTTCTGAAAGTCCAAATGTACCACATCCACTGGTTCTCCCTTATCTATTCTATTCATTACATACTCAAAAAACTCCAGTAGACTTGGTAAGCCTTTCATAAGCCCATGCTGGTTTTGTCCAATCCCGTTAATTTTCTGTTATCACATCTTTTCTAATAGTCTCTAGGATCTTTTCCACTACTGATGTTAGCTAACTGGTCTGTAATTCTCCCTTTTTTCTATCTCTCCCTTTTTAAATAGTGAGGTTACATTTGCCAGCCTCCAATAATACATCACATAAAGATAAAAATATGTGTCTTTAAAGTACTTTGCATAAATATTATTACTTTGTATACTCGCAAGTCTATTATCCCATCTGAGTCATTCCAGCTTACGGGCCTTGGCCAGACAGTGATACAATTGACGTTCACATTTTCATTCAGCATTACTGAAACATCACACAAAAGGTTCTCTGAAGATCGTCTTGACATCATTGATTTTAATATGAGATGAATCAAATAATGCTTTAATTGTCAACTGAAGATTTCAGACCCTCTCTGCCCACCCCACAAACACATACTATTAGCAGCCCCTCTACACCCTCTACCCACCCTCCCTCCACACACACACACGCACTGATCAGCTAGCTGGGGGGGGAGAAAGGGGGTAGTGTTTTAACAGCTAAAACTGGTGTGCAAATGTGGCCCAGGAGGGAACATTTTTAAATGCCCTTGAAACGAAGGCAACAGTGCCAAGATCAATCCAGTAGAAAGATTCAATGATGGAAGGATATATTTTTCCATAGAACCCGCTGATTTTACCTCAAAAATGCAGCAGTAAAGTGAAGATCACAATGATACGGCAATGAGAGAGACTAAAAGATGAGTCAAGCTGAGCTTGATGGCTCCTGGACCTCAGTGCTGGTGTGGGGCTCAGTCTTGGATGGGGGAGAGCTTGCAACCCCATTAGCTGTTCCTATGACCCCAGTGGAGTCACAGCCAATAGTTTGGGAACTGCTGTCATGGGGAATTTCATCCAAAAATGAACATACTTCCAGGATCCTCTAGTCTAATTATTAAAAGACAGGATCAGCTCACAGGAAAATAGGGTTGTAGTTACAAAAAATGCCTTTTAGCAATATAAACCAGCAAGAGTAAAATTAGTACAAATACAAAAAAGCACGAAAAGACAGAACTCAGGAGAGGTTACGATAGTCCCCATCCCACGATAGTCCCCATCCCACAAAATATGACACAGTGTATGGAAAGGTTCAGTAAACCAAGGTCCACCACACTAAGAAAACAAAAAGGGACGGTCAATAGAGAATTAAAGGTGTTATATTTAAATGCGCGCAGTGTACGGAACAAGGTAGATGAGCTTGTGGCCCAGATTGTGACTGGCAGGTATGATGTGGTAGGCATCACAGAGACGTGGTTGCAGGGGGTTCAGGACTGGCATTTAAACATCCAGGGATTCACAACCTATCGAAAAGACAGAGAGGTGGGCAGAGGGAGCTGGGTTGCCTTGTTAATTAGGAATGAAATTAAATCAATAGCACTAAACGACATAGGGTCAGATGATGTGGAGTCTGTGTGGGTAGAGTTGAGGAACCACAAAGGCAAAAAAAACATAATGGGAGTTATGTACAGGCCTCCTAACAGTGGTCAGGACCAGGGGCACAAAATGCACCACGAAATAGAAAGTGCATGTCAGAAAGGCAAGGTCACAGTGATCATGGGGGACTTCAATATGCAGGTGGACTGGGTAAATAATGCTGCCAGTGGACCCAAGGAAGGGGGATTCATTGAATGTTGGGAGGGCTTTTTGGAACAGCTTGTGATGGAGCCCACGAGAGGACAGGCCATTCTGGACTTCATGTTATGTAATGAGCCAGACTTGATTAAAGATCTTAAAGTAAGGGAACACTTAGGAGGCAGAGATCATAATATGGTAGAATTCCATCTCCAATTTGAAAGAAAGAAGGTAGAATCAGATGTAAAGGTGTTACAGTTAAATAAAGGTAACTACAGGGGCATGAGGGAGGAACTGACGAAAATCGACTGGGAGCAGAGCCAAGTGGGAAAGACAGTAGAACAGCAATGGCAGGAGTTTCTGGGAGTAATTGAGGTTCATCCCAAAGAAAAGAAAGGTTATCAGAGGGGGGATTAGGCAGCCATGGCTAACAAAGGAAGTTAGGGAATGCATCAAAGCAAAAGAGAAAGCCTATAATGTGGCAAAGAGTAGTGGGAAGTCAGAAGATTGGGAAGGCTACAAAAACAAAGAGAGAAATAAGGAAAGAGAGGATCAATTATGAAGGTCGGGTAGCCAGTAACATTAGGAATGATAATAAAAGTTTCTTTAAATACATTAAAAACAAACGGGAGGCAAAAGTAGACATTGGGCCGCTCCAAAATGACACTGGTAATCTAGTGATGGGAGACAAGGAAATAGCTGAGGAACTAAATAAGTACTTTGAATCAGTCTTCACAGTAGAAGACATGAGTAATATCCCAACAATTCAGGAGAGTCAGGGGGCAGAGTTGAATATGGTAGCCATCACAAAGGAGAAAGTGCTAGAGAAACTAAGAGGTCTAAAAATGTAAAAATCTCCAGGCCCAGATGGGCTACATCCTAGAGTTCTAAAGGAGATAGCTGAAGAAATAGTAGAGGCGTTAGTTATGATCTTTCAAAAGTCACTGGAGTCAGGGAAAGTCCCAGAGGATTGGAAAATCGCTGTTGTAACCTCCCTGTTCAAGAAGGGAACAAGGAAAAAGATGGAAAATTATAGGCCAATTAGCCTAACCTCGGTTGTTGGCAAGATTCTAGAATCCATTGTTAAGGATGAGATTTCTAAATTCTTGGAAGTGCAGGGTCGGATTAGGACAAGTCAGCATGGATTTAGTAAGGGGAGGTCGTGCCTGACAAACCTGTTAGAGTTCTTTGAAGAGATAACAAATAGGTTAGACCAAGGAGAGCCAATGGATGTTATCTATCTTAACTTCCAAAAGGCCTTTGATAAGGTGCCTCACAGGAGACTGTGGAGTAAAATAAGGGTCCATGGTATTCGAGGCAAAGTACTAACATGGATTGACGTTTGGCTGTCAGTAGAAGGCAGAGAGTTGGGATAAAAGGTTCTTTTTCGGAATGGCAACCGATGACGAGTGGTGTCCCGCAGGGGTCAGTGTTGGGGCCACAGCTGTTCTCTTTATATATTAACGATCTAGATGATGGGACTGGGGGCATTCTGGCTAAGTTTGCCGATGATACAAAGATAGATGGAGGGGCAGGTAGTATGGAGGAGGTGGGGAGGCTGTAGAAAGATTTAGACAGTTTAGGAGAGTGGTCCAAGAAATGGTTGATGAAATTCAACGTGGGCAAGTGCGAGGTCTTGCACTTTTGAAAAAAGAATAGAGGCATGGACTATTTTCTAAACGGTGACAAAATTCATAATGCTGAAGTGCAAAGGGACTTGGGAGTCCTAGTCCAGGATTCTCTAAAGGTAAACTTGCAGGTTGAGTCCGTAATTAAGAAAGCAAATGCAATGTTGTCATTTATCTCAAGAGGCTTGGAATATAAAAGCAGGGATGTACTTCTGAAGCTTTATAAAGCATTAGTTAGGCCTCATTTAGAATACTGTGAGCAATTTTCCCACACCTCAGGAAGGACATACTGGCACTGGAGCGGGTCCAGCGGAGATTCACACGGATGATCCCAGGAATGGTAGGCCTAACATACGATGAATGTCTGAGGATCCTGGGATTATATTCATTGGAGTTTAGGAGGTTGAGGGGAGATCTAATAGAAACTTACAAGATAATGAATGGCTTAGATAGGGTGGATGTAGGGAAGTTGTTTCCATTAGCAGGGGAGACTAGGACCCGGGGGCACAGCCTTAGAATAAAAGGGAGTCACTTTAGAACAGAGATGAGGAGAAATTTCTTCAGCCAGAGAGTGGTGGGTCTGTGGAATTCATTGCCACAGAGGGCGGTGGAGGCCGGGACGTTGAGTGTCTTTAAGACAGAAGTTGATAAATTCTTGATTTCTCGAGGAATTAAGGGCTATGGAGAGAGAGCGGGTAAATGGAGTTGAAATCAGCCATGATTGAATGGTGGAGTGGACTCGATGGGCCGAATGGCCTTACTTCCGCTCCTATGTCTTATGGTCTCATGGTCTTATGGTAAGTTAATTAGTAAGTTAGAAATTACAGAAAATTGCTGAGATTGGATGACAGACCAATAAAAATCAGATGCCCTCAAAGACACTCCTCATGCGCCATAGTATGAACAGCTGTCATAATTAACCACTTATTACATTTGTTTAGCACAGGGCTAAATCGCTGGCTTTGAAAGCAGACCAAGGCAGGCCAGCAGCGCGGTTCAATTCCCGTACCAGCCTTTCCGAACAGGCGCCGGAATGTCGTGACTAGGGGCTTTTCACAGTAACTTTATTTGAAGCCTACTTGTGACAATAAGCGATTTTCATTTCATTTCATTTCATGGTACCTTTTGGGATGGATTAACACCAAAACAGAGTTAAGCAGAATAGAATACAGCACATTCAGAAGCAAACCAAAATGTAGTTCTTTGTGAAAATGGATTTGTTCAGCTGAAACCACAATTATCTTCCCACAGAGCACAACAATACTTGTGGCAAATGAACATACAATAGCTTTAATTTTAAAAGAATGTATTGTAATTGGGAGGAAATGGAATAAGAAAATTAACTGTATCTTAGATATTCACTTTAGGTAACATCAATAATTCTGAGAAATAAATAGTGGCTTCATTCAATTACAAAGAATCATTAATCATACATTACATAGTGTTTGGCGGATTAAAACATTTTTTTCATTTAGGAAATACTCAGTAATCAATCCTTTTTAAATTGATAAGATTATAATCTTTTACATTCTATACAATGGGGGGAATTTACCGAGCGACCCGCCACTTGTTTCGCAGCAACGGGAAGTGGCTCGCCATTGGCCGGCGGCGGGATCTTCTCGTCCCACCACTGTCAACGGGGTTTCTCACCGCTGGGAAACACGTGGCAGAGGTGCACTGTCGGTGGCACAAGACGATCCCATCGGCGTGAACGGCCAGAAAATCACGGCCAACGTGTTGTGCAATAAAATATCATTGTCATACTGCTAACAGTATAAATGCCATGTTGGCAATTCATTGAATAAGTCAAAAGACCATCTACTTCACTTTTAGTTTAGATCTATAACTGTATATCACAAAATAAAAATATTACACGGTCATCACAAGCATAGTGTACAGGTTATCCCAGTCAACAGAAGTTCCATAATGTGAACAAATCTGGAACTAAGTGGAATAACACAACACATCTAGAATTAGTTTCCTTAAAAAGCTTTTCTTTGTCTTGATGACTTCTTTTAACAATTTTGTTGGCATGATGCATGGAAGAGCAGTATCATCTAGTGGTAGAAGAGAGGAAGAGGCAGTTCTTAGAAACATCATTGCACGGCCTAACGCTAGCTGTGATTTCTAGAATAAAAAATTGTCTGCAACATGACCCCTTTACGTCAGATGTTTGAGACACATTGGATAACTTACCTCAAATGTTCTATGAGGTTATTTAAACATGCTTAAAAATGCAACCAGGACAAATAAACTTTAAAGAGAAAGCAATGTATTTGAGAAGTGTTTGGTCCTTTTGAATAGGGCTGCAGCTAATCACAGATTTGACCTAACCTACGTAAACATCTGAGGGACAGTTTTACAACTTTTCTTCCCAATCCCAATAGTTGCACAAAACCCCATGAACTAAAAATTGTTCATACAACACCTAAAAAAGACACGGCAGTCAGTGTGTGTCCTTCATGCTTTCAGTCTGCATCAGAATTGTCCTGCACACCATATAGGTTAGGACGTGCTGAAGTCACTCAAAGCACCAATGTGAAACTGGTGTTAGGCTCATTGCTTACGCAAATCAGGATCCCAGCAGTTGTTTCAGGCCCAGTAATGAAATTGGTTCACGACTGACTCCATGTACAATACAGTTGATTTTCTCAGGAGCACAGCATTCAAATTACTGACCTTTAAAGGGTTCATGACAATTTTTAGGTCCAAGCTGAATGACATAAAATGGAATATCCCAGGCAATGCATTTTGGTCATTAATCTCGTGGAAGAAAATAAAACACTTAATTTCAACCTTAGAGTGGGAAGAAACCAATCTGTTGGTAGTGGGAGCTCAGACTGAAGGAAACAATAACAATGATGAACGAACACAATAGCAAAGCCACCAGCAAGCCATTACTTAGTAGCTTTGCATAAATTATATTTTATGTTAACTGAGGTGATTTGAATAGAGCAGGAAGAGACTCAAGTGGAGCACAAAAAACTCCAACACAGACATATTAGGTCAAATAGCCCTCTTCCCATGCTGTACATTCTTATGCATTTCTATGTAATCCACAGTTACTGTTTATTTCTTAATAAACTTTAATGCCAGATCCAATCAAAATATTTGCCACTATGGTTGTCAACTTATAGATCAGAGAAACACAGATCATAGGGAGGAAAGAAGAGAAAGAGCAGTTATTCCAACAAGCTAACCATTTATAGAGTCATTGTGGTTATTAATCTATATTATTGTACAAATCCTTTATTCTAGTTCTTTCACAAAACATCACTATAAAAACATTCTGTGCATGTACTTGTGAAGTTATAGCCACTTGTTTAGTCAGAAATAAATCAGGCAAGTGAGAATATTCGAAGAAAGAAATAGAGATGTTGTTGATGACTCCTCTCCAACAAGGAGGTAGGAGGAAGGACATTTTGTCTACATGTTGTTACGCAGAATACGTACTGAAAATATTTTATGTATAATACCTATAACCCTACAAGATGTCCTCTGTTGGAAAACAGAAGGTACTGAAAGATCTGCAGTTCCTGCAGGAGCATTATTCCATCGATTGCATAATTATTTCCAGCACAGACAATTTAATTAAAAACATAAAATGCTGGAAATATTCAGCAGGTAATGTGGAGACAAGGTGGGAAGTGGATAATGACAGGCCACTTTCCCCTCCCAATGCCTCCTGCTTTCCTGTCTGTCTCCAGAGGACTGCTAAAATTCAGCCCCCTAATTAAAGATTTACACTGGACCAGTATAGCACTGGTATAAAGTGAAACAATTGTGCACCGACAGTATATTGATGTGCCATCAATTACACAAGATGAGTAGTGAACGAAACTGTGGCTTTAATAAGCTAAACAGAAAGCCTCCTGGCCACTGATCCCAAACTGGGGCAGGGCCAGAGGTCAACCACCTTTATACCAAGCCCAAGGGGAGGCGGAGCCATCAGGCAGTGGTTTACCACAATACATGTAGTACAGTAACAGTTTACCACAATACATATAATACACTAACAGTGGTTTACCACATTCACCCCCTGTTAAAAAAAGAGTCCAGCGGGGGTGAAGTGGACTGAAAGGTCGAGTCTGTCAGGGGCTTTGACTTCCCGCCGTGACCACCTCAGACCTGGCTGTGGTGTGTGCACTGGTGTCGAGACCTGCGCGTCCGGGTGCGTGCTGTCTTCTTCTTCGCCCAGTAGTTGAGTCGGTGGATTGGGGGGGGGGGGGGGGGCGGCGTATAGGGGCGGGGTGGTGGTGATGGTCGCCAGTGGGCCTGTGGGTGCCAAATCTTGAAGTAGCCAGGTAGTGGTGGAAGGAGACGGTGTAGGGTCGGGGGTGGTGGTGATGGTCACTGGGGAACCTGCAGGTGCCAAATCCCGGAGGGAGACTGTGTCCTGCTGCCCGTCATGATGTGCCACGTAGGCATATTGTGGATTGGCATGGAGGAGCAGGACCTTCTCGACAAGTGGATCCGATTTATGACTCCTCGCATGCTTCCGGAGGAGAACGTGCCCTGGGACTGTCAGCCAGGATGAGAGCGAGACCCCTGAGGTGGACTTTCTAGGGAAGACGTTCGTGAGGGGTCTCATTGGTGGCAGTGCACAGGAGCGACCGGATGGAGTGGAGCGCATCGGGAAGGACCTCCTGCCAGCAGGAGACTTGAAGACTTCTAGACTGTAGGGCCAGAAAGACGGCCTTCCAGACCGTCGCGTTCTCCCTCGCCACCTGTCCGTTTCCCCGGGGGTTGTAGCTGGTCGTCCTGCTTGAGGCAATGCCCTTGCTGAGCAGGAACTGACGCAACTCGTCGCTCATGAAGGAGGAACCCCGATCGCTATGGATGTAGGTGGGGAAACTGAACGAGGTGAAGAGGGCCTTGATGACGGTGGTAGAGGTCATGTCAGGGCATGGAATGCAAAGGGGAATCGTGAGTACTCGTCAACAACGTTGAGGAAATACACGTTACGGTCAGTGGAGGGGAGGGGCCCTTTGAAGTCGATGCTGAGGCGCTCAAAGGGGCGGGAAGCCTTTACCAGGTGCACTCTGTCTGGCGGATAGAAGTGCGATTTGCACTTCGCGCAGACCTGGCAGTCCCTGGTCATGGTCCTGACCTCCTCGATGGAGTAAGGCAGGTTGCGAGCCTTGATAAAATGAAAAAAACGGGTGACCCCTGGGTGACAGAGGTCATTGTGGAGGGCCCGAAGCCGGTCTACTTGCACGCTGACACATGTATCGCAGGATAGGAACAGGTCGGAACAAGATATCATAGTTGTAGGCGGAGAGTTCGATCCTCCACCTCAGAATCTTGGGTTTTGCCCCGCTGTGTATTATTAAACAAGAAGGCAACCGACCGTTGGTCAGTGAGGAGAGTGAATCGCCTGCCGGCCAGGTAATGCCGCCAATGTCGCACATCTTCTACAATGGCTTGGGCTTCTTTTTCGACAGAGGAGTGTCGAATTTCAGAGGTATGGAGGGTACGGGAGAAGAAAGCCATGGGCCTGCCCACCTGGTTGAGGGTAGCGGCCAGGACAAAGTACGACGCATCGCTCTCCACCTGGATCGGAATGGGCTCGTCCACAGCATGCATCGCGGCTTTGGCAATAACTGCCTTGATGCGGTTGAAGGCCAGGCGGGCTTCAGCCGTCAGGGGAAAAATGGTGGATTTATTGAGTGGACGGGCCTGGTCTGTATAATTGGGGACCCACTGGGCATAATAAGAAAAGAACCCCAGGCATCTCTTCAGGGCCTTGGGGCAGTGGAAGTTCCAGGAGGCGGCGTATGCAGTCGGGGTGGGGCCCTAGGACTCCATGTTCCACAGCGTAGCCAAAGATGGCTAGGCGGGTTGTGCGGAAAATGCATTTCTCCTTATTGTATGTGAGGTTAAGGAGCTTAGCGGTGTGGAGGAAATGCCGGAGGTTTGTGTCATGGTCCTGCTGGTCATGGCCGCAGATGGTGACATTATCTAGATACGGGAACGTGGCCCGCAGCCCGTACTGGTCAACCATTCGGTCCATTTCTCGCTGGAAGGCCGAGACCCCATTGGTGACGCCGAAGGGAACCCTGAGGAAGTGGTAGAGGCGGCCATCTGCCTCGAAGGCAGTGTATTGGCGGTCCTCCGGGCGGATAGGGAGCTGGTGGTACGCGGACTTCAAGTCAACAGTGGAGAAGACTCGATACTGTGCAATCTGATTGACCATGTCAGATATGCGGGGGAGGGGGTACGCATCGAGCTGCGTGTACCGGTTGATCGTCTGACTGTAGTCGATGACCATCCGGTGCTTCTCCCCAGTCTTGATGACCACCACTTGGGCTCTCCAGGGGTTGGTACTAGCCTCAATCATCCCCTCTCGTTGGAGTCGCTGGACCTCTGACATGATAAAGGCCCTGTCCTGGGCACTGTATCGTCTGCTCCTAGTGGCGATGGGCTTACAGTCCGGGGTGAGATTAACGAAGAGCCAGGGTGGGGCGACCTTAAGGGTCGTGAGGCTACAGACGGTGATGGGGGGCAGGGGTCCACCAAACTTTAAGGTAAGGCTTTGGAGGTGGCACTGAAAGTCGAGCACCAGTAATAGGGCAGCGCAGAGATGGGGGAGGGCGTAGAGCTTAAAGTTAGTGTACTCTACGCCTTGTACCAAAAGGGTCGCAACACAGTACCCCCGGATTTCTACGGAATGTGATCCGGAAGCCAGGGAGATTTTTTGGGTCGTGGGTAAAATTGGGAGGGAGCAGCGCCTTACCGTATCTGGGTGAATAAAGCTGCCTGTGCTCCCGGAATTGAAGAGGCAGGCCGTCTCGTGCCCGTTGATCCGGATGATCATCGTGGATTTTGTGAGATGATGAGGTCGAGACTGGTTGAGTGTGATGGAGGCGAGCATCAGAAGGTGGTGGGTGGCTGGTCGGAGGTAGCGGTGGCCAGTGTACGACCGGGTGAGCAGGGGTCCCGGGAGGCGGCGGAGTGGTTCCAAAATTGCGGCCTCCATGGGTCGCGCGTGGCGGATGGCACCAAAGGTGGCGTCAAAGATGGCGGCCCCCATGGGTCGCGCATGGCGGGTTGAATCAAAGATGGCGGCCCCCACGGGTCACACATGGCGGGTGGCAGCGAAGATGGTGGCGCCCACGCGTCGCACATGGCGGCTGGCGCGGCAGATGGGGCGGTCCTGACAGGCAATAGGCAGCGCTGCTGTGCCTAGGAACTTTAGGGACAGGTCGAGCCTGGCAGACTTTGGCGAAGTGGCCCTTCCTCCCACACACGTTGCAAATCGCATTCCGTACAGGGCAGCGTTGTCTGGGGTGCTTACCGTGGCCACAAAAGTAGCATTTCGGGCTTCAGGCATTGGCGGGCTGCTGCGTGGTACAGGCTTGCGCCGCACTCGAGTCGGGTAATGGCGGCGCCCACGACATCCACAAGGGTGCCGCGTGGTCGGAGGTGTAGGCGTCCATGTTCTGGAAAGCCACTTCCAGCGAGTTTGAGAGCTGCACTGTCTCTGAGAGGCCGAGTGTACCCCTTCTAGCAAGTGCTGGCGGATGTAATTGGATTTAATGCCCGCGACATAGGCGTCCCTGATCAGCAGCCCCATGAGTTGGACAGCCGATACCGCCTGACAAGCACAGTCTGGCCGAGTACCCGCAAGGCACGCAGGAATTTGGCTTGTGATTCTTCGGGGCGCTGTCGCCTCGTGGCAAGGAGGTGCCTGGCGTACACCTCGTTTACTTCCATTACGTACTGTCCCTTCAGCAGCATTATCGCCTCCGTATACGAGGGTGCATCTCTGATAAGAAGGAAAACTTGCGGGCTCACCATTACGTTAAGTATTTGAAGCTTTTGGAGGTCGGTGACGTCGTCGGTGGAGGATCCGAGGTAAGCTTCGAAGCAGCTTAGCCAGTGCTCGAATGTCGCAGTGGCGTCAGCTGCTTGTGGGTCCAGCTCCAGATGCTCAGGCTTGAGTGATGAATTCATCTTAAAAGTTTAGCTTATTAAATTGATGTGCCATCAATTAACACAAGACGAGCAGTGAACGAAACTGTGGCTTTAATAAGCTAAACAGAAAGCCTCCTGGCCACTGATCCCGAACTGGGGCAGGGCCGGAGGTCAGCCACATTTATACCGAGCCCGAGGGGAGGCGGAGCCATCAGGTAGTGGTTTACCACAATACATGTAGTACAGTAACAGTTTACCACAATACATATAATACTCTAACAGTGGATTACCACATATACTTATGATGTAAATGTATGCTTAGCACACCCTCGGGTCACTCAATCAAAGAAGCAGTCTTCCATTTCAAAGATACAAAAGGAATGTCGCAGCCTGTGTTGGTACTGTTGCCAACATGCTTCCCACTCAAATCAGAAGTGATTCATGGATGGAGAGGGATGCAGGGGGTGGATAAAAGTAGTAGGGTAGAGGAGACAACAGTGTAAATCTTGGGCATGCAAGCTGAAGAAGATTACATTGTGGTATATATTGTTCATGCAAGCACATCATGCTTATTTTTCTGGACAGATTTAGCCTTTTGGATTTCAACGAAGGTAGATTAGAAGTGAGAAACACTAATTTGAATGCTGAAGAGCAGATTGCACTAGAATATTCCTGTTCCTGTTAATGACAAATGATGCCTGCCGTGCTAACTGGCTGTGGTACAACAGCAGTCATTTAGGAAATAAAAGATAAGCATGACTTCTTCTTCCATGTGTGCACACCACATATCTATTTGGATGTGTAATGTGGTTTCAATTAATTGGATTCACTCACCCTATAATGGCCTTAATTGTCGTTTTCAACCCACTGGCAGAAAACCATCACGGTTGTTGTAAAGCTGTGAGAACTTTAAGAGCATAGAACTTTTAGAAGAGGAAAAGACCATTATGCGTAATTGGAGGTTCCTTTCTAACCACTTTTAGTTTATGGTCAGTTATTGGTGAGCTGAAAAGAGTAAAACATAATTCAAATTTGTCACAATAACATTGTACCAGAATTAGCTTCAAGAAACCCACCATTTCCCTTTACCTCAGCCACACTTAACATAACGAGGGCAGTTTGATAGGCCCAACTTCCAAATTAACCCCACTTAAAAGAGGTTTCATGAACAGAACAACAGTGCCCCTGAGGAAGATACCATCGAGGAGGCCACTTATTTCACAGAAGTAGTAGTTATGTCCTATTTTGATCATGAATTGATTTTAGACATTTGCTGTTCTCAAGGGTCAATCAAAGCTTTCCTGCTGTTTTCAGTGAGGAAGGGCAGTATTGAATTAGAAATGTGGCTTTCTAATGGGAATCCTTAGTTTTTAGTTTTGAGGAGGATGAGAATGTGGAAGTGGCTTAACGAGGCACATACTTGTACTTATACTGTTTTACAGACTTTGAAAGTCTTATTTCAAATACATTATATAGAATATATAAATACACAAACCTCTGATTGACTGCCTTATTCAGCAAATAAGCATTTATATATAGTACTTGTGGCGAACATAGAACATTACTGCACAGTACAGGCCCTTCGGCCATCGATGTTGCGCCGACCTGTGAAACCACTCTAAAGCCCATCTACACTATTCCCTTATCATCCATATGCTTATCCAATGACCACTAAATGAAGGGGATTAAAGGATATGGGGGGGAAGGTGGGATCAGGCTATTGAGTTAGATGATCAGTCATGATCATAATGAACGGCAGAGCAGGCTCGAAGGGCTGAATGGCCTCCTTCTGCTCCTATTTTCTATGTTTCTATGACCAGGAAGGCAGTGATAGTGCTTTGGCCACTTTTGGAATTTCCACCCACTAAAAGGTCAGAATGCTTCAGAAACTGTGCCTTAAGACTGTCCCCTCTGCCAGGCCCCATCTCAAACCCTGTGTTGATACGTGTTAAATCTGCAGCCATATATAAGAATAAAAGACCCACTGACAACTCTAATGATATGCAAAAATACAGGGCCAGCTTAAGTCACAATTAATAATGTAGGATAACTGTTGCTCAGTTGAAAAGTTAATGAGACAAATATTTACGGTAATCAGGAAATGATTAGCAATATGCGGTTAATGCTTGAGAAACCAATTAATTCACTGCTGCAGAAACTGTAGGAACCTGTTTGATGCAATTTCTTTTCATGTTAAGTTAGATTCTATGAGCACCTCGCGTTGACAGAGAATGTATTTGCATGACTAGTTTTTATCCCTTCCCTACAATCATCCAGCTGGGTCCTAGAGGCAATTAGAATGAGATGGACTATGGGTCAAAGGTTCGCAGATGCTACTGAAGTTGAACATCAAGCCTGGTCATGCATGAACATTTAACAATCAGAATTTTCAATTATTTTTATATAATGGGGGAAAAGTGCTAAAGCTTTGAAGCACAAGGTTAAAAAGGTATGCAGATGTAGCTGATTTTTAAAAAGTTTAGCCAAACTTCTTTCATGCTTGCCATTTTCCCATGTTAGCACCAGGGAATGTGGCAGCCAGACAAAGGGCACCCCATTTTGTTAGTGAGAGTTGCATTAGCAAGGTGTGTGTTGTCACCCAATCCCTTACACAGACTCCCTATTGCTGTTAGTACTGCTGTTAGTACTGCTGCCTCACAGCTCCAGGGACCTGAGCTTAATTCAGGCCTTGTGTTATGTAAGGATCCTCATGTTAATCCCTGTCTGGCCCTTGTTTTTTTCTTTCAATTTATTTTATTCTGCTATTTAATTTTTTATATCTGTTTCCAAGCCCTGCCTGTTCACCAAGCCCCTGATCCCATCCATCCAGCTCCTGGAGTATTGCCACAACCCGTGTGCTGCACACAAGACCTACAACACACTCCAACTATGGTCCTAACAGTTGCCAACCCCCACTCCCAGCCCATCAATGGGCCCTGCCTGCATGCATGCCATCAGGTACACAGTGACCCCCACCCCACCCCACGACTCGGTGCCACCCTGCTAGCAGGATATTACATGGTACACCCAAGGAGGACACCCACCATAGACCCCACAGGGGTGCAGGACAGGGGCCATAGAGCATATTGCTGACATGGGTAGCACGAGCCACTGGTACCACTGCCGCTCCTGATGGGTGGTGATGTCAGAGCCTCCCTGGTGCACACACTGATGGGGCAAGGGGTGCAGCGTGGAAGGCAAAGTGTCGGGGGTATAGCTGGGGTTTGTAATTGGGAGAGGGGATATGCAGAGGCAGCGGCTGCAGTGCAACCCAGGGTTAACGTGTCGCCTGTTGGGCACGGATGGGCACAGTGGTACTCACCATGCTAACATGTCTGCCCTTTAACACTTGCGGAGAATGGACTTCGGTATTCAACCAGCAATGTTTGCCTTCTGCCTAGCCGCAGTGGCCCTTGCGGACTTACTGAGGCTGCTCACACAGGAGCTGCTCAGGGAGGAGCCTGCTGAACTGGAGCCTTCCCCAGAGGAGCAGGCGTCAGGCAGCTGTCCAACAGGCCAAGGAGCAGGTGCAAAAAAGGTACCGCATCAGTCAACGTGTATACTGTCTGCGCTTGTCCTTCGAGGACCTGCCAGATCAAACGTGTCGCTAAAGACCTTGGCTAATCAGAGAGGCCGTGCGTGGCAGCGAGGGTCCAAGTGGTGAAAATGAATATTCTGCCGAGGTGCTCGTTTATCTTTCGTGCTCTCCCGATCTTTATACCAAAGGCTTTTTTTCCGGAAATTAGACACGATCATTTCTGACTTTGTATGGGTGGGGAAGGTGCCGAGGGTGGGGAGGACCCTGCAACAGAGGCAGAGGCAGCAGGGATGGTTGGCGTTGCTAAACCTGCTTCATTATTATAGGGCGGCAAATGTGAATAAGGTGCGGCGATGGTGGGAAGGAGAAGGGGTAGAGTGGGTTAGGATAGATGAAGACACTTACAAAGGGTCCAGTTTGAGGGCTATGGTGACGGCAGTGTTGCCAATGGCTCCAAGTAGGTATTCAAGGAGGCCAGAGGTGCAGTTTACTGTCAAGATATGGAATCAGTTGAGGAGGCATTTTAGGATGGAAGGGATGTCGGTGTTAATGCCGCTGTGTGAGAATCATGGGTTTGAGCCGGAGGGATGGATAGTGTATGCAGGAGGTGGAGGGAAGTGGGGCTGGTCAAGGTGAGGGATCTGTATTCGGAGGAAGGGTTCACCAGTCTGGAGGAGCTAAGGGAGAGGGTCGAGCTGCCGAGGGGGAGTGAGTTCAGGTACCTGCAGATTAGGGACTTTGCGCAAAAGGTCTGGAGGTGGTTCCCTGCTGGAGCGACTGCTGTTTCCGGATGTGAAAGGGGCGAGAAGAATTAGGGATATATACAAGTGGCTGGGGGGGGGGGGGGCAGGGGAGTTGGGAGGGGAGATCAATTGGGGAGTATGGAGTGAAGCACTGCATAGGGTAAACAGGACCTCCTCTTGTGCAAGGATGAGCCTGATACAGTTTAAGGTGGTGCACAGGGTGCATATGACTCGGGCGAGAATGAGTCAGTTTTTTCAGGGGGTAGCAGATGAGTGTGAGAGGTATGGGCAGGAGCCAGCGAATCATGCGCACATGTTTTGGGGTTGTGAAAAATTGGGAAGATTCTGGGCAGGAGTGTTCGCGGTCTTAGCCGGGGCAGTGGAGGAGGAGGTGGACCCGGACCCTTTGGTGGCGATATTTGGGGTTTCAGAGAAGCCGGAGCTCACGGAGAGGAGGAAGGCCGATGTCATGGCCTTCGCTTCTTTGATTGCACTTTTACTGGAGTGGCGATCGGCATCGCCACTGGGGGTAGCGGCTTGGTATGACTTCCTGCGATTCGAGAAGATAAAGTATGAGTTAGGGGGCTCTACAGAGGGGTTTGAGGAATGGTGGAGGATGTTTCGTGACCGTGTTTGACGAGCTGTTCTTCGCAGGGAGGGGAGGGGGAGGGGAGGTGAAAAAGGGAAACAAATTTGTACAGACTGTATAGTTGATGCTGGGAAGTATGTTTCCCGGGGTGTTTATGTGATGTAACCTGTTTTGATACATGTTTGAAATAAAATACATTTTTTTCAAAAAGTGAGAACGTGCGATACCCGTGCCAGATAATGGCGCACCTGGAACTGCGGAACTATGGAGGAGGACACCCGCTCCCAGAAGCCATCAAGGTGACGGACCCGCTGAACCTCTTCGCCACAGGGTCCTTCCAGGCAGCAAGTGGGAACCTGTCTGGGATATTGCAGATGTCCGTCCGCAGGTGCAGCCACATCATTACGGATGCCCAGGCAGCGGACTATATAAACTTCAATGTGGACCAAGCCCATCAGGTTGCCGGGCTACGGGCTTTCCACAATCATCGGCATTCCCCAGGTCCATGAGGTGATCGATGGGACACATGGCTCATGAGGGGGTGCCTTTTATCAATCTGAAGGGTTTATACTCCATGAATGTGCAGTTGGTGTGTGGCCACTGGCTGCACATTATGCAGGTCTGCACCCGATACCCAGGCAGCATGTATATCACATTTGTCCTGGTGGACCCAATGATGTCCAACACACTCGAGACGCTCTCTCGTATGCGGAGTTGGCTTCTGGGTGACACGGGGCATCCGTTGTTGTCGTGGCTGATGAAACATGTCCAGAGGCCCCAAACTGACATGGATAACTGCTTTAACGATGCCCATGCAGCAACCAAGAGTGTCATTGAGCGGTGCATTGGCGTTCTAAAGATGTGGTTCCAATGCCTGGACCGCTCTAGTGGAAGTCTCCAATATACACCTCGAAGGTGCCCCTGGGCTTTCGCAAACTAGAGAACCTCATCACCTCCAGGTTCGCTGACTAGGGGGCCTGGCCACTGGCAGCCCAGTCTCCCTGTCCCACCTCACCACAATCCTCCTCCCCCATAGCCACCCACCCCAAGCAACTAGACCCTCCCGATCCGAGCTTCCCACCAGCTTCACCCTGCATCGGCAGTATCAGGGAATCTGGCCCATGGGACGGAGGATGATGATGATCCACTCCATGATGAGCTCAGGTGCTGCACATCGTCTGACACTGTCTGACAATGTCTTTGGTATCACATTCCACCGTCCGCCTTGGTGCTTCCTGTATAAGTGCTGGCCATTCTATCTCACGGGCCCACACCTTGTGGTGGGGTTGGGGTCAGAGGTGGTGGGTCATCATGGGGGTGCTGAGTGGTGATGGGCTACCCACCAGGTAGGCCCCACCTTATGGGCCTCCACATTTCTAGCCCCATCCCCTGCCGCCTCCGAGGGTGACCCCTAGGGGAATGTCGGATTGCCCTGGGGGTCCTGCCCCATGCCTTCCTCCAACACCCACACATCAGAACACTGGTCTCCCCCCCCCACCCCCCCACCCCACACTAGGCACATCCTCTTCACAGAGCCCAGCCCATCCCTCAGACACTTCACATAGAGGACTGAGGCAGTTCGGAACGTTGGTCAACAGGATGTGGGGTGGGGGGCTGTGGGACAAGGGTGATGCCAGGGACACAGAGATGGTGGCTCAGCCTGGCTGGCCTGGTGGGTTGTCCATCCTCACGCAGCACTGCTGCACAGACCACGTGGTGGGTGGGAGGGTTTGGAGGATGTGGTGTAGGGGTGTGAGGGACGGGGTGGTGCCAAGAGCACATAGGTGATGACTTACCCGGGCCATCCTGAGGAGGTTGTGCAGCTTCCTTCGACACTGCTGTCCGGTCCTTGCAATGGCGCTCAACACCTCTGCCACCTCCACCCAGGCCCAGTTGCCCTCGACAGCCTCGTTCCCATCCTGGGGTACAGGGTGTCACACTTCTCCTCCATGGCATCCAGCATGATGTCCAGCTCTGCACCTGTGAACTTCGGGGCCGTTCTTCGTGGATATATCTTCTTGGCTGGAATGAGTGTGTGGGGAGTTGAGTGCTTATATGCAGCTCCAGCTTGTCAAGCTCTCCAGTGCCAATCCTGATCCCAGTGAGTACCACACCAGCATGACTTGGAAATGCACTAGTTTTAGATGGAAAGAGTGCTGGCCCATTGGCATGTCCTGAATGGCTCTGGGACTGACACCCTCATTGGGATCGGGGAACACTCGCAATTCAGTCCCGCCATCAACACTTAGGGTGGGATTCGCAATCAGGCGGGGAAACGCATGTCAGCCGAAAATTGGGGCCGACGCTGGGCGCCTGATGGAATGTCATACTCCGGTGCTTCAACATCGGCATGAAAGCATTCTCCTCCGCACATACAGTAAACGCCGTGGGCATATCATTAACAGGCCCGTTCTGGTATTCTCCGGGCTCTCACAATGTTTCGCCTCCACCAGGAGGAATTACTGACGGCGAGGTTCACTTGAGCTTTTAACAATCGGGAAACGGGCGCCGTGGCTGCTGAGGGAGAGAAAGGAGGTAGGACTTGTTCCAGAGGCATCAACGTGGGCCGCCCCTGGCATGGCTGTTGGGGTTGTCTGCTAAAGCAGCGGCGATGACCAGGGGATGGGCCGTGGGGTCGGTTTGACCCCAAGACTGGGTGTCCATGTATGAACTGACATTGCTGCGGCCTGCAAGGTAGCTACCTTGCTGTGTACCCCAATGACCGCCTACCATGGCCTGTGTTTGCTTAGAGCAACACCGACCATATGGGTGCACCCACACCCCCCACCCAATGTATCCCTCTAGCTCACCTCCACCCCACCAACCCCCTCCCCCACCCACAAATGGGCACCAGAAGCCGCGGAGCATCATGCAGCCCACCCAAGAGCAACACATAAGGTAGCCCCTACAGGAGGCTGCTAGACAGGGGCTGCAGAGTGGACCTCTGGTGTGAGTAGCACCAGCCACCAGTACTCCTGCCAGCAGTGCAGGTGCCAGGACCAGGTGCCCCCAAGGTGCCAGCCGCCAACGGGGTAAAGAATGCGGCCTGCAGGGCAGAGCAGCGAGTGGTGGGTGAGGGGATGGGGGAGGGAGGGTGGGGGTGGGTGGAGAGCAGGTCATGCGGGGCAGGGTCTGCAGTGCAGGTCGGGGCCACCGTGTAGTCGATTGGACCTGGCTGGGCACGCGAGTACGCATTATACTAGCATTTCTGCTTTTCACGCCCTGCAGACAATGGATTTTGGAATCCAACCAGAAATGGTTGCCATAATCCTGACAGCCTGGGGGATGCACTGAGGCTGTATGAGCAAGAGCTGCTCGAGGAGGGCAGCGGTGCTTGTCCCAGATGAACAAGAGCCAACCGGTGAAGATAGAGATCCGGCAGCCCAGTTGGCCAAGGAGGAGATGGGAAGGAGGTGCCACTGTAGGCCTGTCATTCAAGGAGCTGCCAGACCAGGCATGTCGAAGACTCCGGTTGAACGCAAGGCCCATACAGCATATCTCCCGGATCATGGCGCACCTGTATTCGCGGGGGATATGGGAGAGGACACCCGTTCCTGGTGACCATCAAGTTGACAGTCGCCCTGAACCTCTTCGTCACGTGATTCTTCCAGGTGCCGAGTGGAGACCTGTCCGGGATTTCACAGACCTTGGTGCACAGGTGCATCCTTGCCGTAACGAAGGCCCTGTATTTCCGGTCGGCACAATATATCAACTTCAAAGTAGACAAAGCCCATCAAGATGCCCGGGCAGCAGCGTTCGCTGCCATTGCCAGGATGCCCCAAGTCTAGGCGGCGATTGACGGAAGCATGTACCTCTACGAGCACCGGCGGATGATATGCACTTGGGCAGCATGCATGACGCCTTCATCCTGGCACACTCGATGGCACCTGGCACCTTCGAGGGACTCGGGTGAGGAATTGGCTCCTGGGCGGCAGGGTGCATCTGCACCATTGTTGCTGATGGCCCCTATCCAGAGGTCACTACAATGACACCCAAGCTGCAACAGGGTCATGATCGAGCAGTGCATTGGCATCCTGAAGACACGGCCCTCCAGTATGATGCTGAGAGGGTCGCCCACATCGTGGGGCCTGCCACGTCCTCCACATCATCGTGTACCAGGGGGGCGGCATGTTGGAGGAGGGGGGGGGTGAATGTCAGGCCTCATTGATGAGGAGGATACGGAGGAGGGCCAAGTTGGGCAGGGCGAGGCCCGGGCAGGCACAGGAGGCCACACGTGTGCGCCAGGGCTGCCACGCACGGGATGCTCTAATCGCCTCCAGATTCGCTGACTAGACAGCCTTGCTGACGGCAGCATGGATATTCCATTCCCCCCCCCCCTCCACTGTCCCCTACCGGCACCTGCAACCCCTTCCCTTTCCCTACCTGCCCCACTATGGGGTGCGGGCCCTGGGTTGGCGGTAACACCAGGTCTGGTCTATGGGATGGAGGATGATGTTGACAACCCGCTCTACGATGAGCTCTGGTGCGCCACATCATTTGACAATGTCTGGCTCCTGCCCACAGTATCACTTTCCACTGTCTAACTGGGTGATCCCTGCATGCAAGCTGGACCTTTGGGGTGGCTGATGTGGGGAGAGGGCATGGGGGAGGTGAGCAATGGACCAGGGCACCAATGGCTGCCCAACCCACCTGCCAGAGTCCCGGCTGCAGCCAGCCCAGCCCATTCCTCACACCCTTCAGACACAGCACCGAGGCAGGTTGGAACTTTAGTGAACAGGTGTTTACTGTGAACAGGTGAATGAACAGGTGAACATGTATCTACAGCTTTGTGCTCGAGCCCCCCTTGCTATTCTGTGTGCTGCGCTCATTCCAGCTTAACTGCTTGTAGCACAATCAATCACTCACGAGACAAGATGAGAAGGAGTCAAATGATGGCTTTATTACGCAGACTTGTTCCCCAGCAGCACAGTTACAGAATGTGGCTGCTGGGAGAACCCGGGCTCTTATACTCCGCCTTACTGGGTGGAGCCAGTAGGCGGCTGATCCAATCGGGACCCAGCGTCTATCCACCAATAGCCTCTCGGCATCACAGGGTACCTTAATACCCCTAATACATACCAGCACATTCACCCCTTGTTAAAAAAGAACCCGACGGGGTAGTGGGCCGTATGGTTTTAGGGGTTAACAGAGTCGGTACCTAGGATGCCGCAAACACGGCGGCTATGCTCCGATATCAACTACTAGTACTATTTACAATGCTGCTTTTACTGGGCAACCCAAAAAAAATTATTTACAGAGGCATTTCTTGCTTTACGATACTGATTTGATGAGTCGAATGGGTGCTCTAGTCGTCCTTGCTGATCGTCTTAGCCCCGGTGGTGATGCAGGTGCTGGTTCGGACCCCGTCGTCGCTGGGAGCGTCGCAATGCCTCTTCCCGCTCCAATACCCCTATTCGGGGCCGGGGGAAGGACCGATCCACCTGGGAAGGGGGCAACTGTGGGGTGCGCCGGTTGGAGGGAGGAGGTGATTGGTGTTGGGGGATTGTGTGGCGCTCCAGAGGGGGGGACTGGTGTTGGGGGGGGCTCCGGCGGGTGCCAGATCCCGCAGGGAGACCGTGTCCTGTCGGCCGTCGGGATACACCACGTAGGCGTAGTGAGGGGTCGCGTGGAGGAATTGAACCCTCTCGACCAACGGGCCCGATTTGTGCGGCCGCACATGCTTTTGGAGCAGGTTGGGTCCCGGGCCTGCCAGCCAGGTCGGAAGTGACGTTCCGGAGGAGGACTTCCTAGGGAAGACAAGGAGGCATTCGTGAGGTGTTTGATTCGTTGTTGTACACAGCAGCGACCGGATGGAGTGGTGGGTGTCCGGGAGGACTTCCTGCCAGTGGGAAACTGGGAGACGTCTGGACCGTAGGGCCAGCAGGATGGTCTTCCAGACCGTACCGTTCTCCCTCTCTACCTGACCGTTCCCCCGGGGGTTGTAACTGGTCGTCTTGCTCGAGGCAATGCCCTTGCTGAGCAGGAATTGACACACTTCGTTGCTCATGAAGGAGGACCCCCTATCGCTATGGATGTAGGCGGGGAAACCGAACAGTGTAAAGATTGTGCCGAGGGCTCTAATGACTGTGGCCGCGGTCATGTCGGGACAGGGGATGGCGAAAGGGAACCGGGAGTATTCGTCAATCACGTTCAGGAAGTACGTGTTGCGATCGGTGGAGGGGAGGGGGCCTTTGAAATCCAGACTGAGGCGCTCACAGGGGCGTGAAGCCTTTACCAGGTGCGCTTTATCTGGCTTGCACTCTGCGCAGATTTGGCAGTTCCTGGTGGCGGTCCTGACCTCCTCGATGGAGTAGGGCAGGTTGCGGGTTTTTACGAAGTGATAGAACCAAGTGACCCCCGGGTGGCAGAGGTCCTCGTGGAGGGTTCGGAGACGGTCCACTTGTGCGATGGCACATGTGCCGCCAGATAGGGCATCTTAAGGCTCGTTCAACTTTCCGGGACGATACAAGATCTCATAGTTATAGGTGGAGAGTTCGATCCTCCACCACAAGATCTTGTCGTTCTTGATCTTGCCCCTCTGTGCATTATCGAACATGAAGGCAACCGACCGTTGGTCTGTGAGGAGAGTGAATCTCCTACCGGCCAGGTAATGCCTCCAATGCCGCACAGCTTCCACTATGGCCTGGGCCTCCTTTTCCACTGAGGAGTGGCGGATTTCTGAAGCGTGGAGGGTGCGTGAGAAAAAGGCCAAAGGTCTGCCCACTTGGTTGAGGATGGCCGCCAGAGCCACGTCGGACGCGTCGCTCTCGACTTGGAAGGGGAGGGACTCGTCGATTGAGTGCATCGTGGCCTTTGCGATATCCGCTTTGATGTGGCTGAAGGCCTGGCGGGCCTCTGTTGACAGAGGAAAAACCGTGGACTGGATTAGCGGACGGGCCTTGTCCGCGTAGTTGGGGACCCACTGGGTGTAATAAGAGAAAAATCCCAGGCAGCGTTTCAGGGCCTTGGAGCAGTGGAGGAGGGGGAACTCCACGAGGGGGCGCATGCGTTCGGGGTCTGGGCCTATCACTCCATTTCGCACTACGTAGCCGAGTATGGCTAGACGGTCGGTGCTAAACACGCATTTCTCCCTGTTGTATGTGAAATTCAGGGCGTTTGCGGTCTGGAGGAATTTGCGGAGTTTGGCGTCGTGGTCCTGCTGGTCATGGCCGCAGATGGTGACGTTGTTGAGGTACGCGAACGTGGCCCGCAAACCCTACCGGTCAACCATTCGGTCCATCTTCCGTTCGAAGACCGAGACCCCGTTAGTGACGCTGAATGGAACCCTTAAAAAATGATAGACCCGCCCATCTGCTTCGAAAGCAGTGTATTTGCGGTCGCTTGGGCGGATGGGGAGCTGGTGATAGGTGGACTTAAGGTCCAACCGTGGAAAAGACCTTGTACTGTGCAATACGATTGACCATGTCTGATATGCGGGGAGAGGGTACGCATCGAGCTGCGTGTACCTATTGATGGTTTGACTATACTCTACGACCATCCTCTGCTCCCCGATCTTTACAACTACCACCTGAGCTCTCCAGGAACTATTGCTGGCCTGGATTATGCCTTCCCTCAGCAGCCGCTGGACTTCTGACCGGATAAAAAATCGGTCCTGGGCGCTGTACCGTCTGCTCCTAGTGGCGACCAGTTTGCAATCCGGGGTGAGGTTCGCGAGCAGGGAAGGCGGATCGACCTTGAGGGTCGCAAGGCTGCAGATAGTGAGTAGGGGTATAGGGCCGCCAAATTTAAATGTTAAACTCTGGAGGTTACACTGAAAATCCAATCCCAGGAGTGTGGCAGTGCAGAGGTGGGGCAGAACGTAAAGCCGGTAGTTCTTGAACTCCCGCCCCTGCACCGTGAGGTTCGCGATGCAGAACCCTTTTATCTCTACCGAATGGGACCGTGCCGCCAGAGAAATGTTTTGATTACTTGGGTGGATCGGAAGGGAACAGCGTCTTACCGTATCGGGATGAATAAAACTCTCCATGCTCCCAGAGTCGATCAGGCAGGGCGTCTCGTACCCATTTATAAATACTGTCATTGCTGCTGTTTGGAGCGCTCGGGGCCACGACTGGTCCAGGGTCACAGAAGGTAGTCGTAGTTGCTGCATCGGGGCGTTTTCTTCAGGCCCCGTGGGGCCGTCCATCCCGGGGTCCTTAGCCGTCAGCCAAGATGACGGCATCCACGGGTCGCAAACGGTCAGGGGTGGACAAGATGGCGCCGCCCATGGATCGCACGTTGCCTGCGGAGCCCAAAATGGCGGCACCCATCCCTCCCGCATGGAGTCCAGGACCCAAGATACCGGCGCCCGCTGGCCGCACATGGATCGCTGGGGGGGTGGGGGGGGGGGGGGGGTGGGGGTTGAGTTTGGGGTTCTCCCCCGGAGATTGTGGCTATACCCCCTGGCCTGGCACACTGCTAAAAAGTGCCCCTTTTTGCTGCACCCTTTACAGAGGGCCGAGCGGGCCGGGCAGCGCATTCGGGGGTGTTTCCCTTGCCCACAAAATTAGCAGCGGGGCCCCCCCCCCGGGTGATCTGCCACTCTGGCAGCGCAGGCCTGCGGGAGGGGCTGGGGGTCCCGGGGGTTCGGTCGCGGCGGGGGTCTACGGTGCCCAAGGGGCTGCCGCGCGGTCAGGGGCGTAGGCACGGGCGTTCTGCGATGCCACATCAAACGAGGCAGCGAGGGCCCGTGCCTCTTTGAGGCCTAGTGCGTCTCTTTCCAGCAATCGCCGGCGAATTTGGGATGAAAGCATATCTGCCACGAACGCATCTCGGACCAGTAGCTCTGTGTGTTCGTTAGCTGAAACCGATGGGCAGTTGCAGGTTCTCCCCAATATTAACAGCGCACTGTTGAATTTGTCCAGCGATTCCCCAGGGATTTGCCGTCTCGTTGCGAGCTGGTGGCGTACGTAGAGCTGGTTGACGGGCCGAACGTAGATTCCTATCAGCATGGCGATCGCCGTCGGGAAATCTTCCGCATCCTCTATGAGAGTGTAGATTTCCGGGCTCACCCTGGCATGTAGGACCTGCATTTTCTGTTCTTCTGTAGGTATGCTGGGGGCCGTTTGGAGGTATCCATGAAAACACGCTAACCAGTGTTTAAACGTGGCCGCTGAGTTTTCCGCGTGGGGGCTGATTCGCAGACACTCCGGAATCATTCGGAGCTCCATGTCCTTTAAAGTTTGCGTAATAAATTGTAGCACAATCAATCACTCACGAGACGAGATGAGAAGGAGTCGAACAATGGCTTTATTACGCAGACTTGTTCCCCAGCACAACAGTTACAGAATGCGGCTGCTGGGAGTACCCGGGCTCTTATACTCCGCCTTACTGGGTGGAGCCAGTAGGATGCTGATCCCATCGGGACCCAGCGTCTATCCACCAATAGCCTCTCGGCATCACAGGGTACCTTAATACCCCCAATACATACCACCATACTGGTGTCTAACTTTCTGGCCTTACAGGCCCTAACGCCACATCTAGATGGATCTCCAAGTGGTACATCAGGGGTGAAGACGGCCTACTGTGATTCCCGCTCTGCGACCTGGATCCCCTTTGGCACCTGACCCCTGCAGCTACCGGGCCTGAATGGGCCCAGCTTCTGTAAGGTATCCCAGTTGGCGACAGGGAGAGAGAGAAGAATGGAGGGGGCCTGACGGACCTGTGGCCCCTCACTGTCGCGGGCCCCGGGGAGTGGGCAGGTGCCAAGGCAGAGGTCGGCATCGGGAACCAAATGAGCCCCCACTGAGTTGTCCTGAGTGTGTGTGGGGAGTGAAGTGCTTATGTACGGTTTTTCAGCCTCTTGAACACCAATACCGACCTGGCGAGTCGGATACCGTTTTCATTGGAATTGCTCTAGTTCCGCGAGGCTCCGGGGCCAGCCCATAACGGATCCTGAATTTCACCGGGTCAGTGCCGATTCTGTGGCTATAGAATACCACTGATTCAGTCCCGCCGCCAGCACTTAGTCTCGGAAACAGAAAATCCAGCCCAATGTTCTAGTTCCATTTTGAACAAAACCTGGAGGGTCAGAGCTCGGGGGCAAGATTCTCCGATCCCCCGCCGGGTCGGAGAATCGCCGGGGACTGGTGTGAATCCCGCCCCCACCGGTTGCTGAATTCTCTGGCACCGGAGATTCGGCGGGGGCGGGAACGCCGGTTGGCGGGCCATCCCCCCGCGATTCTCTGGCCCGGATGGGCCAAAGTCCCGCTGCTAGAATGCCTGTCCCGCCGGCGTGGATTGAACCACCTACCTTACCGGCGGGACAAGGCAGCGCGTGCGGGGTCCTGGGGGGGGCGCGGGGCAATCTGGCCCCCGGGGGGGTGCCCCCACAGTGGCCTGGCCCGCAAACAGGGCCCACCGATTCGCGGGCGGGCCTGTGCCGTGGGGGCACTCTTTTCCTTCCGCCTTCGCCACGGTCTCCACCATGGCGGAGGCGGAAGAGACTCCCTCCACAGCGCATGCGCCGGGATGCCGTGAGCGGCCGCTAACGCTCCCACGTATGCGCCGCCCGGAGGCACCAAAGGCCCTTTCCGCCAGCTGGCGGGGCGGAAATTAGTCCGGCGCGGGCCTAGCCCCTCAAGGTTGGGGCTCGGCCCCCGAAGATGCGGAGGATTCCGCACCTTTGGGGCGGCGCGATGCCCGACTGATTTGCGCCGTTTTTGGTGCCGGTCGGCGGACATCGCGCCGATACCGGAGAATTTCGCCACTGATTTCTCTCTCATCTGAGGGATTCTTTCTGAAGATCCAGAGTAAAGACCTTTCTCTCTGGACAGCCATTGAGCTGCAAAGAAAATTCAGTCCAGCTCCAGCTGCAAGCAGGGTCAGTGGATTAACAATCTTTTTAAAATCTCACGTGGAGAACTCTGTTCTTATCTCAGAATGGTTGTTAGTCATCCTGGTAGAGTTGGAAGCAACTAGACATTACACAGGCCTGAAGCTGCTCTTTTGAGTGAAGGCCCAGGTAAATACAAGTTAATGTGACTCCCCAGATGAAACCCTACGCCTGGGAATTTGGACTGAGGGTTCCAGCCAGTGGACCCCCATTAGCAATCCAACCAGTGATTTCCATCACTCCGTGTCTTGGGAGAACAGCCTGTAATGATTTCAATATCCAAAGCAAAGGCACTCATCTTCCATTTCATATTCATCCTTTTTATTTTTACCTCTACCCTTCCCTCTGTGGATGTGTCTTGCGTGTGTTTGGGTAGAGGGTGGGAAGGGAAATGGGGGGGATTAATATGTTAATAGGCCATTATTCTATTGCAATCGTTGCATGTTTTATCTTTGATGTTTTAAATAAACAGTTGTTGTGTTTCACTTACAAATCTGGTGCCTGGAAGTCATTTGAGCAGTTGAGGGTCAAAGATCTCAGAAACATTATACAAATTATTGGTTAATTCACTTGTGTTGTGACTCCGGGTCATGTAAGGATGGGATTGCCCGCGCACTCGCCCAGGGTGTCGCAACAGTTACAGTCTGAGTGGAGTTTGCACGTTCCCCCCCGTGTCTGCGTGGATTTCCTCCGGGTACTCCGGTTTCCTCCCACAGTCCAAAGATGTACAAGTTAGAGCATTGGCTATGCTAAATTGACCCTTAGTGTCCAAAGATGTGCAGGTTAGGTGGTTTATGGGGTTGCGGGGATAGGGCAGGAAGTGGACCTGGGTGGGGTTCTCATTTGCGCAGACTCGATGGACCGAATAGCCTCCTCCTGCTCTGTAGGGATTCTATGGAGTGGAGGGAGCAGGGTTGATGGGAAATTAACTCCTCTGTAAAATGTTGCAATGTGTACAGAATCACTTAAAAACTTTCTGGTTCGAACATAAGATGGAATCCATTTATCATCTGATCGCCTTTTTCTGTTCCAAAAAATGATTTTGTGATTGAGAAGGTGAATCTCCTCAGCGTTTCATTACCTCAGCCACATAACTTTGATGGAAGTGTTGCAGGAAATGTTTGTGTGTGTAAATTAGTAGCTCAGTTGGTGGCACTCTCACCTCGGAGTTGTCAAGTTGTGGTTGTAAATGGAAATCCAAAGACTCAAGCATGTAATTCAGGCTGACGCTCCAGTGTCTTTCAGATGAGAGAGACATTATACCAAGGCCGGTCTCCTCTTCAGAGAGATGTACAGATCCTGTGGCATTCGCAAAGAAGAGCGGAAGATTATCCTTGATGTTCTGGCCAATATTTATGCCTCAAACAGCACTTAACCAGATTAAGTGATCATCATCATGTTGCTGTTTATGGGACCCTGCTGTGTGCAAATTGCTGCCATGTTTCCTACCACAGTGGCTACACTTCAAAATTGGCTGCTAAGCACTTGTAACATCTTGAAGTTGAGAAAAGTGTTATCTAAATGAAGCAATTTTTCCTTAAATTAGATTTTCATTAAAGTAATGTGGAGGAGCAGGAAAGCCACGAGAAAATTCTGCAGTTTGACTAATCCTAAGTGACTCAGTTGTGACTGCCTTCATAAGTGCCTAACTAATTCTTCACGAGTCAGTCAGTGCCTGTGTTAGTGCATGCACATAAAAGATATGGTGAGCATATGATAACAGCAATAAATATGGAAGTACCCGGGCAGTCACTGAAGTGACCAGCTTCTTCAAATGTGGGCACATCTTGAGCAATATAGCAATTTCATCTTCTCCAGAGCTCCCTGACCCTCATCACAATTCCAGTGCTGTATGCCTATGGGAGGCAGGCCTTATGGCCTTTGACAGGGAGTCACCTCGGACCTGTGGTAGGGGCTTACTACAGAGAAAGTAAGTAAGCCACACCACCCAACCTGAAAAAAGATACTTTGAGTTTGAAATTCTGATTTTGTGTTACAATCTTTGCCGAGACCACACCACTGACCTTTAAATGCTGGGTACCATGATGTGTTTCTGACCACAACGGGTTTCCGACCATGGCACATGCGTTTCTGACCTTGACGCGTTTCTGACCTTGACATGTTTCCAACCATGGAAAGCAGTTGTGTAATCAGACAAAGTCAGCATAGATTTACGAAAGAAAAATCATGCTTGACAAATCTACTAGAATTCTTTGAAGGTGTAACTATTAGAGTTGACCAGGGAGAACTGGTGGTTGTGGTTTATTTAGACTTTAAGAAGACTTTTGACAAGGTCTCAGGTTAATATGTAAAGTTAAAGCGCATGGGATTACAGGTAGTGTCTTGAGATGGATAGAAAGCTGGTCAGCAGACAGGAAGCAAAATATTGGAATAAATGGGTCTTTTTCTGATTGGCAGGTAGTGACTAGTGCCATACCACAGGGATCTGTGCTAGGACCCCAAACCGTTCACATTATATATTATTGGTTTGGACGAGGGAACTAACTTTAGGGGCTGGTTTAGCACAGTGGACTAAACAGCTGGCCTGTAAGGCAGAACAAGACCAGCAGCCCGGGTTCAATTCCCGTACCGGCCTCCCCGAACAGGTGCCGGAATGTGGCGACTTGGGGCTTTTCACAGAAACTTCATTGAAGCCTACTTGTGACAATAAGTGATTATTATTATCTCCAAATTTGCAGATGATACGAAGTTGGGTGGGAGGGTGAGCTGTCAGGAGGATGCAGAGATACTTCAGCAGGATTTGGACAAGCTTACAGATGTAGTATAATGTGGATAAATGTGAGGTTATCTGCTTCAGTAGCAAAAATAGGAAGGCAGATTCTTTTTAGAATGGGTATAAATTGGGAGAGATGGATACTCAGCGAGACATTGGGGTCCTCGTGCATCAGTTGCTGAAAGTAATCAGCCAGGTACAGCAGGCAGTAAAGGCAAATGGTATATTGGTCTTCATAGCGAGAGAATTTGAGAAGAGGAATAGTGATGTTGTACTGCAATTGCATAGGGCATTGATGGGCCACACCTGGAGTATTGTGTGCAATGTTGGTGTCCTTATCTGGGGAAGGATGTGCTTGCTATGGAGGAATGCAGTGAAGGTTTATCAAGCTGATTCCTGGGATGGCGGGACTGTTATATGAGGAGAGACTAAGTCAGTTAGGATTATCTTCATTGGAGTTTAGAAGAGTGAGAGAGGATCTCATGGAAACTTATGAAAATTCTAACAGGATTAGACAGGGTAGATAAGGTAGATTCAGTTTGAGGATAGGGGATAAACCTTTTAGGACTGAGGTGAGGAGAAACATCTTCACCCAGTGAGTGGTGAATCTGTGGAATTCGCTACCACAGAAAATAGTTGAGGCCCAACCGTTGTGTAATTTCAAAAAGGAATTGAATATAGCTCTTAGGGCTAAATGAATCAAGGGAAATGGGGGGATGGTGGGATCAGGGAATTGAACTTGCTGATCAGTCATGATCATAATGAATGGCGGAACAGGCTCGAAGAGCCAAATGGCCTCCTCCTGTTTCTATTTTCTATGTGATGCATTTCTGACCTTGACGCACTTCCCACCCCGACACATTTACGATCTTGACCTGCATCTGACCATGATGTGTTTCCCACAATGACGGGTTTCCAACCAGACACATTTCCGACCTTGACACGTTTAAGGCCATGACGAGTTTCCAGTCCTGTCATGTTTCCGACCATTATGCGTTTCTGACCACAACGTATTTCCGACCATGATGCATTTCCAATCCCAACGTATTTCTGACCATGATGCGTTTAACACCATGACACGTTTCCCAACACGGTGCACTTCCAATCCTGACGCGTTTCCGACCACGACAGGTTTCTGAGCAGGACGTTTCCTATTCCGTCGCAATTCGGCTCATGCCATGTTTCCGGTCATGCCACATTTCCGACCACGAAATGTTTTCACCCCGTCGCATTTCTACCAGGATGCTTTTCTGACCTCCAACGAGTTCCCACTGTGATGCGTAACCAATCATGACGCATTTCCAACTCTGAATCATTTCCAATCATGACATATTGTAAACCATGATGCATTTCCAGCCATGACACGTTTCCACCCCAGACCACTTTCCCACCCCAACGCACTTCTGACCCGGTTGTGTTTCTAACCCCGTCGCGTTTCCGACCATGACTCTTTCAAGACCATGAAGCATTTCCAATGCTGACCCATTTCCAACCATGAGGGGTTTCCGTCCATGATGCATTTCTGACCCCGTCATATTTCTGAACTTGATGCGTCACTGATCCCGACGCGTTTCCAACCACGCACATTTGCAACAATGACGCATTTCTGACCATAACACATTTCCAACACCGGCACGTTTCCAACCCCAACATTTTTCTGACCATGATGCATTTGCGACCATGACACATTTCCAACATTGAAGCATTTCCAACCCTGACGTGCTTCCGACCATGACTCAATTCCGACCATGACATGTTTCCAACCCTGACACATTTCCAACCATGATGAGTCTAAGGCCATGACGCGTTTCCAGACCCGTCACATTTCTGACCCCGACACATTTGTGACCACGACGAATTTCTGATCATGACGCCTTTCCAACCACGATGTATTTCCGACCTCTTCGCTTTTCCGACCCCGTCATGTTTCCGACCGTGACTCTTTTAAGACCATGATGCATTTATGGTCCCGACGCATTTCCGACCAGGACCTGTTTCCGACCCTGTCGCAGTTCCGACCGTGATGCATCTCTGACCCCGACACGTCTCTGATCATGACACATTTTCGACCATGGTGCATTTCTGACCATGACGCATTTACGACACTGACGTGGTTCTGACACTGACACATTTACGACCTTGACCGCTTCTGACCAGGACTCGTTTCCAACCATGACACCTTTGCAATCCTGACTGATTTCCGACCATGACTCGTTTAAGGCCATGACACGTTTCCAGCCCATCACATTTCCGACCTTGACATATTTCTGAACCCAACGCTTTTCTGAACCCAACACTTTTCCGATCATGATGCGTTTCCGACTACGACGCGTTTCCGACCATGATGCATTTCCAACCCAACGCATTTAACACCATTACGCGCTTCCCAACATGACGCATTTCCGAACACGACATGTTTCACACTATGACCCATTTCCATCCCGTCGCAATTTCGACCATGTTGCGTTTCTGACCCACGACACGTCCGACTGTGACGCATTTCCGACCATGCCGTGTTTCTGACCACGATGCATTTCTGACCACGATGCATTTCCGATCGTGATGATTTTCCGACCTGACCGATTACTCACCCAGATACGTTTCCAAACCATCGCGTTTCCGACCCTGGCACATTTCTGATCACCACATGTTTCCAACCTCAACGAGCTTCCAACCATGATTGCTTTCTGACTATGATACATTTCCAACCCCGACACATTTCCAACCATGATGCATTTCCAGCCCGTCATATTTCTGACCATGTCTGATCTCGATGCATTTCTGACCACGACATGTTTCCGACTACGATGCATTTTCAGCCCCCACTGATTTCTGGCCATGACGTGTTTCCCACCCCAATGTGTTCCCCATCCCGTCACATTTCCGACCCCAATGCGTTTCTGACCACAACGCGTTTCTGACCCAGACCAGTTTCCCACCACAATGCACTTCTGAACCCATTGTGTTTCTGACCCCTTTGTGTTTCTGACAATGACTCTTTTAAGACCAGTAAATGTTTCCGACCCCATTGCATTTCTGACCATAACCAGTCTCTGACCCCAGCGCATTTCCCACCACAACACGTTTGTGACCATGATGCATTTCTGACCATGACGCATTTCCAACACTAATGCGTTTCCAATGGGAGGGGTGGACCCTTGGAGGTTTCTGCACCCAAGGGAGTGGGAGTATTCATTTTTCTCAGCTGTCCATAAGGTATACTCGCGGATCGACTTTTTCATGGTGGGGAAGGCGCTGCTGGCTGGGGTTAAGGGGTCAGAGTACTCGGCAATTGCAATATCAGATCATGCTCCGTATTGGGTGGATATGGTACTGGAGAATAATAATAATAATCGCTTATTGTCACAAGTAGACTTCAATGAAGCTACTGTGAAAAGCCCCTAGTCGCCACATTCTGGCACCTGTTCGGGGTGGCCGGTACGGGCATTGAACCCACGCTGCTGGGCTTGTTCTGCATTACGAGTCAGCTGTTTAGCCCACTGTGCTAAACCAGCCCCTAAGGGATGGTACAGAGACCAGGGTGGAAATTAGATGTGGGGCTGTTGGGGGAACCGAGTGTTCCGTGGCAAATTGAAAAAGTAATTGAGGAATATGTAGGTTTCAACTGTATGGGTGAGGTGTCGAAGGCAGTTGTCAGGGAGGCTCTAAAGGCGGTGGTGAGGGGTGAGGTGATCTTGTTCAAGGCTAGGCTAGACAAAGAGCAGAGGTTGGAGTGTCAGAGGGTAATAGATGAGATGCTGGAGGTAGATAGGAGGTACGCAGAAGACGGGGACCCAGCGAAGTTGGAAAAGAGGAAGGAACTATAGGCGAGCTTTTGCCGACTATCTACCAGGAAGGCAGTACTCCAGTTGAGGTGAGCAAAGGGTGCAGTTTACAAGCATGGCATATGTTGGCGGGTCAGCTCCGGAGGGAGACTGTGGCAAGCGAAATTGTCCAGGGGCAGGAAGTTGGTGGTAACTCCAGATCAGATTAACAAGGTATTTAAGGAATTCTATGAGAGGTGGTAGAGATCAGAGCCACCTGGGTGAGGCCGGAGATGCAGGAATTTCCAGATGGGCTGGAGTAACCGAGGTTAGGGGTGGGGGAAAGGGCTACATTAGAAGAGGCGATAGTGGAGCATGAGATAATAGATGCAGTCGGGGCAGGTGGCAGGGGCTGATGGGTTTCTGATGGAATGTAGCGCATCCCGAGCTGCGGGGGAACAGACACGCTTAATAAATTGTAGCGCACAAAGACTCCGTGAGACGAATAGAGTGAAGTCAATGAGGCTTTATTAAGCGTGTCTGTTCCCCCGCAGCTCGATAGTAAACTGGCCTGCGGGGGAAGACTCCGGCTTCTTATACTCCGCCTTCAGGGCGGAGCTTGAGGTCAACGGCCAACCAGGACCCAGGATCTGTCAGCCAATGACATTAGGGCTTCCAGTCCCACATGACCCCCAATACATACTACCACATGGAATATTATAAAAAATTCAAAGCTAAGCTGGTACCGCTGATGGTGGGGATGTCTGAGGAGACGATAGGGAAGGGAGTGTTACCACAAACCTTGGGGCAGGCATTGATTTCCCTGTTGCTTTAAAGGAATAAGGATCCGACGGAGTGTGGGTTGTGTAGGCCCATATCACTTTTAAACGTGGGCGCAAAGATATTGGCGAAGGTACTGGCAGGTAGGCTGGCGGAGTGCCCCCCGAAGGTGATGGGTGAAGATCAGATGGGGTTTGTGAGAGGGAGGCAGCTCTTTTCGAACATTAGGAGGGTATTGAACGTCGTTATGGCACCAGCAGAGGGGAAGGAAACAGAGGCGGTTGTGGCATTAGATGCCAAGAAAGCGTTTGACCGGGTAGAATGGGGGTACTTGATGGCAGCGGTTTGGGATTGGACCAAGATTTGTAGACTGGGTAAAGCTACTATATAAGGAGCCGAGGGCGAGTGTCCGCACAAACAACATCAGCTCAAGATACTTTTCTCTCCACCGTGGGACTAGGGAGGGATGTCCTATGTCCCCCCTACTGTTTGCAGTCGTGATTGAGCCATTGGTCATCGCGTTAAGAAGTTCGAGGGTATGGAAAGGAATAGTGCGGAGGGGGACAGAGCATAGGGTGTCCTTATATGCCGATGACTTGCTGTTATACGTGTTGGAACTGAGTGGGTCAATAGGGGGAATATTGGAGCTGCTTCGGGTGTTTGGGTCTTTCTCTGGGTACAAATTATATCTAGACAAGAGTGAGTATTTTGTGGTGCCTCGGCCGGGGGTTGGGGGGGGGGGGGTCTGCCATTCCGTAGGGCAGGGACTCACTTTAGATACCTGGGGGTGCAGGTTTCCCGGGATCAGGAGGGGCTCCGTAGATACAACATTTCTAGTTTGGTAGGGAGGGTGAAAGCTGATCTGGCAAGGTGGGATGATCGGCCTCTGTCACTGGCGGGTTGGGGAGAGGCGGTTAAAATTAGCCAGTTGCCACGATTCCTGCTTATTTTCCAATGCTTGCCAATTTTCCTGCCAAAGGCAGTTTTTAGAGAGATTGAAGGGATGATTACCTCGTTCATATGGAGAGGGAAGGTGGCCAGAATTAGAAAGGTGCTGCTACAGAGAGGGTGGCAGGGGGTTTGGGTCTTCCGAACCTGATGTATTACTACTAGGCGGCGAATGTGGAGAAGGTGCGGAGCTGGGTCACGGGTTGATTCCCAGTGGGTCAAAATGGAGGAGAGTTTGTGTAGGGGGTCGGGATTGAAGGTGCGAGCAACAGCGCTGCTCCCGATGGCCCGGGGAAATACTCAGGGAGACCGGTAGTAATGGCTTCGTTGAGAATTTGGAGGCAGTTTCGCCAGTACTTCGGATTGGGGGCAGTGTCAAGGGAAATGCCGATTCAGGGGAACCAATGATTTGAGCCAGGGAAGTGGGATAGAATTTTTTGGAGATGGGAGGAGAAAGGAATTAGGACATTAAAAGATTTGTTTCTTGGGGGTCGGTTTGCAGGATTGAAGGAGCTGGGAGCAAAGTATGGGCTGGAACAGAGGGAAATATTTAGATACATGAAGGTTCGAGACTATGCCAGAAAGGAGATACAGAGCTTCCCGGTAGAACTGGCCTCCACATGGCTGGAGTATGTGCTGACAACAGGGGGAGTGGAGAAGCGGGTAGTGTCAGCGGTTTACGGGGCTATTTTGGAAGAGGAAAAGGCACCGCTGGATAGGATCAAGGCAAAGTGGGAGGAAGAGTTGGGAGAGGTTATAGAGGAGGGATTCTGGTGTGAGGTGCTCCGGAGGGTGAACGCCTCCACCTCGTGCGTGAGATTGGGGCTGATATAGCGGGGGGGCCCCCGCAAACCACGTTCATATGTTTTGGTCCTGTCCAAACCTGGAGGATTACTGGAAGGAAGTTTTTAGGGCAATTTCTAAAGTGGTGCATGTGAAATTGGACCAGGGCCCTTAGGAGGCCATATTCGGGGTATCGGACCAGCCGGGGCTCGAAACGGGTGAGGAGGCAGATGTTGTGGCCTTCGCCTCATTGATCACGCTGTGAAGCCACAGTGCTACCCACTTGTGCTACCGTGCTGCTCCCAATGCTATTGTTGCTATTGATATGGGGATTGACATTGCATTCGTTACTGATTATTGTTTATTGCTGCTGGGTGTAAATTTGGGAGAAAATGTGAGAAAGGAGGAGAATAAAAATGTTTTTTAAAAACTAATGCATTTCCCAGAACAGCCCATTTGCAATCCCAAAGTGTTTCTGACCATGATGCATTTCCGACACTGATGCGTTTCTCACCTTGACGTGCTTACAACATGACGCATTTCCAACCCTGACACATTTCCGACAATGATGCGTTTAAGACCATGAAGCATTTCCAGACCCGTCATGTTTCCAACATTGACACGTTTCTGACCTCAATGCATTTCTAACCACGAAGCGTTTCCAACTATGATGTTTTTCCGACCACAATGCGTTTCAGACCCCTTAGCTTTTCCAACCCTGCAGTGTTTCCGACCATGATTCTTTTCAGACAATGACGCATTTATGATCCCGACGTGTTTCCGACCACGATGCTTTTCTGACCCCAATACATTTCTGACCACAACGCATTTCCGACCACAACGCATTTCCGACCATAACGCATTTCTGACACTGATGCGTTTTAAACCTTGGTGCGCTTCTGTCAATGACATGTTTCCAATCCTGACTGATTTCCACCATGATGCGTTTAAGACCATGATGCATTTCCACCCCTGTCACATTTCCGAACTTGACGCATTTCTGAACCCAGTGTTTCTAACCATGATGCATGTCCGACTACGACCTGTTTCCGACCATGACACGTTTAACACCATGATGCATTTCCCAACCCGACGCATTCCCAATCCCGATGCGTTTCCAACCATGCCGCATTTCCGCCCATGACGCATTTCCAATCACAATGCATTTCCCACCCTAACGTGTTTCCCACCCCAACGTGTTTATCACCCTGTCGCATTTCCAATCCCAATGTATTTCCGACCCCGACGCATTTCTGACCATGATGTGTTTCCAACCTTGACTTACTTCCAACCATGACAGATTTCAATCCCGACACATTTCCAACCACAATGTGTTTAATACCATGATGCGTTTCCAGCCCCGTCATGTTTCTGACAACGACACGTTTCAGTCCCCGACGCATTGCCGACCATGACTCACTTCCGACCACAACGCGTTTACCACCGCAATGTATTTCTGACCATGACGCGTTTACATCATGATGCATTTCCCAACACGACGTGTTTCCAATCCCGACACATTTCCAACCGTGATACGTTTCCAACCATTGCGCCTTTCCGACC
Source organism: Scyliorhinus torazame (assembly GCF_047496885.1). Lineage (NCBI taxonomy): Eukaryota > Metazoa > Chordata > Chondrichthyes > Carcharhiniformes > Scyliorhinidae > Scyliorhinus > Scyliorhinus torazame. The sequence goes on from NC_092710.1 coordinate 171,065,096, forward strand.
ACGAGGCGTATCTGACCACAACGCGTTTCCAACCACAACTCATATCCGATTACGACGCGTTTCTGAGCATGATGAATTTCTAACCCTGACACATTTATGACCAGGATGCGTTTCCCAACACAGTGCTATTCCAATCTCAACGCGTTTTCTACCATGCCGTCTTTCTGCATGGACGCGTTTCCGACCGTGACGCTTTTTTTGACCACGACGCGCTTCTCACCTCAACGCCTGTCGCAATTCCGACAGTGATGCGTTCGCGACAGTGACGAGATTCGAACCCCTACTCTTTTTCCACAATGATGCATTTACAACCCCAACGCATTTTCGACTATGACACGTTTCCGACCGTGATGCGTTTCCAACGATGCATTTCTGGCCACGACATGTTTCTGACCACTACGCGATTCTGTCCGTGACGCATTTTCGACCATGATGCATTTCCCAACATGACGCAATTCCAATCCCAAGGCAATTCCAATCCCAATGCATTTCCAACAATGACGCATTTACGATCATGACACGTTTCTGACCATGATGCATTTCCGACACCGATGCGTTTCCCACCTTGACGTGCTTACAACATGACGCATTTCCAATCCTGACACATTTCCGACAATGATGCGTTTAAGGCCATGAAGCATTTCCAGACCAGTCATGTTTCCAACATTGACACGTTTCTGACCTCAATGCATTTCTAACCACGAAGCGTTTCCAACTATGATGTTTTTCCAACCACAACGTGTTTCAGACCCCTTAGCTTTTCCAACCCTGCAGTGTTTCCGACCATGATTCTTTTCAACAAAGAACAAACAAAGAACAAAGAAATGTACAGCACAGGAACAGGCCCTTCGGCCCTCCAAGCCCGTGCCGACCATACTGCCCGACTAAACTACAATCTTCTACACTTCCTGGGTCCGTATCCTTCTATTCCCATCCTATTCATATATTTGTCAAGATGCCCCTTAAATGTCCCTATCGTCCCTGCCTCCACTACCTCCTCCGGTAGTGAGTTCCAGGCACCCACTACCCTCTGCGTAAAAAACTTGCCTCGTACATCTACTCTAAACTTTGCCCCTCTCACCTTAAACCTATGCCCCCTAGTAATTGACCCCTCTACCCTGGGGAAAAGCCTCTGACTATCCACTCTGTCTATGCCCCTCATAATTTTGTATACCTCTATCAGGTCGCCCCTCAACCTCCTTCGTTCCAGTGAGAACAAACCGAGTTTATTCAATCGCTCCTCATAGCTTATGCCCTCCATACCAGGCAACATTCTGGTAAATCTCTTCTGCACCCTCTCTAAAGCCTCCACATCCTTCTGGTAGTGTGGCGACCAGAATTGAACACTATACTCCAAGTGTGGCCTAACTAAGGTTCTATACAGCTGCAACATGACTTGCCAATTCTTATACTCAATGCCCCGGCCAATGAAGGCAAGCATGCCGTATGCCTTCTTGACTACCTTCTCCACCTGTGTAGCCCCTTTCAGTGATCTGTGGACCTGTACTCCTAGATCTCTTTGACTTTCAATACTCTTGAGGGTTCTACCATTCACTGTATATTCCCTACCTGCATTAGCCCTTCCAAAATGCATTACCTCACATTTGTCCAGGTTAAACTCCATCTGCCATCTCTCCGCCCAAGTCTCCAGACAATCTAAATCCTGCTGTATCCTCAGACAGTCCTCATCGCTATCCGCAATTCCACCAACCTTTGTGTCGTCTGCAAACTTACTAATCAGACAATGACACATTTACGATCATGACACGTTTCCAACCATGCTGCCCGACTGACCACGGCACGCTTCCCACCCAGTCATATTTCTTTTTTTAAATAAATTTAGAGTACCTAATTATTTTTTTCCAATTAAGGGACAATTTAGCGTGGCCAATCCACCTAGCCTGCACATCTTTGGGTTGTGGGGGTGAAACCCACACAAACACGGGGAGAATGTGCAAACTCCACACGGACAGTGACCCAGAGCCGGGATCGAATTTGGGACCTCGGCGCCGTGACGCAGCAGGGATAACCCAATGTGCCACCAGTCACATTTCTGACCATGATGCGTATATGACCTCGACACGTTCCCACCATGATACTTTCTGACCATGGTGCATTTAAAACCATTACGTGTTTCCCAACCACAACGCATTCCAGTAATGACGCATTTTAGACCGTGACACCTTTTAGATACGTTTCCAACCATGATGCAGTTCTGACCATGACGCATTTCAGACCCAGACCTGTTTTTCACCCCGAACGTTTCCCAGTCCATCGCAAATCGTACCATGATGTGTTTCTGACTCCTGATACATTACAACTGTGACCTGTTTCCGACCATGACATGTTTCCAAGCCTGCGTATTTCCAAACATAATGCGTTTTAGACCATGACGCGTTTCCAACCCAGACCCGTTCCTCACCCTGACCCGTTTCTGAACCCGTCCCGTTTCCGACCTCAACACGACATGTTTCCGACCATGACGCTTTTAATAAGTTTGGAGTACCCAATTCTTATTTTTCCAATTAAGGGGCAATTCAGCATGACCAATCCACCTAGCCTGCACATCTTTTTGGGGTTTCGGGTGTGAGACTCACACAGAAAAGGGGAGAATGTGTAAACTCCACACGGACAGTGACCCGGAGCCGGGATCAAATCCAGGTGCTTGGCGCTGTGAAGCAGTAGTGCTACTCGCTGCACCCCTTGCTTTTAATAATGATGCATTTACAATCCCAAAAACATTTCCGACCCTGTCGCTTTTCCAACCATGACGCATTTCCAACCTGAACCCGTTTCCAATCCTGTCATCTTTCCGACACTGACGCATTTCCGACACTGACGCATTTCAGACACTGACGCATTTCCGACCTCGACGCATTTCCGACACTGACGCATTTCCGATACCAACACGTTTCAACCCCACCACATTTCCAACCATGATACATTTAAGACCATGACACGTTTCCCAACACAATGCGTTTCTGATCCCGAAGCGTTTCCGACCATGACATGTTTCTGACAACGCTCCATTCCCGACATGACATGTTTTCGACCATGACTCATTTCCGACCATGACGCATTCCTGACACTGAGGCGTTTCTGACCACGACGTGTTTCCGACCATAACTCATATACGACCTTGATGCTTTTCCAAACCCGTCACATTTCCAATGATGACCTGTTACCAACCTCGACAAGTTTCCAACCATACCATGTTTCTGGCCCGGCTCGTTTCCTACCCCCACGCATTTCCGATCATGAGATATTTCCAACCATGGCGCTTTTCTGACCATGACACATTTCCGACCCTCACGAGTTTCTGACCACGACACTTTTCCAACCATGAGACATTTCCGACCACGACGGTTCTGACCATGACGCGTTTCCGACCATGGCGCATTTCCGACCCCAACCCGTTTATGACCCACTCACGTTTCCAAGCCCAACACATTTCCGACCATGACGCATTTCCGACACCAACATATTTCTGATTAATGACGCATTTCTGACGACGCTTTTCCATCCTTGGTGCATTTCTGACCTTGATGAATTTCCGACCTTGGCGCATTTCCGACCCTGACCCATTTCTGACTCCGACCTTTTTTGATACTGTCAAATTTCCTACCCTGTCGCGTTTCCAACCCCAAAGCATTTCCGACCCCAACTCATTTCTGACTCCGACGCATTTCCAATCATGATGAGTTTCCGACCCTGATGTGTTTCCGACCATGACATGTTTCCGACCATGACGCATTTCTGTTCCAAACACATTTCCCACCATAGTGCATTTCCAACTCCGGTGTGTTTCTGACCCCGGTGTGTTTCCGACCATGACGTGTCTCCGACCATGACGCATTTGCAACCCAACGCGTTTGCGACTTGATGCATTTCCGACCCCGACGTGTTTCCAATTGTGATGCATTCCTGACCTCAATGTGTTTCTGACTCCGACGCCTTTCCAAACACGGCGTATTGCTGGCCATCGCACGTTTCTGATCGCAATGTGGTCCTGACCCCAAACCGTTTCTGACCATGACACGTTTCTGACTCAGAGAACGGTCACTGCCAAATGCTGACACGGGGAGTGAGGGGAAGATGTGGTGGCATCATGCTGGAGTTGGTGGAACTGGCAGAGGATGCGCCTTTGAAATTGGAGGCTGGTGGGGTGAAAAGTGAGGACAAGGGAGACCCTGTCGTGGTCTGGAATAGAGGGGAAGTTGTCAGAGCAGAGATGCAGGGGATGGGTCAGCCACAGCGGGTGGGAAAACATGTTTAAGGAAAAATCAAGACATGTCAGCAGCACCGTTTTGTAAAGTGGCATCATAGGAACAGATGCACAGGAACTGGGCGAATGGGATCAAGACCTTACAGGATGTGGGATATGAAGAGTTGTAGTTGAGGTAGCTGTGGGAGTCGATGGGATTGTAATGGATACTAGTGGACAGTCTATCCTCAGAAATGGAGATAGAGAGGTCGAGGAAGGGCAGCACAGTGGCGCAGTGGTTAGCACTGCTGCCTCACGGCGCTGAGGACTCGGGTTCGATCCCGGCACTGGTTCACTGTCCCTGTGGAGATTGCACATTCTCCTTGTGTCTGTGTGGGTCTCACCCCCACAACCCAAAGATGTGAAGGGTAGGTGGATTGGCCACACTAAATTGCCCCTTAACTGGAAAAAAAGAATTGGATACTCTAACTTTAAAAAAAAAAGAGAGGTCAAGGAAGTAAAGCAAAGTATCAGAGATGGACCATGTGAAGTGATAGAGGGGTAGAAATTGGAAGTGAAATTAATACATTTTTCCAGATTGTTACACCACCCTGGGCAAGTGCACAGTCAATTCCAGCCTCCTGTGCCTCGGAGTCACAACACAAGTGAATTAACCATTAATCCTTATGAAAATCCCTGAAATCTTTGGCCCTTGGCTGCCCAATAAGTTTTGTAAGTTACCAGGTTTGTAAGTTAAAACGCAATTACTGTTTATTTATAACCAGAACAAATATGAAATATACAGTAAACAAAGCTGCTTATTTGTGAGCTAATATCTGACTCCCCTCTAACTGCCCAACCCTCTACCACACATACAAGACAAGTAAACACAGAAGGGGGAGAAAGGTGGAAAAATAATAAGGATTAAGGTGAAAAGATAAGAGTCCTTGCTTCAGGTGATGAGTCCTTTAGTGCACTTTCTTCACAGAATGATTGTGGATTAAAGTGGATTAAATACAGCATGTAATAATCTTAGCAGCTCAGCAGTATATCTTACAGCTTTTCCAGTAGAGGCTTCTAGCTTCACATCAGTCTGTTTTTAAATAATGTTATCCGATTCTGGTCTCTGCATCACATCAACCGTTTCTTGAGAGAGAGAGAGAGAGAGTTATCAGATTTTCACAGTGGCCTTTTGGTGAGAATTAACTGGGTATTCCTGGAGTGAGTTGCTTTGCTTTAAACTAGCAAGTTGAGGGGAAGGGAAGTGTAAAGCTATGGACAGTATAATGGTTAATGGAGATCAAGGCAGCAGGTTACGTGACAGGTTATTTTGTAGAGATATGGGTTCAAAGACAAGGAAAATTAGGAGAAAGGGTAAGAGGAAAAATAAATTGCAAAAAGTTGCTGATCAAGGTGTTAGGATTCATAACAAAGACATAAAAAATAGCATAAGTGCACTTTACCTGAATGCTCGTAGTATATGAAATAAGGTAAATGAGTTGATGGCGCAAATCATCGTGAATGACTATGATTTAGTGGCCATTACTGAAACATGGTTAAAAGATGGTCACGACTGGGAGTTAAATATCCAAGGGTATCAGACTATACGAAAGGATAGAATGGACGGTAAGGGCGGTGGTGTATCTTTGTTGTTTAAGGATGGCATCCGGGCAATAGTAAGGGATGATATTGGTGCTATGGAGGACAAGGTTGAATCAATTTGGGTGGAAATCAGGAATAGTAAGGCGAAAAGGTCACTAATAGGAGTAGTCTATAGGTCACCAAATAGTAACAGGATGGTAGGGCAGGCAATAAGCAAAGAAATAACGGATGCATGTAGAAATGGTACAGCGGTTATCATGGGAGATTTTAATCTGCATATCGATTGGTTTAACCAGGTTGGTAAAGGCAGCCTTGAGGAGGAGTTTATAGAATGTGCCCGGGATAATTTCCTGGAACAGTATGTAATGGAACCTACAAGGGAACAAGCGGTCCTAGATCTGGTCCTGTGTAATGAGGCAGGATTGATTAATGATCTCATAGTTCGGGATCCTCTTGGAAGGAGCAACCACAATATGGTGGAATTTAAAATACAGTTGGAGGATGACAAGGTAAAATCAAACACTAGTATTTTGTGCTTAAACAAAGGCGATTACAATGGGATGAGAGAAGAACTAGCTATGGTAGACTGGGAGCAAAGACTTCATGGTGAAGCAATTGAGGAACAGTGGAGAACCTTCCGAGCGATCTTTCACAGTGTTCAGAAAAGGTTCATACCGACAAAAAAGAAAGACGGTAGAAAGGGGAAAAATCGACCGTGGATATCTAAGGAGGTGAGGGAGAGTATCAAATTGAAGGAAAAAACATACAAAGTGGCAAAAATTAGTGGGAGACTAGAGGACTGGGAAGTCTTTAGGGGACAATAGAAAGCTACTAAAAAAGCTATAAAGAAGAGTAAGGTAGACTATGAAAGTAAACTTGCTCAGAACATAAAAGCAGATAGTAAAAGCTTCTACAAATATATAAGACAAAAAAGAGCGGCTAAGGTAAATATTGGTCCTTTGGAAGATGAGAAGGGAGATTTAATAATAGGAGACGGGGAGATGGCGGAGGAGCTGAACAGGTTTTTTGTGTCAGTCTTCACAGTGGAGGACACAAATAACATGCCAGTGACTGATGGAAATAAAGATATGATAGGTGAGGACCATGAGATGATTGTAATCACTAAGGAGGCAGTATTGGGCAAGCTAATGGGGCTAAAGGTAGACAAGTCTCCTGGCCCTGATGGGATGCATCCCAGAGTGTTAAAAGAGATGGCTAGGGAAATTGTAAACGCACTAGTGATAATTTATCAAAATTCACTAGACTCTGGGGTGGTCCCAGAGGATTGGAAAGTAGCAAACGTGACACCACTGTTTTAAAAAGGAGGTCGGCAGAAAGCGGGTAATTATAGGCCGGTAAGCTTAACTTCGGTTGTAGGGAAAATGCTGGAATCTATCATTAAGGAGGAAATAGCGGGGCACCTGGAGGAAAATTGTCCCATTGGGCAGGCGCAGCATGGGTTCACAAAGGGTAGGTCATGTCTGACTAATTTGGTAGAATGTTTTGAGGACGTTACCAGTGCAGTAGATAACGGGGAGCCAATGGATGTGGTATATCTGGATTTCCAGAAAGCTTTTGACAAGGTGCCACACAAAAGGTTGCTGCATAAACTAAAGATGCATGGCATTGAGTGTAAAGTGGTAGCATGGATAGAGGATTGGTTAACTAACAGAAAGCAGAGAGTGGGGATAAATGGGTGTTTCTCTGGTTGGCAACCTGTAACTAGTGGGGTCCCTCAAGGATCAGTGTTGGGCCCGCAGTTGTTCACAATTTACATAGACAATATGGAGTTGGGGACCAAGTGCAATGTGTCAAAGTTTGCAGACGACACTAAGATGAGTGGTAAAGCAAAAAGTGCAGAGGATATCGGACGTCTGCAGAAGGATTTGGATAGGTTAGGTGAATGGGCTAGGGTCTGGCAGATGGAATTCAATGTTGCCAAGTGTGAGGCTATCCATTTTGGGAGGAACAACAGCAGAATGGATTATTATTTAAATGGTAAGATGTTAAAACATGCTGCTGTGCAGAGGGACCTGGGTGTGCTGGTGCACGAGTCGCAAAAAGTTGATGTGCAGGTGCAACAGGTAAGTAAGAAGGCTAATCGAGTTTTGTCTTTCATTGCTAGAGGGATGGAGTTCAAGATTAGGGAGGTTATGCTGCAATTGTATAGGGTGTTGGTGAGGCCGCATCTGGAGTATTGTGTTCAGTTTTGGTCTCCTTACCTGAGAAAGGACATATTGGCACTGGAGAGAGTGCAGAGGAGATTCACTAGGTTGATCCCAGAGTTGAGGGGATTAGATTATGACGAGAGGTGGAGTAGACTGGGACTGTACTCATTGGAGTTTAGAAGGATGTGGGGGGATCTTATTGAAACATATAAAATTATGAAGGGAATAGATAGGATAGATGCGGGCAGGTTGTTTCCACTGGTCGGGGAAAGCAGAACTAGGGGGCATAGCCTCAAAATAAGGGGAAGTAGATTTAGGACGGAGTGTAGGAGGAACTTCTTCACCCAAAGGGTTGTGAATCTCTGGAATTCCTTGCCCAGTGAAGCAGTTGAGGCTCCTTCTTTAAACGTTTTTAAGAAAAAGATAGATACCTTTCTAAAGAATAAAGGGATTCGGGGATATGGTGTAAGGGCCGGGGAGTGGAGCTGAGTCCACAAAGATCAGCCATGATCTCATTAAATGGAGGAGCAGGCTCGAGGGGCCAGATGGCCTACTCCTGTTCCTAGTTCTTATGTTCTTATGTTCCTCTATCCAGCCAGAAGAATCGAAAGTGAAACGAACTCCAGCCTTGTGGCATTGAAAAACATGTCAGTGGGACCAGGACTAATCATTACTGACCACCGCGCAATGCACAGATATTTGAGCCAATTCATTAGCCCACCAGCCAAGTCAAGTATATCTAGTCATCACTAAGGCCTTCCGGATTCTTCCTGCTTGATTTAAAGATACAGGCCATTGTTTCTGCTTGCGGTAAAGATACAGGCTGCATTAAGTCAAGGTTCATTTCTCATCCATGCATCAAAATTGTAATAGCAAAAATGAAAGAAGGGGAAATAAAGGAATAAACAGGAACCAAACAGGAAAGAACCTTACAAGATCTACACAGAAACATGAAGCAGCACAAAAACAGTCGCCGATGTACCGATAAAAGAGCGGTAGGATGAGGCCGGAGTAGGACTGGAACAGGGAATGTTTCACATACTTCATAAAGAGACAGGTAAAACTAGACCCCAAAACACCAGCATCAACTGGCAGGCAAAATTTATAAAATGGCTGTGAAATGGGACAAACATAATCTGCAAAATGCAGTTTGCTATTTTCGTTCCCAATGTAACTGGGAAAGGAGAAGAGGAAAAGTGCATCACAGAAATAATTATTACAACCATCTATCTTCAAGAATAGCCTGAAGGAATGCAAAGATTCAACTGTGAAGTTTAATCCATGCAGGTCACACCCTGATTGTTCATGTTGCCCTGAAACAATGCAGCAATCATACTTCAGAGTCTTTCTACAGCATCATGACATTTTGCTCTTCGCAAGGCAACCAAGTGATGGCCCCACTTGCCCACATACATGGCATTATATTTGTTTTCAAAAGACATAAGCACGGTGCTATACAGTAGAACGCAACTATTTATAGCAAGCTGTTTCTTTTTCTTCTCTTGTGATGCTAATTCATGCTGGGATACAGTTCAAAGAGTGCCAGCAGTCCTTTAGTGCTTTGCCTAATTACCCATCACCAAGTCTACACTACGAATCTCAGCAGTTTCTCTTTGATTGTCCTCGACCCTGGTTTAGATATGATTCGCACGCACACTTCCTGGCAGGGATCACTGGATATCCAATTAGAATTAGGAATGTTGGCTATTTTTCCACTCAATGGACAGGAATATTCAAGACAATTGTTATCTTTGCTGTTGCTCTGGGTGAGATCACCTAGCTCAGCATTGATGGGAACCATCTGCGTCTAAATGGTTTATTACCGTACTGAATTATTATTCACAAAGCTATTGTGAGAAACTATCTAGGTGGTGCTTAACCAGGCTTTAATGACAAATAGTTGAACACATTGAACATTTTCTCCATTTGACTTCACTATTCAAGAATCAGGGAGCAATTAGCAGTATAAATATTCTGATAATTTTCTGGCCAACTGCAAGAATACCATAAGAATACCAATGTGCTCACTTTAGTCCCCTAACATTCATTTTAGCAGTATCCAGCTTGACATATTGAAATCAACACAAGAAAATGAGATTGAATGCCTATTGAAGGATTATGAAATATGTTCAGAAGATCCGGGTCGTTGTTCCAAACATGTTTTAAATATCATTGAGTTTTTATACTTATCTCTACATCACTGTCAAGTGCACAGTGATAATAATAAACCTCTTCATCAACTCCTTTACAGAAAAAGATAGATGCATAATTAATCATGAAGAAAGGAACAACATTAGTATCTTACAACAGACATTATTGCTTCAAAAAAAAAGGCCTGCAATATAGAAGTCTTACTTGCACAATCACCTTAAATATAAATGAGAGTGAAATGATGTGCAAAAGAAAACAGTGTCTGACAAGATTTTCCCTCTTGGACACAGCAATCTGACTTTCTCTGTGAACTTGCTCTCGATATTTCGATCAGTCAATCTTTGATTGGTGGGAGTATGGAGAGAAATCAAATTGATTGTTTTAGCAAAGGAGCTGTGTGATTGCAAAGTGAAATTACGTGATTTTTACCCACCTCAATACCTGGTGACATTATTAATGTTCCACTTCATTCAAATATATTGTAAATTAACGTAAACTGGAATTTATAATAAAATGTCCAAGGATGCAAATGCTAGCAGGAATTTTACTTGCAGTACAGTCATTTCTGACCTAGAGGCCAAGAGTAAATTAACTGCGGAAAGAGTAAAGGGGCGAGCGGCAGAGATGGTTCCTTTGAACAGGAGCCTGTTCTCACTGTCCAGCCTTAATCAAATTACAAGACAAACTCATCATAAAACTGGTCCTGACTTTAATTACAAGTATGGAAATGCTATCCTTTTGGGAAGATCAAACATTCTGCATTGCAGTCTGGAGTTATGTTACAATGCAGACCGGGCTCACATGGAACTTGTCTCCTATTGGCAACATTGCCCCTCAAAAATGGAGGGAAGACGAGATGAATGGACCAAGTGTTTGCAAGAAATAGAGTACAGATGGGCTGCAATACAAATTTCCTTCCAGACACATGGCTTCTGCTGCACTGATTATCTCTGTATATTGGGTTTCATAGTAAATCGATAAAATTATAGAAACTTAAAAAACACTGCAAAAACATAGTCCAGTAACAGAAGTGCCCTTCGTAACGTGACATATGTTAGGTATTTACTGCATAACTCTAAAACTGGACCATTTATCCATCTCAAATGTAAACTAGTTTCTATTTACAAAAGCAACAGGTAAATCACAAAGAATGTAGGACATAGTTTCAGAAAACAAAGACACAGATCCTGCTGAAGAAGCAGGGAGAAATCTCCAAGAATATCATAGAATCATAAAATCATTACAGACTGGCCGAAGTAAATGATATACAGGGCATCTAATTTAAATAATATATTATGGAACAACTGCATGATAAAGATAACCAAGATAAATAAAATAATAAACTACTAAACCTAAATAACTATTGTAAAGCTACTGCAAAATACATCTATTAGCACAACCTACACCCTACTCCCCAGCCACAGGGTCACATGGTGGGTTAACACTGCCACCCAGTGGTTGAAGGATGTGCATAACATTATATACAAACTTGCCTATTGCATATCATCACATACAGTACTGGAGGCGGCCATTTGGCGCATCGGGTCTGCACTGACCCTCCGAAAAAGCACCCTGCCTCAGCCCACGCCTCACCCTATCCCCGTAACCAAGTAACCCCACCGAACCTTTTGGACACGAGGAGAATGTGCAAACTCCACACAGTCAGCCAAAGTTAGAATCAAACCTGGGTCACTGGCACTGTGAGGCAGGAGTGCTAACCACTGTGCCAACGTGCTGTCCCTAAGGACTTGCGGCGTAAAGCAGTTGAAGTGGGACATTTGTGGCAGCCATTGAAGGAAACAAAAAAAGGCAGATGTGGAGAGACATGTGGAGAGGCTGGAAAGAGAGCCCTTTGGGGCCCTGTAGAAATCAGGTGTGATTCCAGCTACTCCTAAAGCTCAGAAATCTAGCGCAAGCAGCTAGAGATATTTCACATTTCCTACACATGTGATTTCCCCCTACATCTCCCCCCCTTTCCCCAAAATGTCCTGGCGTTCCCATGTAGTGTTAGAAATGTAAGCAACAGCTGCATATCCATGATGTAAACAAAATCAGGGGCTGTTTACCACAGGGCTAAATCGCTGGCTTTGAAAGCAGACCAAGGCAGGCCAGCAGCACGGTTCAATTCCCGTAACAGCCTCCCCGAACAGGCGCTGGAATGTGGCGACTAGGGGTTTTTCACAGTAACTTCATTGAAGTCTACTTGTGACAATAAGCGATTTTCATTTCATTTCATTTCATTTTCAAATCTCTATTCCGTATACTTAGAATCTAGTTGGTATCTTTGTTAAAATATTAATTTTAATTAATGCCTCTGGACCTGCTCTCTGCCAATATTGTTTTTTCATTAATTCACATGCTATGGGCCAGGGTTTAGAGAACCCCAAAGTATATCATGGAGTTCACCTGACCCACAACTTTTAATAGATTGTGGTATGGGGAGCACACGGCCCACTGTACAGTCGTGGTACAGCAGAAATGGAAAAGTATTTTTTAAAGCAAAACAATGTTTATTCTATGAACTCAAGTTAACCTTTTTAAAACATACTGTGAACATCTTAGTAACCATCAATTCAAATCTAACCCCCAAAGAATACAACACTAAGTAATCCTTAATAGCTTCCCAAACAACATCCAGAAGATAAAAGAAACACCTTTTAACAGAAGCATATTAGGTTTACATTCACTACTGAGAACATGTATAATTTTGAATTCACCAAATGATCAAGAGATAGTCTTTTCATGGCAGAGAGATCAACAATACACCTGCTCTGTCTGGCTTCAGCTCCAATACTGAAAACAAAACTAAAACACACCCTGCAGCAAACAGCCTAAAACAAATGTAAAAAGCTGACAGAGAACCCACTCCACCCACACTCTGACATCACTGATAAACACCCATTTCTTAAAGGTACATTTCTTAAACACCCATTTCTTAAAGGTACTCTCACATGACACCTCCCCCAAGAAAAAAAGATAAACCATCAACTTCAAGATGGTTTCATTTTTCACCTTGTCACTATCATTTAACAAATGCACACAGTAAATATACTTTTTCGTTTAAAAAAAACACCACACGCAAACAGATATAATAATATAGTCCATTTGTTTCTTCTTCCTCCAACTGAAATCCTTCCTGATTGACAGTCTCTTTGAACGAGAAGGTCTCTGCACGATCCGTCCATTTCTCTACGCCTCGGCATTTCTCTTTAAAGTCAGATACTTTAGTTCAATCTGATTGCAGAGTCCCTTGCAATTCTCCAACACAGGAGCATTGGTTATCACAGCTTTCAGGCAGTCAAATGCCTGTCGAAACTCTGCTGTCCACTGAAATTATTGACGTTTCTTCAGCAAGTCCATCAGTGGAGCAATCACGCTACAAAACTTTTGCACAAATGTTCGATCAAATCCACTCATGCCAAGAAATCACATTATTTCCCTTCGTCTCGAGGGTATCAGAAACTCCTCAATAACTGTTTTAATTTTAATTTTCTGGCTTCACGTTTAAACAAATGCCCTTAAATGTTTAGACAGAGAACAGGACAGATGCTCACCAACCAATTACTTACCTGCTTTCCTGCAGTATCACATTTTATTCATTTCATTCATCTTCCACAGGCTCATTCTCTCTGTCTCTCATTGACTCCCCACTTTTAACTGTTGTTATTCCTCTCAGTCTCTCTCTTTCTCTTTCTCAGTTTCTCAATCTCACACTGAGTCCCCACAAGTGCAGCCATTAACTGTGTGCCTCTGCACATTTTCTTTTTCAGACCCTTCTCTTGGTCTCCCTCTTTAAGGAGGTGCTGTTGGCTATCAGCAAAAACAGAATTGTATTCAACCACAATCTGTAACCTCAAAGCCAAACATAACTTTCACGGTACCAATACTACCAAACCAGGGGACCAATCCTGGTTCAATGAAAAGTGCAGGAGTGTGTGCCAGGTGCAGCACCAAACATACCTGGAAAGAGGTTCCAGTCTGGTGAACACACAGCACAGGATTGCATGTATGCTAAACAGAGCAAGCAGCAAGCAATAGGCAGAGCTAAGTGATTCCACAATCAATGGATAAGGTTAAAGCTCTGTAGTCATGAATGGTGGTGGACAATTAAACAACTCACTGGGGGAAGAGACTCCATAAATATCTTCATCCTCAATACTGGGTGAGTCAGCACATCAGTTCAATAGACAAGGTTGAAGGATTGAAATCATCTTCAACCAGAAATGTTGAGTGTATGATCCAACTAGGCCTCCTCATGCAGTCAGAAACGAGGAACTGGCTTCCTAACAGCACTGTTGGTGTGTTGGTGCACTGACAAACATAGATTACAACAATCAAGGCAGTGGCTCACCATTATCTTCTCCAGAGCAATTAGAGATGGACTTTCCAGAGACACTCACATCCCACAATTTTTTTTTTAGTGCCATGGCAACTGCTTCCTTCTGCTCAGCATCAGTAATGTCCTCATATGTATCTCTGAAAATCTTTGGTATAGTCATTTTTTTTGTTGCGAGACACTGACCACATAATACAAGTCACCCTCACCATGGACTGACATTTCTTTAAACATCTCAATGGCGTGCTCAATTCTTATTTTTCTCTGTGTGTGCTTCATTACAATATTTTTCTACAGTATTGCTGATCATATCTGGAGACAGGGGATTAAGAGTTATTGTAGTATATGCCTGTAAAGGTGTATGCACAGGTGCTCGGCAGAACAAGGGTTAACATAGGACTTGAGAATAGCACCACCCATGATATGATGCATAGTCACCTGGTAATCGAATCATAGATCATAGAATTTACGGTGCAGAAGGAGGCCATTTAGCCCATCAAGTCTGCACTGGCCCTTGGAAAGAGCATCTCACCCAAGCCCACATCTCCACCCCATCCTCGCAACCCAGTAACCCCATCTAACCTTTTGGACACCATGGTAATTTAGCATGGTGAATCTACCTAACCTGCACATCTTTGGACTGTCGGAGGAAACCGGAGCACCTGGAGGAAACCCACGCAAATACGGGGAGAACATGCAGACTCCACACAGACAGCCACCCGAGGCTGGAATTGAACCCGGGTCCCTGGAGCGGTGAGGCAGCAGTGCTAACAACTGTGTTACCGTGCCATCCACTCAGAGAGAACATTCTGGAAGCCCATCTGCATGCAGAAGCAGCACCATGCATGACAATATCTTGGATCTGTAAATATTCAAAGACAAACAACAAATGGTTCAAGTGTAAATATAAAAATCTCAAGATGTTCTCATCAATGAGCCAACAACATAATACAGCATGGTTGGCAGTGGTTGACACAATGCCATAACACAACATGGTGATCAGCAGTGATATGGAAGGTGGCATTATAAATAATAACCTAACCATCCCAAGATATGAAAAACTAGAAGTAGCTGAAGCCTAGCCAGAAAGACGTGCACCGAAGAAAAAAAATACAAGTTTCCCACCAAGCCACACACTATCCTCACTTGGAACAAGATTGTCAATTTTTCACTGTCGCTGGGTCAAAGTCCTGGAATTCCCTTCCTAGCAGCACTGTTGGTGTACGCACTCCATGGACTGCAGCAGTTACATCATATAAATGCATCATGGTAGTTCTCAGTTATCTGTCTGGGAGCACTTTCAAATCGTAGAAATTGAGCTGTTCTGCCAAAAAACACATCAGTGGCTTGCTTACAAAAGAGTGCACAGAAAGTTGGCTGATCTGATTAAAGCACCCCGTGGCAAAATATTGAAACCAGTGATAACTTTATCGGCAAAAATTGTACGTGCTTTTCGGCCTTGGATGTAGATCTTGCTTTAGCGGTGAACTGGACTTTTCCAAAGCTTCATTTCTGAAGCACAGTCTCCTGAAATAGCTCCAGGTAAGTGCATCTGGATTTATGGATACTGCTGGATGGTTAGTGTCAGAATGGGTCTAAACTCCTCTGATGCAGCCCCGTTACTCTGGTTTCCCTTACAGGCTCCTGCTCCTCTTTCACCAGCATTTAGGTCAAGTAAAGTGGGAACCCTATTGTGTGGTCCACTGCATATAATACAGATTCTAAGTCAGTAATTTCCCAGGGTAATACAAAATGTAGGGCAAAGGATTTCTGAGTATACTCATCAGAAAAATCTGCCAATATCTGCAGTGAGTTTAAATATGTGATGAATGTCTCCACTGGTAATTTCAGTTTAACAGTGTCCTTTAGCCTTGTACTTTGATGAACGAGTCTGGACAAACTGTGCCTCTTAAAAAGAGTGGCACACTTTCTCAAGATCAGATGGGAAGGTAAAAGTCATCGAATTTCGTGTGGATGTATCATCACATTCTAATGTTGTCGGTTCCATGTGTCTGCCACTTGGACTATGGGCACGTTTTCAACATGCTCTGAAACTGAACAGAATTTAAGCTAGGATGTTTCTCTATGCAACAGAAATTCTGAGCCTGACAAAAGTGACATTGATGAGCTATATCCTATTCCCAATCCATGATTTGGGGAACAAAGTGTCTTGCTTCCCTGAATGGCACAAAGCACAAGTTGCAATTTCAACCAATCACATTGCTCGATATGTTTTTCTGAAATGATTCCAAAAGTCACGGTGATATTCGGATCCAGTTGAAAGTGTAGCCATATAACAAGAAAGAAAGCATTAAAAATGTAATAATTCACACTCTATCATTAAACTTACCTATAAATTTAATCTTTTAAAATTAAACAAAGGTTGTGATTCTCCGTTATGAAGCCCAAGTGCACCCGCCAACCGACAATCGCTATTGTGTATGATGGTGCTAGGAGCGGGGCCCAGCATGTGAGTCCCTCTCCTTTACCATGCTAATTTATGCATGGAGGAGAGCTCACGGATTCCATTACAATCCCGGTATCAGGCCACCATTTTGAGCAGACAGCCTGGCACCCACAATGCAAATCCTGTCCTCTCCCCGTGCTAATGTGTAGGGACATCCCCAACCATGAGAATAAAGGGTCACCCCCACACAGCATGAGTGTATGAAGGAGACACCACACCCCCCCCCCCTCACCAACCCCCCAGTTCAAAGCCCTCATCAGACCCCTGTGGCTCTGGTTATGAATATGGCGGTCAATATGGTCACCTTCCTTAATCCTAATTATGTTTGCTTTAGAGTCGCCAGGTATCTCTTGATACCGCCACAAGGTTCAAACCCGAATACTGATCAAAGAGCCAATACACTACTCTGTCCTATGGATTAAAACTTTTGCCTAATTTACTTTATGTACACACATCATTATAAATTTCTATGGGGTGCTATGACATTCAGGCATGCATTACAAAATAAAAAACTGGAACCTCTAAACTGCCTTAATCTAAACTATCCTTAATTAATCAAAAGAATTTTCAACATTTTAAATTATTTAAAACTGTAGAATAGCAGCAACACAGGTCTCTCTGGCTTGGCAGTCAAGCACAGAGTTTTACATTTCCTTTATTAGAATGAACAAACAGACAAAAAAAACGGATGTACTTTAATTCACTTAAAGGAGTTGGGGGGTTTGTTGAATCCGAAAATAGGGGCTCTGAATGTGTATACAGGAGTGCGGGAGGCTTTCCTCCGCCATTTCCTCAGTCTTAGAGTCTGAACGACACTGCAGAGTATCGCAATTACTAGTAGTGATTCCACAACGTAGGATAGTTAATACCAGGTTATGAACTTGGCACACCAGGTCGGTGTATCGGTAACTATCTCAGGGTACAGTGTATGGGCGGGGTGGGAAACATTCACAACCTGTGTGGTAGGGGTCAGGGGGTAGCGTCCGCGCGCAACTGGAGGGATCCCGCTGAGATCCAACTGTAAAGCATGATGGTTGTCTTCATCTTTTCTTCTTTCGTTTTCTTGAGGCTTCTGTGGTTCCGGAGTTTTTTTGGACACAAGCATAATTTCTGTTATTATCTTATTTAAGATCTCGTATGTCTGTCTGTCTGTCCTTTTATTGCCAATTACCCATTATAATTGGTCACCATCTGTGACTCCCTCATTTTTTTTTTTAAAAAACAACTTTTTGGGACAAGACATCTGAGAAGGAAGAATACTGACAGTGCGAGCCGTCTCGCAGCCTGTGCGATGTACCATCCCAGTGTTTGAGGATGTAAATAGCATTTGGAAAGCAACCTAAGGGTCGCCATAAAACAAACAAAAGAGTTTTGACTACAAGTGCCAAATGGGGTGCGTATGAGCGGCGGCGGCTAAGAATGGATGGAATCCCCAGTTAGGCCGGCGACCAGTGCTGTATGTGCTCTACCCGAGCGTAGCTGACCAGATGGGGGTCCTCAGGCAGGGCGGGGACCAATGCCGTTTCTCCACTGCCTGAACGACCGGCAAGAACGGTAAGAATTTGTGGTCGTCGTGGGGGTTTCATTTTGTGGCTAACTTCTACCTTCAAAGCAGAAGAGCAGTTATGATCGGTTGTCTGCCGACAAACTAGTTCCTCTGACAGCCATTTGGCATCAGAAGGGTAGTTCTGACTGTATCGAGATGTGGACTGGGGCCACGAAAACCTCGAATTAACAAACAACATTTAACATTCACAATAACACACAAACATAACAAAAATCGTGCAGGTTCCATCAGAGAGGACACCCTAAATCTCCATCAGTTCCTTTTTTTACCATCATCTGGAAACCTCATTGCTCTAAAGCGAACAGCTCCTAGGTCATCATCTTCTCCCGGTTGCCATAATCTTGACTGGAGGAGTCGTGCTAAAGCTGCTTGGGGCGAATTGGGTCCATCTCATCATTCCGGATGAGCCTGAATGAATTGTCTCAGTGCCAGTATTTTGTATCGAGGTTGGAGCTGCTAGGAGGTAATCCATAATCGTCGGGCGGTGGGTCTGGATCAGAGGCTTTAATATACGTTATTTCAAAGGGGTCGCTGGAATCATGTTCGGAGTCGCTGGGAGTGGGGCCTGGTGCAGGGGTGTAATCGTAGCGTGGTGTGCTGGGGCTGTCGCTATCGCTGTCGGTTGGAAGGGAGAGGCGGAGTCGAGCCTCTGGGGATGGAGTCGTAGTCGTGTCTGAGGATGGGCTGGACAGGTTGGGGGAAGGTAGGAATACATCATTCGTAGGCGGGGCGTGCTTATCTGCTGCTGCAAGCAAGATGTGGTGTGTATGGTTGTTCTGCGAGCCATAAGCCTCAAGCTGGTTTATGTGGAACCACGCAGACTTGCCATTCGGATAGGTGATTTTGTATATAGAAGGGCTGGCTTTATCAGAGATGGAGTACGGTCCGGCAAATTTAGGGGAAAGGAATGAACTGGGGTTGTATAGGGATAGCATGACTTGCTGCCCTACTATAAACTTTGTGGCGTGTACTGTCTTATCAAAGCAGACTTTGCTTTGCTTCTTGCGTTTCCCAAGCCTAACGTCTGCTGCAAGCTGGGCGGCCTTTACATTTTCTAAAATCTGTTGTACTGCTTTCTCATGCGTGAGGGCGGTGACTGTGGGGCTGGCCAAATCCAGGTCTAACAAATATTCCGTCCCTTTCATGGGGCGTCCGGTCATGAGGGTGTGGGAGGTGTATCCTGTCAACGTGGATACCGTATTTCGTATGAAAATTAATGCAAATGGGAGAACTTAGTCCCAGGTACTGTTGTGTTGTTGCACCATTTTTCTTAGGGACGCTTTTAAAGTCCTGTTCATTCTTTCTCTTATGCCGCTTGATTGGGGGTGGTATGCAATATCAAATTTTTGTTTTATGCCGAAAATTGTAAGGATGTTTTTCATCACCCGTCCTGTAAAATGGGAGCCTTGATCAGACTCTATACTGCGAGGAAGTCCCCATCTTGTAAAGATGTGCTGAGTGAGGATTTTAGCTGTCGTTTTGGCTGTGTTTATTCTGGATGGAAATGCTTCCACCCATTTTGTGAAGGTGTCGATGACCACCAACACATACTTGAAACCATTCCTGCAGGGGGGTAGGGGTCCTATATAATCAATTTGCAAATTCGTCCTGGGGCCATTAACATAGGCCCATAGCCACATAGATTCTAAAGGATGCGGGTGTGGCTAAACTGACCTTTTCTTGTGTATCTGTCCGGATTGTTCTGGGCACAGATTAAGCAGTTCTCAATGTAGTGAGTCACATCAGTTTTTAAATCGGGCCACCAGCAGAGAGGTCTGAGGTGGGGTAGGGTGGCCTCTATGCCTTGATGCCCATGGTTGTCATGGAATTGACAAATAATCTGATTCCTGTCCTGGCTGGGGACTACATAAATTCCGTCTTTTAAAATCACACTGTCATGTATGGTTAACGCATTTTTGTACTTATCGTAGGGGGCTGGGAAGTTGCCTTTTAAAATTTCCCTGAGCTGTGCGTCTTCTGATTGGGCCTTTGCTAAATCCTGAATGTTTGTCTGTGAGACCTGAACCGCCTGTACTGGCGCTCTTGGGGGGGGGGGGGGGGGGGGGTTCCAAAAGTGACCATGCCTGGAACCTGCCTTTGCTAGGGCGTCTGCCTTAACATTACCGGGGGGTGGGGGGGGGGGGGGTGGGGTTAGAACGATGATGGCTACGGACTTTGCTAATTCCATATTTCCTATCTTTGGCTGTTCTCAGAATATGCTGGAGTAAAGGGGCTGAGGGTAGAGGCTTTCCGTCTGCGGAAACAAATCTTCTAGTTTCCCACAGGGGTAGGAATTCAGTTAAACGGTTGCAGACATATAAACTGTCAGAATATATATCGGCTGGGGTCGGGAACGAGTCGGGGCGTTCTACAACGTAAGCTACGCCTGCTAGTTCTGCTACCTGCAAGCCTAAATGTCCTGGCAATTTTAACGAAATCTCTTCCAGGGCACGTCCCGGCGTGTCCTCTACATAAATACTGCAACCGGTAATCCTTTTTCCGTTTAAAACTGTGGAGGAGCCATCCACATAGATTCTAAAGGGTGCGCATGTGTCTGTGGGCTGGGGTCTCTGGGGTGAAGTACCTGGTTTCAGGGGAGCTGACAGAGGTATAAAGGGTCCTGTGTTGTGTTTAGCGGATACTATTTCACACTCGTGTGGGGTGCCTGCACACTGTAAATTGTCAGCGAGGAAGTGCGGTTCTTTGTCCTCTTAACTATTATGTCCCATCCATGTAAGAGAAGGGTCCAATGGGCTGCGCAGATCTGGCTGACTGTGCCATCCTTAAGTCTACCATCAAGTAGGAGCTGTGTTGGGGTGTGTTCAGTTAAAATGCTGATGGGGTTGAGTCCTGTAATGTAGGCGAAGTATTGTACTGCCCAAAAAACTGCGAGCAGGTGCCTTTCGCAGGCAGAATATCCTTGCTCCACTGGATCTACTACGCATGAGGCGTATGCCACGGGGCCTAAGCGATCATGTTGTTCTTGGAGGAGCACGGCCGAAAGGGTTCGGCCAGTAGTTGCAAACTCAATTGCGTACGGGGAGAGTGGATCTGGGACCTGTAATGCGGGGGCTGTGCTGAGGGCTCTTTTTAATGCATCCATGGCATCCGTGTGCTGTGGAAGCCATTCCCAAGATGCTTGCTTCTTGAGAAGTTCGGATAGGGGTGCTGCCTTTGTGGCAAAACCGTCGGTGTGGTTTCTACAGTAGCCAACCAGTCCTAGAAATGACCGGAGGGCTGTGACGTTATGGGGCAGGGGTAATTTGATGATCGAGTTGATTCTTTTCTGCTCGATCTCGAGTTTGCCATGTGTGATTACACTTTTTCCTGTAAAATCTGTGCCGTTTGGGGTTCACTTTACAGCCAATTTGTTGTAGGAGTCCTAATAATTCGGCGAGAAGCGAAATGTGCTCTCCCTTTGTGTCTATCTGTAAAAACAGATCATCTACATATTGGACCAGACAATCGGGTCGGGAAAATTTGGCTAATCCATTTGCCAGATGTCGGTGGAAAATGGAGGGGAGGTTGTGGAAGCCTTGTGGAAGGCACGTACACGTATATTGCTGTCCCTGGAATGTGAAAGCAAATTTATATTGGCACACTTTATCCAATGGAATGGACCAAAAGCCGTTGCTAATGTCCAAAACCGAATTTATTTTTGACTGCAGTCCCTGTTTGAGCATGGTCTCGGGACTCGTGGCTATGATGGGAGCTGCTACTGGGGTTACTTTGTTCATTATCAATGGTCAGTCACCATGATCCATCAGGTTTCCTGACGGGCCAAATTGGTGCATTATACGTGGAGACTACTGATCGGAGTACGCATTGATCAAGCAGACTCTGTATAACTTTTGAGATTTCTCCCTCTGCTGCTTGGGGGAAACCGTACTGCTTTTGGGGTCTGGGATCGGGACCTGTAATATTTACCAAGCCAGTGATCTTGCCACAGTCGTGTTTGTGCTGTGCAAATGCTTCTTTGTGTCACTGCAGGACTTCCCTATCTTCTTTGTTCTGACTAATGGCTCGAGGGTCGAACCAGAAGTCTCCTATGCGCTGATCTGATTTTCGTACTCTCCAACTGTGAGCGTGGCGGGGGCTCGTGCTGCCTTTGCCATTTTCCACACATATTTATTTACTGGATCGAATGATAGATTGTGGGAGCTCATAAAATCAATACCTAAAATGTGTTCGGCTGTCTGGGGTAGATCGACCAGAACTACGGGGTGTTTTGCAGACTGTCGAATGAGAGACTAGGATGTGGGTCCATTTGGCCATATTATCTGGGGACAAATGGGCGCGGGCTAACTCTCCAAAACACTGCAGTAAAATGAATGTTCCCTATCTGGATTGCTACAGGGGCTGTGATGTGTCCCTGCTGTAAATGCCCTGTAAAACCGCTGAGTGTAATGGTGTCCGTGGTGGGCCACATGTCTCGCTGAAACATTGTGGAGGAATTGAGCGTGGTGCGGGACCCTCCTGTATCCCAAAGGAATTCTACGGGGTGTCCCCGGACTGTCTGCGCCATTACCGGTCTACCGGACTTGTCCCAAAGGCTGTCGCAGACCCAAGTTGGGGAGTCCGAACACCGTCAGTCGGTGCCATTCATATCTGCGTTCTCACTGCACTAACACTGTGAATTGGCTTTGCCCTTTTCTTATTTAGGGTGCCTGTCTGTTGGTCTCTCTGCTGTTTCTGGGAGGCATTGCACTCTCGTCCGTAGTGTCCTAATTGGCCGCAATTATAACATTCCTGGGGTTTAGTCTGCTGTGTGCTGCTTCTTCCCTCATTTATCCATGCGGGGTTCTGGTGCGTCCTAACGGGGTGCATGTTCGCATCTGCCTGCTCTTCCTCTGCTTTGCCATAAGCTATTTTACCTTGGATGGACTGTTCCCAAGTGCGGGACAATCTTTTCAAAACCCGTTCTTCCCTCGACGCTCCATTCTCCACCAGGAGTCCCGATATCAGCGTTGGGTAATGGAGAATCCACCCCGTGATTTCTAGCTGAATACAATGACCCACAAATAACCATATTGTTCAACAGCAGTTTATATTTACATAACGCCTTTAACATAATGAAACGTCCTAAGGAACTTCACAGAAGAATTATAAAACGAAGTATGACAGCAGTAGAATAAGGGCAATTAGGACAGATTGCCAAATGCTTGTTCAAAGAGGTAGGTTTTAAGGAGAGTTTCAAAGGAGGAAAGTGAGGTGGAGGGTATTTCAGATCTTGGGGCCTAAGCACTGAAGGCAATTGTTGGCCAGATTAAAATCAGGAGGCCAGGTAGAATTGGAGTGCAGTATATCAGAGGGCTGTAGGTTTGGAAGAAATTACTGAGCTGGAGGGGTGAGGCCGCAAGAGATTTAAAAGCAAGGATGAGAATTTTTAAATCAAGTTGTTGCTTATTGGGTGTAATGTAGGCCAGTGAGCACAGAGGTAATAGGAGAACAGGACTTGCTGTGAGTTAAGACACGGCAGCAGAGTATTAGATGTTACAACTTTACGAGAGATAGAATATGGGAGACCAGGCAGGTGTGTGTTGGGATACTTCAGTCCAGAGATAATGAATGCATGAAATTAGGGTTTCAACAGCAGATGGGTTGTGACAGGTTGTTACAGAGGTAGAAATAGACAATCTAAGTGATGGCATGACAATGAGGTCGGAAGCTCATCTTGGGATCAAATGTGACACCAGGGATGTGAACAGCCTGGCTTAACTTCAGACTGTAATTGTCAAGGAGTGTGATGGAGTCAGTCCAGGGAATTCAATTTAGAGCAGGGCCTGAAAAAATGAATTCATTCTTCCCAATATTGAATTGGAGGGAATTTCTGCTAATTGAGTACTGGATGTCAGATAAGCAATTTGAGGGCAACACGGTGGCGCAGTGGTAGCACTGCTGCCTCACGGCGCCGAGGTCCCAGGTTCGACCCCGGCTCTGGGTCACTGTCCGTGTGGAGTTTGCACATTCTCCCCGTGTTTGCGTGGGTCTCGCCCCCACAGCCCAAAGATGTGCAGCCTAGGTGGATTGGCCACGCTAAATTGCCCCTTAATTGGAAAAAATGAATTGGGTACTCTAAATTTTTTTTTTTTTTAAATGATAAGCAATCTGATAATTTAGCAACAGTGGAGGAATCGAGAGAGGCGATGGTGAGATAGAGCTGGGTGTTGTCAGCACACATGGGAAATTAATGCTGCCTCCAAGGGGCAGCATGCAGATGAAAAATAGGATGGGGCCTAGGATCGATCCCGGGGGTCACCAGAGGTAATGGCGGGGAAGCAGGAAGAGCAGCCATTGCAAGTGATTTTCAGACTATGATTAGATAAGAATTAAACTAGGTGAGATGAGTCCCACCCAACTGCACAGCAATAGAAAGCATTGGAAAAAGGCGGCATAATCAAACATGTGAAAGGCGTAGACAGATGGACAAAATGCAGAGGAAAAGTGACCTTCATCACAATCACACTGGGTGCTGGGTTCTACGGTCCCCCAGCCATGTGTTACTCGGTGGCATGCTGTTTGCTGGCGGCAGCATTCTCTACTCCCGCTGCTAGTCAATGGGAAACCTATCGGCCAGGATGTCATTTGTGACTTTGGTCAGAGCTGTTTTGGTACGGCAGGGGAAAACCTGATTTGAGGGATTCAAACACCAGTTCCAAGAATAGTGAGAACAGATTTGGGAGGCTACAGGTTCAAGGATTTGAGGGGAAAAGGTGACTGGAGATGGGACAGTAGTTTCCCAGGACAGTGAGGTCAAGGGTTAGTTCTTTGAGGAGAGGGGTGACGACAGCAATTTAAAGGAGAAAGAGATCGAGAGCTGTTTGTTCTTATGATGTCAAGGTAATATGGTGCTCAATGTACGAATCATTTCTAATGGCTTTAGCTCTTTATTTAGTGCAGTAGCAATAGTTAATCCAGATGCTTCAAAAAAATGCAGGATCAATCCAATATTTTACATGGGGGTCTTTCAATTGTCACTAAATGTCATTCTTTACCTATGCTAGCTATTACATTGAAAGTACTAATTTACCAATGGGTTGCAAGATTCAAAATGATCAAGCAAAGTAAAAGATTTTGCAACTTTGAACCTCCTCTTTAAAGCTGATATACACTTCACTCACTCTATTATTAAAGTACAGGAGTTTCCATCAAACAACCAGCAAAGTGACCCTTATTAAGCAGAAGCAGCTCCGATGAATTTCCAAGACATAGATTCAGTGTGACTGTTAAACAAATATTGCTCCTTAATCCATGACCTACCATTGGTATGTTTTTGCAAGGTATGACATGCATTGTAATTTTTTTATTGTTCATTGAATAACTTAATTCAGAGAAAGGGTAAAATTCTGTAGACCATGGAATAAGTACCCAAAGACAGAACAAGACGACAATTTGATATCTCTTGAACCAAGATTCCGGAGGATCAATAAAAATCAATACTTGGGTCTCATTGAGATCCTTGGTGTGAATTGGCACAGCTGGTTGTGTCTACGCAAGCACCTTGCCTGAACTAAGAGATCAATGTTGAGATGCCTGGCTCACAGCACTGATTCTTAGGCAAGTCCTAGGAGGGGCAATTTGAATATGCTAAGGGAGGAAATCAATATTTTAATTGATTCTGGGTCTGCGCCAGACAAAATTCCAGAAGCACAGAAGCTCCAGATCCTTTACATGCGGCTGAGCTCCAACGTCTTTCCACTTGTCCAGGACGCGCCGACCTACGCAGAGGCCATGGCACTACTGAAGGAAAACTATGCTCAGCGGACTTACACACTCTACACAGGCACCTCCTCTCCACGCGGCGACAACTTCCCGGTGAGTCGGTGGAAGATTTCTGGCGCGCCCTGCTCCCCCTAGTTAGAGACTGTGACTGTCAGGCCGTTTCGGCCATGGAACACTCAAATTTGCTAATGAGAGACTCATTTGTTACGGGCATAGGGTCTGACTACATCCACCAGCGCCTCTTAGAGGGGGCCACGTTCAACCTCGCGGCGACCAAAAAACTAGCGCTTTCACTTATGGTCGCATCACACAACATTCAGGCCTATGCCCCCAACTGCGCTGCCCACCCCCGTGTATCGTGGACTCCACAGACGGCCGCCCCATCGTGGACCGCATCAGCGATCGCCCTCAGCCAATCCCACGCCGGTGCCACGCAGCAGCCAACCAACCCTGGGGGGCCCAAATACTACTTCTGTGAGCAGTCAAAACACCCCCGACAGCGCTGCCCAGCACGGAGCGCCCTCTGCAAGGCCTGTGGCAAGAAGGGACATTTCGCTGCAGTGTACCAGGCCCTCTCAATCGCTGCTATTGTCCCGGCACCCCCCACGTGCAGCCAGTGGGCGCCGCCATCTTCCCCTTCTAGGACCACATGCGGCCAGTGGATGCCGCCATCTTGCCAGACTCGCAACATGTGTGGCCCAAGGGCGCTGCCATCTTGTTCCTCCCAGGACCAACGAGCGCCGCCATCTTGCTTCCCCCACGACATGTGCGGCCCGTGGGCGCCGCCATCTTACCCGACTCAGGACCCATGCCGGTCGGGCACCTCATCCGGCAGCTCAACGCCTGCAACCGCCAACGGCCAGCCACGTCTCGCCTCGGTCACGATTGACCAATCTCGACCACCCAACCGCGCGACTGCTTCAACTAAAGTGAAGGTCAACGGGCACGAGAACTCCTGCCTGCTGGACTTCGGGAGCACTGAGAGCTTCATTCACCCCAATACGGTAAGGAGCTGCTCCCTCGCGGTACACCCCACTAACCAGAGAATCTCCCTGGCCTCCCTGTCCCACTCCGTGGCGATCTGGGGGTACTGCATCGCCACTCTCACTATTCAGGGCGTGGAGTTCAGCAGCTTCCGCCTCTACGTCCTCCCCAACCTCTGCGCTGCCTTGCTACTCGGTCTGGACCTCTAGTGCAACCTCCAGAGCCTAACCCTGAAATTCGGCGGGCCCCTACCACCCTTACTGTGTGCGGCCTTGTGACCCTTAAGGTCAACCCACCTTCCCTTTTTGCAAACCTAACCACGGATTGCAAACCCGTTGCCACTAGGAGCAGACGGTACAGCGCCCAGAACAGGATTTTCATCAGGTCTGAAGTCCAGCGGCTGCTTCGGGAAGGCATCATCGAGACCAGCAACAGCCCCTGGAGAGCCCAAGTGGTAGTGGTCAAAACTGGGGAGAAAAACAGGATGGTCGTTGACTACAGTCAGACCATCAATCGGTACACGCAGCTCAACGTGTACCCCCTCCCACGCATATCTGATATGGTCAATCAGATTGCAGAGTACCAGGTCTTCTTGACAGTAGACCTGAAAACTACCTACCACCAGCTCCCCATCCACGAGGCAGACCGCCCATACACTGCGTTTGAGGCAGACAGCCGCCTTTACCACTTTCTTACGGTTCCCTTCGGCGTCACCAATGGGGTCTCAGTCTTCCAACGGGAGATGGACCGAATGGTTAACAGGTACGGGCCACTTTCCCGTACCTGGACAATGTTTCCATTTGCGGCCACAATCAGCAGGACCATGGCGCCAACCTTGCCAAATCTTCTCCACACCGTCACTCTCCTCAACCTCACGTATAACAAGGAGAAGTGCGTGTTCAGCATGAACCGCTTAGCTATCTTCGGCTATGTGGTCCAGAACGGAATTCTGGGGCCCGACCCTGATCGCACGCGCCCCCTCATGGAACTCCCACTGCCCCAAGCTCCTCAAACGTTGCCTCGGGTTCTTTTCGTATTACGCCCAGTGGGTCCCAAACTATGCGGACAAGGCCCGCCCACTCATTCAATCCACTGTTTTTCCTCTGACGGACAAGGCTCACCAGGCCTTTAACCGTATCAAGGCCGACATCGCCAAGGCCACGATGCACACGGTCGATGAGATGCTCCCCTTCCAAGTCGAGAGCTTCAAAGGGCCCCGCCCCTCCACCGACCACAACATGTACTTTCTCAGTGTGGTCGATGAATATTCCCAATTCCCCTTTGTCGTCCCATGCCCCGACATGACGTCTGCCACTGTCATCAAAGCCCTCAACACCATCTTCGCTCTGTTGGGCTTCCCGCCGATGTTCACAGCGACCGGGGACGACCAGCTACAACCCCAGGGGAAACGGGCAGGTGGAGAAGGAGAATGGCACGGTCTGGAGGACTGTCCAGCTGGCCCTACGGTCCAGAAATCTCCAGGTCTCCCGCTGGCAGGAGTTCCTCCCCGACACACTTCACTCCATTCGGTCGCTCCTGTGCACCGCGACTAATGAAACCCCCCATGAACGTCTCGTTGCCTTCCCCAGGAAGTCCACCTCCAGGGTTTCGCTCCCGACATGGCTGGCAGCTCCAGGACCCGTTCTCCTCCTTAGACACGTCCGACTCCACAAGGCGGACCCGTTGGTTGAGAAAGTACAGCTACTTCACGCTAACCTGCAGTACGCCTACGCAGCGTACCCCGACAGCCGCCAAGACACAGTCTCCCTCAGGGACCTGGCACCAGCTGGTTCCACACACACACACACACACACCCCTCCCTGCCCCAACGCCACCCTCCCCTCCCCCGGCGCACCCCACCGCAGCCCCCCGTTCCGGGACAATCTGTCCATCCCTTGGTCCCACCAGGGGATGAAGAGAATTTCGACACGTTCCTGGAGTCACCGAAGACCAAGCCG
Source organism: Scyliorhinus torazame (assembly GCF_047496885.1). Taxonomy (NCBI): domain Eukaryota; kingdom Metazoa; phylum Chordata; class Chondrichthyes; order Carcharhiniformes; family Scyliorhinidae; genus Scyliorhinus; species Scyliorhinus torazame. Next base: position 171,094,255 of record NC_092710.1, read on the forward strand.
CCTCCGGAGTCGCCGCCAGCTCTGCGGCGCTCTCAACGACAGATCAAGGCACCGGACCGCCTGAATTTGTCATAGGGGGCGAAATTCTCAGTTATCGGCGGAAAGTCCACCGATCGGCGCAAAAAACGGCGCAAATCCGACTTGCGTCACGTCGGAAAAATGGGTCGATAGTCTCCGGCCCGAAATGGGCTAGCAGCGACGTAACGGGATCCGCGCTTGCGCAGTGGTTCACGCCGTGCAGCGTCATACGCGCTGCACGGCGTGACGGCTCAGAAGGCCGCGCTGCTCCCCCCCACCCGACCGGAACACCCGACCGCAACACCCGACTGGATGGCTGGCCGCCGCTCAGCCCCGAGGTTCGAGTCACGCGATGTGGAGGTGCTCCTGGACGCGGTGGAGCAGAGGAGGGACGCCCTGTATCCCGGGCACGGCCGCAGAGTTGCCCCACGCCACAGCCGGCGTCTGTGGAGGGAAGTGGCAGAGGCCGTCATCGCTGTGGCCCCGACACCACGGACAGGCACCCAGTGCCACAAGAAGGTGAACGACCTCGTCAGAGCAGGCAGGGTGAGCCTCCCCCATATCCCCCCATATCCCCCCCTCCCCCATATTTCCCCCCTCCCCCCCATTTCCCCATTTCCCCCCCTCCCCCCCATTTCCCCCCCTCCCCATATCCTCCCCATATCCCCCCTCTCCCCCATATCCCCCCCTCCCCCATATCCCCCCCCCATTTCCCCCATTTCCCCCCCTCCCCCATTTCCCCCCCCTCCCCCATTTCCCCCCCTCCCCCATTTCCCCCCCTCCCCCATTTCCCCCCCTCCCCCATATCCTCAAGTGAATCCAGCCCTAACCTTAACCTCTGCAATGCACACGCAACCGATGGAGTGCATTCATATACCTGCCCAACACTGTTGCCTTTTACCCCTGCCCCCCCCCCACAGGAGAAGCGCGCACACAACAATAGGGAGCATGTGAGGACTGGAGGAGGGCCCGCTGATGAGAGGCCACGGACCGTACACGAGGAAAGGGCCCTGGAACTGGCTGGCGGACCTGAGGACCGGGAGGTTGCTGATGCAGAGGTCGGGGGCGTACTATCGAGTGAGCCACCGACAGCCCGTCCCCATATCCCCCATCCCCTATATCCCCCTCCCCCGTATCACCTGATCACTGCCAGATGTCTAACCATGCATGCTTCATTGTGTATCGCAGGACCAAACGTCCAGGCACCCATCCCCGCAGATGCAGACCGCCCGCAGGATGCCCCTCGGAGACCACAGGAGACGGAGAGACCCGCACCCTCCAGCATGCGACGCCCGCAGGATGCCCCTCGGAGACCACGGGAGACGGAGAGACCCGGACCCTCCAGCATGCGACGCCCGCAGGATGCCCCTCGGAGACCACGGGAGACGGAGAGACCCGGACCCTCCAGCATGCGACGCCCGCAGGATGCCCCTCGCACACCACGGGAGACGGAGAGACCTGGAGCAACAGGGAGACGACACCCCCGTCACGTGCGGGAGCGACCACCCAGCGACGAGGGGGGTAGCCACAGGCCCCCGTCACATCCGACCCAGGACACCACTACCCGGGACACCACTACCCGGGACACCTCTACCCGGGACACCTCTACCCGGGACACCTCTACCCGGGACACCTCTACCCGGGACACCTCTACCCGGGACACCTCTACCCGGGACACCTCTACCCGGGACACCTCTACCCGGGACACCTCTACCCGGGACACCTCTACCCGGGACACCTCTACCCGGGACACCTCTACCCGGGACACCTCTACCCGGGACACCTCTACCCGGGACACCTCTACCCGGGAAGACGAAATTCCGGACAGTGACTCAGAGTGGATGGGTGGAGACGAACCCCCACCCCAAAGTGCCATGGACTCAGAGTGGGACGAAGAGCACGACACAACGCCACTGCTGTCACTAACACCCTCCACCATCGCAGAAACACTCACCACGGTTGGGCACTTTAGTGATGAGGCGTCTGGTACACTCACTGGTGCGCACAACACAGACGTCCCGGTACAGCAGGTGGAGGTAGGAGCAGCAGAGGGACCGGGCAGTCGGAGGGCAGCCCAGCCCAAGCGAACATCTGCCGCCCAGATGGATCCCGGGTTCCTGCAGTTACCACACCCACACATAGATCCGATGCAACCACCGACCCGGAGACGAGCGAAGAGGGTGACGGGCGGCTTGCGGCGGCTGCGGTCGCAGGTGGAGGAGTCCACCCGCGTCCAGGAGCTGGGAATGGTGCCGGTCATGCGTGCCACCCAGGCCGACACCACACGGGTGGCGTCCGCGGTGGAGGCAATGGGTGCGACGGTGTCAGACATGGAGAACGGTTTGCGAGGCCTGGGGCCTTCCGTGCAGGCGGCGTCTGTGGCCCAGGAAATGGCTGCCCTCTCACAGGAGGCCATGAGCCAGTGCCAGCGCCAGATGGCAGAGGCGCTCAACGCCATAGCCTAGTCTCTGCAGGCCATGGTCCAGTCTCTGCAGGCCATGGCCCAGTCTCAGCAGGCCATGGCCCAGTCTCAGCAGGCCATCGCTGAGGGCATCGGCGCCAGTGGCCATGTGCGAGCCGGCGTCGCACTGTCACAGAGAGGGTTTGCCAACCCCCTGGGCTCCATGGCTGCAAACCTGCAGACCCCTGTCGATACCAGCACGGGCCTCCAGGACTGGCAGCGCCAGATGTCGGGGGCGCGTCGGATGGCCAGTCCGTTCGCATCCCCCACCCATGTCGAGGCCTGGGGGCCATCGGGCACCCCGAGGGAGGAGGAGGTGGTGTGGTCCGTCCCGGCTCCCTCTGTAGGGGACGTCTCGGTACACCGCGACACCTCGGACTCCCCCCCTTCCGTCCCAGGTGCATCGGGTGGGCAACGGTCAGGACAGGCTGGCAGCTCGCCATACCAGTCGCCCGGGCCGCAGCCTGGCCCATCTAGGCTAGGACGCCCCAGGAAACGGCCGCCAAAGGGATCCAGTGTCAGAGGGCAGGAATCACAGGAGTCCACCTCCAGTTCTGCTGTACCGTCTGGGGAACCACATAGACATAGTCAAAGGGCCCGTAAGGCCAAACAATTAGACACTGAGTAAGTTGGCACGGGTGCAGGGCACAGATGAGTTTTAGGGGCTAGGGCACGTGCATGAACTCCTTTGGTTATTAAAGTCAATGTTACACCTACCGAAGCTGCCTTTGTGCTCTGTCCAAAGTGTGCGGGGGTGTCATGTACGTTGAGCGCAAGTGTGTGTGTGAGGGGTGGTCTTACCTCAGCCCCAGGTGAGTCTGCCCCCTTCCCCCTGGGCCGCCATCAACATCCCCCGGGCAGAGGACGGGACCGTGCGCTGCAGTGTCACAGCTGCATGCAGGGATGGTCCGGGTGGATGGTGGTACTGTGGTCATGGGTCAGACATAGTCCAACGATGTAGAGCCAGGAGCTCATCGCAGGGCGGGTTGTCATCATCCTCCATGGCCTGCGATAGACACGCATCCACCCGCAACTGTGTGAGCCCGGCCCGTTGTGCCGCAGTTGGATCGGCAATGGGGGGGGGGGGGGTGGATGTGGGTGGGGTGGGTGGGGGTGAGGGCGCTGGGTGGGTGGTCGGCTGTTGCCATGGTGTGCGGTCTGTGGCCATACTACCCGATTCCCACGCCCATCTAGTCAGTGAAGCGGGTGTCTATCAGTCTGTCCCATGCCCGCTGGGCCAGCCGGTAACGGTGGACAGCCACCCGCCTGTGTCTACCCTGTCTGCCCTGACCATTGCCCCCATCCGCCTCATCTGGGGAGGACTGGGCCTCTTTCTGCTGCTCCTGCACTCCGCCCTCCTCTGCCTGCGGCACATCGCCCCTCTGCTGGGCTATGTTGTGCAGGACGCAGCACACCACAATGATGCGGCCGACCCTATCTGACCGATACTGGAGGGCGCCCCCAGAGAGGTCCAGGCACCTGAAACGCATGTTCAGCACGCCAAAGCACCTCTCGATCACTCCCCTTGTCGCTACATGGGCATCATTGTAGCGGTTCTCCGCCTCATTGCGTGGCCTCCGTATAGGCGTCATCAGCCACGATCGCAATGGGTACCGCCTGTCGCCCAGCAACCAGCCCCTCAGCCAGGGATGGCGTCCCTCGTACATGCCGGGGATGGATGACCGCGACAACACGAATGAGTCGTGTACACTGCCTGGGTGACGGGCGCAGACGTGCAGGATCATCATGCGGTGGTCGCAGACCACCTGTACGTTCATCGAATAGGTCCCCTTCCTATTAGTGAACACGGCCCTGTTATCTGCAGGTGGCCGCACGGCGACGTGCAACCCATCGATCGCGCCCTGGACAATGGGGAACCCGGCCACGGCAGAGAAGCCCACGGCCCAGGCATCTTGGCTGGCCCGGTCCACGGGGAAGCGGATGTAGCGGTGCGCCATGGCATATAGGGCATCTGTCACTGCCCGGATGCACCGGTGCACCGATGTCTGCGATATGCCGGACAGGTCCCCACTCGGTGCCTGGAATGACCCCGTTGCATAAAAGTTCAGGGCCACCGTAACCTTGACGGACACGGGGAGAGGGTGTCCCCCACCAGTGCCACGCGGTGACAGGTGTGCCAGCAGGTGGCAGATGTGTGCCACGGTTTCCCGGCTCATCCGGAGTGTCCTCCTGCATTCCCGGTCCGTGAGGTCCTGGTACGGCTGCCGGGGCCGGTACACACGGGGCGCCCTCGGGTGCCTCCGTTGCCGTGGGGCCGCGACGTCCTCCTCCCCCTCCTCGTCCAGTCGGTCAGGTGTCCCTCCAGCCTGGGCGGCTGCCGCCTGCCCCTCTGCGGCAGCCTGCGCCGCCTCTCTGGCACGCTCCTCCTCCTCCTCCAGGGCAACATAGACAAGAGTGGCTGCCACCACGGCGGCCAACATCGCTGGATGATCTGAAAACATGACGGCCTGGTGGGGGGGGGGGGGGGGGGGGGGAGGGGAACGACGACATGTCATCATTGCCCATATCCCCTCCTCCCCCCAGCCAGGTGGCATGGAGCGCATGGGTCCAACTGTTGGAGGCTGGCACCTGGCCAGGTGGACCAACTCACTTGCCCTCCCATCCCCCTCCTCGGCACGGACCCCCCCCCCCCAACCTCCACCCCGGCACGGACCCCCCCCCCCCCAACCTCCACCCCGGCACGGACCCCCCCCAACCCCAACCTCCACCCCGGCATGGACTCCCCCCCCCCCCCCCAACCTCACCCCGGCACGGACCCCCCCCCCCAACCTCCACCCCGGCACGGACCCCCCCCCCAACCTCCACCCCAGCACGGCACGGCACGGACCCCCCCCCAACCTCCACCCCGGCACGGCACGGACCCCCCCCATCCACCTCCCCGGCACGGACCCCCTCCCGGCACTCCCCCGGAGCCCAGCCTACTCTAACCACCCCCCCCCCCCGCCGCACACACCCCTAGACACACCTCTCCTCACGCATTCAGACTGCGGCCACGCCATTGCCTGCCCAGAGCCAACCCCCCCAGGCCGTCACTCACCTCCACGCTGGTCGGCGTGAGCCTGGAGCACTGGGTCACGCCGATGAAAAGGAGGTTTAATTTACGTCGACGTGAACAGTCATCACGTCGACGGGACTTCGGCCCATCCGGAAGGGAGAATATTGGCAGGCCGAAAATCGGCTGCCTTGCGCAGACCCGTGACATTCTCCGCGGCAGCGGCGACATTAACGCCCCGCCGACTTTTCTCCCTTCGGAGACTTCGGCAAACGGCGTGGGCGGGATTCACGGCGGCCAACGGCCATTCTCCGACCCTCTGGGGGGTCGGAGAATGACGCCCATTATCTGTACTTTTAAAACAAACTTTCTGTACATAGTTCTTCACCACCCCCCGCCAGACTTATTTTTTTTAAGAGGGGGTGAATTTGGTAGTCACCACTGATGTATATATTGTATATATAGAACATAGAACATAGAAAATACAGCACAGAACAGGCCCTTCGGCCCACGATGTTGTGCCGAACCTTATAGAGGGGGCGGGATTCTCCACTCCCGCGCCGGTTGGGAGAATCACCTGGGTCGCCGAATTGTCCCGCAACACCGGTCCGACGCCCTCCCAAGCGGCGAGAATGACCCCGCCGGGTTCCCCGCGGCGCAGGCCGGAGAATCACCCGAGACACCCAAAATGGCGATTCTCCAGCACCCCTGCTATTCTCAGGCCCGGATGGGCCGACCGGCCAGGCCAAAACGGTGGTTCCCCCCGGCGCCGTCCACACATGCTCGCTGCCGGGTGGAACAGCACGGGAACGCTGCGGGGGCGGCCTGCCGGGGGGGGGGGGGGGGGGGGGGGAGTTCCGCACTGGGGGGGGGGGGGGGCCTCAAATGGGGTCTGGCACGTTCTTGCGGGGCGGACTCGGAGAGGATGGTAACCACGCATGCGCGGGTTGGCGCCGGCCAACCCGTGCATGCACAGGTTACGCCACTTATGTGGCGCCGGGCGCGTCATGTATGTGGCAGCCCTTTACGTGGCGACAAGACCTGGCGCATGTAAATGACGCGTGGTCGTTCACGATTGCGTGGGCACTTCGGCGCGGGAGTGGAGAATCCCACCCAGGATGATGATTATAGGTGCTGTATGGTAAGGTCCCTGTACTACAGGTACGGGGGTAGATCCCTGCCTCCTGGTTCTGCCCAGTAGGCGGAGTATAAATATGTGTGTTCCCAGTACAGCAGCCATTTCGTCAGCTGCTGTAGGAGGCCACACATCTCAGTGTAATAAAGCCTCGATTACATCCTACTCTCGTCTTTGTGTAATTGATCATGCATCACAGGTAAATATGCCCGTGAGCTATGTACAGATCGCCCCGCGCACCTCCAGGACCCCAGAGCCCGCCCGCGCTGCCTTGTCCCGCCAGTAAGGTAGGTGGTTTAATCTACGCCGGCGGGACAGGCATTTTAGCGGCAGGACTTCGGCCCATCCGGGTCGGAGAATCGCAGGGGGGGCACCAACCGGCGCGGCGCGATTCCCGCCCCGCCAAATATCCGGTGCCGGAGAATTCGGCAATCGGCGGGGGCGGGATTCACGCCAACCCCCGGCGATTCTCCGACCCGGCGGGGTGTCGGAGAATCTCGCCCAAGATTCTTCACTCTTCTGTTGTTAATACCCCTGAGAGATATGGACAAGATAAAATTACTGCTCATTTACCCCTCTGATAAAATCACAAAGACACAGTAACATCCTCAACACAAGATCCATGATCTGAAAATATTACAGTCCGAAAGCTGTGTACATGATAGCAAATGAATAAATCTCCAAATTTACTGATTATGTATTTTTAACACACGTAAGCAACCATCTGTGTCAATATTAGATTAAATTCAATTAAATTAAAACTAATTAGGATGATGACCCTTATTAGGGCTGTCCATTATTCTTCATTGAATACGTGGTTTGCTGCTGCTAAAAATAATGTACTGTAATGTGTATAAATGCAAGGTCACCTTGGTAACAAATGTTTAGGGAATGAGTTTCCTCCCAGTGTCGGAGTTTATGCTGCACTGAGTATATTTTGGCACCAGGACCAGAGCATGACAAGAATTATGCTCACCAACTTCCCACTGGGCTGAATCTCTTTGATTAGCCCTAATTACATATGATTCTGGGAGTTTGCCAAGGGATGAAATGCAGGATGGGAGGAGATTACAAAGAAAATAAAAGGGAAAGGAGTAAACAATCCCATTTGGATAAACTTCAAAAGCTTTCCTAGTGATCAACTACTGAAACTGATGGTCTGGGTCACAGGTTAGCATGAAATTGTTCTTTATTCTCAACTCCCCAAATGCCATGTTTCCAATATTGCAATTTTACTGGCACCGGCGAGTCTTCTATCCAATAGCGGGGTCAAGGGAAATCTAAGCCGAACTAAAACCTTGGCAGGATAAGGGAACAGTGAAACAAGTGGGCTGTTTACTCGGGTCCCAGATGTCCTGTTTCCCTCGCTGCAACATTATCAGCTTACACTTGCAGCAATTTGTGGCACAAAAAATAAACACCTGCAAGGGAAAGTCTAATTAATGGCAGGTGCTGTTCGATGCTCTGCAAAATTTGGGGTTGTATAGCTCGTCTTTAAAATTTGCTGGCCTTTCTAGTGTAACCCTGCCATTACCTTTGTTTGGTTGAACTGCTCATTATGTGTTCATGGGGATAGAATCTCCACCCACTCCAAACAAGGCCATTGGAATAAGTGGTAAGGTCTCCTTATTTCAGGAGTCCCTGTTCTCTGGCCTTTGTTGAGATAAGTGAGGAGTATCGACTAACAACCAGTGGAAGTGGCACCCACCCAGATCACAGTCAAGAACCCGGAGGAATTATTTTTAAGCTAACATTACAAAGGGAATGACAGGTGCCAACTTGTGGTTGTTTCTTGGGGAGATATTGGTCACTCTTAGGCCAGACTTAGCAGCCACTTCAGCAGGTGAACTCAATAGATGTATTTCCACATTCCCTACACAATTGCAGTAAAGCATTCCTATTCCTATACGCAAATCATCTCGCTATGAAGGCCAACATACCATTTGCCTTCTTTATTGTCTGCTGTACCTGCGCGCTTACTTTCAGCAACTGATGCACGTGAACACACAAGGTCTCGCTGAGTATCCACCTCTCTCAATTTACACCCATTCAAATAATAATCTGCCTTCTTATTTTTGCTGCCAAGTGGATAATTTCACATTTATCCATGTTATGCTGCATCTGCCATGCATATGCCCACTCACTCAGCCTGTCCAAATTCCACTGAAGAATCTCTGCATCCTCCTCACAGTTCACCTTCCTACACAACTTTGTATCATCTGCAAATTTCGAAATACTCCATTTAGTTTCCTCGTCCAAATCATTAATATATAATGCGAACAGTTGGGGACCTAGCAAAGATCCCTGCAGTATTCCACTAGCCACTTCCTGCCAATCAGAAAAAAAACGGATTTGTTCCAACTTTTTGCTTCCGGTTTGCTAACCAGCTTTCTATCCATCTCAAGACACTACCTGTACTCCCATGCGTTTACTTTTACACAGTAATCTACTATGTGAGACCTTGTTGAGAGCCTTCTGAAAGTCCAAATAAACCACATCCACCGGTTCTCCCTGGTCAACTCTACGAATTACATCTGCAAAGATTTCTAGTCAATTTGTCAAGCATGATTTTCCATTCATAAATCTATGCTGTCTTTGTCGGATCACATCACTGCTTTCCAAATGCTGAGTTATGAAATCCTTGATAATAGATTCTATCAACTTGCCTACTACCAACGTTGGACTCATTGGTCTATGGTTCTCTATGTTTTCTCTCTACTTTCCTTTTTGAATAGCGGGGATATATTAGGTACCCTCCAATTTGTAGACATTATTCCACAGTCCAAAGAATTTTTGGAAAATGATCGCCAATGGATCTTCTATTTCTTGGGCCACTTTCCTTTAAGTACTCTGGGATGAAGATTATCAGGCCCTGGTGATTTGTCAATTTTCAATCCCATTAATTTCCCAAAACCATTTATTTACTAATACTAATTTCCTTCAGCTCCTCATTAAAACTTGTGTTTCTCAAAACTTCCTTTGTGAAGACAGAGCAAAGTAAAAATGTATTTCCTCAGCCATTTCTTTGTTCCTTGTTATGAATTCCCGTTTCTGAATGTAAGGGATCTACATTAGTTTTAAATCAATCTTTTTCTCTTTACATACCTTTTTTTGATTTGTTCATGGGACGTGGACGTCGCAGGCTGTGCCAGCATTTATTGCCCATCCTCAATTGCCCTGAGGGGGGCAGTTAAGAGTCAACCACATTGCTGTGGGTCTGGTGTCACATGCAAGCCAGTCCAGATAAGGATGGCAGATTTCCTTCCCTAAAGGGCATTAGCAAACCAGATGGGTTTTTATGACAATGGTTTCATCGTCATCACTTTTTTAATTCCAGATTTCAATTGAATTCAAATTTCACCATCTGCAGTGGCGGGATTTGAACCTGGTTCCTCAGAGCATGACCCTGGGTCTCTGATTAACCAATCAGTGACAATACCACTACACCACCACCTCCCCAAATCTTTTCCCCCCAAATTAAAAAGAGAATTCCAATTAAGGGCAATTACCGTGGCAAATCCACCTGCTCTGTTCACCTTTGGGTTGTGGGGGTGAGACCCACACAGACACAAGGAGAATGTGCAAACTCCATGAAAACAGTGAGCTGGGGCCGGGATCAAACCCGAGTCCTTGGCGGCGTGAGGCAGCAGTGCTAAACACTGTGCCACCGTGTCACCTCTTCTCTTTACATACCTATAGAAAGATTTACAGACAGTTTTTATGTTCGCCGCTAGCTTACTTTCAAATTGTATTTTACCCTTCTTAATCAATTGCTTGGCCACCTTTGCTGAATTGTAAACTGTTCCCATTCCTCAGGTCTATTGCTTTTCCTTGCTAATTTGTGTGCCTCTTCTTTGAATCTAATACTATGTCTAATTTCCCTTGCAAGCCAGGCAATGGCCACAGTTCCCTTTCTACTCTTGCACCAAATAGGAATAAACAACTTTTGGAGTTCTCCTATTCATTCCTTGAATGCCTACCATTGCCTGTCCACTGTCCTTCCTTTCAATAATGTTTCCCAGTCTGTCATATCCAGTTCATGCCTCATACCATCATCGTTACTTTTATTGAGGTTCAGGACCCTGGTCTCAGAATCAACTCACTTACTATCCACCTTGATAAAGTAATCGGTCATATTATGGTCACTCATCCCCAAAGGATCTCTCACAATTCTATTGCCAACTAATCATTTCTCATTGCACAACACCCAACAGTTAGCCTGTTCCCTGGTTAGTTCCTGAACATATTGGTCGAGAAAAGCATCCTGTATACACTCCCAAAATTACTACTTATTGTACTGTGACTAATTTGGCTCACCCAATCTATATGCAAATTAAAATCACCCATCATCACTGATGTTCCTTTATCGTTAATTTCCTGTCAAATGCTATTCCCAATATTACCATTGCAGTTTGGTGGTTTGTAAACCATGCCTATGAATGTTCTTTTGCCCAGTCCATCACACGAACCCGCCTCCCATCCACTGACTCTGTCTACACCTCCCGCTGCCTCGGGAAAGCGGGCAGCATAATCAAAGACCCCTCCCACCCGGCTTACTCACTCTTCCAACTTCTTCCATCGGAGGAGATACAAAATTCTGAGAACACAGATATTCAAACAGCTTCTTCCCCGCTGTTGCCACACCCCTAAACGACCCTCTTATGGACTGATCGGATCTCTTCACATATCTTCACTACTGAGTAGTACTACACTCCTGTATGCTTCATGTATGCACCCGATGCCTGTGTCTATGTATTTACATTGTGTATTTATGTTTGTCCTCTGTATTTTCTCTTCATGTACGGAATGATCTCTCTGAATTGTACGTAGAACAATATTTTTCACCTCGGTATACGTGGCAATAAACAAATCGAAATCCCAACTATATCATATCTCTTTACATCTATTTGCGCAACTAATTCATCCATTTTGTTTTGAATTCTCCGCACGTTCAGATTCAAAATCTTAAGGCTGGTCCTTTTAACATTCCTTGTCCCATCCCTACTACCTGTTCAGTGTCATTATCTGATACAGGCCCTTGATTTCTCTGCCTATCCCTTTTCTTAGTCTCCTTGTTTTACTTTTCTCTTGTCCTAGATTCCCCCTGCTCTGAATCCTTACATTGGTTCCCATTCCCCTGTTATATTAGTTTAAACCCTCTGCAACAGCTCTGGCAAGTATCTCAACCCGCCCCACCCACCCTCCCCTCCCCTCAATGAGTGCGTTTTGATGCTCTTTACATACATAGCGCTGAGATTGTCTGAGATGACACACACCAGTTAAGCTTCAAAAGTAAGTAATCAACAACTCTTGCCTCCTGATCAGGTATAACAAAGGAAAGAGGGAAAGACCAACCAATTCAATTCCCACTCTGCTTCAAATTCCCAAGTTTAAAGCTCACTCTGAATGTGGCCTCTCCCTCTGCTTGTGCACAAAGCTCACTGTCACTGAGTGCACTTTGAATCTTGTTACTTAAATAGAGCTGAGATTGACTGAGGTGACTCAGATGACTCACACTTCAAAATTATGTAATATACATCTCTTAACTCTTAATCAGGCTTCAAGTGATGGACAGTTAACTGACACTCAGATATCTGGGTGGGGCAGCTCCTTATTAACCATTTAACTGGCCTCCTAAACTTATAAAAAATGAAAGAGGGAAAAACTTACCAATTCAATTCCCACTCTGCTTCAAATTCCCAGTTAAAAGATACTCAGTCTGCATCTCAATCCAGACGTGGACTCTCCCTCTGCTCGTGCGCAAAGCTTACTGTGACTGCACTTTGAAGCTCTTTACTTAAATAGATTTGAGATGAGAGGAGTCAGATGACTCACACACCAGTTAAGCTTCAAAAGTAAGTAATCAACACCACTTGACTCCTAATCAGGCGTCAGGTGAGGCAGCTCCTGTTCAACCTTTTAACTGGACTACTAAACTTATTTAAAAAAAGGAAAGTGGAAACGACTCACCAACTCAATTCCCACTTTGCTTCAAATTCCCAAATTCAAACCTCACGCAGTCTGTTCCTAACTCCAGATGTGGCCTTTCCCTCTGCTCCCACACAAAGCTCCCCGTAAGTGCACTTTGAGGCTCTTTACGTAAATAGGGATGAGATTGTCTGATATGACTCGGATGCCAGTTGAGCTTCAGAAGTAAGTAATCAACACATCTTGATTCCTAATCAGATTCAAGTGATGGGCCACTCAGCTATCTGGGTGGGGCAGCTCCTTATTAACCTTTTAACTGAACTACTAAAATTTATATAAAAAAAAGAAAAGAGGGAAAGACTCACCAATTTAATTCCCACTCTGCTTCAAATTCCTACGGCAAACACACGATCTGTGCCTTAATCCGGATGTGAACTCTCACTCTGCTCGTGCACAAAGTTCACTGTGACTGCGCTTTGAAGCTCTTTACTGAAATAGAGCTGAGGTTGTCCGAAATGACACACACCAGTCAAGCTTCAAAAGTAATTAATCAACACCTCTTGATTCCTAATCAGGCTTCAGGTGATGGACAGTTAACTGCACAGTAGCACAGTGGTTAGCACAGTTGCTTCACAGCTCCAGGGTCCCAGGTTGGGTCACTGTCTGTGCGGAATCTGCACATTCTCCCCATGTCTGTGTGAGTTTCCTCCGGGTGCTCCAGTTTCCTCCCACAGTCCAAATATGTGTGGGTTAGGTGGATTGGCTGTGCTAAATTGCCCTTAGTGTCCAAAAAAAAAGGTTAAGTGGGGGTTACTGGGTTACGGGGATAGGGTAGAGACGTGGGCTTGAGTAGGGTGCTCTTTGTAAGGGCCTGTGCAGACTCGATGGGCCAAGTGGCCTCCTTCTGCACTATAAATTCTATGATCTATGATCTCGGTGGGGCAGCTCCTTATTAACCTTTTAACTGTACTACTGAACTTATAAAAAAGGAAAGAGGAAAAGATTCACCAACTCAATTCCCAATCTGCTTCAAATTCCCAAGTTCAAAACTCACTCTGTGCCTAACTCCAGATGCGGCCCCTCCCTCTGCTCCCACACAAAGCTCCCAGTGAGTGCACTTAGAGGCTCTTTACTTAAATAGAGATGAGATTGTCTGAGGTGACTCAGATGCCAATTGAGCTTCAGAAGTAAGTAATCAACATCTCCTGACTCCTAATCTGGCTTCAGGTGGTGGACAGTTATCTGCCACTCAGCTATCTGGATGGGGCAGCTCCTTATTACATTTTTAATTGGACTACTAAACTTATTTTTAAAAAAGGAAAGAGGGATAGACTCACCAATTTAATTCCCACCCTGCTTTAAATTCCCAAGTTTAAAGCTCACTCTGTGCCTCACTTGGAATCTGGTCTCTCCCTCTGCTCGCTCGCAAAGCTCACTGTGACTGCACTTTGAATCTCATTAATTAAATAAAGCTGAGATTGTCTGGCTTGACTCAGATGACTCACACCCATTACGCTTCAAAAATAAGTAATATACATCTCTTGACTCCTACTCAGGCTTCAGGTGATGGATCGTTCACTGACACTCAGCTATCTGGGTTGAGCAGTGTTGTGCTTTCTTTCACTTTGTCTTTTCTGTGGCTCAGTTCCAATTATGGCAATCATTGAATTCGCCCTTCTTTCTGGGTTACCTATGTCCTAATGCTTAGAGTCGCCAGGTATCAAATGATACCACCACAAGTTTCAACCGGCTACCAATCAAAGAGCCAAACACCAGTTAGTTAGTTCAAGGTCAAGGGTACTTTATTTACACACAATTAGTCATGCAACATAAACACTACTAGTTAGTGTTTATGTTGGGCAGCACGGTAGCATTGTGGATAGCACAATTGCTTCACTGCTCCAGGGTCCGAGGTTCGATTCCGGCTTGGGTCACTGTCTGTGTGGAGTCTGCACATCCTCCCAGTGTGTGCGTGGGTTTCCTCCGGGTGCTCCGATTTCCTCCCACAGTCCAAAGATGTGCAGGTTAGGTGGATTGGCCATGATAAATTGCCCTTAGTGTCCAAAATTGCCCTCAGTATTGGGTGGGGTTGCTGGGTTATGGGGATAGGGTGGAGGTGTTGACCTTGGGTAGGGTGCTCTTTCCAAGAGCCGGTGCAGACTCGATGGGCCGAATGGCCTCCTTCTGCACTGTAAATTCTATGATTGTAAATTCTATGATTGAGTTAACTACACCTATCGACTAGGCAACCTGTACTTAACTTTGGGCACCCGGCTTAGGTCAGAAAACAGTGGCCGCTGTTCGATTCTGGATCTATCGGGTTCGAAGGAGTAACTGCTGCTCAGCGGGGCTCATCCGTCTGATAGCGAGCGTTGAACTTGTACTTGCTTCTGGTGTTGTTACACTTGGCCATGGCCGTGACCGGGGTACCAAGACCAAGAGAGGACGGACATATGGCAAACTCTTCTTATACTCGGGGGGTTTTTGCGCTATTTTGGGCGGTCCTTCGATTTGGGCCTTACTAATTGGGTGAACCCTTAGCCAATAAGTGGGCGGGGATCTGGATGGCTGGGCGTGTCCCAGGCAGTCACTGACCCCGTTGTTTGCATTTCCCTTGAACAGGGAGTGGCGCCGAAATGTCTGGAACCTGTCCCGGTTGCTTGAGTACCAGTCCTTTGTTTTGGTGAAGATGGGCCATCAAATGCTAATCGGCCCCATTAAAATGCTAATTGGACGGAGTTTTGATACCGTCTGGACATCTTGCTTACGAATATGCATTTCAGGCTCTGAGCCTGCCTGAGTCTTGGCTTGTCCATTTTACTCACCACGCTTTGCGAGTTTCTCTGTACCTAGTTGGAAGTGGCCATCCCAGATGACTACAGCAGCTCCTTATTAACCTTTTAACTGGATTATTAAACGCATAAAATAAGGAAAAAGGGAAAGACTCATTCAATTCTCACTGAGTGCGCTTTGAAGCTCTTTACTCAAATAGAGCGAAGATTGTCTGAGATGACTCACACACTAGTTAAGCTTCAATACCTCTTGACTCCTAGACGTATAAAATAAGGAAAGAGGGAAAGACTTACCAATTTAATTCCCACACCGCTTCAAATCCCGAAGTTTGAAACATACTGTCTATGCCTCAATCCAGATGTGGACTCTCTCTCTGGTCATGCACAAAGAATGGATTGTCCTTTGCCAGTAGTCAATTATAAAGAGAAAAGAGCAAAATTGGGAGAACATAAATTTAAATATATAACAAAATGAAAATTAATGCCAAGAAATCAGTCTGTGCAACACCCATTTTACTGCTAAGGTGCTGTTCACACATTTCCAGGTGGAATTGAAGCATTCACTATACTGAGAAAGGATGGAAATGAAACGTCTTTTACCCATGTCAGAAAATTGCATCAGTTTTGCATCAATTGCATGTTGTGACTGCATTCTGGGATCCCAAGCCCAAGGACTGACTCCTAGTTCCAACCAAAAAGGTAAGTAGCATGCCTGATCCCAAAACCCAGCCCTCCATTCCCTGGCCTCAACTATGGCTCCAGAACCCACTTAACCCAGGGCAGCAGGAACACTATCAGTGGCCCGATCCTGGTCTTCTCTTCATTGGCAACCATTCGTCACTTTGCCAGATCCATTGAAATGATACTGAGGATCCATGTCCGGGGAGCCTCAGGCCTGATGATTCAGGTGCAGGGAGTATGACACATTCAAAATCCTGGGATGAAGTTTCCTTCCCCTTGAAAATTATTGAAAACCAATTGTCACCTATTAGTTATATGCTTCACAAAATGCTGGATAACTTTTCTAAATACTACTTTTAGCTTTCGGAAATAGGTTCATTAGTTGAACAAGTTCCTTGCCACCACACTTTGTAAACAGGAAAGTATTTTAATTTTGAGAGAAAAGGTAAAATGTTAAGCCTATTAACAAGAATTTCTTCCAGAAATAATTTGTCAGTTTGCCTGAGCTATGTCAGGAGCCATGCAACTGAGATCAAATGAATTACTACTCACTAATGATGATGAATGTTCTTCTCTATGATAGTGTGCTCAGTAAACCAGGCATCAATGAGAGACTCCAAACAGTTCTGCCAAATATGTTTGTTTGCCAAATTCTACTGGGTATTGGTCACATCATTTATCAAGTGTCGCACCCAGAAACACGTATCACCAGACAAGGCATGTGCTAATTTCAGTTTTGTGCAGAGCTGGAAAATTAAAATATTGTTCATATATCACATCGAGGAACATTTTCAAAGTCCTTGGGGTAAGTCACTGGAGTCAGAGCTGAAATTCCAGTTCAAATCTTAGCCTGAAGTGTGTTTATGATGCAATTTATATTGGTACTTGGGGGTAGAGTAACGTTTTCTGTAGAACTGGCAAATTAGCTGATTTTGCTGTGTTGCAAATCTGTGCCCTGAGGCTGCTTTTGCACAGCAACATAGTTCAATATGCTGATTAAAATGGGGCAGTGGAAAGGTGTAAGTTTTATTTCCTTCCAAGTAATGATGGTAGGATGGTGCGAAGACTACAAATTTTTTAATCTTTTTAATGTTAGCAAAGCGCCATCTGTCATTGCAGCTCTTTGTAAGCATAAAAACGTAACCAGTATTAAAACCAAATGCATGCAGAAAGCTCCACTTTACTATAATAATAATCTTTATAGTGTCACAAGTAGGCTTACATTAGCATTGCAATTAAGTTACTGTGAAAATCCCCTAGTCGCCACACTCCGGGGCCTGTTCGGGTACACTGGGGGAGAATTCAGAATATCCAATTGACCTAACAGCACGTCTTTCGGGACTTGTGGGAGCACCCAGAGGAAACCCACGCAGACATGGGAGAATGTGCAGACTCTGCACAGACAGTGACCCAAGCCAGGAATCGAACCTGGGACCCTGGAGCTGTGATGCAACAGTGCTAGCCACTGTGCTACCGTGTCACCTGCTGTAAAGCAGCATAGATCCAAGCATTGGCCAGGTCTAATTCACTCAAAACACGTTAAGTTCTTTTTTGAAATCAGTAAGGCGCCTAGTTTTTAAGCTTCATCTCATGAACAATCACTATTTAAAAATAATCGTGTGCTCACATGACAAGCAAAATGTAATATTAGCAAAATTGGTGAAACGACCGAACGTGCATTCAGTGCATAAATCTTCATTTGTTGCACTGCTCCAAGTAAAA
This sequence comes from Scyliorhinus torazame, assembly GCF_047496885.1. Classification (NCBI taxonomy): domain Eukaryota; kingdom Metazoa; phylum Chordata; class Chondrichthyes; order Carcharhiniformes; family Scyliorhinidae; genus Scyliorhinus; species Scyliorhinus torazame. The sequence goes on from NC_092710.1 coordinate 171,112,005, forward strand.
GATTACTGAGAATCACTCGAGAAGGCTGTTGTGATACAAATTAGAGCAGTATTAAACATGTCCAATTAAGTGGAATCTTCTCAAAAGTAACCAAGTCACTTAGTAAATTCTTTAAGTTAGCTAGATTGAGTTGAATAAGTTTCACTGATTTTATTTTACTTTTCAGTTCCTCTTTTGTTCAAGTAAATGTTAGCATATATAATAGAACCTTAAATTATCCTTGCAAATAAAAAGGGAAGACATTTTAGAAGATGTGTTCTGATTGATAAGAAAAATCAAACATATCTTTTTAAATGTTTTTGTTGATATCAATGCTTTTACAAATTGGCGGCTGATCGGATTGGTGACTGATCAGAATGATTTACTGCTTTGCTGCATATATTTAAAGCACACTATATCCAAGAAGTGATTAATATAATAATTTGAGGTCCCCGTGTTGGCAATGTGACATAGTATACAATACGGAGTGTTAAGCTCTTCAGAGGTCTGTGTGATTACTTTATAAAAACTCATTATGCTCAGTACATCTCTGAGCAGAAGGAAAAATCTAATTTTGTGTATGCTGAAAAGGTATACAAATTAGATTACAGGTCAGTATGGAGAAACTGCCATATCAAAACAAATGAAAAGTTCCAGCAACAATTGTTTGCAGCAAGATGGGTTACTTTAGCAGAGTTAGCACTTTGCACACAGAGCAAGGGAATTAAACCATCGATTCAGTGTTATTCTGTGCCGCCAGACACAAACACAATTGTTTCTATTACAATATATTCTACACATATAGTACTGTAACATAAATGAGGTAGGTTTAGACAACTTCAGTTCAGCACTCAAAAAAAAGTTTACTTCTATTGAATATGTACAGAAAATGGAGTCTGTGAAGTAGAATTGACAGTAACCAATCATTCATATGGAGGAGTAGAAGCTATTCAGTCTCCAGGTACGGTCCAAGTGCAGTCAAATGAGGAAATGCCATGGAAAAATTGCACGTTGCATTCATGTAAGTGACAAACTACAATGCTTAAAATGCTTTATTTCATGAGGGCCATGAAGAGTCCATTGCAACTCAACCTTATTTACATTAATATTTGCACAGCACCAGTGCTTCACTGCTGTCTTCGCTCTAGCCTACCCAAAGGATCTGTGCAGGTTACAACATCCCTCCCTCACCCCCCCACTCCCAAAATCACAGAACCCGCTGAAGACCCTGGCGAAGGAGGACATGGACTCTTTTGGCATCAGGCTGGCCTCATGCACCCAAGGTGCCAGATCGGGTAACGTATATCGAGAGGGTAAACGGCGCTTCGGAGACAAAACCCTTAATGACTGCAAGTCCCTGGGCTGTGGACACAATAGTTCTCCCTCGGAAGCGCCCTGCGTGTCCCTTTCCAAGTGGGAATCAAGGACTTCCTTCAAAGGTTTCTGATGCTCCTGCTGGGCCACCTTTTCAATGTCAGCGTCAAGGAGCAGCCACCATACATAACTCCGTGCCAACATCTTCATCTTGGACATGCCGGGATGACCATTGTGGAGGTCCTTTAGGATCAGCTTCTGCCTTTTATCTAGGATGACCACACTTGTCCCCTATAGTAGGATTCCATCTTCGAGACTGAATACTGATAGCTTGGAAGAAAATGCCCTCAACTCACCTGGGAGGCGTCTATGCTGCCCACCGTAAAAGACTCCACGCCAAACGTTTGATAGGACTGGGTCCGTCTGGGTCCATTCATGAATCCACAATGCTGTGACTGGCAATGAGTCCATGAAATCTAGAGTTGCGACTACCTCGACCGTCGTGGGGGTCGACAAGGGTTCAGTCGGCAAAGGCAACTTGCTCAGTGCATCGGCATTCGTTATGTGTCCCCAGATTATGCTTCAGAGAATACTTGTAGGCAGCGAGCAAGACCCTGAGTGGATCAACCCAGAAGCAATGGGCAGAATTACCTTAGCCTCTAGGCAAAGCCCAAGCAGAGGCTTCTGATCAGTCATGATAGTGAATTGACAGTCATAAATGTACTGGTGAAAATGTTTCACCGCAAAGAACACCAGCAATTCTTATAAAAATACCCAAAGTCTTTGACCCTTGGCTGTCCAGTAACCACAGTCACCAGGTTTACAAATGTAAACGAGAACTATAATGAACTATGCAAATATACAACTGGTTAACTAAAAGATAATTCAGAGTACCCGCTTTAACCTGCCCCCCCCCCCCCCACCCTCTACACATACGCAACACAGACAAACACAGAGGGATAGAAAGGGGTAAAAATCATAAGTAAAAGAAAAAAAGAGACTATGGTTTAAGCATACTTTTCTTGACAGCAAACTTACAGATTAAAGTCTTTGGTTTACAGCCTGTAATGGTCTTCTCTGCAGATTAATTCACTCTGTTTCCCTGTAGTTTAAAAATACATTACTCACAGGCTTTCTGGAGAGGCATCTTGCTTCACTCCAAACCTTGTTGTCAGTTCGTATCAATTTGTATTCAGGCCGAGAGAGAGAGAGAGCGAGTTGGTCGGTCTGGATTTTGGTTGCACAGCTTGTTATGGTTCTCCTATAATAGATTCATCCAGGATTTCTGCCAGTTCAGAATCAGGACCCACACAGCTTTTCTGGAGAAAAATGGAAGGGGGGGGGGGGGGGCGGGGGAGGATAGCGGAACCTTCCTTGGGGTTGCCAGGATCAAACTGAAACCTTGGAACTCTGAAAAGCATTCCAGTGGAATATGATCCCATCACCAGCCTTTTGGGCCAGTTCATTGGCCACCAGGAAAATCAATCAAACCAAGTCCCAATCCTTCTCTCTCACTGATGCCGACCAGTCTGAAAATACATCTTAAAACAGCACTGTCTTTTGAATTTTTCTGGTTGAATTAAAGACACATGTCTATTAATTATCCATGGATCAAAAATGTAACAGCAAAATAAAATGGGTAATAATGGAATAATAGGAAATAAACTAGAAGGACCCTTACATAAGTGTTTAGAAACACAGGAAATTAAACATTTTAGATGAAGAGGTGTCATAATGTGATACAGTTTTTACCCTGATTCAGAGAATTCTGGCTCAATTTTATTATCGGGCCCGACCTGATGCACAACGAGGTTGTTGAATCTCGCAAGAGGCCTCGAGACATTGCAATCTTGATCTCGCCATTACTGGGCAAGATCCAGACAAACATATTTGAGTGAGCCATTAGGCTCATTTATCTGCACCGTATTCAACTGGTGCCTGGGAACTAACAGCCTCACCTGTGAGACCTCACCAGGACGTCGTTTAGCACTGATTTCCACAAATGTAGACCAGGCGCAAGGACAGATGGGAGGGTCTCCCAGACTATTAGAGACCCCTGGGTGGTCGAACTCTGGGAAGGTGGTACACTGGCACTCCAGCTAGCACCTTGACACTGTCAGCCTGTCACCTTGGCTCTGCCACCCAGGCACCCTGGCAGTGCCACCCTGGCATTTCCAGAGTGCTCAGGTGGCATAGCCAGACTGGCAGGAGTACTGTCAGGGTGCCAGGCCTGAAGTGCAAGGTGTCCAGGTTTCCCATTCCAGGGATTGGGCCCAGGGATGCCTTGCTCTTAAAGGGTGGGGTGAGGGGTGGCTGGAGGACCCCGGAAGAAGTTATGTTGGATGCAGTGGGTGGGTTCGGAGGCCACGGTGCCGTGGCTGAGGGGGCCGGTGGAGATCAATCGGGGTTGGCATTTAAAAATAGTGCCTTATCCGTGTACCGTCTTCCTTCACTCGTGAGCTGTTAGTGCAGGAAATTAGGTAAGTGTGGCCTCAGTGGGGCGTTCCTCGCTGAGGCCAAAAAACCCAGCAAAGTCCCGTTAAATAGTGCAATTGTTCTTGGTGCTGAGAAACATCCTGCGAAACATGCCCAAAACAGTACTCTGTTTTTGTCCCGTTAAATCGGATAATTTTGTGCATTAAGCTTGTGCCAGTAGTTTTTTGTGTGTGAGTCATATAATCTATTTCACACTCCTGCTTGCTCTCCAAACTGATTAATATTCCTCTTTTATAAGCCACGAGAAATTCCGTTCTAAAATAATTGAAGGAATCAGCTTCAACAACAGTTTATGGCAGAGAATTTCATTTTCTAATTATCTTCTGTGCAAATATATTTTCTGTCCTTCCATTTTCATTCTTTCTGAGGTTATCTTGAGTTTAAACTCTCATTGTCATCTCCTAGACTAGTGGAAATTATTTATTATCTTATAGCAACTTTTCATAAGCAAGAATTCCTTAATCAGGTCAGCTTTTAACTTTCTCAACTCCACAAAAAGAAATTACACCATCAAATGTCTTTTCATAACTGTAACTGTTCATTCTTGCTAAATCTCAGTCATAGAATCAAAGGCCGGAATTTTACATCCAATGTTCAGATGCACGCCCAACTCAAAATGTGCAAAACCATGTGGAAAGATGTCGGCCGCACAACTCAGTGTTAGCTGTCGACTGGTACAAAAACAAGTTGGATGTTGGACAATTATGAAGGCAATTCAAATGATTTAAACATGAATTAGCCTGCGTTTTACAGTGCCTGTGTGATTTTTAAGTAGGTACACGGGCAACAGGCGGTCAATCCATTTTTGTCAATTTTTCATCCAAGGACGTGATAAAAGGAGGGAGGAACAAAGGCAGGTTGAATTGATAGGAGTTAGTGAGAGTTTGGTGTGGGCTTTTACGAGAATTTTGTTTGTGCATATAATGTGGACTTTTCAGAACATTTCAGTCTTGTAATATCTCTTTGAGATTTTCAACGCTTTGGCACTGACAGTGCACAGGGCAGCCCCATATGCATTTCAGCAAATTGGTATTATCTACTCAGCTGGAAGCACCTCCTCTGAGGGGGAAGCGAGTGGCCAAAGAAAAGGGAGGCCAGGTGGTCGCAGTCATCTCAGAATGCAAGAACGTAAGAGCTAGGAGTAGGCCCCTCGAGCCTGCTCAGCCATTCAATAAGATCATGGCTGATCTTTTTGTGGACTCAGCTCCACTTACCCTCCTGCACACCATAATCCTTATTTCCTTTAATGTTCAAAAATCTTTCTATCTTTGCCTCAAAAACATTCAACGAGGTAGCCTCAACTGCTTCACTGTGCAGGGAATTATGCTTATGTTATGCTTCTTAATCTAGCATATGCTGCTTCCTTGATGTATGCTCTGACAAAGGAAGGTTCAGACTTGGAGGTAGGTTTAATACATTTATTGAACAGTTAACAATTCTCCTACTTGAGCTCGACTCTCCAACTAATCTTGCTATAGTAACTCAGTCTAACTAACCAGTCTGCTCTAAGCCACGTGGTGGGTGTGATGCTTCTGATCTGCCCCTGTGCTTCTCCCAAAGTGTCGCCTGTGGAAAGAGAAAGAGCATGTGTGCCCTGTCCTTATATATGGGTTGCCCCCTTGTGGTAGTGTCACCTCTGGGTGTCTTGACTGCACATTGGTCATGTCCTATTCTATGTGTTCATTAGCTGTATGTCTGTATGTCATGATATCTCTGATACTCCCTCTAGTGTTTACTTAGTCTTAGTGTATTTACATTAACCCTTTGTGCATTTACAGTGATGCATATCACCACAAATACCACAGATTCACAACCCTTTGGGTGAAGAAGTTCCACCTCATTTGGTTCACCCGCCAGTCGAAACAACCTCCCTGCTTCTATCTGAGGTGCAGGCATAGGGTGTTCCAAGCCAGCAGAGCGGCCAGGAGGATTTCCCCACAGTTTACGCCATTATCCAGCTACCAGGGTGTACAGGCAGCAATCCAATACCTCAACATGACAGAAGCGCAGTGCTGCAGGAGGCTCCACCTTTCAGTGGGAAACCGCTGCCAGGATAACACTGAGGCAGGTGCACTCACCTCAGAGGAGGAATCCAATGATGACTCAGATGGGAAGCCTGGAAGATAAGAAACCAGACATAAAGAACCTCCCGGGAGGCAGAGATACCAGAGAGGCCTTGATTCAATGCTCCTTCAATTCGACTGGCAAGGCTTGCCTTTCTTCTGAGCCCAAGGATACCAACTCCTTCCCAAACATTTCAGACAAACCTTGCCTGAACCCAATGTTGCGTTGCTGCCTCAGTAATAAAATTTGCTGCCCCAACCCTCTATCCCCAAGTACTGATGAGGCCAAAACCAATCAGGTACATAGGACACTCATCGCTTGTGAGCAAAGTAATTATTTATCTTCATGACATTTAAGAAATGAAACAAAAAAAAATGCCTGATTGATAATGTTAACTTGTGCACTACACGTAATATCGAAAAAAAAAGACACCTGTGCCAACCAATTGCTCACGGTGCCTTAAACTTATGTTTGCGGGTGCTATATCTTGGTGGTTCCCCCCTGACAGTGGCGTTGGATGCAGATTGTTGACTCTGTGCTGTCCTTTTGGTCACGATGACCTTGGCGGTTGTCCTCTGGTCATCAGGGCCTGAGCAGACTCTGCCTGAGAGGATATGCTCAGCGACATGGCCTTCCCGATATGAACAGCCGGAGAATTGCAGATCCATGGCCGCACTTGCTTCATCAATCGTCTTGGATCCTATTAACACTTGCTGCATAAAAAAGGTTTTTGCTCAAAACGGCATTGCTGTTTTTGTCAATCAGTAAGTCTAATTGTACTTCGAGTTTTCATCCAAAATGTAAACCTGTCTTTTGTTTCACTTTTGAAATATTGTTAGATCTGCTATGTATTTGTAAAATTTTCTGTTTTTATTTTGGATTTATATTTAAGTAACATTATGGAAAGGAGTGAATATAAATCTGACAAACTAGAAGTTATTTTTAGAAGATCAGAATTGTGTTGCATTACTTCATGTAGCCAACAAATAGTTTGCATACTTCTAAGATTTAATTAGCCCACGAAGAAGCCATTGTTTTGGTGGAATGTTTTGTAATGTTGCAACTGTATCACCTCATCTCAACTAACAATAGAATGTAGTGTTAAAAAACAAATAATCTAAACTCTTCTGTTTTAATATTTAAAAGACTAATATTTATTGTGCAGATGGAATTCAGTGTAGAGAAATGTGACGTGATGCATTTGGCAGAAATGATAAGGAGAGGGAATATAGACTGAATAGCACAATTCTAAAGAGTCTGTTGGAACAGATGGACCCAGAGGATACATGTGCATTGATCTTTGAAGAAGGCAGAGCATATTGAGAGAGTTATTAGCAAAGCATATGGAATCTTGGGTTTCATAAATAGAAACATAGAGTACAAAAGCAGGGAAGGTATGGCGAACCTTTATAAAACTCTGGTTAGGCTAGAATATTGCATCGAGTGCTGGTGACCACACATTAGAAATGGTGTGAAGGTCCTCGAGTGGGTTCAGAGGAGATCTGCTATGATGGTTCCAGGGATGGAGGGTTTTGATTACAAGGTTAGGTTGGGAAGGCTGAGGTTGTTCTCTTTGGATTAAAGGAGATTCAGGGGAGGTATAATAGAAGTGTACAGAATTATGACAGGCTTACTTAAAGGAGACAGGGGAAAATTCTTCCCAACTGGTGCAAGAATTAAGGGACACAGATTTAGGGTTTTGGCAAGAGATGTAATAGGAATGTGGGAAAGAATTTTTATACTCAGAGAGTGGTAATAAACAGGAAACCATTGCCTACAAGGGTGCTGGAAGCAGAAGCAACCAATAATTTCAACAACAAAAAAATTAGATGGGCACCAGATGAAAATAAACTTGCAGGGCTACGGGGCTCGAGCAGGGGAGTGGTACTGACTGCATTAATCTGCAGGGAGCCAGTATGGATTCAAGGGGCTGAGTCGTGTTTCCTGTGTTGTAAATTATTCTCAAACTCTATTCTACAACCGGACAATCCAGCTCAAGCATTTATACAGACATGCAATCCTCCCTGCCCAACTTTCCTCTAAGTTGCTATGTGTGGCTGGATTCTCTGGTACCCCAGCCATGTGTTTCTAGACAGCGCTCTATTCGCTGGTGGTAGGATTTTACCTTCTCGCCGTTTGTCAATGAGATTTTCCATTGAAGCCACTTCTCGCCGCTGGGAAACCCATGGGCTGGGTGCGCTGCCAGTGGGAACAGAGAATCCCAACAGCCGGAGAATTCTGGTCAAGATATACAAGAAAGCCCACTTGTTCTAGAGAAACAGCAAGGAGTTCTCCAGCCAACATACTGAACTGGATATTTTTACAGGACAATGTTAATTTCCATGGCTTATGTTGGAAGATGCTAGCTGCACAAATCATCTTCTCATTCAGACGCTCTACCTCTTGATTGCTGCTCTCTGCTGCTGACAGGATATACTAACAGGGAACATCACTAGAAAAGCAGAATTGCAGAGAAAGAAGCTGCTCCTCTGTCAAATCATTAAAATAGGGAAATTGGAACAAAAACAAACAGCAGCTACATAACCTCAGTGAAATTGATTGTGACTCACATGAAAGTCACATTCTCCTGCTCAACATTATTAAATCTATAAATGGTTAATGTGCAAATAGATTATTAGATGAATTCTCCCTGGGAGAGGTAGCATAAAGTGAAGCGCATTACACCTGAAATCAAAGTGGCAGCACCAATCTCTCCTCTTCGTGGCAAGAGCTCTGCAGTGGTGTAAACCATACCCTCTGAAAGTGTGCTAACTGCACACATACTGGAATTTAAGGGGCAGGGGACAGCTTTGAAGTCTGCTGCCAGAGGCTTGCTTATATGCACTCTTGGAGCTTTGGAAGAATTTGTGGGGAGTCTTTTTTGACCATGTCAGCTGAAATATTTTTACCTGCTTCTCAGATAACCTCCAGCCCAGACTTCGGGTCCCCTGGATTCAACAATCAAATCTTCTGCCTGAGGTTGAAATGAGGAAGAAGGGTCCTTTATCCAGCATTCTGGAGAAAGTAAATAAAACACTGATAGAAAGGAAGGCCAGGGGCCAACTGAGCCCCCATTAACATGACAACAATTGGGTGAAAAATATGGCTTCAGTCTTATTAGAAGTGATTGAATCTCTGACCGTAAAGTAATGCATGAAGAACCCCAGGCACACAAATTTATATTCAAAAACCTCCATGGGCGGAATCGTAAGGCTTTATTGTGGCAGGGGCGGGGTCAGAAAATGCAGCAAGCCATTCAAAAGCCTACAGCAGGACCAGAAGATCCTGCCAAGGGGGACCATAAAATTACACCCCATAGGTTCAAATTCCCAGTCCTCTACCACACGGCACGATAGCACAGTGGTTAGCATTGATGTTTCACAGCTCCAGGGTCCCAGGTTCGATTCACGGCTTGGTTCACTATCTGTGTGGAGTCTGCACGTTCTCCCTGCATCTGCGTGGGTTCCTCTGGGTGCTCCAGTTTCCTCCCACAAATCCTGAAAGACGTGGGGCAAGATTCTCAACTCCCTCGCCGGTTGGGAGAATCGCCTGGGCCGCCAAAATTTCCAGGGACGCCGGTCCGACGCCCTCCCGCGATTCTCCCAAGTGGCGGGAACGGCCCGGTCGAATTCCGCGGGCCGGAGAATTGGCGGAGACACCCAAAATGGCGATTCTCCGGCACCCCCGCTATTCTCAGGCCCGGATGGGCCGAGCGGCCAGGCCAAAACGGCGGGTTCCCCCCGGCGCCGTCCACACCTGGTCGCTGCCGTTGGGAACAGCGCGCGAACGCTGGGGGTGGGGGGGGGATCCTGCACCGGGGGGTACCTCAAATGTGGGGTGGCCCGCAATCGGTGCCCACTGATCGTCGGGCCGTCCGCTCTGAAGGAGGACTTCCTTCCGCGGCCCCGCAAGATCCGTCCGCCATCTTCTTGCTGGGCAGACTTAGAGAGGACGGCAACCACGCATGCGCGGGTTGGCGCCAGTTATGCAGCGCCGGCCGCGTCATTGATGCGGCGCCGCCTTTACGCGGGCGACAAGGCCTGGCGCGTGTAGATGACGCCGCCCCGATCCCAGCCCATTGTCAGGGCCTGAATCGGTCAGGATCGGGGCCGTCTCGTGCCGTCGTGAACCTCGACGGCGTTCACAACGGCGCGGCCACTTCGGCGTGGAAGTGGAGAATCCCGCCCGTGCTGTTAGGCGGATTGGATATTCTGAATTCTCCCTCTGTGTACCCGAATAGGTGCCGGAAGGTGGCGACTCGGGGCTTTTCACAGTAACTTAATTGCAGTGTTAATGTAAGCCTACTTGTGACAATAAAGATTATTATTATTTAATGGGGAGAAGCTGGAGCAGTAATATTAGAATCATAAATTTGATTCATAAACTTGACTGGCCATGCTAAATTTCCCCTCAGTGTCCAAAGATGTGCAGGTGAGGTGGATTGGCCACGATCAATGCGTGGAGTCATGGGGATAGGGCGGAGGAGTGGACCTAGATAGAATGCTCATTCAGGGTGTTGGTGCAGACTCAATGGGCCGAGTGCCCTCTTAGACATAGACATAGAACATAAAGTACAGAAGGAGGCCATTCGGCCCATCGAGTCTGCACCGACCCACTTAAGCCCCCACTTCCTCCCTATCCCTGTTCCTTCTGCACTATGGGGATTTTATGATTCCAAAGCAAAAAGCTGTGGATCCTGGAAATGTGAAATAAAGACAGAAACCATTGGAATCACTCAAGAAAGTCAGGCAACATCTGTGGAGAAAAAACAAAGTTTAATGTTTCAGTTCTCATGAAAGGTCGCAGTCCCGAAATGTCAACTCTGTTTCTCTATCTAGGGATGCTGCAACACCCGTTGAGTTTTGCTGGCATGTTCTGTTCTTATTTCATAAATTTGAATACCCGACATCCTCCTCTTGCATGTTTGAATTAAAATACTGAAGGGGGCCACCATTCTTCAACCTGCCTAGATGTTTAACTCAAAGGCTTTGACTTTTAACTCCCCTTCACTGACATGAAGCAGATGAAGTGGGCCAGTTAAAGGGAACCGGACTCTTAGTTAATCTATTGATTGCAATGATCACATGATATCATCAAGGCCCATGCTATTTTAACTCCAGGCTAGAGTAGGGGAGCAGCGGAATTTGCTTGCCGGTCAGAAACTGCTGGGAACCAGATTGAGAATCAGAAGAGGCCGAGTAATGTATTTTTAAAAAATAAGTTTAGAGTACCCAATTCCTTTTTTTCCCAATTAAGGGCAACATAGCGTGGCCAATCCACTTACCCTGCACATCTTCTGAGTTGTGAGTCGTGAGACCCACGCAGACACTGGGAGAATGAAGGGCAAGTAATGTAAACCTGGGGCGGGATTCTTCGACCCCCCGCCGGGTCGGAGAATCGCCGGGGGCTGGCGTGAATCCCGCCCCCGCCGGTTGCCGAATTCTCCGGCACCGGATATTCGGCGGGGGTGGGAATTGCGCCGCGCCGGTTGGCGGGCCCCCCCCCCCCGGCGATTCTCCGGCCTGCGATGGGCCAAAGTCCCGCTGCTGGAATGCCTGTCCCGCCGGCGAGAATCAAACCACCTCTCTTACCGGCGGGACAAGGCGGCGCCGGCGGGCTCCGGGGTCCTGGGGGGGGGGGGCGCGGGGCGATCTGGCCACGGGGGGTGCCCCCACGGTGGCCTGGCCCGCGATCAGGGCCCACCAATCCGCAGGCGGGCCTGTGCCGTGGGGGCACTCTTTTCCTTCCGCCTTCGCTATGGCGGAGGCGGAAGGGACCCCCTCCACTGCACCTGCGCGGGGATGCCGTGAGCGGCCGCTGACGCTCCCGCGCATGCGCCGCACAGCAGTTATTTCCGCGCCAGCTGGCAGGGCACCAAAGGCCTTTCCCGCCAGCTGGCGGGGCAGAAATCAGTCCGGCACGGGCCTAGCCCCTCAAGGTGAGGGCCCGGCCCCTCAAGATGCGGAGAATTCCGCACCTTTGGGGCGGCGGGATGCCGGACTGATTTGCGCCGTTTTTGGAGCCGGTCGGCGGATATCGCGCCGATTACGGAGAATCCCGCCCCATTTCTTTGTGGGCTAAGAGGAGCTAATGGGCTGAATTCTCTGTCATCTGGATTCTCCGTTTTGCCGGCGGACCGGGGGTTTACCGACGGTGTGGGGCTGCCCCACAGTGGGAAACCCCATTGACCAGCGGCAAAATGGAGAATCCCCACGGCGTGCTGCACCAGAAATCTGGTCAGCAGGACAGAGAAATCCACCCAACGTGTTTCATCCAGAATACAATTCCCCTTTATGCAGTGCTGGGTGCCTGTACTGTGCTGGTGACGAATGTGATATAAAATAGTTACTTTAGAGATATTAGTTAATGTAATGTAGAAATAAGCCACTTTGATTCTGGCAAGTAGAGACAAAGGATTTTAGACCGCATGGGAAAAAGCAGGAAGAGGTGTGTCTATGAGAGTGATGCTAAATTGATAGGGGCCGGAGAAAGGGATTGGAAGTGAGCCAATCAGAATAGATCAAACAAGTCAGGAGGGACATAGGATGACCTATGGGCGTCGAGTATGTGAAACTTGATGTCATTTGAATGTATCAGTACTGATCTCCTTGTCTGGGACATTCATTTAGCTCCCGGGGCTGCAGAAAGCAACATGTTATCTGTATCACTGTGGACTAGGTAGCTTGCAAGCTGAATAAAATAACTTCTGTTATACTTGCAAATCCATCTCGACTTTTATTGAGGCCAGACTGACGGATAAAGAAATTTGGGAATCAACACTGGTCTCCTGATATCACCACCACCATCCCTAGAGGCACTCAGTTAATGAGTATTGTGGGGTGGCAACAAGCTGAATACATACTATTGTGTGCTCCCTGAATAAGTAATAACTAGCACAGGAAGCCACCTTGTCCTTTTCTGGCACAATCCATTTTCTGGACTCCTGTTTTTTTTCTGGTCTGTGATTCTTTAACATTTTTTACATTCTAAGATATTGTATGACAGGTCAAGAGTAACAGTGAATTTTCAAAACCAAGTTATTGCATATCACACAACAGACAAACATCCTGTAGTAATAACTCCTCATCGGCTCATGTTCTGTTTTTTGCTTTACTAAATTAATACAGAGAACAGGGACCAATAACAGCCATGCCAACAGCAGAAAACATTCAGTCGTGCACCCGATTAGCCTACTCTCAATCATCAGCAAAATGAAGGAAGGAGCTATCAACAGTGCTATCAAGTAGCACTTACTCACCAATATCCTAGTTGGCTCCAGATAACATTACAGCATTGGTCCGCACATGCCACATTGCTCAAATAAAGTAACGTAAATAAAGCTTGATCTTTGTGTTGAACATAACTTAACTTTTCTATTACCCCTGCTCAGAATCTGGGTGCATGGTTTGTTCAAGACAGGGAAGAGAGTAAGGCTAAAGTATATTTTAAGGGTGATGTACATAAAATTTAGACTCAATTTCAATATTTAAAATTAAGCACCAAGAATCTAAGCACAGAGGAAAAACAAAGCTGATTTGGGCTGGATTCTCCGTTTAGTACACTATGGGTGAGATTCTCCATTTCTGAGACTAGGGGCGGGATTCTCCGATATCGGCGCGATGTCCGCTGACCGGCGCCAAAAACGGCACGAATCAGTCCAGCATCGCGCCACCCCAAAGATGCGGACGTCTCCGCATCTTGAGGGGCCGAGCCCCCACCTTGAGGGGCTAGGCCCGCACCGGACTGATTTCCGCCCCGCCAGCTGGCGGGAAAGGCCTTTGGTGCCCCGCCAGCTGGCGCGAAACTGACTTTGCCGGGCGGCACATGCGTGGGAGCGTCAGAGGCCGCTCACGGCATCCCCGCGCATGTGCAGTGGAGGGGGTCTCTTCCGCCTCCGCCATGGTGGAGACGACCCAGTATTGTGATCCTTCAAGCTTCGCATTGAGGATCAAGAGGATGGAGTGTAGCCATCTGGGATGGCCAATTCCAACTAGGTACAGAGAAACTCGCAAAGCCTGGCGGGTAAAATGGACAAGCCAAGGTTCAGGCAGGCTCAGAGCCTGAAATGCATAAGCAAGGAATCTAAACGGTATCAAAACTCCGTCCAATTAGCATCTTAATGGGGCCGATTAGCATTTGATGGCCCATCTTCACAAAAACAAAGGACTGGTACTCAAGCAACCGGGATAGTCCCAGACATTTCAGCGTTACTCCCTATTCCAAGGGAAACGCAAACAACGGGGTCAATGACCGCTTGGGACACGCCCAGCCATCCAGATCCCCGCCTACTTATTGGGTGATCAGGGATCACCCATTAGTAAGGCCCAAATCGAAGGACAGCCCAAAATAGCGTGAACCCCCCCCCCCTACCCCCCCCCCACCCCCCCTCCCTACCCCCACCCCCCACCCCCGCTCCCGAGTATGAGAAGAAGAGTTTGCCATATGTTCGCTCTCTCTTGGCGTCATCTTGGCATTGGTACCCCGGTCACGACCATCGCCAATTGCAGCAACACCAGAAGCGAGTCCAAGTTCAACACTCGCTACCAGATGGGTGAGCCCAGCTGAGCAGCAGTTACTCCTTTGAACCCGAGAGTTCGAGAATTGAACAGCGGCCACTGTTTTCTGACCTAAGCCGGGTGCCCGAAGTTAAGTACAGATTGTCTTAGTCAATAGATGTAGTTAACTAGTAGTGTTTATGTTGCATGACTAACTGTGTGTAAATAAAGTACCCTTGACCTTGAAGTAACTAACTCGTGTTTGGCTCTTTGATCGATAGCCGGTTGAAACTTGTAGTGGTATCATTTGATACCTGGCGACTCTAAGCATTAAGACATATATAACATAGAAAGAAAGGCAAACTCACTGATTTCCATAATTGGAACAGAGCTACAGAAAAGGCAGAGTAAAAGAAAAGGCGACAGAAGAATGCACTATAATACAAGAAGACATTAGAATTTTCCACTTGTGGGAGAATCCAAAATTAGGTGATATGAATTCAAGGCCTCCATTAATAAATTCAATTGGGACATAGGGAACTAACTATTTTCTCCATAAATGGTTAGAATGTGGAACTTACCACCACAGAAACAGTTGGACAAATTGTTCAGATGCTTTCTAAAGGAAACTAGATGAGTACATGACAGAAATGGGAATAGAATTTACAACAAGGTTGAGTTAAGGTAGGTGGAATGGGAGGATACTTGTGGGAAGCATAAACTGCAGCACATACTACTTGGACCAAACAGCCCATTTCTGTGTTGCATATTCTATGTACTTTAAAGCAATAAATCATATCTCATTCCATCCCAAGAATGTACCTTACGCCCAACTCCAAAAAGGAACTTCCAGCTCCACTAGCATGAGAATCCAAATGTCAGTACCAAGCGATAAGCATATACCTATCAATTGGTTCTGTCCCATAAATAAGTGGCAGTGTATAATAGCTACATTTTTCAGAGTTTCCATCCACATCAACATTGAATATTCAACTCTGAAACAAAACATTAAATCTTACATTTGTTGACCACACAATTCCTAAAAATATTAGGCAGGGGAAAATCACTCAACTTTGAAAATATTCCATTTTGGAAACTGTCTGGAATGAAAGCAGCTGACTAGCCCATATACAGCAACACTTAAACGGTGAGAGTTCATAGAGAGTGCAGCATTGAATAATACATAAAGAATTCCCTGATCTTCATTGATAGAGATTGATTGAGACATAACTCACTTTAAGCACAATTACTATTTCACAACTGAAATCACTTTGACAGGAAATTTATGAATGAAAAATGTAAAATGTTATTGCTGCAAATAAACAATATTCAAATCACCAACTCAGTTTGTCAAGGGGCTTTAACGTCCCTTTATTTTTCAAAGTATGATTTTTCCACTTTCAACTGACTAGATGTTTTGCAAGTTGAATTATGATGGAGCAAACGACTTAACAATACAAGGTCACATTCCAAGGTGAGCGTGAGAAAGAAACAAATCACTTTCAGAGACATTTCCTATAATCCAGACACTATTACAATCCCGAACCAGACCCTAACAGTGGCTAGGATACTGGACAGAAACCCCAATATTTCATTTTAATTTTGTAAGACTGAGGAAAGGATACCTCACTCCAGGAGTGATTTCATGCAAAATAGGGATTATGGTATAGTAAAAAAAACGTTATTACTAACATAGTATTAAAATGTCTTATCACTCAGGAAAATAGCTTACAATTACCCTTTAACCAATGCTAATCAATCCAGTGACACAATAATCCTGAACTGCTACCTTTACTTCCACTCAACTGAACCATCTTAGATCCCAATCCACCTTTAAATACACAAAGGAATACTTGCATGTACGGAATTGTATTGAAACTCTCTTTGAAAAAGAGAAGTCATTTGAGACTGCTCTAAAGAGACTTGACCCTGTCAGAACATTGAAGTCTTGAGAAACTGCCTTCATAGCTTGACTTGCGTCTCCCAACACTAACTAAATTGTATGGAAGGAAACTGCTAGTCTGTCTAAAGACAGATCTTTTACTGAACTGTATCAAGATCAGATGCTTGACTTCTGTTCACTTCCCAATCTAAAACTAAATCTTTAACATCTGACTGCTTCAACACATGGCTCCTCCCATTAATCATATCATCTTACTAACTGAACACAACATCTCGAATTAAATGCTCCGCAGGGAACCCTCAAACCTTTACAATGCTTCAATTGCACCTCTGGCTCCCAAAAATACCTAGCTGTCTTACAAACCACTGCAGCAGCCGCACACACATTAACCCAAGGTTTTAACCCTTACTGCACCAAATGTATATAATGTTATTTCTGAAATACCTACATTCATCACATCACCCATCAAAACATGTAACTATCTAAGGGAGAGACATTAAAAGTGCAAAGCACTGAATATTAAAACAATTGCTGCCACAGGCAGACTTAGCCAACACCTCTTGGAAATACAAAATGGGTGAACTATTTCAAGGCAAGGCTACCAGCCACCAAAAAGATTGCAAGTGACACAGATGGTTTTGAGAAAGTCTCCAGCAGAGGCAACATGCTGAAGGCTACTCTTCTCTCTTTTGGAATAAGTGTGTCACCTGGTTTGAGAAACCAAGTCTACCAGAAGCATACCAGCAAAGCAAGATCTCATAATAATTGCAATATCTTCGACATCTGACCGCATCCAAGGAACTAGCTAACCCAAGTTGGCTACAGTGACTAAAACTTGCGCCTCAAGGACAATCAAAGGACATCTAACCATATATTATTTTACCTCTCTTTTTATTGGACTCTAGTTCCTCCTATTTCCAGTATCTGAGTGTATGTGTCTCTACATGAGGGATGGATACTTGAGGTTGTGTTCTTATTATTTTTCTCCGGTTTAGTGGTTACTAAATTTGCTCTTCCCTGCGCCTGAGAAAACATTGTTTGATTGGCTCCTCATTGCTCACAGCTTAAATAGTTAAATACATTCTGATTTGGAAGAGGCATATCCTTGTGAAAAATAAACTCTGTGTAACCAACCGAGGAGCCTGACTAGAGGGGAGCCAGTTCCCTTCTCACCCGGTCATAACAAGTTGTGGAACTCTATTTTAAGAACATAATTACTTTTCAAAAAGCATCAAGCAAATAAACGGGTTTTTCAACATTTGTTTGCAACATCTTGGAATATACTCATCTTATTTGATCTCTGTAAGAAAAGTTCAGCAAAGTATATAACTCTCCTTCCCAAAAAGGTGAATCAAGTAAACTGAACAAGATCTAAATCGGGCTAGTCCAACGTATGGCCAAATTGTGGCCCCAAAGCCATTTGTGTGTGGCCTCTGGAGGCACTGTTCAAAGTGCCTGGGGGGAAACAGGGGTGGGGGTTGACCCTTCAACAACCCCCATCCCTGCTTCCCCCCATGGAAGGTGGAGGTGTGTACATGAGAGTGGAGAGGGCGAGTGTGTGCAAAAGAGGGAGAGTGTGCAAAAGAGGGAGTATGTGAGGGAGACGGTGAATGAGTATGTCAGAGAGAGGGATAAAGGGTGTTGCGGAAAGAAAGGGAGAGAGTGAGTGTTTGTATATGAGTAGGAGAGAGGAAGTATGTGAGAGAGTGGGATATGGTGAGTTTGTGACTGAAAGAGAGGGAGAGAGAGTGAGTGGATGTCTCTGTGTGAGAGGAAAAAGTAGGGATGTGGGAGAGAGGGAGAGTGTGAATGTGTGTATGTAAGAGAGAGGGGGTGAGTGTGAGAAAGGGGTGTAAGAGAGACTGCGGGAGGATGTGTGAAGGGGGGAAAAGAATGAGTGTTAAGAGAAAATGTGTGTGTATGAGGGAAGGATAGTCAGTGAATATGAGAGAGAAAAGGAGAGAATGCGTGGAGAGAGTCGGGATGTGTGTGTCTGACCCAGTCTCAAGATTCTCAGTCACCATTAGATATAGATATATATTGTGGGCAGCACGGTAGCCTTGTGGATAGCACAATTGCTTCACAGCTCCAGGGTCCCAGGTTCGATTCTGGCTTGGGTCACTGTCTGTGCGGAGTCTGCACATCCTCCCCGTATGTGCGTGGGTTTCCTCCGGGTGCTCCAGTTTCCACCCACAGTCCAAAGATGTGCGGGTTAGGTGGATTGGCCATGATAAATTGCCCTTAGTGTCCAAAATTGCCCTTAGTGTTGGGTGGGGTTACTGGGTTATGGGGATAGGGTGGCGGTGTTGACCTTGGATAGGGTGCTCTTTCCAAGAGCCGGTGCAGACCCGATGGGCTGAATGGCCTCCTTCTGCTCTGTAAATTCTATGATAGGAGCAGAAAAAGGCTACTTGGCCCATTGAGTCTCCTCTGCCATTCAATGAGATCATGGCTGATCCGATATCATCCTCATCTCTACATACCAGCTGAGCTCACTTTCAAATAGCCATCATCCTTTGGGAAAACATTTACTTGGAGTGTTTAATCTTGCATGGCCGTGCATATATTTACAATTGGTTATATCCTAGAGTGAGCGTCAGAGCAAAACCTACCGTAAACATAACAGCAATTGATTACGGCAGAGATGAGATAAAGTACATCATTTACATTTCTGGTCACAAATATGAAGGCAGATGGATGATCCTGTCTGAAAAAGATCAAAGTTTAATTGTAATATGTTGATGAGCTGACTCATGTTATTTTGTTGCCCATACAATTTTCTAGTGCAATCACTAGTGTGCAATTGCATCAATTTTTGTACACAAGATTGGAATCCAGGATGTAGAATAGATTTTAAAAAGTAAATAGCATCTACATCAATTGTTTTAAAAGGAATTTTCAACACTTTGTTTTATTTGTGGACAAGCATTTTGTTTTTGACCAGCCGTGGACAAGCATTTTCTTTTTGACCAGCTGTGGAATAAAAAGGGTTTTAACCCTATTGTCATGAGAATGTCGCTTTAAGAATTGTTTGGCTGTTCATGTTACTGCAGTGATGTGAGAGTGTGGGTGGAACTGAGCTCTGGTTCTGCTTTTTAGTTTCACTTGGGTGTGTATGTCATTTTGTTTTTGTTTTTCAGTGTGTTGCAGCTGAAGTCAGCCAAAGCAGCTGTACTATTGATCTCTCTGCCATGAAGGACTATCTCTTAATCATTTGGTGAATTCAGAATTATAAATGTTTTCAGTATTGAATGTAAACTCTGATGTGCTTCTGTTTAGAGGTGTGTTAAGTCTTCTGGGTGTTAAAAGGACAGCATACAGATTACTTAGTGTTGTATTCTTTTGGGGGGTGTATTTGAGTTAATGGTTGCCAAGATATTCACGGTTTGTTTTAAAAAGGTTAACTTGAGTTCACAGAATAAACATTGTTTCGTTTTTAAAAATACTGGTCCATTTCTGTTGTACCACACCTGTAGAGTGAGCCGTGTGCTCCCCATACCACGATCTATTAAAAGTTGTGGGTCAGGTGAACTCCATGATACACTTAGGGATTCTCTTAATCTTGACCCATAACACTCTTTTCTCCCATTCTCATTTAAAAACTCACAATTCCCATGATCTGGGAAAAAAAACAATAGAATGTCTGGCAGGTAAGAACATTCCAAACAAGGACCCATCCATTGTCACTCTCTAAGCTAGATAGAGGCAGGCGAACACAGGAACAGGAGTTAGTCATTCAGCCCTCAGGTCTGTTCTGCAATCGGATCCTGTCTTGACTTGCATCCGAGCTCCTTCCACCCACCTTGTTCTATGTCCTTTAATATCCACAGTTAGCAAAGTAAATCTATTTCAGATGCAATTTGAGCTAAAATCTACTGTTTTTGTGATCCTGAATTCCCCTCTCAACTTGAATGAGATTTTAAAGTTATCAACTGACCCATAATTAAATCACTTTGCCAATAAGCTGTTTTGTCCTATGCAGAAATCGCAACTTGCAAATTTTTGTATTTCCAGTTATTATTTTAATAATCATCTTTATTGTCACAAGTAGGCTTACATTAACAGTGCAGTGATGTTACTGTGAAAATCCCCTAGTCGCCACATTTTGTCGTCTGTTCAGGTCACAGAGGGAGAATTCAGAAAGTCAAATTCACCTAACAGCACATCTTTCAGGACTTGTGGGGGAAACCAGAGCACCCGGAGGAAACCCACGCAGATATAGGGAGAACATGCAGACTCTGCACAGACAGTGACCCAAGCCGATGCTCACAGCCCAAACTAAATAGCCTTCTTGCACGATTCTGGTCTTAATCCTTATCTTTATCCTAAACTTGTAACTTGCATGCTCTTTGCCTTGTGCAACAACCCCCTGCATAAAGGAATTTCTCCCAAATTATATTCTCACAATCACACAACAATAATTACAAATTGATGACCTTCTTGCTTTTGGTTGTGACCTCCAAACAGTAGAAAATCTACCTTCTCCTAGGCTGCAGCGTTCTCCATCTGACAGGGGTCCTGTCAGGATACCTCCCAATCAGGAACTCACTTTTTAAAGAAAGCATGAAACTCAATGGGCGGGATTCTCCGCTGGCGGGATTCTTCATTTTGCCAGCGCCCGGGGGTTTCCCAACGGCGTGGGGCTGCCCCACAATGGGAAACCCCATTGACTGGCTGGCATAACGGAGAATCCCGCTGGCGGGTCGAGGCTGAAAAGTGGCGTGGCGGGGCGGAGAATCCAGCCCCATAGCTCTTGGAGAAACCTGGGTTTCCATGGTTCCATTCCTACACAAGCTGTTGCAAAATATTGTTTCATGATGCTTGGAATTTCTTTATAGAACACAGAAACATTCGTTTTTAGAATTCAAGTTCAGCTCAAGGAAGCAGAGGACAAAGTGCTGAGCAAGTTAATAGGAGTGCAATAGGAATGTTTATTTTCTATTAATTGAATGTTCTTGGTGTCAAATAATCCATAATCATTACGATTTCAGGGCTGTCTGTGAAAAGGCAAAGCAATTCTATTTTTGTATAAACAGGGTGCCGCACATGCTTTTTAAAAAAATCTAAATTTTAAAAACGGCAAGCAAAGTGTTAACCACAGAGGCATCCCACTTGTTTTGCAATGGATAAGATGCATTAGAGGCCTACAAAATAGTTCAAATATTATTCAGATCAAGCAGGCTTCAAAGTTACGTGGAGCAAGTGGGAGGAGATATGCTATAATCACCACCAAAAAAGGAAGTTGGAAAATGTGAGTATTTATTCCCCACTTTTTAAAAATCTGAATATTTTTCCTCATTTTAAGTCTTTTGTTGAACAAGGCCCCAGTTGAAAATGTCCAGATGATCTATTTTTAGGCCTCTATAACAATAATGTTTTTGGAAAGCCACCAAGAGGCAAGAGGGAGCATTTAGGTTCCACCTGATGGCACCAGAGGTTTACATTGTGGAGAGTCATTGACCTAGAATGTTTAGAAACAATGCGATCCAAATAGTTCAGAGGGGGAAAACAAAAAGCACACAACTTCATAAATAATTTCTAGAAAAGTACATTTTATTGTCTCTTAATTTGGAAGGAAACCATCCTTGCCAGTTTGAACATCTTTTGAAACAATGCTAATTAACATTTAAACACCTTTGCACAAGTCATTCAGGCATATCACAGCAAACCTTAAACATACCTTCTCTCAAGTAGAAGGTAGAGTATAGCACCATTATAGATTAGAATGTCATAACAGTGAGGTATATATATTTTGGCTAGCCAGTTCTTCTGAACAAACCCAATAAGTGTTAATGATGGATAAACCCAGCAGGAAATTAAAAAGAAAACTGCAGCTTTATCACAGTGAATGCAAGCAAAGCATCCCAGAAATGTTAAGATTAATTCATCCTTTAAAGTACCATCACTTGGAATTTTAAAAAACGCTTTGAAAGAGCTAACCTGTGAGGAAGCCTTAACAACAGAATATTTTTACTGTGGAATATGAAAAATGGCTTATTTTATATGATGATGAAATTGTATAATTGTTTTTTCTTGTCCACTGGTTTCTATAGAACCATGACGAATTCTTCGTATTTCGGCAATTGCGTCAACTCCTGCCATTTTCTTACTTTTTACAAGATAACAAGCAAGCATTGTTCCAGTTCTCCCCAAACCATGGAGACAATGGACTCCAACTCCCTAGAAACAGATGAAATAAACAAGCCAGTTAGCACTGCCCTCTCTTGATTAGTTCACTAGCAGCTCACTAGCAATTCACCACTTTGTTGCAAAATTACTATAATTTGTAACTGCCAATTTAAAAAAGACAGGTTTGCACAAAAAAACGTTCCAAGGTTCGAGATCCACTGCCGAAGTTGTAAGCGTTTCGACTTACTCTGAGCCATCTTTATTATAATAACCTTTATTAGTGTCACAAATAGGTTTACATTAACACTGCAATATTACTGTGAAAATCCCCTAGCCGCCAAGCTACGGCGCCTGTTCAGATACACAGAGGGCGAATTCAGAATGTACAATTCACCGAACAAGCACAACGTTCGGGACTGGTGGGAGGAAACCGGAGCAGATTAGTAAGCCAGTAAATGTTAACTTGGTTATCCCCACAGTACACTGTCAATATTGCAAGGTTTTCCAATCAGTGAATTATATTGAATCTAACAAAAAATACCTAATATTCTTAAGACAAATTACTTTTGTTAAATTACAAAATGTTATTTCCCATTGCACTGTTGTGAGCAAATGACAATTCATTCAATTAACCAGCCTACTCTACTCAAGGCTATGAAAGGGATTCTGAATAACTCTATAAAAAAGCTAAAATTACTGGGTGCGATTCACCCGAAAAATGTCTTGGGGAGATTTCCAGCACTGGGGAGCTGAGCTCACCAGCAAGACCGGCTCCTCACAGATCGGGGTGCCATTTTGAACGGCTGTCCAGATCTCTACACCCCTTCCCGCTCCAGTTTCTGGACACCCCGATTTCAGACTCCCCCTTCACCCCCCCCCCCCCAAACTTTCCTCAGCTGCCTCACCCCCCTCATTCATGAACATGGCCCCCCAGGCCCGAACCTTTGGCAGTGCCAACCTGGCACCCAGACACCTTGTTATCGCCAGCCTGGCAGTGCCACAATGGAACTGACAAGTTACCCGGGTGGCAGGCAAATGCCAGGGTACTATCCTGCCCTGTCCCAGAGCACCAGAGGGGCTCCAATGCGCAGGCCCAGATCCCAGCAAGGCAGACCACCTCCTCCGGAGGTCAGCACGCGCTGACCCAAGTGCAGATTATCTTTTTAAATCTCTAGAGTCTTCCTGTTTGGAGCGGCGGCAAAGGACAGGTCATGTGCCCTGTACACGGACGTCATGGGCACAAGAGATATTACTCCATTTTGTAGCTGCCAGCAGTGGTGGTGTGAGCTCTCGGCCTCTGGTGAACAACCCATGAAGAAGCTGCGAACAGGGACAAAGCAGCATAAAGGTGATTACTTGAGGTATGGGTTATTAATTGTGCCACTGCAAATCAAAATGCAAAGTTCATGTATGTTATTTGCAGGGAAGCACTGGCAAATGAAAGGTTAAAACCTTCAAAACTTCAAAGGTGAGTTAGAGGACAAACCTTTTGATTGTTTTTCAACGGATTCAGTGAGATATTAAATCATGACCTGAAGTTGTGATCAGAAATGTAACATTGAATGACAAAGCAAGGGAGATTGTGAGGACCAAGCAGGCTCATCTGTCAAATTAAAGGTAATGGTGGGTCGTGAATGCCGACCGGCGTGGGTTGCGAATGTCAGCCGGTTGGTAAAAATGGGTCGCGGGCAAAAAGGTTTGAAAAACACTGCCCTAGATTGGACCGGGTGTAGCAAGTCAAATGACTCGTGATCAATCTGGCACCCGGCGTGAAGCCCGATTTGAGCCACTCCCAGGATTCACCGGGCGCAATGCGTTGGCTGAATCGCTCCCACTGATAGCAATGTTATCACAAACTGTAATATATTTTTACAGAATTCCTTTACTCGCTAAAGTACCCTGTTTATTTAATGGTGGGCAAACTTGTTTAAGTATTCATATGTGAGTAATTTCAAAGCTACGGTTCAATATTGTCATGTAAGAGTACCTTAAAAAATGGGTGTTTATAAATGGGTGTGTATATAAATAGCTGTAGTGGGAGTACCATTAAGAATTGGGTGTTTATAAATGGATATGTATATACATATCTGTGGTGAGAGTACCTTTTAGAAATGGGTGTTTACTACTGCAGTGATGTCAGAGAGTGGGTGGAGCTGGGCTGTCTGTCAGCTTTTTACTTTCGTTTTTGAGCAGGCTGCGTTTTAGTTTTGTTTTCAGTGTTGGAGCAGAAGCCAGACCAAGCATGTGTACTGCTGTTCTCGCTGCCATCAAAAGACTATCTCTTGATCATTTGGTGAATTCAGAATTATAAATGTTTTCAGTAGTGACTTTAACCTGATGTGATTCTGATAAAGGTTTTGTTTTTAAGTTGTATGGATGTTAAAAGGAAAGCTTAAATGATTACTTAGTGTTGTAGCCTTTGGGGGTTGTATTTGAATTGATGGTTGCTAAGATGTTCACTGTATGTTTTAAAAAAGTTAACTTGAGTTCATAGAATAAACATTGTTTGGTTTTTAAAAATACTTTTCCATTTCTGCTGTACCACGCCTGTAGAGTGGGCCGTGTGCTCCCCATACCACAATCTATTAAAAGTTGTGGGTCAGGTGAACTCCAAGATACACTTTGGGGTTCTCTAAACCCTGGCCCATAACAATATAAACTTAGAAATTCAGCATTTTAGGGAGTAACTGATGCTTATGTTGCCACTGTGACAAGGCTTAGGTAGAATCTGCACTTCATTTTGACAGTCCATCAACACAGATTAATTGCAGTAGTACAAATTCCTTTGGGTTGGTTGTTATTGCCTATCGCGAGTAACATCATTCATCTGCAAACTACTACAGCTTCTTGGCACAGCAAATCAGCTTTATTACGGCTGTGATTTCAACTTCAATCAAGCAAAATTACTCTGGAGACTATGGTGTCATATCTAATCTCAAACACAAGAAAGAAAATATCCTTGCATAATTATTTTACACAACTGCACTATTCCCAGGTGTCACAATTGAAAACATTTTGTGGGGGGCTATTTACAACAGATTTTGTAGCAGTTTCTTCAAGTGGTCCTTGACCCTTTGTTTACATACAATATCTACTTTTCGGATTTTAAAAAACAGGTTAAAAGGATAGAGGGAATAGGTAGGGAGGTGGAGATCAGCCATGATCTGATTGAATGGCGATAAAGGCTCAAAGTGCTAAATTGCCTACTTCTGCTCCTAATTCCTACATACATTTGTCCTTGCCGAGTTTCACGGCCTTGAGCATTAATGATGTTTTATTTGCAGGGATCTCATACCATGTTACACATGGACTGGAGGAATTTCTAAAGAAAATAATAGATTTATTTACAATTACATGGAAATGAGATACAAACAATTTTGGCAAATGTATCAATTACTAGCTGTAAAGTAGAACAAGCAAAGGCTTTAAAAGGTTCAATCATGTACAATTTCTATGCCATTTTATTGCAAAAGGGCTCCACGGCTCAATTGACCCACTGTTCCAATATCCCTTTATTTCTATCAACCACCTACCTAACATATTCTTAATCATTGATATGATCTATATATGAACTACTGCCACGAGGTGGACTCCTCAGGTAAATGGGGGGCTTTGACATTGACCTGCACAAGACAGAGGCTGGTGGAGAAGGTTGAAGGGTAACCATGGCAATGACTACCCTTACATGGGGACTGGCAGGGAGTGTTGATCATGAGGGAGAGGAATAGGTAATTAAGTGCATCTGGAAGATAGCAACAACCATGACTGCTCACAACCACTTAGAGCCTCATGGTGGAGATCAATGGCATAGCAGAGGGTGCATGAAGATTAAGGTCAGCTTAATGGATAACTGAAGGTGAACCTCAGCATGTAATACTTGCTATGCTAGGACACTGGGACTGATGGGCGCGTGAAGGGAAAAGGCTCAGTGTGCAATTGGATTCAACGATTGCAATGTCATTGAAAGTCATGGGCGATGGTCGAATTTGCTCTTGTTGGAGAGGATCATTGTTTGGGGCTTGTACTATTTGCTTCACATGACCAAACAATTGGCCCTTTGTTCTGGAGCTACCAGCAGGAATTACAAGAATAGAATCCCGTTCATCATTGTGGAATCTCACACCCAATTGGAAGGACATTATGATCACAAAATCAGGGGACTTGCAGATCAAAACTCTTGTGAGCCCTGGCAAACGTTTTTGCCTTCCTGCACTTAACAGATTCTGAGCGACACAGACCAAGGTGGTGGTGGTGCACACAGGTTTAAGGACTCCATCACACATCTCATTATAATAATAATCTTTATTAGTGTCACAGGTAGGCTTACATTAACACGGCAATTAGGTTACTGTAAAAATCTCCTAGTCGCCTGTTCGGGTACACAGAGGGAGAATTCAGAATGTCCAATTCCCTAACAGCACGTCTTTCGGGACTTGTGGGAGGCAACCAGAGCACCCGGACGAAACCCACGCAGACATGGAGAGAACATGCGGACTCTGCAGAGACAGTGAAAGCGTAGCTGGGCTATTTATTATGACCCTTGGGCTAGGGCACAGTCAATTCCTGTCCTCCTTGACCCAGAGTCGCAATATAATTGAATTACCCAATAATTCTTCGAAAAATACTTTGGCTGCTCAATAATTACTGTCACCAGGTTTGTAAATTTAAACAATTACTTTTTATTTATAACAAGAACTATAATGGAAAATACAGCAAATACAACTGGTTAACTATTATCTAATTCCTAATACCCCATTTTACCTCCCCCCCCCCCCCCTTCCCCTCCATACACACAGGAGTGAAAACAATAAGTCAGATGATTGTTTCTAGCACATTTTCCTTCAAACCAGGCTTTCAGGTCAAAACTTCTGCTTTCCAGTCTGTAATAATTATCATTGTAGTTTTATTCAGGTCTCTGCAGTTTTAGAAATACAGCTGCTTTTCTGGAGAAATCATGACAGAGAGATAGGGAGGGAGAGGGAGACCTCTCTCCTCCTCCTCCTCCTCCTCCTCCTCCTCCTCTCCTCCCTCCCCCACCCGTCCGAGTATCCAGGGACCTAACTCTGCTTTCTTTAAGTCTGGAAATTATCTCACTCAGGCAGGATCCAATCACCACCTGTTACTGGGCAGAATGCAGGCTTTTGGCCCATTCAATGGCCACCAGCCAACCAATCGAATGAGACCCACCACATCTCTCGGGTGCCACAGAATCGGAGCTAGCACAGTGTACTATGTTGTCACCTTTTTGAATTCCTCATTTTCTCCGCTGCTTGACTTAAAGATACACATCCATTAAGAATCCATGGATCAAAATGATAACATCAAAAAAATAAAGAAAGGGGAAATAAGGGAACCATCAGGAAGGCCCTTTACAGAAGTCCAAGATTAATAACCACAGCAGAGACAGATTTACAATGAGTAGGGCCCTGTGCCCACCTTCATTTCTGGGGCACTCCCACCCCTCCCACCTATCCTAGCCCCACAGAATTCAAAGGCGGAAGCCATGAAAATTGTTTAACACTTCCAGTTTTTGAAAATAAAATGACAAACTGTCTTTTTGCTTAGCTCCGTCCTCTTGCCTTGCCTTCAATTTTCTGCATTTTTGACTGCCAAATTGATAGCATTGTTTCATGTTGCTAAACAAACTGATATTGTTTTAGGCAGCTAATAAAGTGCCTGAAACAACAGGCATTTGCATAGTCGATCCCACATTTATTATCAGGTTTGAGTTCTCAAAAATGGAATTCATCTTTTAACTATTTAGCTGTGATTCTGATAATGAATTTCAAACAACATTCACTCTACTTGCCTCCCCTCACCCATTATCCTCACAGGTTCTACCCCCCCCCCCCCCCCACAAGTTCTTCATCCTCACCACCCGCTCACACACTCCACCCCCGCACAATTTCTCATCGCACTCATCTGGCAGTCTGCCTCACCCATGCTGTGTCCTCGTCATGGCTGCCGAGCCACTCCCACGCATTGGGGCATCACTAATCTGCTGTTGGCTTGGGAGGGTGGGTCAGTTCTTCTGCAGGCACCCCCCTTTGGCCTCCCGACACGGTGTCCTTGTCGTGGCCTCCGTGCCTCTTCCTCACCTCATGATCTCGAGTGCACGTGCGCCTGTTGCCAAATGTTACTTACCTTTCCGTTCTTTAGTTCTCATCCAATCAGAGAGTCTGATTTGGCCCTGCATTTGCTTAGTGAGCCTATCAGTAGCAAATGCAGGGAATAATAAGCCTTTGATTAGATGTCCTGCTAACTGTCGGACAATGTTGATGTACATTCCAGCTGAGCTGATTCCGAGTGCTCAGTACCAGGTCTGACGGTACAACAGGGCAGCTGGGGATGGGGCCCTGTGTCTAGGCATGGTGTGTTTCATTGTAAATCCGCCCCTGAATCAGAGTGCACCTGTACAACCACATGTAAAATCAAAACTCCTTATTCTGGCACTCCCTACCACTTTGTCTCAGTGCGCCCCCGACAACTGCATCAGGGGTGTAGGCAGCATGCTGACTAGTTTTCCTGTTGTATAGGATGACGTTTGCAACGGTCCTCTGGCGATCAAAATCCTGGAAGGCCTTGGCTTACTTTGGCTGTTCTGCTGTGGGACAGCTGCTCACTCTGCTGTGACAGAGGATGAACATGAAGGGGTCACATCACAGGCAAGATTGATTCTGAAGTGGCAAACACTGTCAGCGTCCAAAATGGAGGTCCCAGGAGTGTTCACCAGCTGCTTCTCCCTTTTGGTGTCTGAGTGCCCCTATTCGACTCCTTGATGGGAGGTAGGTCAAGGTACCCCGTCCCTCGCAGATAGCCACAGTAAGACTTCACCCAAGGTTAGTGAGAGTGCAGGACTATATCCCAACAGAAACTGGGAGTTCTGATGGATCAGGTTCTCCATAGTGTCTGCCAGCTTCCCTACGGAGCGCTCGATGCATGCACATGTTGGAATCACTTCTTCAGAGAGCGAGCAGACTCCTCTGTCTCACCTGCCATGCTTCCAACAGCTTTCAGCATCACCAGCATCTGATGCATGGCTCATCACAAGAGCTTCGTAATCCGACTGGGACGTTGCCCAATAGTCCTCAGAGTGCCAGTGAGCTTGGCTGATCCCGGCTCCTCCTGCTGTGGACATGTGTATGTGAGGCAACCAGCAGAATGTGAGACCCTGTTTAAGTTAGATCTAGTACCCATTGAGGTGTCTCTCTCTGGGCTGGTGGCGGGTCCAGGTGATTTCTGTCCCGCTCTACAAGTGTGCTTTCTTCCTCCTCCCCAATATCCATGGTCCTCTGTGGTCTGGTGGTACGATGGTTCCCTACCTGCTAACACCTATAAGTGAGAGTGGAGAACTGCATGAGAAGTCTCCAACACAACCCTTGAGCTTCTGTGACTATTGAATGGAGGCCTACATGTCCTTCCATCACTGTAGGCTCAGCCTGGTTCTCCCTCAGCCAGCTGGGCTACGCGCTTCTCAAAGTTAGTGAGGGTGAGTTCAGGCCGACCTACTCCGGTCTTCTCTCTCTCTCTCCTAATGTGCCTCAACTTTTCCTGCACAAAGAGAGATGATGGGGTCGAGAGAAATCGGGTTTCAGTATTTTTCACATGCTTCCAGTCTTAGAAATATCCCACTTGATTGTGCGCCACATGGTTGATCTCCACAGAGTTCTGGGGTAGTACACTCCAGACCGATCAGCCCATGTAGATAGAGGATGAGACTTACAGAGGCATGTCATTAGTGGTGCTCTCTGATGCCTCCAAGGCCCAATCCCTTCCCAGCCAACATCCGAGATCTGTGTGAAAGGGTAAGGGACCCACAGATGCCTTTCTACCTGCAGACTAGATGGATTACAGTGGGATTATGAGGCAGTAATTCTTTTGTGACCACAGATACAGATGGTGCCCTTGTCATTGAGGTCCACATCCCCTGTAGCATTCAGTGATGTGAGTGCAAACAGTTCACTTTTCCTGGCAGAATGGATGAGGTAATTCATGAATTCATGGCATTGCAGGGCAGTCCTCATTGCAGGAGGCTCTGGGCACTGACCTCGCTGGAAATTTCCTCCCATGAAGGTTCAGTTTACTCTTTCCATCATCTGCACAAAGAATTCCCCCCCTTACCTCCACTGCATTGAGCAGGCCTTCCAAGGAGACATCACTGAATCTTGAGGCTGACAGTCTCCATGATTGGTGGGTCATCATCTCCTTCGAAGGTGGGCAAGTGTGATGTTTAAATATGGTGCCCAGATATG
The DNA here is from genome assembly GCF_047496885.1 of Scyliorhinus torazame. Lineage (NCBI taxonomy): Eukaryota > Metazoa > Chordata > Chondrichthyes > Carcharhiniformes > Scyliorhinidae > Scyliorhinus > Scyliorhinus torazame. Next base: position 171,142,637 of record NC_092710.1, read on the forward strand.
ATGGTGAGGTACGCACCAAATTAGGTGGGAGGGTGAATTGTGACGAGGATGCAGGGATCCTACAGCGTGATCTGGACAGGTTGGGCGAGTGGGCACACCAATGGCAGATACAATATAATTTGGATAAGTGTGAGGTTATTCATTTAGTAAGCAAAAACAGGAAGGCAGATTACTACCTGAATGTTGTAAATTGGGAGAGGGGAGTGTGCAGCGGGACCTGGGTGTCCTTGTGCACCATTTGCTGACGGTAAGCATGCAGGTGCAGCAGGCGGTAAAGAAGGCTAATGGTATGTTGGCCTTCATTGCAAGAGGTTTCGAGTATAGAAGCAGGGATATGTTGCTGCAATTGTACAGGGTCTTGGTGTGGCCACACTTGGGAGTATTGTGGGCAGTTTTGGTCTCCTTCTCTGAGGAAGGAAGTTCTTGCTCTTGAGGGAGTGCAGCGAAGGTTTACCAGACTGATTCCAGGGATGGCGGGACTGTCATATGGAGGAGAGATTGACCAGGTTGGGATAGTTCTCGATGGAGTTCAGAAGAATGAGGGGGGGGATCTCATAGAGACTTCTAAAATTCTAACAGGACTAGACAGGGTAGATGCAGGGAAGATGTTACCAATGATGGGTGTGTCCAGAACCAGGGGTCACAGTCTGTGGATTCAGGGTAAACCATTTCGAACAGAGATAAGGAGACATTTCTTTACATAAAGAGTGGTGAGCCTGTGTAATTCATTACCACAGGAAGTGTTGATGCTAAAACTTTGAATATATTCAAGAGGTGGCTGGATATAGCACTTGGGGAGAAAGGGATCAAAGGCTATGGGGAGAAAGCAGGATTAGGCTATTGAGTTGGATGATCAGGGATGATCGTGATGAATGGTGGATCAGGCTCGAAGGGCCAAAAGGCCTCCTCCTGCTCCTATATTGTATGTATCCATGTACCCAGCCCACCCCAACACGAAAAACATCGACAAACGCCACCCGAATAATTAACGAGGCTGGCATTGTGCGATACAATACTAATGGCTATCAGCCTCCACGGCAGAAAGCACTTTTAGTTCCTGTCCCCATCCTGGGACTTCGCCCCACTTGCCATTTTATAACTTTCTTTCTAGATGTTCACCCCTTAAGTCAACATGGCTTCAACATTTTAAGTGTAATAGACTCCAGGCTGTTTTAGTTCAATTTATCCAATTTCTAAAATTAAACTATAATCTTCCCAAACTAAAAATCTCTAAAATATTAATATGAACTGTGAAGTAGACTTATGATGGTAAATATTTCAATTTAGAATCTATAAACAAGATGATTTTATTAATTTATCATAAATAAATCTCCCATAATCAGTTCCCTAAATGAAAATTCAAACTATTTGGCAAAAGTTAACTTATTGAGAACGAATCTCACATGTAGCCCATTTTAAATATTAACTGCAAGCAATTAGCATTCTCCAGCACTCTTTGGTTTTCTTTGCTAATTTCTATCCTTTCAACACTTTTTCTTAAAGTGATTGCTGATGAACAAATTCAGCATGCGGTCCAAGAGAAATACACACAAATTAATTCTGCAGCACCAAGTTAACCGTCAGGTAACAAATGGTTTAAGTCATACAGACTTCATATTTCAATGACTTTTCTGGGTCAATGCACATCCTCAAATGATCACCCACGCTTCAGTCCACCCAATCTATGTCTCATTAATAGAACATAAATCAGTGTCCTTTGCACCATGTTAAAAATAATAATGACAGGTACTTTATTATCAAATCAAACTAGAGGAGGAGAATTCATATTCGGTTGAATTCGATTATTTCCCTCCAGGGGGAGGCGGTAGTACAGTGGTATTGTCACTGGACTAGGAATCCAGAGACCAGGGGTAATGCCCTGGGTTCAAATCACACCATGGCAGATGGTGAAAATTCAAATCCAATAAAATCTGCAATTAAAAGAATAATGATGTTGATTGCCGTGAAATCCCATCTGGTTTACCAATGCCCTTTGGAAGGAATTCTGATAACCTTACCTGGTCTGGCCTACATGTGACTCCAGAACCACAACAATCGACAACTCTTAACTGCCCTCTAAAATTGCCTAGCAAGCCACTCAGTTCAGGGACAGTTAGGGATGGGCAATATAATGCTGGCCCAGCCAGCGAAGCCCACATCCATTGAACTAATAAAAATAAGAAACACAAATAAGTCATAGGTCCAAATGTTTGTACTCTGCAAAAGTGTTATTTTATGTACTCATATAGGTTTCAGCCCAGCTCTCCATTTCCCTTGGTGACAGAAGATTCAGTAAAACTCCACACCCACCATTTCCCATACATACCTCTGTTCCCAAACCATGCCCCCCACCCCACCCACCCTCTCTCCCCTACCCAAATCAACCATCAGCTGAGATTCAGGATTCACAGTTGTAACATCACCAGGACTCAATCTAGGGCACTGATCCCAGAGCTCACCACCGCCATCGCTCCCCTCACTTCCCCAGCCGGGCCTCAGCTTGACCCTCCTGCCCCCTCGGCAGAGACTGGTGCTGGCTCCCCCCTCCAAGCCAAGAATCGGGTCTTGACCTCTACCTGACCAGACTTGGTCCAGCTTCAACCCCCACCTACCAGCCAGCCAGAACACAGGCCAGGCCCCTGCCTGCAATTCAGGCCCATCTCCCTGCAGAGACTTGGGCCTGTCCCCACCCCTGGCCGAAATCAAAGCCCTCACCTGCCCGTTGGCTATGCACCTCATTGAACATTCCCGTAAGGCTGTGCAACTGTTCCCCTAGACCTGTGAGGTACCCTCAATAATGACACTTAGAGATTAAACTGTAAAAAAGGCTTTATTAGACTAATAACTACGCTACAGCTAGAGACGAGTGCTGACTGCTATACAGACCATGAGGCAGCCCTTTATGTATGGCTCCCAGATGGGCGGAGCCAGAGGCGGAGTCCCCAGGGTTCCAAGCCCGGTCTTAAAGGGGACATCACCTTACATGATGATAAGGCAGTAACCGTTCATCACATTCACCCCCTGTTTAAAAAGGAGTTCGGCGGGGGTGAAGTGACATCATAGGTCCATCCGTCTCGGTGGCCCGATCGTCCTCCTCGACCTCCTCAATTCGGGCGGCGGTGTGGTGGGCACGGACGTCCCGGTTGAGGGCACATCTGGGAGCACAGCGGTCGGAGCTTCGGTCGGGTCGGGGCAGAGGAACTAGGCAGGGCCGGGGGTAGCGGAGCCGGCGCCGGCGGGGTGTGTAAAGGGGGGGCGCACGGTAGGAGCTCACCAACGGGTGGTAGGGCCGGAAGGGGGTGTGTTGTAGAGGGCGACGGGTCCTGCAGGGGAGCGGCGCGGGAAGGGGAGTCTGTGGTGGAGGATCCAGCGGGCGCCAGATCCCGGAGGGAAACCGTATCTTGCCTGCCGTCGGAGTACTCCACGTAGGCGTAACTGGGGTTGGCGAGGAGCAGTCGGACCTTTTCAACTAGGGGGTCCGTTTTATGGCTCCTCGCGTGCCTCCGGAGAAGAACAGGTCCCGGAGCCATCAGCCAAGGTGGAAGCGAGACCCCGGAGGTAGACTTCCTGGGGAAGAGAAACAATCGGTCGTGAGGGGTCTCATTCGTGGCCGTGCAGAGGAGTGACCTAATGGAGTGTAGGGCATCGGGTAGGACCTCCTGCCAGCGGGTGGTTGGGAGATTTCTCGACCGCAGGGCCAGAAGGACAGCCTTCCACATGGTCGCGTTCTCCCTCTCCACCTGCCCGTTTCCCCGTGGGTTATAACTGGTCGTTCTGCTCGAGGCGATTCCTTTGCTGAGCAGATACTGGCGCAGTTCGTCGCTCATGAACGATGTACCCCGGTCGCTGTGGATATAAGCAGGGAAACCGAACAGGGCGAAGATGCTGTGCAGTGCCTTAATCACCGTGGCGGAGGTCATGTCGGTGCAGGGAATGGCGAATGGGAAACGGAAGAACTCATCGATCACGGTGAGGAAATAGGCATAACGGTTGGTGGACGGGAGGGGTCCCTTGAGGTCCATGCTCAGTCGCTCAAAGGGGCCCGAGGCCTTCACGAGCCGAACCTTGTCTGGCCGATAGAAGTGCGGTTTGCACTCCGCACAGACCTGGCAGGCCCTGACCATGGCCTTGACCTCCTTGGTTGAGTAAGGTAGGTTGCGGGACTTGATGAAATGGACGAGCCGGGTAACCCCCGGGTGGCAGAGGTCATGGTGGATGGCTTGCAGGCGGTCCTCCTGCGCATTGGCGCATGTGCCGTGGGACAGGGCATCTGGGGGCTCGTTGAGCTCCCCTGGACGATACTTGATATCGTACGAGTAGGTGGAGAGTTCGATCCTCCACCTCAAAATTTTATCGTTTTTTATTTTGCCCCGTTGCGTGTTATCGAACATATAGGCGACCGACCGTTGGTCTGTGACGAGGGTAAACCTCCTACCGGCGAGGTAGTGTCTCCAGCGCCGCACAGCCTCCACAATGGCTTGTGCCTCCTTTTCGACTGCAGAGTGTCGAACCTCGGAGGCGGTGAGGGTTCGGGAGAAGAACGCTACTGGTCTGCCTCCTTGATTGAGGGTAGCAGCCAGGGCGATGTCTGATGCATCGCTCTCTACCTGGAAAGGGATGGTTTCGTCCACCGCGTGCATGGCGGCCTTGATGATGTCGGCCTTGATGCGGTTGAAGGCCAATTGAGCCTCAGCCGAGAGGGGAAAAGTGGTGGTCTTTAGGAGTGGGCGGGCTTTGTCCGCATACTTGGGGACCCACTGGGCGTAATAGAAGAAAAGCCCCAAGCACCGTTTGAGGGCCTTGAGGCTGCGGGGGAGAGGGAGTTCCTTAAGGGGGCGCATGGGGTCGGGACCTAGGACCCCGTCTTCCACAACATAGCTGAGGATGGCCAGCCAGGTGGTGTGGAAAACGCATTTGCCCTCGTTATAGGTCAGGTTAAGGGCTCGGGCGGTCTGGAGGAACTTTTTGAGGTTAGCATCATGGTCCTGCTGATCATGGCCGCAGATGGTGACATTGTCCAAGTACGGGTATGTAGCCCGCAAACCGTACTGGTCCACCATTTGGTCCATCGCCCTTTGAAAGACGGAGACCCCATTTGTGACACCAAAGGGGACCCTGAGGAAGTGGAAGAGCCGGCCAGCTGCTTCGAAGGCAGTATAGGGGCGGTCTTTTGGTCGGATGGGGAGCTGGTGGTAGGCAGATTTGAGGTCGACCGTGGAAAAGACTCGGTATTGGGCGATCCGATTTACCCTTTCCGCGATGCGAGGAAGGGGCATCAAGCTGCGTGAATCGGTTTATGGTCTGGCTATAATCCACGACCATCCGTTTCTTCTCCCCGGACCGGACTACCACCACTTGCGCTCTCCAAGGGCTGTTGCTAGCCTCTATGACCCCCTCTCCCAGTAAACGCTGGACCTCTGACTTGATAAAAGCCATATCTTGGGCACTGTAGCGCCGGCTCCTGGTGGCGACGGGCTTACAGTCAGGAGTGAGGTGAGCGAATAGCGAGGGGGGTGTGACTTTCAGTGTCGCAAGGCAGCACACCGTGAGGGGGGGGGGCAAGGATCCGCCGAACTTCAGTGCCAGGCTTCGGTGGCTGCACTGGAAATCCAGTCCGAGCAGCAGGGGGGCACAGAGGTGAGGGAGGATATAAAATTTGAAACGGGTGTATTTGGAACCCTGGATCGAGAGATCCGCAATACAGTACCTCGTGATTTGTACCGAGTGGGACCCAGATGCGAGGGCTATGGTTTGGGATGCGGGATGGGTGCGTAGGGAGCAGCGCCTTACCGTTTCAGGGTGGATAAAGCTCTCCGTGCTCCCGGAGTCAAAGAGGCATGCAGTGTCGTGCCCGTTGACCTGGACCTGCATCATGGAGTTCTGCAGGTGTTTTGGCCGAGTTTGATCGAGGGTGATCGCACCCAGTCGCGGGTAGTCGGAGTCGTCAGCCGAGTCGGACTCGTAAAATGGCCGCTGCCGTCGGCTGCGCGTGTCAGGTCGAGAAGATGGCTGCCGGCAAGATGGCCGCTCCCATGATTCGCACGAGGCTGATGACGCGTCAGAAGAGTGCGTGTCGGGTCGGTGCGCAGCAGCATTGCGAGGCCTCCGGGCCTGAGAGCCTGATTTTCGGGCCGGCTGTTCTTTGTTTTTCTGGCCCCTGGGTCTGGCCAGGCAGACCCTCGCAAAATGCCCCTTCTTCCCGCAGTCGCTGCAGATCGCGGAGCGGGCTGGGCAGCGTGGGCGTGGATGCTGGCCCTGCCCGCAGAAGTAGCAAGGTGTGCCCCCATGGTGAGCGGGTCGCCGCGTGGCGCAGGCCTGTAATACGGGTGAGTCTGAGGAAGTCCGGGGGGGGCTGGCAGAGTCCGCGGGGTACGTACCCAAGTTATGTCGGGCCACCTCCAGTGAGGAGGCGAGCGTTAGCGTCTTTTGCCCCGTTTTCGAGCAGCCGCTGCCGGATGTAGGTCGAGCGGATTCCGGACACGAAAGCATCCCTGATGTGCAGGTTCATATGGACTTCCCCTGTCACATCCTGATGGTCACAGTCCCTGGCAAGCGCGGTGAGTTTTTCAACAAACTCGTCGAGCGATTCCCCCGAGCGCTGCCGGCAGGTAGAGAGCAGATGCCGGGCGTGCACCTCATTGATGGGTTTGACAAACCGCTTGCGGAGCAACTCAATCGCTTCCTCATAAGTCGTCGCCTTTTCGAGCGTGGCGGAGATTCTGTGACTCACCCGGGCGTGGAGTAGACGCAGCTTGCGTGGCCCCAGGATGGGAGTCTCTGCGGAGTCCAGGTAGGCCTCGAAGCACCGCAGCCAGTATTTTAAAATTTCCTTTGCCTCCGGCGTTCGTGCTTCCAGATTGAGCTTCCCTGGTTTTAGGCCTGCGTCCATCCTGAATCTAGTTTAGTCTAATAAATTGAGGTACCCTCAATAATGACACTTAGAGATTAAACTGTAAAGAAGGCTTTATTAGACTAATAACTATGCTACAGCTAGAGACGAGTGCTGACTGCTATACAGACCATGAGGCAGCCCTTTATGTATGGCTCCCAGATGGGCGGAGCCAGAGGCGGAGTCCCCAGGGTTCCAAGCCCGGTCTTAAAGGGGACATCACCTTACATGATGATAAGGCAGTAACCGTTCATCACAACCTGGTTACCGTGACGGCTCTCTCTTCTGTTCATTTTGTGATTCTTCCCTTGCCCCCCAGAGCAATGCCAATGATTAGTGATGGTGCAGCTGGATGTCTCTTGCATTGCAGCTGCAGGTCTGGCCTGAGTAACTCCTCCTGTTCCTCCAATCACATGTTCATTTCCCCCCTCCTGCCCTTGCAGCTCCTCCAATCATAGATTCGGTCTCGAGGGGCAGCAGAGAAAGGGAGGGAACCAGTGTTTGGAGCAGCTTAAGCAGCCAGCGTGACTGAGACAAACTTTGATCGCAGGAGCTCTTCTTCACAGATTAGGTCTCTCCCACATGTGAGGGCAACCTTTCTCTCATTGGTTGTCCTCGTCTTTGAACTCATGCAGGTTTTTTGGGGCTGGAGGGTGAATTCACCCCCATGCTCTTGGAGCCCTGGAACCCACACCATTGCTGTTAGTTGAACCTCACGCTAGCTACCTAGCCAAATGAGCTAAATTGTCCAATTGCAGATTCAATAATAGCCTTCAAAAGCGAATTGGATTATTTATTTTAGAACAAAGAACAAGGAAAAGAACAGCACTGGAACAGGCCCTTCGGCCCTCCAAGCCTGTGCCGACCATGCTGCCCGACTAAACTACAATCTTCTACACTTCCTGGGTACGTATCCCTCTATTCCCATCCTATTCATGTATTTGTCAAGATGCCCCTTAAATGTCGCTATCGTCCCTGCTTCCACCACTTCCTCTGGCAGCGAGTTCCAGGCACCCACTACCCTCTGTGTAAATTATTCATTTATGGGATATGGGGTCATTGTCATGGTCAGCATTTGTTGTCCATCCCCAATTGTCCTTGAGACGATTAGATGACAAGGTTTCGTTCCTGAAAACTGATAGTTTAAATTAAACATAGGTTGCCAATGTTAAAGCCAGAGATAGGTTCCTTCAGTCAGTTCCCACCTGGAAAAAACACGAATCAAGTTGCAATACGATCATAGCGTCATACAGCACAGAAAAGGCCCTTCAACCCATTGTGTTTGCACTGGGATTAGTATTCTAATCCCATTTTCCAACACTTGGTCCATAGCCTTGCATGCCTTGGCATCTCAAGTACGCATCTAAATATTTCTTAAAGGTTACGAGGGTCTCGGTCTCCACCACCCTTTTAGGCAGTTACTCCCAGACTGCCACCACCCTCTGGTAAAATGTTTTTCCTCTCATCCCCTCTAAACCTCCCCTTATCTTAAACCTAAGCCCGCTGGTCATTGATCCCTCCACTAAGGGGAGACGTTTCTGTCGGTCTATTCTATCTATGTCCCTCATAATTTTACTCTCAATCGTGTTCGCCCTCAGTCTCCTCTGCTCAAAGGAAAACAACCACCGTCTATCCAGGCAACATCCTGGTAAATCTCCTCTGTACCCTTTCCAGTGCTATCACATCCCTATACTGTGGATTTCAGAACTTCACACAATACTCTAGTTTTCTACAGTTCCAGCATAATCTCCCTGCTCTTGAACTGTGTGCCTCGGCTAATAAAGGCAAGTATACACCAAGGTCCGTCTGATCCTCAATACTTCCAGGGTCCTGCCATTCATCATGTATTCCCTTGCCTTGTTTGTCCTACCCAAATACATCACTTATCCAGATTGATATCCATTTTCCACTGTTCAGCCCATCTGACCAACCTGTCTATATCCTCCTGTAATCTAAGGCTATCCTCCTCACTATTTACCACCTCACCAATTTTCGTATCATCCGCAAACTTACTGATCAACCCTCCTACATTCATATCTAAATCATGGAAATAAACCACAAACAGCAAGGATCCCAACACTGATTCCTATGGGACCCCACTGGACTCAGGATTCCAGTCAGAAAAATACCCCTCGACCATCACCCTCTGCTTGCTGCCACTCAGCCAATTCCGGATCCAATTTCCTAAATGTCCTTGGATCCCATGGGCTCTTACATTCGTTATCAGTCTCCCATGTGGACCTTATCAAAAGTCTTTGCTGAAATCAGTAGACTACGTCAAACCTATTGTCCTCTACAAACCTGGTCAGCTCTTTGAAAAATTCAATCAAGCTGGTCAAACATGACCTCCCCTTAACAAAACCATGCTGACTGTTCTTGATTAATCCCTGCCTCTCCAAATGCAGATTAATTCTGTCCCTCAGAATTGTTTCCAATAGTTTCCCCAATATTGAGGTTAGACTGACTGGCCTGTAATTTCGCAGTTTATCCATTCCTCCCTTCTTGAATAATATTACCACATCGGCTATCCTCCAGTCCTCTGGCACCTCCTCAGTGGCCAGAGAGGAATTGAAAATTATTGCCAATGCCACTGATATTTCCTCCCTTACCTCACAACAGCCTGAGATGCATTTCATCTGGCCCAGGAGATTTGTTTACTTTTAAGCCTGCCAGACCACACAGAACCTCCTCTCTGTCTATGTTAATCTCTTCCATTTTATTACAGTCCTTCTTCCCGATTTCACCGTCCCTCTTACTAGTGAACACTGACACAAAGTATTCATTTGGAACCCTACCTACATCCTTCAGCTCCACACACAAATTACTCCTGTGGTCCTACTCTTTCCCTAGTTATAATTTTACCCTAAATGTACTTGTAAAACTTAGGATTTTCCTTTATTTTACCTGCCAGGACACTTTCTTGTCCCATTTTTGCTCTCCTAATTTCCTTTTTAAGTTGCCTTCTGCATATTCTAGACACCTCTAGGGCTTTGGATGTTTAGAGCCCTCTATATTCGCCAGAATCCTCCCTTTTTCTCCTTATCCAAAGCTGCATATCCCACGATATCCAGGGTTCACTGGATTTGTTGGTCCCACCCTTTTTCTTTATTGGAACATGTTGGCCCTGTACTCTCCCTATTTCTTTAATGACTGCATCCCACTGTTCTGTCACCGACTTACCTAAAAATGCCTACTCCCAATCCACTCTGGTCAAATAATTCCTGACCTTATTAAAATCAGCCTTCCCCCAGTTTAGAACTTTGATCTCAGCCCCATCCTTGTCCTTTGCCATAACATTCTTGAATCTAACGGAGTTCCTACCACTGTCTGCAAAATGCTCCCCCATTGATACTTCACTTTCGGTCACAAAGCTGGGCAAATGATTGAAGTCCAGGACCTTGTAGGACCTTCCACGTACTGGTTTAAAAAGTTCTCCAGGGTGCATTTTGAGAATTCCTGTCCTTCTAAACCTTTCACACTATGACTACCCCAGTTAATGTTGGGGGGAAGTTGAAATCCCCCACTATTACCTTTACACTTCTCTGAAATTTGCCTACATATCTGCAATTTCTCTTGGACTGTTAGGGGGCCAATAGAACACTTCCAGCAATGTGTTTGCGCCTTTTTTGGTATTTAAGATCTACCCATTTGGCTTCAGCTGAAGAGCCTTCTAAAGATGCTGTCCCTCCTTACTGCTGTAACTGATGCCCTGATCAACATTGTGACATCCCCATCCCCCTGCTCTTTTACCTCCTTCCCTATCACGCCTGCAGATCCCGTAGCCTGGAATATTGAGCTGCTAATCCTGCCCCTCTCGCAACCATGTCTCAGTGACAGCAATTACATCACACCTCATGTTTTACTTTTCGCCCTCAAATCACTCTCCTTGCATTAAAATATCCAATCTTACCAAACTCCCTTGTGATTTAACTGGTCTAGAAATTCTTCCCGACTCACTTGATGTCTCGTCTAATTTTAGCTGTGCATTTATCCCTGCTGAACCTTCACTCAGGATCTTAGCCCCTTGCCAAGTTAGTTGAAATCCTTACCAACAGCATTAGCAAACCTCCCTGCAAGAATGCTGGTCCCATTTCAGTTCAGGTACAAATCTTGTACAGGTCTTACCATCCCCCAAAATGGTCCCAATGTCCCAGAAATCTAAAGCCCTCCCACCTGCACCATCTCTCCAGCCATGCATCCATCTGGACTAACCTATTTCTATGCTCACTAGCAGGTGGCACCAAAGTAATCTGGAGATTAATACCTTTGGATTCTGTTTTCAAATCTACTTCCTCGCTCCCTAATTTCCGCTTGCCTTTTTCTGCCTGAGTACCACAATATCTGTTGGTTCACCCTCCCCTTCAGTATGACCTGCAACCGTTCAGTAACATCCCTGACCCTGGCACCAGGGAGGCAACATACCATCCTGGAGTCTCTTTTGCAGAAGCTCACATATTTCCCCTTATAAATCTTCTACAAGCCCGAATGTTCTTCTTCCTCACGGCTTGTGCAGCAGACACACCCATGGTGCCATGAAGCTGGCTGCCACTGTTTTCCCCTACACAGTCATCTCCCCCAACAATATCCAAAATGGTATACCTATCTGAAAGGGGGATGGCCACAGGGGACTCCTGCACTACCTGCCTTCCTCTACTCACCCTAATAGTCACCCAGCCCTTTCTGCCTGTTCAATATTCATCTATGGTGTTTCATCTCACTGAAGATGCTATCCATGACTTGCTCAGCATGATGAATGTGAATCCACCCTCAGCTCCAGCTCGGAAATGTGCTTAGCTGGTAGCTTCAGTTGGACACACTTTCTGCATGCATGGGCACCAGGGATAACTGAAGCTTCCATGATTTGCCACATAGTGCAGGAGGACAACATCACAGTTGCAAGCTCTCCTGCCATGACTACCCTTACCCCCCTTATTAACTTCCTTTTAAACAAAAAAATATACTTATATAATACTATTAATTTATCTCCCTTACACTAACTTTACTTTCCTTTATATTATTTTATTACAATGACCCTGACTTACACTTATTGGTGATATTTCTCAGTTAATCCCTTCGTACAAAAAAAACTTTTTGAACTCACGATTGCTGCGGGCGGCACAGTGACATAGGGGTTTGCACTGCTGCCTCACAGAGCCAGGGAACCTGGTTCAATTCCAACCTTGCGTGACTGTGTGTCGAGTTTGCACATCCTCCCAGTGTTTGCGTGGGTTTTCTCCAGATACTCCGGTTTCCTCCCGCTGTCCAAAGATGTGCAGGTTTGGCCATTCTAAATTGTCCCTTAGTCCCCAAAATTTAGGTGGGGTTATGTGGTTACAGGGATAAGGCTGGGAAGTAGGCCCAGGTGAGGTGCTCTTTCAGAGAGCCGGTGTCGACTCGATGAGCCAAATGGCCTCCGATACTGTAGGGATTCCATGATTCACTGCGACGCTGACTGCGAGGTCAATGAGAACGAGAATCTGACCATGGTGTTTGTGAAACTCAGCTGCACTCCGTTCCTGCTTGGACGGAGACCGAGCTCCGCACTCAGCTTTACCTTCTCCCGGTTTCACCTAACTACCTCTTTTTAATCCAACTCTAAAAACACTCTCTTTTCGCAAAAGAGCATTCGCTGTGCAGCAACCAAACATTTGCAGTCCTAGCTAAAATAACTTGCAAATTAAAATGTATCACTAAATAGAAAAGAAATACTGTACAATGTAAAATGTTTAGAAGAATTATGGTACACTCACTTATATGACAGTTCATTTAGATTGCTCAGACTCCATCTAGTGGCATATATTGGTTGGTGCAAGTAGCAGCTGAAGTTTTAGCAACCTGCACCAATCAATATTGGCCAATAGATGGAGCCCACGACTTTCATGCAAGTTTAGCAGTGGAAACAAGAACCAAGCCAGCAGCAGGAGCAGGTCAACAAGAACAGATCCCGGGAACTAAGGTAAGAACAGAGGGCAGGAAACGAGCAAGAGTGGAGGCAAGGCCGGGCGGGGCGGGGCCGGGCGGGGCAGAAGGAGGCGAGACCAAGCGCAAAAGTGCTGCAGGAAAGGTTACGTGCTTGGGCAGGCCACAGAAGAGGATATATGGCAAACAATGCTAAAGTGAAACTAGCAACGTTAAATGGATATACTTACCTACTTCATTAATGATGTTAAAGTGCAACAATCTTTAACAAGCACCCACTTTAATTCATTTCAGCAGTAATGTGCTCAGATCAGCATGTTTCCTTTCAAAGGCAATTATACAGATGTCTGTGGGCCAAATGTTCATTTGGGAGCAGGAAATCCTGACCTGTGCACTTTTGCGACTTAGAAACTGCACACTTGACACATGTGCAACTTCACATGCCATTTTGCAAGCTCCAGTGCAGTGTGTGAGGAGTGCAGGTCTGCCTCGGTTCTCCAACAAAGTAGGCATAGCACAGTGGGCAGCACTATTGCTTCACAGCTCCAGAGTCCCAGGCTCAATTCCCGGCTTGGGTCACTGTTTGTGTGGAGTCTGCACGGTCTCCCCCTGCCTACATGGGTGTTTCCTCCGGGTGCTCCGGTTTCCTCCCAGAAATCGCAAAAGACGTGCTGTTCGATAATTTGGACATTCTTAATTCGCACTCTGTGTACCCGAACAGGCGCCAGAGTGTGGTGACTCGGGGCTTTACACAGTAACTTCATTGCGGTGTTGATGTAAGCCTACTTGTGACAATAAAGATTATTATTATTATTATTAAGTATTCCCCCTCCCAAAAGTATTTAAAGACTCCCTAAAACTCATCTCACCTCCCTAACCCTCTGTTCCTCTCATGCCAGCCCATGCGCCCACCCCCTCAGGTCACCCATGTCCCTTCAGATGGTCAATGCCCCCTTTACCATCTGTGCCCCCCTCAGATTGGTCAGGCCACCTCTTGCCTCCTATATGCCTCCCACTTAACCTTCGCAACCACTTACTCGGTATGTACATTCCTCAGGAAGCATGCAACAGCAATTGGATGTTAAATCTTTGGAATTAAACATGAACAATCTAAGTAAACTCTGAATACAAACACATTATCAAGGACAAAAAGGCCCAAGTGCCTGTTTGTTTACCAAACAAGAAATTACAAAGATAACATGGTGTTATTATATGCTTGTAAACATTCAATAGTTTGAAGACCACCTGCTGAGCTGAAGCTTTTGAAACCCAGCCAAGTATTCATAACTGAACAGCTGACATAACAAAATCTTCCAGTTCCACTGATATGCAATTATTTACATCTCCATTTCAAAGATGAGTGCTTGTCGATCAATGCAACGGGTGGGGGGAAGAGAGAGAGAGCAGGTGTGGAGTATTTTTCTTCTCTATCTCTAGATTTTAAAAAACTGCCAGACCAATTAACTTAGATGACAAAAACACAAGTGTAGAGGACGTAACCTTGAAGATAGAGTGAGGCACTGACTCAGATGCAAACCTGCAAGGGAATGGCTAGAACTGAAGGACAGAATAATTTGAGAGCCATCTTGGGGGCCTTTCATCTAGCTTGGAGACTGAGTCAGGAACAGAGCCAGAGGCGGGCTGCAGCAAGCCGGATTTGAAAAGAAAAAAAAAAAATCAAGCTGGGACATCAAGCTTAGATTTTATTTTTTTTTAATTCCAATTAAGCATGACCAATCCACCTACCTTGAACATCTTTGGGTTGTGAGGGTGAGACCCATGCAGACCCAGGGAGAATCATGTGCCACCCGGAAAGTCATAAGTTGATTGGCTGGTTGAGTAGTGCTGCTGATGGATTAGATCAGAACATAAGAACTAGGAGCAGGAGTAGGCCATCTGGCCCCTCGAGCCTGCACTACCATTCAATGAGATCATGGCTGATCTTTTGTAGACTCAGCTCCACTTTCCAGCCCAAACACCATAACCCTTAATCCCTTTATCTTCAAAAAACTATGTTTTTCTTAAAAACATTTAACGAAGGAGCATCTACCGCTTCACTGGACAAGGAATTCCATAGATTGCCAACCCTTTGGGTGAAGAAGTTCCTCCTAAACTCAGTTCTAAATCTACTTCCCCTTATTTTGAGGCTATGCCCCCTAGTTCTGCTTTCATCCGCCAGTAGAAACAACCTGCCCACATCAATCCTATCTATTCCCTTCGTAATTTTATATGTTTCTATAAGATCCCCCCTCATCCTTCTAAATTCCAACGAATACAGTCCCAGTCTACTCAACCTCTCCACGTAATCCAACCCCTTCAGCTCTGGGATTAACCTAGTGAATCTCCTCTGCACACCCTCCAGTGCCAGTACGTCCTTTCTCAAGTAAGGAGACCAAAACTGAACACAATACTCCAGGTGTGGCCTCACTAACACCTTATACAATTGCAGCATAACATCCCTAGTCTTAAACTCCATCCCTCTAGCAATGAAGAACAAAATACCATTTGCCTTCTTAATCACCTGTTGCACCTGTAAACCAACTTTTTGCGACTCATGCACTAGCACACCCAGGTCTCTCTGCACAGCAGCATGTTTTAATATTTTATCATTTAAATAATAATCCCTTTTTCTGTTATTCCTACCAAAATGGATAACCTCACATTTGTCAACATTGTATTCCATCTGCCAGACCCTAGCCCATTCACTTAGCCTATCCAAATCCCTCTGCAGACTTCCAGTACCCTCTGCACTTTTTGCTTTACCACTCATCTTAGTGTCGTCTGCAAACTTGGACACATTGCCCTTGGTCCCCAACTCCAAATCATTTATGTAAATTGTGAACAATTGTGGGCCCCACACTGATCCCTGAGGGACACCACTAGCTACTGATTGCCAACCAGAGAAACACCCATTCATCCCCACTCTTTGCTTTCTATTCATTAACCAATCCTCTATCCATGCTACTACTTTCCCCTTAATGCCATGCATCTTTATCTTATGCAGCAACCTTTTGTGTGGCACCTTGTCAAAGGCTTTCTGGAAATCCAGATATACCACATCCATTGGCTCCCCGTTATCTACCGCACTGGTAATGTCCTCAAAAAATTCCACTGAATTGGTTAGGCACGACCTGCCCTTTATGAACCCATGCTGCGTCTGCCCAATGGGTCAATTTCCATCCAGGTGCCTCGCTATTTCTTCCTGGATGATAGATTCCAGCATCTTCCCTACTACCGAAGTTAAGCTCACTGGCCTATAATTACCCGCTTTCTGCCTACCTCCTTTTTTAAACAGTGATGTCACGTTTGCTAATTTCCAATCCGCCGGGACCACCCCAGAGTCTAGTGAAGTTTGGTAAATTATCACTAGAGCATTTCCAATTTCCCTAGCCATCTCTTTTAGCACTCTGGGATGCATTCCATCAGGGCCAGGAGACTTGTCTACCTTTAGCCCCATTAGTTTGCCCATCACTACCTCCTTAGTGATAACAATCCTCTCAGGGGCTGTTTAGCACAGGGCTAAATTGCTGGCTTTGAAAGCAGACCAACGCAGGCCAGCAGCACGGTTCAATTCCCATAACAGCCTCCCCGAACAGGCGCCGGAATGTGGCAACTTTTCACAGTAACTTCATTTGAAGTCTACTTGTGACAATAAGCGATTTTCATTCATTCATTCATTTTCAAGGTCCTCAGCGGTCATAGCCTCATTCCCATCAGTCACTGGCATGTTATTTGTGTCTTCCACTGTGAAGACTGACCCAAAAAACCTGTTCAGTTCCTCAGCCATTTCCTCATCTCCCATTATTAAATCTCCCTTCTCATCCGCTAAAGGACCAATATTTACCTTAGCCACTCTTTTTTGTTTTATATATTTGTAGAAACTTTTACTATCTGTTTTTATATTCTGAGCAAATTTACTCTCAATCTATCTCACTCTTCTTTATAGCTTTTTTGGTAGCTTTCTGTTGCCCCCTAAAGATTTCCCAGTCCTCTAGTCTCCCACTAATCTTTGCTACTTTGTATGCTTTTTCCTTCAATTTGATACTCTCCCTTATTTCCTTAGATATCCATGGTCGATTTTCCCTCCTTCTACCATCCTTCCTTTTGCTGGTATAAACCTTTGCTGAGCACTGTGAAAAATCGCTTGGAAGGTTCTCCACTGTTTCACCATAAAGTCTTTGCTCCCAGTCTACCTTAGCTAGTTCTTCTCTCATCCCATTGTAATCTCCTTTGTTTAAGCACAAAACACCAGTGTTTGATTTTATCTTCTCACCCTCCATCTGTATTTTAAATTCCACCATATTGTGATCGCTCCTTCCGAGAGGATCCCTAACTATGAGATCGTGAATCAATCCTGTCTCATTACACAGGACCAGATCTAGGACCGCTTGTTCCCTCGTAGGTTCTATTACATACTGTTCTAGGAAACTATCGCGGATACATTCTATAAACTCCTCCTCAAGGCTGCCTTGACCGACCTGGTTAAACCAATCGACATGTAGATTAAAATCCCCCATGAGAACTGCTGTACCATTTCTACATGCATCAGCTATTTCTTTGTTTATTGCCTGCCCCACCATAATGTTACTATTTGGTGGCCTATAGACTACTCCGATCAGTGACTTTTTCGCCTTACTGTTCCTGATTTCCACCCAAATCAATTCAACCTTATCCTCCATCGCACTGATGTCACCCCTTACTATTGCCCGGATGTCATCCTTAAATAACAGAGCTACACCACCTCGCTTACCATCCACTCTGTCCTTCCGAATAGTTTGATATCCTCGGATATTTAACTCCCTGTCGTGACCATCCTTTAACCATGTTTCAGCAATGGCCACTAAATCATAGTCATTCACGATGATTTGCACCATCAACTCATTTACCTTATTCCGAATACTACCAGCATTCAGGTAAAGTACACTTATGTTGGACTTCCGGTGGCGTGGGCGAGCAGGACGGCCGCAACAACAAGAGCTCCCGCCGGTGGCCGTGATTCGCGGCGATTTTGGGGAAATCCCTGCGTCCTCACGCACTCCCCGACTATCGTCGGCCTTTGGGGCCGCCACGAGCAGCCAGCGGGGCCGGTTTAAAAACCGGCGAAGAACCCCGCGCGGGTGTCGGGCGGCGGGGGCTGAGGCGGCGGGCCCGGCAGGTCAGAGCAGCGGGGGCGGAGCTACGAGGAGGCTGAGGCGGCAGGCCCGAGGCCAGGGCACTATGTAGGGAGGGTGCTCCATGTCGGATGGCTCCCACCTAGGAAGAAGAAAGAAGGTTGAAGCCTGGTCCCAGGTGAATGCAGAGGGGAAAGAAAGAAGATTTAAGGAAGTTTGGTGAAAGTTTTTTTTTTCAAAAAAGAAGAATGTCAGATTGATGAAGGGCAGGAGGGTGAAGGGGGAGAGAGGAGAAAGGAAAGATAAAAAACAATAAGCCGCTAAAGGATGCGAAAAGCAGCGAAGAAAGGAGGAAACGAGGGTTCGCCGCCGAAGGAGAAGACGAGCAAAAGCAAAAGTGTTGACAGGATGGCGGAAGTCGAACTGCAAGGCGGGGCCGCACTACTTACGGTGGAGAAGATGACCGAGGTGATGGCGGTGGAGCTGGAAAAATGTTTAGTGAGGCACATGGAGGTCCTGAAGAAAGAGATGGCGGTCGTGTTGAGGTCATTGTTGGAGGAGGCAATCGGGCCGATTAGGGTGGAGGTGGCAAAGGCATTGGCCGAGGTGAGAGAGCGGTGCGAGAAGATGAAGGAGGTGGAGGAGGCCGTGACACAACACAACGACCAGGTCACCTCGATGGGGGACGAGCTGCGGAGGGTGGTGGAGGTTAACAGAGGGCTCCGAGCAAAGCTGCAAGACTTGGAAAACCGCTCAAGGCGGCACAATTTGAGAATTGTGGGCTTGCCCGAAGGGACAGAGGGCCCAAGGCCAACGCAATACTTCGCTAAGAGGTTGGCGGAGCTGATGGGGGAGGGTGAGAGCCCCACCCTGCACGAGCTAGACCGAGCTCATCGGTCATTAAGGCCGAAGCCCAAAGTGAACGAGCCGCCAAGGGCAGTAATTATCTGGTTCCATAAGTTTTGTATGAAGGAGAAAGTATTAAGCTGGGCGAAGCAGGAGCGTGAGGTGCCGTGGGATGGTACTGCGGTTCGGATCTACCAGGACTGGACGGTGGAGCTGGCAAAAAGACGAGCGGCGTTTGGGCGAGTGAAGGCGGCTTTGTACAAGAAGGGGGTGCGATTTGGTGTGGTGTACCCGGCGAAGTTGAGAGTAACATTTAACGCCAAAGACTTTTATTTTGAGACAGAGGAGGCGGCTGAGGTGTTCGTGAGGGCAGAAGGCTTGGGACAGACGTAAAGAGCGGAACTGGAAGAGAGACTGTGGACTGTGTTTGAGCGGCTGGAAAATGTACAAACGTTACAACTTTCTTTTTACTGATGTATTGAAATTTACTTCTCTTTGCATTGTTACAGAGTTCAAGTTAATGGCGTTCTGTGTTGCGACGGTTGGAAGGGGGTGAGAGGTCTTGGCGGGGGGAGCCACCCCCGCTAGCTAACTAAAGTCAGTTAGTGAATGGGGGTGAGGTGAGAGGAGGACTGCGGACGTTGGAGCCTGGATAGCAGGCTTCAATGGGCCTACGAGGTGAGTAAGAGGGGGTGGAGGGATGGATGTTGGGGGATGTTTTTGTAGGGGGGGTTCTTGGGAGGGGGGGGGGGAAGGGGTTTGGTGTTAGCAATGGACAGGGGCGGGTCAGGCTTATGGGGCAGGGCCCGGTGGTATGATGATGGTGGATAAGAAAGGTGGGGGGGGGTGAGAGACCCCCAGTAAGGAATATCACGTGGAACGTGAGCGGGCTAGGAGGGCCGGTCAATAGGTCAAGGGTGCTTGCGCATCTTAAAAGTTTGAAAGCCGATGTAGCAATGCTGCAGGAGACTCACTTGAGGGTGAAGGATCAGGTGAGACTTAAAAAGGCTGGGTTAGCCAAGTGTTTCACTCCGGATTTGATGGAAGGGCTCGAGGGGTAGTGGTGTTGGTCAGCAAAAGAGTATGCTTCCAGATGGAGAAGGTGGTGGCAGATCAGGGGGGTAGATATGTGATTGTGACAGGGGCACTGGAGGAGAGATTAGTGGCGCTGTTAAGTGTATACGGTCCCAATTTGATAGAAGTTTATAAGATGATCAGGGGAATAGATAGAGTAGACAGTCAGAGACTTTTTCCCCAGGTGGAACACACCATTACAAGGGGACATAAATTTAAGATGATAGGTGGAAGATATAGGAGGGATATCAGAGGTAGGTTCTTTACCCAGAGAGTACTGGGGGCATGGAATGCACTGCCTGTGGAAGTAGTTGAGTCGGAAACATTAGGGACCTTCAAGCAGCTGTTGGATAGGTACATGGATTACGGGAAAATGATATAGTGTAGATTTATTTGTTCTTAAGGGCAGCATGGCAGCATTGTGGATAGCACAATTGCTTCACAGATCCATGGTCCCAGGTTCGATTCCGGCTTGGGTCATTGTCTGTGCGGAGTCTGCACGTCCTCCCCGTGTCTGCGTGGGTTTCCTCCGGGTGCTCCGGTTTCCTCCCACAGTCCAAAGATGTGCGGGTTAGGTGAATTGGCCAATGATAAATTGCCCTTAATGTCCAAATTGCCCTTGGTGTTGGGTGGAGGTGTTGAGTTTGGGTAGGGTGCTCTTTCCAAGAGCTGGTGCGGACTAGAGGGGCCGAATGGCCTCCTTCTGCACTGTAAATTCAATAATAATCTATGATTAATCTAGGACAAAGGTTCGGCACAACATCGTGGGCCGAAGGGCCTGTTCTGTGCTGTATTTTCTATGTTCTATGTTCTATGATGTGGGATTCGCGAGGAAGGTGTTTGGGGCTATTCCCGACTTGGACACGCATGAGCTGATTGTGGGGGGGGACTGGAACTTGGTGCAGGAGCCAAGGTTCGACAGATCACGGCCGCGCTCGCTGGTCCCATCAGGGGGGGGGGGCGAAGGCGCTGGCTGGGCTAATGGTAGAAATGGGAGGGGTGGACCCTTGGTGGTTCCTGCACCCAAGGGAATGGGAGTATTTGTTTTCCTCAGCGGTCCATAAGGTATACTCGCGGATCAACTTTTTTGTGGTGGGGAAGGCTTTGCTGGCTGGAGTCAAGGGGTCGGAATACTCTGCAGTGTCAGATCACGCTCCACATTGTGTGGATATGGTGCTGGAGAAGGGGGCAGCGCAGAGACCGGGGTGGAAACTGGATGTGGGGCTTTTGGGGAACCAAGTATTCTGTGAGAAAATTGAAAAGGCAATTAAGGAATATGTAGGTTTCAATTGTACGGGTGAGGTGTCGAAGGCAGTCGTCTGGGAGGCTCTAAAGGCAGTGGTGAGGTGAGGTAATTTTGTTTAAGGCCAGGGTGGATAAAGAGGAGAGGTTGGAGCGGCAGAGGGTAATAGATGAGATGTTGGAGGTAGATAGGAGGTATGCAGAGGATGGGGACCCAGCAAAGCTGGAAAAGAGGAAGGGACTACAGGCGCGCTACGACCGACTGTCCACCAGGAAGGCGGTGCGCCAACTGAGACGAGCAAGGGGTGCAGTTTATGAACATGGAGATAAGGTGGGGCGTATGTTAGCAGGTCAGCTCCGGAGGGAGGCAGCGGCAAGGGAAATTCTTCAGGTGAAGGATAGGGCAGGGAAGTTGGTGGTGGCCCCAGTGCTGATTAATAAGGTTTTTGAGGGGTTTTATGAGAGGTTGAACAAGTCAGAGCCACTCGGGGGAGACCGTGAGATGCAGGAATTTCTAGATGGGTTGGAGTACCCGAGGCTAGGGGAGGGGGACAGGGCTACATTAGAAGGAGCAATAGTGGAGCAGGAGATAAAGGATGCGATTGGGAGGATGCAGTCGGGGAAGGTGGCAGGGCCGGATGGGTTTCCGGTGGAATATTATAAAAAGTTTAAGGATAGGTTGGCACCCCTGATGGTGGGGATGTTTGAGGAGGCGATAGGGAAGGGGGTGTTACCGCAAACCTTGGGGCAGGCATCGATTTCCCTGTTACTAAAAAAAGATAAGGATCCGACGGAGTGTGGGTCGTATCGGCCCATATCACTTCTGAATGTGGACGTAAAAGTGTTGGCGAAGGTACTGGCGGGTAGGCTGGAGGAGTGCCTTCCGAAGGTGATAGGGGAGGATCAGACGGGGTTCGTGAAAGGGAGGAAGCTGTTTTCGAACATTAGGAGGGTTTTGAACGTCGTTATGGCACCGGCGGAAAGGAAGGAAACAGAGGTAGTTGTGAAATTGGACGCCGAGAAGGCGTTTGATCGGGTAGAATGGGGGTACCTGATGGCAGTGCTGGAGCGGTTTGGGATTGGGCCAAGGTTTGTGAACTGGGTAAAGCTATTATATAAGGAACCGAAGGCGAGCGTCCGCACAAACAATATCAGTTCGAGATACTTTTCTCTCCACTGTGGGAACGAGACAGGGATGTCCTATGTCCCCCCTGCTGTTTGCACTTGCGATTGAGCCGTTGGCCATCGCATTAAGAGGTTCGGGAGCATGAAAAGGAATAGGGCGGGGGTGGGGGTGGGGTGGGTAGAGCATAGTGTGTCCTTATATGCCGACGACTTGCTGCTGTATGTGTCGGAGCTGAGTGCATCGATAGGAGGAATATTGGAGCTACTGCGGGTATTTGGGTCTTTCTCGGGGTACAAGTTGAACCTGGACAAGAGTGAGTATTTTGTGGTGTCTCGGCCGGCGGTGGGGGGGCTGCCATTCCGTAGAGCAGGGACTCATTTTCGGTATCTGGGGGTGCAGGTTGCCCGGGACTGGGGGAGGCTTCGCAGGTACAACATCACTAGTTTGGTGGGGAGAGTGAAAGCCGATCTGGCAAGGTGGGATGGCCTTCCTCTGTCACTGGCGGGTCGGGTACAAGCGGTTAAAATGAATGTGTTGCCGCGATTCCTGTTTATTTTTCAATGCCTACCGATTTTCCTGACAAAGTCTTTTTTCAGGGAGATTGAGGGAAGGATTACCTCAGTCATATGGCGAGGGAAGGTGGCCAGAGTGAGAAAGGTGCTGCTGCAGAGAGGAAGGCAAGCAGGGGGTTTGGGTCTCCCGAACCTGTTGTACTACTACAGGGCGGCAAATGTGGAGAAGGTGCGGAGCTGGGTCAGAGGGGTTGATTCCCAGTGGGTCAGAATGGAGGAGAGTTTCTGCAGGGGGTCGGGGCTGAAGGACTAGCAACAGCGCCGCTCCCGATAGCTCTGGGGAAATACTCAGGGAGTCCGGTAATAATGGCTTCATTGAAAATCTGGAGGCAGTTTCGCCAACACTTCGGGTTGGGGGCAGAGTCAAGGGAAATGCCGATTCGGGGAACCACAGATTTGAGCCAGGGAGGTGGGATGGAAGTTTTCGGAAATGGGAAGAGAAGGGGATTAAGACGCTAAAGATTTGTTTCTTCGGGGTCGATTTGCAGGATTGAGGGAGCTGGAAGCGAAGTATGGGCTGGAGCGGGGCAAGTGTTTAGGTACATGCAGGTTCGGGATTTTGCCAGGAAGGAGATACAGAGCTTCCCAGAGGAACCGGCCTCCACATTGCTGGAGGTGGTGTTGACGACAAGGGGACTGGAGAAGGGGGCAGTGTCAGCGGTGTACAGAGCTATTTTGGAAGAGGATAAGGCACCACTGGAAGGGATTAAAGCAAAGTGGGAGGAAGAGCTGGGAGAGGTTATAGAGGAGGGGGTCTGGTGTGAGGTGCTCCGGAGAGTGAATGCCTCCACCTCATGTGCGAGGTTGGAGCTGATACAGCTGAAGGTGGTATAGAGCGCACCTCACGAGGCCGAGGATGAGCCGATATTTTGAAGGAGTAGAGGATGTGTGAGAGCGTTGCTGGGGGGGGGGGGGGGGGGGGGGGGGGCCGCGAATCACGTTCATATGTTTTGGTCCTGTCCAAAGCTAGGGGAGTACTGGAAGGAGGTGTTTAGGGTAGTTTCCAAGGTGGTGAGTGTGAAACTGGACCCGGGTCCCCAAGAGGCCATATTCGGGGTGTCGGACCAGCCAGGATTGGAAACGGGAGCGGAGGCAGATATCATAGCCTTCGCCTCGTTGATCGCCGGAAGGCGGATCCTGCTGGGATGGAGAGCAGCCTCTCCACCCAGTGCCCTGGCGTGGCGGGGGGACCTGTTGGAATACTTGACCCTTGAGAAGGTTATGTTCGAACTGGGGGGAAGCTCGGAGGGGTTCTACAAGTCATGGGCACTATTTATTATGCACTTTCAAGAACTGGATAACATCGAACATTAGTTGGGGGGGGGGGGGCTGTGTAGATTCAGGGTGACTACGGGTAATCCCTGATTCCTTTTTGTCATTTGTTTATGTAAGCATGCGGACTGATGTTTGGGGGTTGGTGGGTGGATGGGATCGTTGTTATTATGGGGATTAACATATCTTGCTGATTATTGTTGATGGGTGTAAATGTGGGAGAAAATGTGAAAAAGGAGAATACGTTTTTTATTTATTTTTTAAAGTACAGTTATGTTGGTTTTTTTTACCTCTGTTCTGAATTTTAACACCTCGATCAGTAACCTCTCCTAAGTTATATTTCCTCTTAACGTTTCTCCTAATTTTCCTTGTATTTGAACCCATATCTTCATGTAACAACCAGCCGCGTCGCTTACCATTAATGTTTTTACTTCCCGTTTTAGTCCTTTTATTATTCCTGGTCCTATTCACTGAGCTCCCCTCAGTCACTGTACCTTGTACTGTCGCCCTTTTTGATTTTTGACTATGGCTTCTCTGCCTTACACTTTCCCCCTTACTGCCTTTTGTTTCTGTCCCTGTTTTACAGCCTTCCAACTTCCTGCATCGGTTCCCATCCCCCTGCCACATTAGTTTAAACTCTCCCCAACAGCTCTAGCAAACACCCCCCCCCCCCCCCCCCCTTAGGACATTGGTTCCAGTCCTACCCAGGTGCAGACCGTCCAGTTTGTACTGGTCCCACCTCCCCCAGAACCAGTTCCAATGCCACAGGAATTTGAATCCCTCCCTCTTGCACCATCTCTCGAGCCACGCATTCATTCTATCTATCCTGACATTCCTACTCGGACTAGCTCGTGGCACTGGTAGCAATTCTGAGATTACTACCTTTGAGGTCCTACTTTTTAGTTTAACTCCTAACTCCCCGAATCCAGATCTAAAACAAATGGAATTTTAACAAACATTATTAACAGTTAATGTTTTAACGAGTTAATCAGAGTGCAGCTGACTGGGAGCAGAGTTGGAGGGCGGAGTTCCAGTTGGTCCACAGGACAGCTACATTTTGTAAGATCAGAGGGGATGGTGACCAGTGGTGTCCCGCAAGGATCTGTTCTGGGACCTCTGCTCTTTGTGGTTTTTATAAATGATTTGGATGAGAAAGTGGAAGGGTGGGTTAGTAAGTTTGCCGATTACACGAAGGTTGGGGGAGTTGTAGATAGTGTTGAGGGTTGTTGCAGGTTACAACAGGACATCGACAAGATGCAGAGCTGGGCTGAGAAGTGGCAGATGGAGTTCAACCTTGATAAATGTGAAGTGATTCATTTTGGAAGGTCGAATTTGAATGCTGAATACAGGGTTAAAGTCAGGATTCGTGGAAGTGTGGAGGAACAGAGGGATCTTGGGGTCCACGTATATAGATCCCACAAAGTTGCCACCCAGGCTGATAGGATTGTTAAGAAGGCGTATGGTGTGTTGGCTTTCATTTTCACAGGGATTGAGTTTAAGAGCCGCGAGGTTTTGCTACAGCTTTATAAAACTCTTACTTAGACCACACTTGGAATATTGTGTCCAGTTCTGGTCGCCTCATTATAGGAAGGATGTGGATGCTTTGGAGAGGATACAGAGGAGATTTACCAGGATGCTGCCTGGACTGGAGGGCATATCTTATGAAGAAAGGTTGAGGGAGCTAGGGCTTTTCTCACTGGAGCGAAGAAGGCAGAGAGGTGACTTGATAGGAGGTGTACAAGGTGATGAGAGGCATGGATAGAGTGGATAGCCAGAGACTTTTCCCCAGGGTGGAAATGGCTGTCACGAGGGGACATAATTTTAAGGTGATTGGAGCAAGGTATAGGGGAGATGTCAGAGGTGGGGGTAGAATGCACTGCCAGCAGAGGTGGTGGAGTCAGAGTTATTAGGGACATTTAAGCGATTCTTAGACAGGCACATGGACAGCAGTAAATTGAAGGGGTGTAGGTTAGGTTGATCTTAGATTAGGATAAATGGTCGGCACAACATCGTGGGCTGAAAGGCCTGTACTGTGCTGTACTGTTCTATGTTCTAAGTCAAGAGTAGCAGGTGAGTCTTATCTTTTATTTTTAAGTTAAGTTTATTTCCACTAGTAAGATGTATTATATATTAGTAGGGTTTGTCAATATTAGGGGCTGGTTTAGCACAGTGGGCTAAACAGCTGGCTTGTAAAGCAGAACAAGGCCAGCAGCGGGGGTTCAATTCCCGTACCAGCCTCCCCGAATAGGTGCCGGAATGTGGCGACTAGGGGCTTTTCACAGTAACTTCATTTGAAGCCCACTTGTGACAATAAGCGATTTTCATTTTATTAGTATGGTTAAGATTTATTAGCAGTAAAAAAGTTAAGAGTAATGGCAGGGTTGCTCCAACTTTAGAGTGAAAATCCTGTGCTGTGTGAGAACTCCAGGATGCTTCCCTTGTCCTGGATAACCATTTGTGCAGGATTCATCATCAACTACAGAAGCCTGACCTCAGAATTTCAGAACTTGAGCAGCAGCTGGCAATACTGCAGTACATACACATGGTTGAGAGCATCCTCGATAGCATGGTTTTAGATGTGGCAACCCCACAATTTAAGTGAATGCAGGGTGATGGGAGAGATTGAGTGACCACCAGACAGTGAAAAACGAACAAGCAGGTAGTGCAGGAGTCCCAGAGTACATCCCATTCTCACACCAGTATTCTGTACTGAATACGGATGAGAGTGATGGTTCATCTGGGAAGTGCAGTCAGAGCCAGGTCCAAGGCACCTCGGGTGGCTCAGCTGTACCAAAAGGTACAAAGAAGACTGGAAGAGAAATAGTGTCATCTGATTCAATAGTATGGGGAACAGATAAACATTTCTCTGGCTGTAGACATGAATCCAGGATGATGTGTGGCTTCCTTGGTGCCAAGGCAAAAGATATCAATGAGCTGCAGAACATCCCGATGGGAGTGGGTAAACAGCCAGCATTGGTGTTCCCTGTTAGTACAAATGACATAGGCAGAAAGAAGGATAGGGTCCAGCAATCAGAATTTAGGAAACTAGTTCAAAAATTAGCAAGTCATCAAAAGACCTGAATTACTCCCTGTGCCATGCATAAGTGATGATAAAGCACACACGTGTGGCTGGATAGGTAATGTAGGAGGGGGGGGCTTTTGATTCTTCAGACATTGGGACCTGCTGTCGGGGAGATGGGAACCTGTACAGGCCAGACCAGTTGAACCTAAATCGAACCAGGATGGAGTTCATTGTGGAGTGTTTATCTAGTCCTATTGGGGAAGGTTTAAACTAACTTGGCAGGGGTGTGGTAAGCAGGCAATCAGAGAGGAATATCAAGATGAATAGAGTACTGGGAGAGAGATGGTAGCGCTAGAGTAGGGAATAGTAAGTTAACAAGTGGGGTCAGGGGTAAGGCAGAAAGTAACAAAGTCTAAATAAGGGTTTCTGTGTATGCATGTGAATACTTGGAAGTGGGAAATAAGATTGATGAATTACAGGTGCAGATTGCCATGTAATAATATGATTTTGTGGCAACATCAAAAACCTGGTTCAAAGGAGGGCAGGACTGGGTGTTAAATATTCTTGGATACAAGGTGTTTAATAAAGATAGGAAGGAAGGAAAGAAAATGGATAGGGGAGGTAGCATTGATTAAGGAGAACACCATTGTGTTGGAGGAAGAGGAAGTCCCACAGGGGTCAAGGATAAAATCTATTTGGCTAGAGCTAAGGAACAAAAAAGTTGTGATTACATTGCTCAATGTAGTCTGGAGGCCACCAACCAGTCAGTAGGATGTAGAGGAACACATTTTCATGGAAATTACAGAGAGATGCAAATATTATATAGTCTCTATAATGGGGGACTTTCATTCTCCAAGTATAGACAGGGGGCTGGATTCTCCACCGTTGGGATGCTCCGTTTTGCCGGCAGCCCGGGGGTTTCCCATTGGCGTTAGGCTGCCCCACAATGGGAAACCCCATTGACCAGCCGGCAAAACGGAACATCCCGCCGGCGTGCTGAACCAGAAATCTGGCACGGCGGGACGGAGAACCCAGCCCAGGGTTGTAGTTTTGTAAAGGGCAGAGATGAGTTCCTAGAGTGTTTAAGGATTTTTTTCTAGGAACGTCCAGTGGCTGCCATGAGCTGATCGGTCACACACAAGGTGGCTCCGCTTAGAGGCTTAGGTTTGGCTCTTTCCACCTGGTTAATGGGCGTTTTGGTGGAAACAGGACAAAGAAATTGAAGCTTGTTGGTTTGTCCTCTGATGTGGGATACCAACGGGTTACAATACCAGGCTTAAATCGAATAAAGCCCTGCTCAAGGGTTAGATGACCCTCGTGGCACAGCAAAGTGAAGTATGGTGGAACTGGCCGGGTTGCTGTTGCCCGCCCCACTGCCTTTTGGAGCAGTTAATGGAGTTTATCATGGGAGAATTTAAGAAGCACCGGCAGGAGATGCACGAGGACCTGTCCAAGGCGATGGAGGCAGCAATTGCTCCTCCTCATGGGGCTTTGGAGAGGTTGGAGAAGCAAACGGAGTCGCAGGGCACGATGATTTGGAAGGCAGAGAGGATGGTCTCGGACTACAGCGACCGGATCAGGTCTCTAGAGGCAGAGATAGTAATGGTGGCAGAGGCCCACAAAGCGTTGAAGGCCAAAGTGGATGACCAGGAAAATTGAAACAGGCGACAAAACTAAAGAATAGTTGGGCTGCCAGAGGGTGCCGAAGGCACGTGCTCCACCGATTATGTGGCAAGACGTTTGGAAAGCTGATCGAGGAGGGGGTCTTCAAGAAGCACCTGGAGGTGGATCGGGCCCACCGATCACTGCGTCAGAGGCCGAGAGTTTGAGAACCTTCATGGGCGGTGATTGTCCGGTTGCATAAGTACAGGCGAAGGAGCGGATTTTTAAGGTGAGCGAAACCCAAACGAGACTGTAGCTGGGAGGTCATCCGATGCGCATTTATCAGGACGTTGGGACAGACCTGACCAAATGTCGAGCAAACGTCAACAAGGCCTAGGCAATGTTCTTTAGGAGCAAGGTGCGATTTGGGATGCTGTACCGGGAAAACTGTGGGCCACATTCAAGAGCAAAGAACATTACTTTAACATGCTGGAGGAGGAAAATTACTTTATTAGGAGGAATGGTTTGGGGAGGACTGATTTTGATAATGTCCAGTTTTAATGTTTTTGCAATTTGGCAGTTTGGCGGTTTTATGATTACATGTGCTGGTTTTTCCATTAAGGTTGTTGTTGGGATGGTACCGATTCCTGCGTTATTCTCTTCCTTGGGTGTGTTCTGGTTTGGGTGGGGGAAGAGTAAATTGGGCTATGTGGGTGTAATTTTTTGTGTGGTTCTCCAAGTGAGGGTCACCATGCTAGCAGGGATGCTAGTAAATGGAAGCAGTCGGAGGGGGTGGGGGGCAGTAGTGGGTTGGTTCCCTTTGTTTGCAGGGAGGGGGGGGGTCGTTGAGAGTTGGCTGGCAGGGTGAAGCATTCGAAGGGGAGGGGTAGTAAACTGGTGCCACAGGTGTCTTTGTGGTTAGGTGTAGGTGGGGATGCAGACAGAATCCATCTCGGGGGACCCGAGTTCAAGGGGAGCTTGGATCCCTGGCAAGATCTCCGTATTAGATTGGGATGGCGGACCTCAGTGGGGGAGGGGGGTGGGCGTTCAAGACCTCGGTGAGTATGGTGACATGGAACGTGGGGAGGTTGAATGGCCCGGTTAAAAGTTCTCGGGTTTTTGCTCATTTGAAGAGCTTGAAGGCGGGTGTTGTCTTCCTGCGGGAGATGCATTTGAGGGTGAAGGATCAGACAAGGCTAAGGAAGGGATGGGTGGGGCAGACGTTCCACTCAGGTTGAGATTCAAAATCAAGAGAGGTTGCGAGCCTGTTCAATAAGAGGGCCACTTTTAGGGTGGCCAACACAGTCCTGGACCCAGGGGAAAGGTACATGATGGTGAGTGGGGTGTTGACAGGGGCCTTGGTAGTCTTAAGTTAACATTTATGCACCTAATTAGGGTGACACAAAGTTTAATGAGATGGCATTGGTGGCTATTCCGGACCTTGACTCTCATCAATTGATCATTTGGGCGGGGGGGTGGGGGGGTGATTTCAACTGCGATTTGGGCCCAAAGGTGGATAGATTTAACGCCAAGTCATTCGTAACATCAGGAATGGTGAAGGAACTGGGGGTATTCATGCATTGAGTATACGCTCAAATAGTTTTTGTGGTGGGGAAATCGATACTCCCGGGAATTGTCGGGGCAGAATATATGGCAATCGTGATATCATACCATGCACCATATTAAGTGGACGTGAGGTTACAAACAGGTTGAGCCCCGTGGCTCTCGGAGTTTAGATTTGGTGCTCCTGGCAGACAAGAAGTTTCACAAAGTAGCCTCGGCCATTGAGAAGAGCTATGTGGAGTTTAATCAGAATGGGGACGTATCACCCTTGGGGTTATGGGGAGCGCTGAAGGCGGTGGTCAGAGAGAAGATAATATCAAAGGCCCACAGGGATAAGATTGGGAGGGTGGAAAGGCAGAGGTTGGTTGATGCTATCTGGGAAGTGGATAAGATGTATTCAACAGGCCCGATAAAAGAGCGGAGAGAAAGAGGCTGCAGGTGGAGTTCGATCTGGTATCGATTGGGAAAACGGTGAGCCAACTGAGTCGCTCGTGGGGTGTATTTTATGAATATGGGAGAAGGTCCGCCGTCTGTTAGCTCACCAGTTGAGATGACAGGTGGCTACATGAGAGATAGCTCAGGTTAAGGACAAGGGATGAGGGCAGGTGACGGCTCAGGATAAGATCAATGGAGCCTTTGAGGCATTTTATCATAGACTGCATAGGTCCGAGACCCTGGTGGTGGACTTGGAGACAAAGTAATTTTCATATGGGCAGGACTTCCTGGTGGAGGACAGGGGGAAGGATCAGGGGTTGGAGGTGCCATTAGGACTGCAGGAGACAATGGAATCCATTGGGTCTATGTCACCGGGTAGGCACTGAGGTCCAGCGGCTTTCCAGTGGAATGTTACAAGTAATTTCTAGCTTCACATCTACTGAGGATACATAACGATTTGTTGGTGCTGGTGTCCATCTCACTGATTCCAAAGAAGGATAAGGATCCAGTGTCCAAAGATGGGCAGGTTTTAATTACCTGTCTCCTTGTTGAACACAAACGTGAAGGTGCTAGCTAAAGCATTGGCGAGACGCTTAGAGGAGTACATTCCAGAGGTGGTCTCCAAGGATCAGACTAGCTTTGTGAAGGGGTGACAGTTGTCAAGTAACATTAGGTGGCTTTTGAATGTGGTCATGAAGGTGCCAGAAAAAACTATTTCTATGGATGCAGCAAAGGGTTTTGATTGGGTGGAGTGAAGGTATCTTTTTGAGGTCCTAAGACGGTTTGGGTTTGGGCCAACGTTTATCTCCTGGGTGAAATTGTTATATGCCCCTACGGCGAGTGTAAGGGAGAATGTGGCGAGTTTGAGATGAGACAGGGATGCCCGTTGTCGCCGTTGCTATTTGTGTTAGCTTTGAACCCTGGCTGTTACACTGGCCATCGAAGGAATGGAGGAACATCTTGTGTATGGGGACGGTGTATGGGGAGGATAATGAGGTTGTTAAAGAAGTCTAAATCCTTCTCAGGGTACAAACATAACATGGCCAAGAGTGAGGTCTTTCCCGTAAAATCCCTGGGTAGGGGCGAAGACTTGGGAACCTTGCAATTTAAGCTGGCCAAAACAAGATTTGGGTATCTTAGTATTCAGGTGTCACATGAGGGGGCTACGATGCACAAATTAAATTTGGCCAGCTTGGTGGAGGGGGTGAGACAGGGCCTTAAGAGGTGGGATGCTCTCCTTGGCGGGTAGAGTTCAGACTATAAAAATGAACATTCTCCGGGAGGTTCCCACCTCTCCCAATTTTCCTTCCCTTAGCGTTTTTGGGGAGGGTGGAGAAGTTAATTTTGGCATTTGTGTGGGCGGGCATCTAGGATCTGGAGAGCCTTCCTGCAGAGGGGATGGCATTCTGGGGGGGCTAGAGCTGCCGAATTTATTATATTAACTGGTTGGTGATGTAGAAAAAGTGTGGGGGGGGGGGGGGGGGGGGGGGAGAAGAGAGGGGGTCAAGGTGGGGTAAATGGAGGAGGCTTCTTGCGTCAGGGTGTTGTTTAAGGCATTGGTCACTGTCCCTCTCCGTTCTCCCCGGTTAGATATATTGTGAGCTCGGTGGTGATTTCATCCCTTAAAATTTGGGATCAGCTCAGGCGGCACTTCAGATTGGGGGATTGTTGGTACTGTCACCAATCTGTGAAAAACATAGATTTGCACCGTCGGGGATAGACGCAACATATAGGAACTTGGAGGAGGGGGTCGAGAGGATTAGGGATCCGTCTGTGGAGGGTAGATTTGTGGGGCTGGAGTTGAAGGAGAAATACCAGCTCCCAAGAGGGAGAGAATTTAAATATATGCATGTGCGGGTCTTTGTCTACAAAGAGTTTCTTCTGTTCACTCAGCTCCCGAGTCACACGCTGATAGATAGATTATCACGTGATGAGCTGGGGAAGGATATATATATATATGAGCGGTTGCTGGGGACGAGAAAGGTTCCATTAGAGATAAAGGAGAAGAGGGAGGAGCTGGGAGTGGCACTGGAGGGAGGGGCCTGGAGTGAAATATATACCAGGTGAACTCGACCTCCTCCTGTGCCAGGGTGAGCCAGATTTAATTTAAAGTGGTTCACAGGGCTCATTTAACTAGAGCACGTATCAGCGGGTTCTTCCTGGAAGTGGAGAATTGATGCGAGAGGTACTCGGGGAGGCCAGCGAATCACGTGCATATGATTTGGTTCTCCAGGAAATTAGTTGAGTTCTGGGCATCGTTGTTTAAGACTTGGTTGACGATCGTGTGGGGCGAGATTGGTGTAGTGACCTTTAATGGCACTTTTCCGCGTATTAGAGTTGCTGGCGGGGAAGGGGGAAGATGTTATGGCTTTCACCTTTCTGGTTGCCGGACGACAGATAGATGGTGGTCAGCGGTACCACCAAGGGCTTCGGCGTGGTTGGGGGATGTGGCGGAATTTCTGCAAATGGAGAAAATTTAATTTTCCCACAGGGGTCAAAGGAGGGATTCCACTCGAGGTGGAGGCCATTTATCGGTTTGTCGCCATCAATTAATAGGGGGTGGGAGAGTTGTTTTGGTGTAAAATTAGTTAGTTTATAAAGATATAAAACGACAAACTGTCTAATATGGTTGTGTGTTTCTTATATTTGTGGAAACTTTTGTACTGTGTGGAATAAAATATATTTTAAGAAAAGGAAAGATTTCTCCAGCAGTATGCTTTCGGTCCAATGAGGAAAGGAGGCACTGTTCCGCCTGGTTCTTGGGAATGAGGTGGGGCAAGTGGATCAAGTGTTAATAGGAGAACTTTCAGGACAGTGGTCATTGTATCATAGGGTTTAGTTAGGGGAATATATACGCATTTCTGTGGCTGTCGACATGAATCTAGGATGATGTGTTGCCTCCTTGGTGCCAAGGGTGTCATTGAGCTGCAGAGCATCCAGGTGGGGTGGGTTAACAGGCAGCACTTTTGTTCCCTGTTAGGACAAATGGCATAGTCGGAAAGAAGATTCAGCAGCCAGAATTTAGGATATGCGAAAGGATAAAGTTCAGTCCAGAATACAAATAATTCACTAGAGGAAAGCCAAAGTCAAAGGAATGAATCGGCGTGTAATAAATTAGAATCAAATGTTGGCGGAAAGAGATAGTCTGCTTGGGTTTCCTCCGGGTGCTCCAGTTTTCTCCCACAGTCCAACGATGTGCAGGTTAAGAAGATTGGCCAAGCTCAATGTGTGGAGTTACGGGGATAGGGTGGGGAAGCGAGCTGAGGTAAGAGTTCATTTTCAGAGGGTCGGTCAGACTTGATGGGCTGAATGGCTTCCTTCTGCACTGTAGGGATGTTATGGATTTAGAGAGGGGGGGGGGGGGGAGGTGAAAAAGTGAAAAGAGAAGCAAGCTGGGAGTTCAGAGGCTGGCAGCTGACAAAAAGGGGACTTGGGAGACAAATAAGACAAAAGGCGATAGAAAGAGCAGAGCTGATTAGGAACCAAAAGTGCATGGAGGCAGAGGTCATAGATGACGTATTAAATGAATATAATTAAAAATTGGAGGGAAAAAGCTGCAACTCTCATTGTGAGAGCCTTGTTCATTCTTAAAGTTACAAGAATTACAGACAAGATAGAAATACCAAGTTAGCTTTGTGGAGGACTATTAAAGCTGGCAGGGATATTTTCTTCCCATTAGTCAGGACTAAATTTAGATCAAAGTATCAGTGTTAAAAATAGAGTGTACTATCCAACCCCTCCGAATATTATAAATATGTTTAAAGTTCACTGAATTAACACAACAAGAATAGGTTTATTCAGCACAATACGATGAATGAAGTTGATTCGCTGGCTAAGGCTTTGCCACAGGGAAAGAAACAGGAACCCAAATTCCCAAGCTCACGGTAATTCAAAAAAATGTGCAAAGCTTCAACATATTCCTTTTGTTTGCAGAGAACGATCCCTGCGCATGAATGCATATTGCCTCTAGCGAGACAAATGAGTCACATTATGAGCTCGCTGATTATTGTTTGTGTGGCTAATAGTGCCCTCAAGATTGTTCAGCAACTGTTGCCCAATCGCAGAATCACATCTAATAGTGGACGTTTTGTTTTGGGTTTTGCAAGTGCATGCTGGTTGAGTATGGTCTGTACTCTGCCTGTTACAAACAACATGCTGTTTGACTCGGCCAGCCAGTAGTTGGGATGTACAGCCTATGTACCTGGCATCACACTGCCACTGTAATTCTTAAGATTGGCCTCATTGATTTTGTGTAAATAGGGCCCTAGCCATTTTTCCACCTGGCAAGCTTGAAGCAGAAATGAAGTACATTAATGCCATCCTGCAGGACAATAGCTATTCTGATCAGATTATTATTTTCTGTTCACCACACAAAAGGCTACCACTTTTGTACCTGAAAAATGCCCAGCCCACCTCAAATTACCTTGAAAAGGCAGAGGATCTCAAATGTTTAAACAATAGATTAAGCAAGCTGCATCTCACTGATGCGAGTGACATTTTCCACTAAGACCAGCACACAATTGAGCAATGTCATGCATGAATTTCAATATAGATAAGTAATAAATGTCCATTCATACCTCACCCTTTGCATTGGCTTCGTCAACAATAGCAAGAAATCTTTTGATTTGCTCAAAAGAGGGTGAGCAGAAGTCATTGATCTTGATATGGTGAATCTTCACTCCTGGACAGGTATCATGGTATGGAGGCTTCCTCTCACAAAGTGTTACAAGGTTTTGAATGCCATTATCAAACAAATACTGGTAGTGAGCAGGTAACCGTGGCATGGCCATTCCAGCTAGTTTATTGGGTTCAATCCAAGAAAAATTGTGTGGAGCAGAAGCCATTTTTAATTCACCTGTTTAAAAAGCAATGTTTTTACAATCATGAAAGATGTTAAGAAAAAGTACATACTTTGTAATGGCGCATAGATTGTTTCACTATGTTGGAATGATCCTAAAGACTATAAAGGATGTAAAATCATAAGAAATAGATGTAGACATTGGGCACCTCAAATCTGCTCCACCATTCAGTAAAAATAATGGATCTGCATACATCCTTAACTTCACTTTCCTGCTTGCAACCCATAACCTTTAACTCTCTTTCGATCAAAATCTGTCTAACTCAGCCTTGAATATATCCAATGACCCAGCCTCCACTGCTCTCTGTGGAAGAGAATTCCAAAGACTAACATTATAAATTGCCACAGAATAAGGCCACTTGGCCCCTCAGTGGTTAGCACTGTTGCTTCACAGCCCCAGGGTCCCAGGTTTGATTTCTGGCTTGGGTCACGTCTGTGCAGAGTTTGCACGTTCTCCCTGCATCTGTGTGGGTTTCCCGAAAGACGTGAATTGGACATTCTGAATTCTCCCTCAATGTACCCTAACAGAATGACGAGGGGATTTTCACAGTAACTTCATTGCATTGTTAATGTAAGCCTACTTGTGACAAAAAAGATTCTTATTATTTTTCACTTTCCTCAGTTCGGATGACAGGCTATTGATGTTTATCATCGCAGATGCTGCCTGGCCTGCTGAGTATTTCCAGCATTTTCTGTTTTTATTTCACATTAAAACGCAGCCCACAATTAAACTTGAAATACTTGCCCCAACTGATCTGGTGGTAACGAGTGGTGCTGCAATTCAGAGCGTTACCCACCAATAAAGAACCGCCATCATATCCCCTTCCTGAACTTTAGTTCAGCGAGAGTCAACAGGATAGACAAGGCAGAAGCTAGCAAAAGGGTATTCAGCAGGGGAGTTGCTTCGGGTTCCCTGCTCCGAATCAGAGACGCCCCGTGGCCCGGTGCAGGATCTCTCTGCTGTACATTGGGAAAGCTCAGTTTTAATGAAGGACAGTTGGAGCCTTGCTTTCCTGACCAACACTAACAGCACAAAGTAAACAGTCCCATTCAGCAAGACGATTACAAATACCGAAACCTTGAAAACAAACGGCGGGGTTACTTTCTGACAGTGTTTCTGTGTCACCTACCGCAGCGATTAAGTGCACACCTTTTCAAACACCCTCAGCTCCGGCCACAGAACCCAGTCAGTCAGTCTCTCTCTCTCACACACACAACAGGAACAGTGTGTCAGCTCCCAGCCTATCAGAGTGCTGGGCGAGGCAGCATCACCGGGTAGAAGGCGGATTCACGATATGCTCAGCACTGGACTGTTTTAATGATTTATTAAGGCAGTAAAATGTCCCAAGGTGCGGCACAAGAATGTCATGAAACAGCACATTGCCCACAGCCATGATTGCGTGCCTGATCAAAAAGACTCGTGGAACGGTCACAGCACTGGGTGAGACCATTCAGCCCGTTGTGCCTATTTTATAAGACCGTATGACATAAGAGCAGAATTAGGCCATTAGACCCATCGATCCTGCTTCGCCATTCAATCATGGCTGATATTTTTCTCATCCCCATTCACCTGCCTTCTCCTCATAACCCCTGATCCCCTTATTAATCAAGAACCTATCTTTTTCTCTCTTAAAAACACTCTGGCTGAAGAAATTCCTCCTCATCTCTGTTTTGAAGGATCGATCCATTAGTCTGACGCTGGAGACCGCAGCCACGGAGCGGGATAGGGGGGTGGCGGTGAGCCCTGGCCGGTCGGGGCCTGAAGGGGGAGTTGCCGCGGCGGTCCGGAGTCGCTGGAGACCGCGGGATGGCGGTGAGCGCTGGCCGGTTGGGGCCTGAAGGGGGGGTTGCCGCGGCGGTCAAGCGCTGGAGAGCGCGGCCACGGCGCGGGCCTGGCAGACCCCCACAAAGTGGCCCTTCTTGCCGCACCCTTTGCAGGCGGCGGTGCGGGCCGGGCAGCGCGGGCGGGGATGATTCGCCTGCCCGCAGAAGAAACAGCGGGGCCCGGCGGCATTAGCGGGCCGTCTCATAGCGCAGGCCTGCGGTGTCTGTGGGGCTGCTGCTGCGGGGTGCCACGCAGCCCAGGGGGCCGCCGCGCGGTCGGGCGCATAGGACTGCGCGTTTTGGTAGGCTACGTCCATGGACCCTGCCATGGCCCGTGCCTTTTTAAGTCCCAGGGTGTCCTTTTCTAGGAGTCTTCGGCGGTTTTCTGAGGAGCTCATACCTGCTACGAAAACATCCCTGATTAAAAGTTCCGTGTGCTCGCTCCCCGAAACTTGCGGGCAGCCACAGTTTCGGCCCAGCACCAGTAGCGCCCGGTAGAAATCTTCCAACGATTCCCCGGGGCTTTGCCGTCTAGTTGCAAGCAGGTGACGTGCGTAGACCTGATTTACAGGGCGGATATAATGTCCTTCTAACAGTTCCATCGCGGCATCATAGTTCTCCGCCTCCTCGATAAGGGTGCAGATCCCAGGGCTGACCCTTGAGCGCAGGAGATGCATTTTCTGTCCTTCTGAGGGGGTGCCTCCGGCCGTCTAGAGGTAGCCTTTAAAGCACGCCAGCCAGTGTTTAAATATTGCAGCCGAGTTCTCCGCGTGGGGGCTGAGTTGAAGGCACTCCGGTTTGATTCGGAGATTCATCCTTCCAACTTAAGTCAAGTAGATTAAATTGATTGCCGATCAATTACCCTCAAGACAAAGTGATTTCATAACTGAAGGCTTTAATCTACTAGAACTTGTTCCCCAGCAGCTTCGGTACAGAAAGTGAAGGCTGCTGGGACGGCACCGTTTCTTATACTCTGCCTGTCAGGGCGGAGCCACGTATCAACAGTCAATGGTAACCTCCTGGGTTTAACCAATGGTCATCAGCCTCTTAGGTACCGCAATACCTGGTACTGCCACAGCTAGCCTCCCACCTGCCTTTTCCCCTGCAGCAGCGCCCTACTAACCCATGGCGTCTTACCTGCCCATACAAACCCAGATGCAAAATACGTCACCTGTCGGGATCTAAACTCACTTTCCCGAGGCAATTCGAATTTCTTGCGGAACTTCACCTACTCTGCAAACTGCTCCTCTAAATACAGGTCCCTCACTCGTTCTACTCTTTCCCTTCATCATCTCTCTATATCCCATCCGTCCTAAGGTGGTTCTCACACAACGGGGCCAGCACCGATCCCCGTCCCAACTTTAAAGCATTTGCTCAGCTGGTTCCAAATCTTTATCAAAGAGACCACTTCCCGAGGCAAGCGGGAGCAGGGCCGTTAACACGGCTCTCAAACTCGACCCCGCACAGCAGTCCTCCTCCACTCATACCTAATCAGACCCCTCCTCTGCCCACCATTGCCTCACCTTCTCCAATTAGCTGCCCAGTATGGGCAGCACGGTGGCACAGTATAAGCACTGCTGCCTCACAGCTCCGGGAACAATGGTTCAATTCCTGTCTCAATTTGCACTTTCTCTCCATGTCTGCGTGGGTTTCCTCCGGGTGCTCCGGTTACCTCCCACAGTCCAAAGATGTGCATGCTGGGTGGATTGGCCATGCTAAATTGCCCCTTAGTGTCCAAAGGTTAGTTGGGGTCATTGGGATATGGGGTTAGGGTGGAGGTGTGGGCTTAAGTAGGGTGCTCTCTCCAAGGGCTGGTGCAGACCGGCCTGCATTGTAAATTCTATGATTCCACGAATCTAGGAGTATTGCAGCAGATTCAGTAGTGCTGCCCCCCCCCCACCTGCCTTTTCCTCTGCAGCAGCGCCCTACTAACCCATGGTGTCTTACCTGCCCATACAAACTCAGAGATTAATCCATCTCTGAAAAAACTTTGGGAAGAAAAATTGGGAGCGATTGAAAATAAACAAAAACCTGGGCAATGTGTTCATCTTTATAACCTGTACTCTCCCTGCCAGAGCATTCCACTGCTTTAGGAGGTCCTGTTAAGTTCCATCTGTGCATTGTTGCCCAGTCAAGTGCAATCTGGATCCCCAAATGCCTAAGCGAACATTCGTAATCTTGAACAGCAAGGCCCCAGGTTCGTGTTTGGTGGGTCTGAACTTTTTGTTAATATATTTCTGTGTCGCAGCACATATATTAATTGAACAGAACTTGAGACTGAACTTAAATTGGGTTTTAATATCAATTAGATACTTTAATTTGTGTGTCTAATGACGATTGGTTTTCTTGTACAGAATTTAAGACGTTTTCCACTTAACCTGCAGGAAGCTTAGTCGAAATGATTGTCTCTCACAATTATAGATAGGTTGAATTCAAGATACATTAACAGTTCAAATCAAATATGCACAGTCCATAGACAACTGCACAATTTAAAATAGATTTGCAAAGCAAGAGGATAGAACAGATTTTAGAGAATAAGTTGAGTTGATTCTGGAATAACTTTTTTGCCTCGATACATAAACTTTTAAGGGAATTATTATCTGTTATTATCTATGAAGTCTCAGCCCCTTCAAAGCTTTGATTGGTCTTAAATCATCTATAATCCTTCTAATTTGATCTCATAATTTGTCTGTCAAATGATTGAAACATTATTCTGGTAATTTAAAGACGTTGCTTTAGTAAATTTATTTGTGGGGTGATTTCTGTAGTTATCATAGAATGGTATGCTGTTATCCTGGACACATACCTGGATGTCATCCATTTCTTTCTAAGACAAAGAACTTTTCATGTAGGTTTTCATTGGTAAATTTGCCCTTTCCAGCTATGGCATCTTCATATCTGATTCCATTCCATGTCAACTATGAAATGCAATGGCTGTAAGACAGCCCAAATTCTTGAACACAGCGCTTTTCTCTCAGAATGACTCTGCAAACGTTTGCAGTTTTGTTATCGGATCTTCAAACAGTCAGCCATTTTATGCTCGTCAAATATGAAATGTAATGGCTGTGTTAGTCAGTGTGGTGAATGGATTCACCATTATGTATGCATGATACCATAACCTGTGACCTATGACCCGGAAGTGGTGATATGAACTGCTTCCAGGTACTGTACTGTAACCCCGGTATGGCTCCGCCTCTGGCTCCGCCCACACCGGGGCATATATAGGCCGGCCTCTTGTGGGCGGCATTCATCTGTACTACTGACTCTGGCTAGGCAAGTTCATGACTAATTGATGCACGATCAATGACCACTAAAGCAAGGTTGTAGTCCAACTGAAGGCTTTAATAAGCTAGGTGTTTCCCCCAGCAGCTCAGGTACAGAAAGAAGGTTGCTGGGGCGGCACGGGCTCTTATACCCCGCCTTGCAGGGCGGAGCTACCACACAGCTTGACGAATAGGAAACATACAATATCTACCAATGGTGTTCCAGCATTACCAGGGACCGTAATACCTCTACACAGATTACCACATTCACCCCCTGTTAAAAAAGTGTCCGGCGGGGGTGGTGGCTTGATATTACAACATGGTAACGTGGTACAAATTATAGTTATGGAGGTACCGTAATACCTCCGTACAGCGTTTTGTAACTATTTACAGATTCGCAATTAACTATATACACTTTAAAATGAAGCAATCAGTCGATCGGGGGCCCTGGTCGTCCTCTGTGATCATCGAAGCTTCGGTGGTGATGCCGGTGGAGGCTCGGGCGTCTGTGACTCCGGGAGCGTGGCCTCGATCTCTGTGGCAGCTTCAACACCTCTAGATGGCGCTGGTGGGGAAAACGGTTGACCTGGGAAGGGAGTGCCTGCGGGGTGCATCGGTGGGTGGGGGGGGCCTAGACGGGGCCGGCGGAAGGACCGATCGTCCTGTAAGCTGCACTGGTGGGAGGGAGGGTGGGACTGGTTGCTGGGGTGTGCATGGGGATCCGGCGGACGCCAGGTCTCGTAGGGAGACCGTATCTTGTCGGCCGTCGGGGTACGCCACGTCGGCATACTGGGGATTAGCGTGGAGAAGGTGGACCCTCTTGACCAACGGTCCCGACTTGTGCGCCCGCACGTGTTTTCGGAGCAGGATGGGTCCGGGAGCTGCCAGCCAGGTCGGGAGCGAGGTCCCAGACGAGGACTTCCTGGGGAAGACAAGGAGACGTTCGTGAGGTGTTTGGTTGGTCGTGGTACAAAGCAGTGACCAGATGGAGTGGAGGGCATCCAGGAGGACTTCCTGCCAGCGGGAGACTGGGAGATTCCTGGGCCGTAGGGCCAGTAGAACCGTCTTCCAGACCGTTCCGTTCTCCCTCTCTACCTGTCCGTTACCCCGGGGGTTGTAACTGGTCGTCCTGCTCGAGGTGATGCCCTTGCAGAGCAGGAATTGACGCAGTTTGTCGCTCATAAAGGAGGACCCTCTTTCACTATGTGTGTAAGCGGGGAACCCGAACAGTGCAAAGATGCTATGGAGGGCCTTGATGATGGTGGTTGCGGTCATGTAGGGGCAGGGGATGGCGAATGGGAACCGGGAGTACTCGTCAATCACGTTCAGGAAGTACGTGTTGCGGTCGGTGGAGAGGAGGGGGCCTTTGATGTCCATGCTGAGGCGTTCAAATGGACGGGGAGCCTTTATTAGGTGCGCTTTTTCTGGCCGGTAGAAGTGCAGTTTGCACTCAGTGCAGATTTGGCAGTCCCTGGTGGCTGCCCTGACCTCCTCAATGGAGCAGGGCAGGTTGCGGGTCTTGATAAAGTGGAAAAAGCGAGTGACCCCCGGGTGGCAGAGGTCCTCGTGGAGGGCTCGGAGGCGGTCCACTTGTGCGTTGGCACATGTGCCGCGGGACAGGGCATCAGGAGGCTCG
This sequence comes from Scyliorhinus torazame, assembly GCF_047496885.1. NCBI lineage: Eukaryota > Metazoa > Chordata > Chondrichthyes > Carcharhiniformes > Scyliorhinidae > Scyliorhinus > Scyliorhinus torazame. Next base: position 171,184,891 of record NC_092710.1, read on the forward strand.
TTTAGCTTCCCGGGACGATATAAGATCTCGTAGTTGTAGGTGGAGAGTTCGATCCTCCACCGCAAGATCTTATCGTTTTTTATCTTGCTCCGCTGTGCATTATCGAACATGAAAGCAACCGACCGTTGGTCCATGAGGAGAGTGAATCTCCTGCCAGCCAAGTAATGCCTCCAATGTTGCACAGCTTCTACTAAGGCCTGGGCCTCCTTTTCGACTGAGGAGTGGCGGATTTCGGAAGCATGGAGGGTACATGAGAGGAAGGCCACGGGTCTGCCCGCTTGGTTGAGGGTGGCCGCCAGAGCTACGTCAGACGCGTCACTCTCGACCTGGAAGGGGAGGGACTCGTCGATGGCGTGCATCGTGGCCTTTGCAATGTCTGCTTTGATGCGGCTGAAGGCCTGGCGGGCCTCTATCGACAGGGGAAAAACTGTGGATTGGATCAGGGGACGGGCCTTGTCCGCATAGTTGGGGACCCACTGGGCATAGTAAGAGAAAAACCCTAGGCAGCGCTTCAAGGCCTTGGAGCAGTGAGGGAGGGGGAACTCCATAAGGGGGCGCATGCATTCAGGGTCGGGGCCTATAACTCCATTTCGCACTACGTAGACGAAGATGGCTAGGCAATCGGTGCTAAACATGCATTTATCCTTGTTATACGTCAGGTTAAGGATCTTTGCGGTCTGGAGGAATTTTCGGAGGTTGGTGTCGTGGTCCAGCTGGTCGTGGCCGCAGATGGTAACATTATCAAGATACGGGAATGTTGCCCGTAAACCGTACCAGTCAACCATTCGGTCCATCTCACGCTGGAAGACCGAGACCCCGTTAGTGACACCGAAGGGAACCCTTAAGAAGTGAAAGAGCCGCCCATCTGCCTCAAAGGCAATGTATTTGCGGTCACTAGTGCGGATGGGGAGCTGGTGGTAGGCGGACTTAAGATCCACCGTGGAGAAGACCTTGTACTGCGCGATCCTGTTTACCAGGTCGGATATGCGGGGGAGAGGGTACGCGTCCAGCTGCGTAAACCTGTTGATGGTCTGACTGTAGTCGATGACCATCCTATGCTTCTCGCCGGTCTTTACCACCACTACTTGAGCTCTCCAGGGACTGTTGCTAGCTTCAATTACTCCTTCCGTCAGTAGCCTTTGGACCTCTGACCTAATAAAGATCCGATCCTGGGCACTGTACTGTCTGCTCCTGGTGGCGGCGGGTTTGCAATCCGGGGTGAGGTTTGCAAACAGGGAAGGCGGATCGACCTTGAGGGTCGCGAGGCCGCAGACAGTGTGGGGGAGTATAGGGCCGTCGAATTTGAAAGTTAGACTTTGGAGATTACACTGGAAGTCTAAACCTAGGAGTGTGGGCGCGCAGAGGTGGGGAAGGACGTAGAGCCGGTAATTTTTAAACTCCCTTCCCTGGACCGTGAGGTTTGCTACACAAAACCCCTTTATCTCTACTGAGTGGGAACCGGAGGCCAGGGAGCTTTTTTGATTAACGGGGTGGACGAGGAGAGAACAGCGCCTTACCGTGTCGGGGTGTATGAGGCTCTCCATGCTCCCAGAGTCGATTAAGCAGGACGTCTCATGCCCGTTGATTATTACTGTTGTTGTAGCAGTTGAGAGTGTTCGAGGCCGGGACTGGTCCAGGGTCACCGAGGCTAATCGCAGCAGTTGAGTGTTCTCTTCGGGTGGTGTGCGGTCAGCCGAGCTGGGGTCCTGGGAGTCCATCCAAGATGGCAGCTCCCATTGGTCGCACATGGCTGGGGGTGCACAAAATGGCGGCGCCCATGGCGCCCATCCATCAAACATGGCATCCGCGGGACAAGATGGCGGCACCCGGGGGCTGCACATGGCCCTGGAGGAGGAGGATGGCGGCGCCCGCTGGCCACACGGGGGCCGTGGAGAGGTTTGTGGTGGCGGTCCGCGTTCGCCACCGGAGACCGCGTCGACCGCACGGGCCTGGCATACCACCACAAAGTGGCCCTTTTTACCGCATCCCTTGCAGGTGGATGCGCGGGCCGGGCAGCGCTGCTGGGGGTGCTTGGCCTGCCCGCAAAAGTAGCAGCGGGGCCCCCCAGGGTTGCCAGGCCGCCTTGCAGCACAAGCTAATGGGGGGATGGGAGATGTCTCGGGGTCGGCTGCGGAGGGGTTCCACGCTGCCCAGGGGGAACAGTAGCGCAGGCGTTTAGGGAGGCCACATCCAGGGAGCCTGCAAGGGCCCATGCCTCCTTGAGGCCAAGTGTGTCTTTTTCCAGCAATCGCTGGCGGATTTGGGAGGACAGCATACCTGCCATGAAAGGGTCCCGGATCAAGAGTTCTGTGTGGTCGCTCACCGAAACTTGCGGGCAGCTGCAGTTTCTCTCCAACATCAGGAGCGCACGGTAGAATTCTTCCAGCGATTCCCCAGGGATTTGTCGCCTCGTTGCCAGCAGATGTCGGGCGTAGACCTGGTTTACCGGGCGAATATAATGTCCTTTTAACAGCTCCATTGCTGCATCGAAGTCGTCCGCGTCCTCGATGAGGGTGTAAATTTCCGGGCTCACCCTCGAGTGCAGGACTTGCAATTTCTGTTCTCCGGTGGGTATGTTTTCGGCCATTCCGAGATATCCTTTAAAACACGCCAGCCAGTGCTTGAAGGTTGCCGTTGAGTTCGCCGCGTGGGGGCTGAGTTGCAGACACTCCGGCTTGATTCGGAGCTCCATCCTTTTAAATCTAGCTTATTAAATTGATGCACAATCAATGACCACTAAAGCGAGGTTGTAGTCCAACTGAAGGCTTTAATAAGCTAGATGTTTCCCCCAGCAGCTCGGGTACAGAAAGAAGGCTGCTGGGGCGGCACGGGCTCTTATACCCTGCCTTGCAGGGCGGTGCTACCATACAGCTTGACCAATAGGAAACATACAATATCTACCAATGGTGTTCCAGCATTACCAGGCACCGTAATACTTCTACACAGACTACCACACTAATAAAGCCTTATGTTCACTCGCTCTCGCTGCCTCTCTGTGGATTGAAGGTACATAGACAGCACCATGGAAGCCGCTCTAAAGCCAGACAGGCCCGAACTCGACACCCGCGCGTCCGAAGCAAAGGAAATATTTGAACATTGGCTTCGATGCTTCGAGGTCTACATCGACTCCTCAGCAACGGCTCCCTTGGAGACCCTCAAACTGCGACTCCTCCATGCTCGGATGAGCCATCGAATCGCGGTAATGATTGAGAAAGCGGCCACGTATGAGGGAGCGGTCGCAACCCTCAAGGCGCACTTCGTGAAGCCTGTGAACGAGGTGTTCGCTAGTTACCTCCTCACTACTCGCCGTCAACGTGCCAGAGAATCGTTAGATGAGTATCTGGAAACCCTGACCCGACTCGCAAGAAACTGCAGCTACCGAGATGAGGAGCATATGAACTCACAGATCCGGGACACTTACGTGGCGGGGGTCCGCTCGAACTATATCAGGCAGCGCCTGCTGGAAAGCGGGACCTCCGACCTGCGGGACACGGTAAAGCTAGTGACCTCGCTCGAGGTGGCCTACCAGAACCTCAGCGCGTTCCCCGCGGGCCCGGACCCGGCGGCCCTCTCCTCGACAACATCGTCACGGCCCCCGTTGGACCCGCCTACGCCGCAGGCCTGCGCCGCGCATCTGCCAGCCCAGCCGGGAGAACCGCAATGCTACTTCTCTGGCCAGGCCAACACCCCCAGCAGCGCTGCACAGACCGCACGGTGACGTGCAGCGACTGCGGGAAAATGGGGCACTACGCGAGAGTCGGTCTGGGCCGATCTAAGGCCCAGAAATCGACAACGCACCAGGCCCGAACCTTCGACTCAGCCCCACAGACCCCGCAATGTGATTGCGTGCCTGCCTGGAACGCCCTCCCCTGACGTGTCATCGGCATCGTGCGAATCGTGGGGGCTGCCACCTTGGCCGCCGGCCCCAACACCGACCGACACGTGCGACTCATGGGGGCTGCCATTTTGGCCGCTGGCCCCAGCACCGACCAACACGTGCGACCAATGGGGGCGGCCATCTTCGTCGCCCTCTTCGTCCCCGTCCGACACGTGCAACACATGGGGGCCGCCATCTTGCGACTCCACCGACCACGCAAGCTACCCACAACTGGGCGAGGTGACCCTCGACCAGTCGCAGCCGAAACCACTGAGGAACTCCATGATGGTCGTCCAGGTCAACGGGCACGAGACCCCCTGCCTCTTCGACTCCGGGAGCACGGAGAGCTTTGTCCACCCCGACACGGTAAGGCACTGCTCCGTCCACACCTATCCTGCCTCACAAACAATTTCCCTTGCCTCTGGGTCTCATTCTGTCCAGATCCAGGGGTACTGTATCGTCAACCTCGTGATACAGGGCGCAGAGTATACCCGTTTCAAGCTCTACGTCCTCCCCCACCTCTGCGCCCCCCTACTGCTCGGATTGGATTTTCAGTGTAATCATCGAAGCCTGACCTTACAGTTTGGTGGACCCTTGCCCCCCCCCCCCCCCCCCCCCCCCTCACAGTATGCAGCCTCCCGGCCCTCAAGGTCTCCCCCTTCACTCTTTGCGAACCTCACTCCGGACTGTAAGCCCATTGCCCCCAGGAGTAGGCGGTACAGCTCGCTAGACATGGTATTTATCAGTCAGAGGTCCAGCGACTGTTGAGTGAGGGGATCATAGAGGCCAGCAACAGCCCCTGGAGAGTGCAAGTGGTGGTCGTCCGGACCAGGGAAAAGAACCGAATGGTTTAGGACTACAGCCAGACAATTAACCAGTTCACGCAACTGGATGTGTATCCCCTCCCCCGCATAGCGGAGATGGTCAACCAGATCGCGCAGTACCATGTGTTCTCCACGGTCCATCTGAAGTCGGCCTATCACCAGCTCCCAATCCACCCGGAAGAGCGCCACTACACTGCCTTTGAAGCAGCCGGCCGACTCTTCCACTTCCTCAGAGTCCCTTTCGGCGTCACTAATGGGGTCTCGGTCTTTCAGAGAACGATGGACCGAATGGTGGACCAGTACAGTTTGCGGGCAACATACCTGTACCTGGACAACGTGGCCATGACCAGCAAGACCATGACGCCAACCTTCAGAGGTTTCTCCAAGCCGCCCAATCCTTCAACCTTACATACAACAAAGAAAAGTGCGTCTTCCGTACTACCCGACTGGCCATCCTCGGCTACCTCATGGAAAACGGAGTCCTAGGGCCCGACCCCGACCGCATGCGCCCCCTGACAGAACTCCCCCCTCCCCACAGCCTCAAGGCCCAAAACGATGCCTGGGGCTGTTCTCATACTACGCCCAGTGGGTTCCCAACTATGCGGACAAAGCCCGCCCACTGATACAAACCACCGGTTCCCCCCTGACGGATGAGGCCCGCTCAGCCTTCAGCCGCATCAAGGCCAACATCGCCACGGCCGCAATGCACACGGTGGTTGAGTCCATCCCTTTTCAGGTAGAGAGCGATGTCAGACGTTGCACTGGCCGCCACACTCAACCAGGCGGGCAGGCCAGTAGCATTTTTCTCTAGGACCCTCCATGCTTCCGTAATTTGACACCCCTCGCTCGAGAAGGAAGCACAAGCCATAGTGGAAGCCGTGCGGCACTGGAGGCACTACCTAGCCGGTAGGAGGTTCACTCTCGTCACCGACCAACGATCGGTAGCCTTCATGTTTGACAACGCACAACGGGGCAAAATAAAAAATGATAAAACCTTGAGGTGGAGGATCGAACTCTCCACCTACAACTACGATATCAAGTATCGTCCTGGGAAGCTCCATGAGCCCCTCAGATGCCCTGTCCCGCGGCACATGCGCCAGCGCGCAAGATGACCGACTTCGGGCTATCCACAATGACCTCTGCCACCCGGGGGTCACCCGGCTTACCCACTTCATTAAGGCCCGCAATCTGACCTTCTCCTCCGAGGAGGTCAAGGCCATGACCCGGGACTGCCAAGTCTGCGCGGAGTGCAAACCGCACTTCTACCGGCCAGACAAGGCCCGCCTGGTAAAGGCCTCCTGGCCCTTTGAGCGCCTAAACATTGACTTCAAAGGGCCCCTCCACTCCACCAACCGGAATATATACTTTCTCACCGTCATCGATGAGTACTCCCGCTTCCCCTTCGTCGTCCCCTGCCCCGACATGACCTCAGCCACCGTAATAACGGCACTGCCCAGCATCCTCACGCTGTCCAGTTTCCCTGCCTGCGTCCACAGCGACCGGGGCACATTGTTCATGAGCGATGAGCTACGTCAGTACCTGCTCAACAAAGGCATCGCCTCGAGCAGGACTACGTGCTATAACCCGCAGGGAAACGGGCAGGTGGAGAGGGAGAACGCGACAGTATGGAAGGCCGTTCTTCTGGCCCTTGGGTCTAGAAGTCTCCCAATCGCCCGCTGACAGGAGGTCCTCCCAGACGCCCTCCACTCCATCAGATCGCTCCTCTGCATGGCCACGAACGAGACCCCTCACGATTGTTTGTTTATCTTCCCCAGGAAGTCTATCTCCGGGTCTCGCTTCCATCTTGGCTGACATCTCCGGAACCAGTCCTTCTCCGGAGGCACATGAGGAGCCATAAGACCGACCCCCTGATCGAGAGGGTCCAGCTGCTCCACGCTAACCCCCAGTACGCTTACATTGCGCACCAGGACGGCGGCAAGATACGGTCTCCCTACGGGACCTGGCGCCAGCTGGTTCCCCCACCAACGTGCCCCCCCGCCTACAAGAGAGTCAATGGATATTGGGAGGGGGGAGAGCAGACAGCAAAGTGGAGTTGAGAGCACAATTAGATCAGCCATGATCTTATTGAATAGCAGAGCTATCGGAACATCGATTCCAACAGAATATCGATGGGCCGGTCAGATGCGCTTATCAGTGGCAAATGAAATTCAATCTGGATAAGTGGGAGGTGATGCACTTGCTCAGGGCAAACAAGTCAAGGGAATACACGATGAACGGAGAGACCCTGGGAAGCACTGAGGGAGAGTGAGTAGGTAAGAAAAGTTTTAAAAACCTGGTGACAGCGCCGTGAATTCGGGGTGTCCCCCTCGGGACCGGGGTGGCCGGGCATGACCACCATTGCTGCGGTAAGTGTTTTAAAAGCAGCCATTGTGTACAGGTTGGCGGCCCCTGGCTGCTCACTCTGCTGACTGCTCACTGTGTCTTGTAAATTACCTACAGAAGCGCTGGTCATTTGGCAGCTCACCCAGGCCACCCGTCTGGAAACCCTGACCCCAGCTGACCCATCAATGGATTGGGCGTGGCCAAGCTCAATCAGTGGCCCACCAGGTGCTGGCACTCCTCAGTGCACTCATCAGAAGTGTCACACTCAGGACCCACATCACACTATAGGTAAGCTCCTAGCAGGTGCCCAACCTACGAGCCGAGCTGCATCCGTAGGACCTGCCCGCACACAAGCCACCAAGCATTGAGGCTGCAGGCACAAGGCCTGCTCGAGGAGGACCCTGCACAACAGGAACTTGCCGCGGAGGAGCAGGGGCCGGCTAGTGAGGTTGGAGGTTGCCCAGTGGCCCCCGGGCTACTGCTTGGGAAAGCAGTGAAGCCAGAGTGAGTTCTGGAGGCTCCACCGTCACCTGGCACTGCCAGTCCTGGAGGCCCGCTCTCGTCTCAACCAGGGTCTCGATGCCCTCAGCAATGGAGCACAGAGACTGGATCACGTCCCTCTGTGCCTGGCCCAGGTCAGCCAGCGCCCGGCCATGCTCTTGATGCCCTCGGTCAAGACCCTTTGTGACTGGGCCAAACTCTGGAGCCTGGTCCATGTGGGCCTGGTACATGGCTGTCTGCAACTGGGTTGTCCTGGCCTGCGCCTCAGCCACACAGTGTGCCACAAGTCTTGGACGTCTTGACCTATGGCCGTCACCTTGGAACCCAAGGCTTCAACTACGGACGTCTCCCGTTCGGTGCGGGCCTGGGCATCACGCATTGTCGGTATAGACTCCTGAGCCTGAAGGTGGTGGACTCCTCCAACTTCAGGCGTTGGAAGGTAGCTGACACCCCCTCTGTAGACCCTGGCTGTGCATCTCCAACAGTGATGGGGCCATTCTTTCCAGAAGTGCGAGACCTATCTCAACTGCAACTGATTGCTGGGATGGGGCAGCCCTCCAACTGTCCGCTCCCTTGGTAGTTCTTACCTCCACCTGATATACAGCATGCGCACAAGAATATGTCTCAGGAACATCTTCACTAATATGCCCCACCGAGGTGATAGTCTCAAGGAAGGTGGAGGGTACAGGTGAATGCAGTAACAATAGGTTGGTGTCATCCCTGGACTGGTGCGTTGGGGTTTTGTGGGGTTGCAGCTGGGGGCGAGGTACACCTGAACAGTCCAGCCTCATCAGATGGTGATCCTGCAAGACAAAAGACACACAATGAGATCTCAGGTAAGAGTGGTGAGGGGGAGAGGAGTGACTCACATGCTGTAGGGACATCACAGTGCATTTGGGGCTCACTTGGTCGACCCATGCTGACTTTAGCCTGTGAGATGGCCCCATCTCCTACCTCCATGACTTGTCCTCTGCTCAGCAGCTGTCAGGGCCCATAAATCTGGCAGGCCCCTTCCGGTCTTCTCTTGCTCCCGACAGTTATGGGCAATCATCTCCTTGAGGGGCAGATAATGGACAGTGTGAGATATCAGAAGCAGGTTGCACAGGGGCTTTATAGCTAGTGGCCTGTATGTGAAGGGCACCTGGCAAGACGGACAGTACAGGTGTTGGTATTTGGTGCAGGGTGGGGTGCAAGGTGATGCCAGTGAATGGGTTTCGAAGGTGGTGGTACGGTTGCAGCGTGATGTGGTGCAGTCCCAGATGGAGGTGGTCTACTTCCTGTGCTCCATGGCCGCGAGCATGCAGACCCTGGTCGAGACGATCGGGGCCTCCAGGACTGCCAATGCCAGGTGGCGGGGACCCTCAGGGGTTAGCTCTGCTCGCACCTTCATCCCATGGTGTGGGCTGGGGGCCACCAGGCACCCCAAGGGAGAAGGAGGTGATGGGGTCCATGCCACTCACCCTCCTGTCCCATTACATGGGCAGCGGGCCCGTCCAGGCCCGGTCGCCGCAGAAGACGACCGCCAAAGGGGACCCAGGAATCACAGCAGGCCGGCTCCACTCCTGATTTACCATCTGGGATCCACCAAGGCGTTGCTTTAGGACGGGTGAGGCCAGAAAAGTAGACACCAGTTAAGTTGACACAGCTGCAGGGTGTAAGGGGCTAGGGCACAAACCTGTATATATTTTTTCACATTAAACACCTGTGCACAATGTTACAATCTGCCTTGGTGCTCCGTCAGAAGTATGCGAGGGATGGGCTGGTCTGCACTGGCCACAGAAAGTGCGCAGGGGAAGGAGTGGGGGGCTGAGAATGGTTGGCGGTTGGGGGTGGAATTGGCCCAGGGACTGCAGTTCAGCCAGCGCTCACCGCTCCGGTGCTCCCCCCCACCTCTGTTCCCACCTCCACCACCCCAGGGGCTGTGTCATGGAATGGGCAGATCGCATATAGAGATCACCCAGGTGGATGGTGGTAAGTGCTACAGTGGGCAGGAGTCAGACGTCGTCAAACGATGAGGAGCACCAGAGCACAAACTAGAGTGTGTCGTCATCATCCTCCAGCCCATGTGCCAGATCCGCTGTTACTGCCAACTCAGGGCCCACATCCTGTAGTGAGGCAGGTTGGTATCACGGAGGGGGTTGCGGGGTTGCAAGTGGGGGAGAGGGGGGTGGCAGGAGGCAGGTGGGGGGATGTGGAGGTGGGATGGTTTGCTCAGGCCAGTCCCCCCCCCAGTCGGTGAACCTGGAGGCGATTAGAGTGTTCCATGCACATTAGCCCTGGCACACACACTGTGCAGCCTCCGGTGCTGCTCAGGCCCCATGTCTTGCCCATGTCCAATGAGGACTGATGTTCATCCTCCTCCAGCACATCGCCCCTCTGCTGTGCGATATTGAGGAGGATGCAGCAGGCCACCACTATGTGGGTGACCCTTCCAGTGCTATACTGGAGGCTCCCTCCAGAGCGGTCCAGACACCTGAACTAGGGATGGGCAATAAATGCTGGCCTAACCAGTGACGCCCACATCCCATAAATTAATTTTTAAAAAATGAACCTTGCCATTGGGAATTCCCCCGGTGGAGGCGGAGCAGGCCCGCTAATGATATGCAAACGGCCTTTACTGTACATGCGGAGTAGAACGCTTTGACGTCATTGTCGAGGCACCGGAGAATTGGGATTTGGCGTGAACCCTGTGCCCCCATGATTTCAGGATCCAAACCCAATCGCCTTTCCCAATTTTGGCACAGCCAACGGAGAATCCCATCCTTAGTCTCTCACATGGAAAATCTCACCCAGTAAGCTTAAGGTTTTCCTTGTGTTTAATAACTGTTTAACTGATAATTGTAAAACTATTTTCTGTGATCTTAGTGTGGTTAATTCTGTGTTTAAATTAAAGTTTGTTTGAACATAAAAGATACCTATTGGTAGGAGTCATCACTCCTGGATGAAGTATCCTTTCCTCAGTTTTACAACAAAAAATGGTTTGGGTTTTTTGTCCCGTATCCTAACAAAAATTGGGGTCTGGTCTGGCATCCTAACACCACTGCTATGGAAATCTTGTCCTGCAGGCAGAGGTCCACGTCTTCAAAATGGCAAAATCCTGCTTGGCAAAAAAGGTCCAGTCTATTGGGGTGCCCTTGTCTGATTCTGACACTATCAAGCTGATAAAACTATGCAGCCCTTGGCCTGGGGCTTGAATGCTGGTAGCTGCTATCGCTCAAATGCTGAGTTGTCACTGCATTATTCATGTACTTTATTGGATCTATTAGTGACTTCCTTAATTTTATGGTTCTCAGTTTTGGACTCCCCAAAGTTTTGGAAACCTCTTCTCTATCAAACAACTTAATTATTTTAAAGGCTTTATTATTAATGCTTCAGCCGAATCCTATCTAGAGACGAGTGCCAGTTTGTTCAGCTTTATCTTATATGGTTATGATCTATCAGTTCTGACATCACCTTTGTAAATCCTTTCTGCACCTTCCCCCATGCCGTTATATCATTTTGGTAATATGGAGACCAGCACTATATAGTCTAACCAAGCTATTACAGAAGCTTAAATAACTTTCCCTTTTAATTATATATCTTTAGAAATGAGTTTTATGGACGTTAACTTATGTTGCTACTTTTAATAATTTTTAAGAGTATTCTCTTTAGCTTTTCTCCTCTACACTATTTAGGCTTCAATTTTCAAAAAGGTACATGACTCCACTATTCTTCCTGCTAAAATGCACCACTTTATGATTGTCTATTTTGATATTATTTTGTAATTTATCCTCAAGCTTATACATCACCCAGATCTGATCAGCTTTGATGCTGCACATGTTGTCACTGAACAGAAAGATTCCTGTGACCAAATCTTTTTGCAATTTTTTAGCTGGCACTTTCGATCCCGACTGTAGCATTGATAGGTCAGTTCAAGGATCCACCGAAGACCGTTGAGTGCAAGAAATGACTGATGAAGACAAGGTGCACCCCTTTCTTTGAAACAGAGAGGAGTAAGCCATTTTGCCCTTCAAGCCTGCTCCACCATTCAATAAGTTCATGGCTGATCCTCTATCTCAATGCCATATTCCCGCTTTCTCCCTGTGGTGTTGGGTGCTCTGGTGCACAGATGAGCCAACACAGTTGTATGTGGTACAACTCTATTTTATTATAACTCTTATAATACAGTTCGTTCTGGATACTCTGCACGTGCTGTCTCCCTGAGTGTGTTTGGTAACAGATGTGTCCTGGTTCTCCTCTGCAGCTAATACTGACCACCGGGGGTCGTGTCTGTGCTTTTATATCTTTCTGTCATTGGTTGTGGTGTTGTGTGTTCTGATTTGTCTGTTGGTGTGTCTATCATGATGTGTGTGTTTGAATATCATGACATCCCCCCTTTTTACAAAGATATGTGCCTACGTGGTTATAAATATAATTGTGTCGTGAGTGCATCGAAGAGTGTGTGTGTGTGTTATGTACAGCGTGTGTATATGACGTAACTATTTACATGGGGCGATGTCGGGTGCGTCACACTAACAAGGTTGTACCATAACAAAACTTGGATGCGAGAGAAAAAAAAAAAAAACTTGAACATTTGTCTGGTCAGACGATATCTGGAACAATAAACAACAACAGGTTATAATACAGAAGTGTTTGACTTTTTGAACGTATGAACAGCGTTATAAGTCCAGTCTAATGGGTGACCGCCTCAAGAATGGGCTGGTCCTCAAGCCGGTTCAGCTGTGGAGATTTGGGGTCACACTGGTTCACCTTGGACTGTTGGAGGTGATGCTGTTGCCGAAGTCTCTACTTTACCATTTGTTGTACTTCGTGCAGTGCTTGGTTTTTTCATTCGTGCAAATATAACATTCAACATCTTTGTTAGTGGTGCCTTGGCTGTGGTTTGGCTCTGGTGGCGATGGAAGGGGCATGATCCGTGGCATCTCCACGAAGTCATCCTTGGGAACCAGTGGAGGATCCGGCGTGTGCGTACGGTTCAGTTGCGAGCGTGGAAGGCGGCGCAAGGCTCGCTGATTGCGCTTACGCACCAATCCATCCGCCCTGCATGCCAGGAACAAGGTGGAGTCTTTTTCTTTTTATGTTTGTGGTGGACGGCATCTTGTAGCCGATGGGTCGTTGCCATCGAAGTAGCACCATCACTAATATCATGCAAGGCGATGACTGTGCCAGATGTGGAAGTTGGCCGAGACCGTGTACGCTGGTTCCGGCCACCTGCTGTGCCGGAAGGGCGACTCCGCAGAGAAACGTCGAAGCATGTCGCCTTGGAGAGAGAATTGTTGCTCGCATCAACGTCTGGCGATGGCGCGAATTGGTGTGTCCATCTTGGACCGCCGGTGCTGGTTGCCACTGCCGACCCAGTGGGACTGCCACGCGATCCATTCCCTGTCGCCGTGGCATCCGCCGTCACCCTGAGCGTGCCATCACCGAGGCCGCGACACCGCCCGTCCGGAGCAAGGTCTGGCGTGCGCGAATCAGAGTCGGCGCTTGGCTGCTCCCCATCTGGAGTCCGGTCTGCCTTCCGTCGATGCCCCCCGTCCGGAGTCCCAACAGGTTCACTGGAGGCAGCCGAGATTCCCTGAAGCTGCACTTCTGGAGTCGGAACATGCAGGAATGCACCAACCAGTGGAGAGGGTCGAGCCATCGAGGGTGGAAGCGGTGCGCTGCCACCGCAGTCGTCAGTGGTCCCACCGTGATCGTCGAGTGCCTCGGTACGCACTAGGCGAGGTCTGTCACCTTGCACCTTTTGCATGGGAAGTGGGATGCTGTCGTCACTCGTCTCACATCCCGTGGATAGATCCTCATTAGCAGCTTGCTGTTCACTAGGGTTGGTCAGGAGAGGTTGCTAGACCCTCATGGTCTTGTTCCTGCAAGGACTGCGCTCTGGAGTCTTGCGTTCCTTCCATCGTGGAGTCCGTCCACGAGCTCTCTGTGGAGGCTTGTGACACTGGAGTCACTTCTTGTTCGTGCAAGGACTGCGCTCTGGAGTCTTGCGTTGCTTCTATCGTGGAGGCTGTCCACGAGCTCTCTGTGGAGGCTTGTGACACTGGAGTCACTTCTTGTTCGTGCAAGGACTGCGCTCTGGAGTCTTGCGTTGCTTCTATCGTGGAGGCTGTCCACGAGCTCTCTGTGGAGGCTTGTGACACTGGAGTCACTTCTTGTTCGTGCAAGGACTGCGCTCTGGAGTCTTGCGTTGCCTCTATCGTGGAGGCTGTCCACGAGCTCTCTGTGGAGGCTTGTGACACTGGAGTCACTTCTTGTCCGTGCAAGGACTGCGCTCTGGAGTCTTGCATTTCTGCAATTGTGGAGTCTGTCCACGAGCTTGCTGTGGAAGCTTGTGACACTGGAGTCACTTCTGGTTCATGCGAGGACTGCACTCTGGAGTCTTGCATGTCTTCTTTCATAGAGTCGGGAACGTTGAGCGGGACGTGGACCACGCTCTGTGTGGCAGCAGGGCACTCTCCGTGTGCTTGCACCGCTCCCTGTCTGTTAATGTCAGGCTGCAGCATCATCCGGTACTGATAAGTTGGAACGTCATATCTGCTGGATTGAAGATCCTCAAATCCGAAAAATGAATCTGCATCTGCATCGGATTCAATGTGGAGGCCGCCAATGTGCAACACGAAAGGTTCGTCCGAGTCATAGTCATATAGGACCACGGAGCTATCATTGGGCTCGCGAGGTCCGGAAACACTGTAAAGATCGTCATCGAAGTATTCAAGGTCGGAATCATCGGCTTGTGCGTAGGTAACTGCTTGTCGGAGGGTTCTTCGGAGGTCAAATTCATCTCCTGGGTCAATTTGCGGCACTGTGCTGTCATTCCAGGTGAGGGAAGGTTGTTTTACAGCTTTAACAGATTTTTGTTTTTTTGATTTGGGACGTTTCCCTTTTAAATTGGATTTGGGACATTTCCCTTTTAAATTGGTGCAGTCTGGGGCCTCTGACATCCTGACGCTCGGTATGTAGCACGTAGGAAGCGACTGCGCATGCTCAGATCGCTGTTCCTTTACCGATGGCCGTTTTCTTGACTGCGCATGCGCAGCATCTCGCGCATGCGTAAACGATACTTCCGGTTCTGCGCACTGCTCGCGCAACTGTGCTAGCGTTATACCTTTAGCAAGATGGCCGCCGACCTCGACCCAGCCTTCTCTCAGGCCCGGGATTTTGGCTTCTGGGAATTCGGGCTCCGGGATCCCAGCCACGAGGTGAGTACTGCAGCTTTTCTTACCTTTATTTGCCGATTGGATTGCGTTTTCTTCACAGTACTTGGAGAATTTGTCCAGGACTGCCTGGTAATCGTACCTTTGCTGCCTCCTGAAGAACCTGAACCTTGTGAATATTTCTCTTGCCCTTGCACCGGCGATGGTGAGGAGAAATTCAATTTTTTCCCTATCATCCAGGTCTTGGAGTTCAGCTGCCACCAGGAACAATTCGAACATTTGCCGGAATCGCCGCCAGTTTTCGCGGAGATCGCCGTAGCACTGGAGCGGCTGCGGAACCGGGAGCTCTATCATTTTGCCTGGGCACTGCTGGTTGTCTGTGTACACTGAGGTATGCCGGCAGGTATCGATCCACTCCTGTACCATGTGGTGTTGGGTGCTCTGGTGCACAGATGAGCCAACACAGTTGTATGTGGTACAACTCTATTTTATTATAACTCTTATAATACAGTTCGTTCTGGATACTCTGCACGTGCTGTCTCCCTGAGTGTGTTTGGTAACAGATGTGTCCTGGTTCTCCTCTGCAGCTAATACTGACCACCGGGGGTCGTGTCTGTGCTTTTATATCTTTCTGTCATTGGTTGTGGTGTTGTGTGTTCTGATTTGTCTGTTGGTGTGTCTATCATGATGTGTGTGTTTGAATATCATGACACTCCCCATACCGCTCGACGCCATTAAAATCTTTTCAAGCTCTATCTATTTTTTGAATATATTAAGTGACTTAGCCTCCACAGCCTTCTGTGGTAGATAATTCCAGTTTCACCACTCTTTGAGTAAAGATATTTTTCCTAATCTCAGTCTTAAACCCGATATCTTAGACTGTGCCACCTGGTTCTAGAATCTCCAACCAAGGAAAACACCCTCCCTGTAGCGAGTCTGTCCAGCCCTGTTAGAATTTGATATGATTCAATCAGATCTCCTCTCATCCTTCTAAACTCTAGTGAATACAGGCCCAGTCAAACCAGTCTCCTCACAGGACAGTCCCGCCAACTCTGGTATCAGCCTAGTAAATCTTCACTTCACTTCCTCCATGGCAAGTTTATCCTTCCTTAGGTAAGGAAACCAAAACTGCTTGCAATACTCCAGGTGTGGTCTTACCAGATATTTTATAACTGCAGTAAGATGTGTCTACTTCTGAGCTATAATCCTCTTGCAATGGCCAACTTACCATTTTCCTTCTTAACTGCTTGCTGCACCTACCTCTCACTTTCATTGACTAGTGTACAAGGACAACCAGATCCCCTTGTACATCTGAATTTCGCAATACATCACCATATAAATAATGCTTTTTGTTTTTCACACCAAAGTGTATGACTTATTAGCCAGTTGTACAGGATTTACCATGTGTTTACCCACTGTGTCAACTTGTCTAGATGACTTTGAAGCCCCCTTGCATCCTCCAAGTCACAATTCCTCCCAGTTTTGTGTTGTCAGTGTTAGGATACCAGACCAGGACCCAACTTTGTTAGGATACAGGGCAAGAAACGCCAAACAATTTTCAATTTGTAAAACTGTGAGAAAAGGATACTTCACCCCAGGAGTGAATGACTCTGACCAATAGGTATCTTTTATGTGAAAACAAACTTTGATTTAAACACAGAATTAACCATCAATGAAATAGCTTTACAATTAACAGTTAAACATTTCTTAAATAAAAGGAAAGAATTTTTAACTTACTATCTGCACTTGACACTATATTCCAATTAAGCAATCCAATACAATTCAAATGCCACTTATAAATAACGTTAACAATCAGGGTTACCTGCTCATCTGTGCAGGCCTTTGGAGAGAGACCTTTCAGGAACCTGAAAATCCAATGGCAAACTGCTGTTCAACTTAAAATCTTCCATTAGATTGCAAATCAGAGACAGACCAGGCCCCTCCCATTAATTACATCATCTGTATCCCACTAAGATGCTCCATGACCTGCTTAGCTAGGACTAAACACTATCCCTCAAATTATCTACACCACAGGGAATCTCCAGCAATCAAACAATAGCCCATTAGCCATCTGTATGTAAATAAGTAAATGATTAGAAACAATAGTTGCAACTTCTTAATTACAGCTTCGCTTTACACATGCATGTATTTCAAACCAGGCTTTCTTAAATAACATTACAAATATGAAATATGATATATTAATATTTCTACATTCATCGCATCAGCAAACTTGGAAATGTTACATTTGTTTTCCTTATCCAGGTGTTATGGGCCAGGGTTTAGAGAATCCCAAAGTGTATCATGGAGTTCACCTGACCCACAACTTTTAATAGATTGTGGTATGGGGAGCACACGGCTTACTCTACAGGTATGGTACAGCAGAAAATGGAGAAAACAATGTTTATTCTATGAACTCAAGTTAACCTTTTTCAAACAAACAATGAATATCTTAGCAACCAGTAAATCACATACACCCCCCAAAGAATTCAACACTAAATAACCTGTATGCTGTCCTTTTACCATCCAAAAGACTTAACAAACCTTCAAACGGGAACACATTAGGGTTACATTTAATACTGAGACCTTTTTACAATTCTGAGTTCGCCAAATGATCCATAGATAGTCTTTGCGTGGGAGAGATCAACAGCAGTGCAGCTCACTGAAAGAACACAGACACACCCAAGCTTTCTCAAACTGAAACTAAAAAAGCAGAAGTAGAGCTCAGCTCCACCACACTCTGACATCACTCCAGTAACATGAGCAGCTCCATTTCTTAAAGGTACATTTCTTAAACACCCATTTCTTAAAGGGTACTCTCACATGACACCTCCCCCCCCCCCCAAGAAAAATAAATAAATCATCAACTTCAAGATGGTTTCATTTTTCACCTTTGCACTATCCTTTAAGAAATGCACTCAGTAAACATACTTGTTCGTTTCAAAAAACAACACATGCAAACAGGTATAATAATATAGCCCATTTTTTCCGTTCTTCCTCCAACTGAAATCCTTCTCGATTGACAGTCTCCTTGAACAAGAACGTCTCTGCACGATCCATCCATTTCTCTATGTCTTGGCATTTCTCTTTAAAGTCAGATATTTTAGTTCAATCTGATCCCAGAATCCCTTGTAATTCTCCAACACAGGAGCACTGGTGATCACAGCTTTCAGGCAGTCAAATGCCTGTTGGAAGTCTGCTGTCCATTGAAATTTTCAACGTTTCTTCAGCAAGTCCATCAGTGGAGCAATCACGCAACAAAGCTTTTGCACAAATGTTCGATCAAATCCACTCATGCCAAGAAATCACATTATTTCCCGTCGTCTTGAGGGAATCGAAAACTCCTCAAGGAAAGTGATTCGGGCTTTTCCAAATTCACTTTTGGCTAGGTTTATCACCAAACTCGCCTCCTGAAGTCGATTGAATAACTCATCAGATGTTTTAAATGTTCTGTCCATGTTGGGCTGAAAATTGTCAGATCGTCGATGTATACCACACAATTGGATAATCCTGAAATGACTGTGTTAGTTAACGTTGAGTACCATCTGGTTTAGGCACCATCACTATGGGCGAGCTCCATTGGTTGCAACACACTTCAATTATGCCATTTTTAAGCATACTCTCAATCTCTTTGTTAACCTGTGCCAATATTTAAAGGGTTAAATCTGTATGGACGTTGTTTGATGGAACAGCATTTCCCACATCCAAATCATGTATAGCCATTTTAGTACTTCCCGATTTATCTTCACAAACTTGCCCATATGATATCAATACCTCTTTCAGGTCAGTTTGTTTTTCCTCTGGAAGATAACTCAACAATTTATCCCAATTTTTAATAACATCCTCATTTTCTAATTTAATTTGAAGTATGTCAAATTCACAGTCATCTGGATTTGGTTCGTGATTTTGAGTTAGAATCATTAAAACCTCCTCCTTTTTCTTTCTTTCCCTTTCAAAGTACCTTTTAAGCATATTCACATGACGCACTTGGTGAGTCTTCTTTCTATCTTGTGTTTTTACCACATAATTCATCTCACTTAATTTCCTTTCAATCTGATACGGTCCACAAAACCTAGCTTTTAAAGGCTCACCTACCACTGGTAACAACACAAAAACTTTATCTCCACTGGCAAAACTACAGACTTTGGATTTCTTGTCCGCTACCCGTTTCATCACATTTTGTGTAACTTTCAAATGTTGTCTAGCCAATTCACCTGCTCTATTTAATCGTTCCCTAAAATTTGACACGTAATCCAATAATGTAATTTCCAATTTCTCACCCACCAATTTTTTCTTAATCAATTTAAGTGGTCCTCTTACCTCATGACAAAAAATTAGTTCATAAGGACTAAATTTGGTTGACTCATTAGGTGCAGCCCTAATTGCAAACAGTATGAATGGAATTCCTTTATCCCGATCCTCTGGATAATTGGATAATCTTGACAATAAGCCCTCAACATTGTCTTTAATGTCTGATGCCACCTTTCTAACGCTCCCTGCGATTCTGGATGGTACACAGTTGATTTAAATTGTTTTATTCCTAAGCTTTGCATAACTTCTTTGAATAACTTTGAGGTAAAATTTGATCCTTGATCCAATTGTATTTCTGTGGGTAGTCCATATCAAGTAAAGAATTTAAGTAACTCCTCCACAATCTTTTTAGCTGTAATATTACGTACTGTAATGGCCTCTGTAAACCTAGTAGACACATCCATTATAGTCAAAAGATATTGATTCCCACTTTTTGTTTCAGGAAGCGGTCCTACGCAATCAATTAGGACCCTTGTAAAAGGTTCCTCAAATGCTGGAATGGGTATTAAGGGCACTGGTTTTATCTCTGCTTGAGGTTTCCCTATCACTTGACATGTGTGACATGATTGACAAAATTTAACTACATCTTTATGTAGTCCAGGCCAATAAAAATGTTTCTGGATTTTCACTTGAGTTTTCCTTATCCCCAAATGACCTCCCACTGGTACCTCATGTGCAAGTCGCAACACCTCTTTCCTATACGCTACCGGCAATACTACTTGATGAACTTCTGCCCACTTTTCATCCGCCTGCATATGTAAAGGTTTTCTCATCAAGATATTACTTTTATGGTAATAACATTTTGGTATACATTCAGATTCCTATTCCCTGTATGCTTTCTGATACATCCGATTTATTTCTAGATCTTTTTGTTGTAACTCTGCCAATTTTCCTGAACTAGAAATATACGCCTCGTCCTCCACCTGTTCTTGCTCTTTTTCAACCATCTGATCAAAAATCGTTTCTGATAATTGCACTTCCACTTCAGCTTCACTCTTTGATTCTCCTCTTGTCTTAACCTGTGACTTTGCGACCTTGTTACTACACAATCTGGAAAAATCCCAGGATATTCGTCCTTCAATACTTCAGTTGTCTGATTTTCCACTGGCTTATCAACCACATTAGGCATCACTCCCACTTGCGATCCAGCTATATCATTACCCAAGATAAACTGTATTCCTGGACAAGACAGTTTCTCTCTTACTCCTACTACCACTTCACCACTCTTCACTGGACTTTCCAACCTTACCTTATAAAATGGAACATTACTCCTCTCACACTGAATTCCACATATTACCACCTTTTCTGGCAACATTCTTCCCAAACTACATAACTCCTCATCTCTTACCATTAAAGATTGACTAGCTCCCATATCTCTTAAAATTGTGACTTCTTTACCTACTTCTCCTGATACACATGAGTAAACTTTACCCACACAAGTAAATTCTTTAAAGAGATCTGGCACCTTCTGATTAATCACCTCTTGATCAGGCTGTACAATCTTTTGCACCTCCTTCGCTTCCCTTGGGCTTTCCTTTACCACTTTAACAAACCCTGTTGTTTTATCCTATTTTACCACATCAGCTTTCCCAGTGCTTTTCTTCAACCACCAACACTGTGACTTTACATGGCCTACTTTATTACAGTGAAAACATTTGAAACTTTTCATTTCTTTTCCACCCTCCTGGATTTCTTTTTTAATCTGAGGTACACTTTCCTGATTGTCTCCCATCAGATCACCTTTACCTTTGCTCCTTGAGTATTTCTCATGTCCCCGGTGTCTATCCCTCACAGGCTGAAACTGATGTCGGAAACCAAGCTTTGAATAATGAACTAATTCATAATCATCTGCCATTTCTGCTGTCAGCCTCGCAGTTTTAACCCTCTGCTCTTCCACATGAGTTCTCACTACATCAGGAATTGAATTTTTAACTCCTCCAAAATTATAATTTCTCTGTGAGCTTCGTACTTTTGATCTATTTTCAAAGCCCTTATCCACCTATCAAAATTACTCTGTTTGAGCCTTTCAAACTCCATGTATGTTTGACCAAATTCTTTCCTTATATTTCTAAACCTTTGTCTGTAGGCTTCAGGCATTAGTTCATATGCACCCAAGATGGATTTTTTCACCTCCTCATATGACTCAGATATCTCCTCTGGTAGTGACGCAAACACTTCACTAGCTCTACCTACCAGCTTTGTTTGAATCAGTAATACCCACATATCCTGTGGCCATTTCATTTGTTTAGCTACCTTCTCAAATGAAATGAAAAAGGCTTCCACCTCCTTCTCATCAAACCTTGGCAATGCTTGGACGGATTTAAACAGATTCCCACCAAGCCTTCGACTTTGACTCTCTTTCTCACTATCCTCATCACTATCGTCCAACTGTACGTTTCCCTTTACGTCTGCCAATTTTAACTGACTGCCATGTTTCATGGCCATTTTCTTAAGTTCAAACTCTCTCTATCTTTTTCCCTGATCTATATCTCCCTTTCTCTTTCTTTTTGTTCTGCTAGGGCTATTCTTTCTTTTCTCCTTTATTCTCTCTCGTTTTCTTTTCCCTCTCTCTCTTTCATATTCAAGCTGCTTTAATTCTTTCTCATGTTCCATTTGTTTAATTTGCAACTGAATTTTTGCCATTTCCAATGAGCCAGAATGTATCTCAGGCAAATTCAAATGCTCAGCCATTGTCATAATTACCTCATCTTTTCGCATTTTGTCAGGTAATGTTAACTGCAATGTTTTTGCCAAATCTAACAGTCTGCTTTTAATCTCTGACGTAAGGTACGGCGTGTGGCCGTTTCCACCCCCAAAAACTTCCGAGCCTCTGAAAGAGCCATTGTTCACAACACACTCCCCACTTAAACTAAAATGCATCACCTGAAAAGCAACCACAATATGCTCACCCCTCACTGTCTTTAAGTTCACTAAGCCAATCCAATAGATATACTTTTATCCCCCTCGAGCCCCCAATTGTTATGGGTCAGGGTTTAGAGAATCCCAAAGTGTATCATGGAGTTCACCTGACCCACAACGTTTAATAGATTGTGGTATGGGGAGCACACGGTGCCCTCTACAGGTGTGGTACAGCAGAAAATGGACAATACAATGATTATTCTATGAACTCAAGTTAACTTTTTTCAAACAAACAATGAATATCTTAGCAACCAGTAAATCACATACACCCCCGAAAGAATACAACACTAAATAACCTGTATACTGTCCTTTTACCATCCAAAATATTTAACAAACCTTCAAACAGGGACACATTAGGGTTACCTTTAAGACTGAGACCTTTTTACAATTCTGAGTTCGCCAAATGATCCATAGATAGTCTTAGCGTGGGAGAGATCAACAGCAGTGCAGCTCACTGAAAGAACACAGACACACCCAAGCTTTCTCAAACTGAAACTAAAAAAGCAGAAGTAGAGCTCAGCTCCACCCACACTCTGACATCACTGCAGTAACACGAGCAGCTCCATTTCTTAAAGGTACATTTCTTAAACACCCATTTCTTAAAGGGTACTCTCACGTGACACAGGTCATTTATATATATAGTGACCAGCCACATATAATGACAGGAGTTGCCATATTCAGATAGATTTTTAAAGGTTTCAAGTATTTCAGGGTTAATGAATTGATGAGTGGTGAATTTGGTTGAATAGGTGAGCGAGAGACTGGATGAGTGGTTGACTGAATGGTTCAGTATGTGGGCAGGGGGCATTATCAGGTTGGATCAGGGGATTTGGGGAAAAGAGATGATTGGGGGTGTGATTGTGGTGCTCAGTTGTTACACTGGCTAACTACTGAGTTAGTCTCTGCCACTGAGCACAGTGTATGAGGTATTCGCAGAGGGCTGCTGTGTTAGGATCCTCCTATTTAAACCTGGTTTATTTTGTGTATTTCCTTTATTTTTCTGTTATTCTTTTCTATTATACCTTTTGTGCCTCGAGATGTATGCCTTTTGGATGAACTGCATTTTAATTTTTTAAAACGGGAAACCCCTATCCCAGCAGATGTCTTATTTGGTTTGGCCTCTGGAGGTGCCCAGTATCAGTGCTATTTGGTCTGGCCCAGTGGTGATGTTCCGGAATGTTCTGCTGAATGCACACAGACTCAATTTTGCAGAGTGAAGCACACTTCTTTTTGTCACATTTCTGCCTCACCCCGCCGGCGGGATTCTCCGTTATGCTGGCCGGTCAATGGGATTTCCCATTGTGGGGTAGCCACTGCTGTCTGTGAGATATTGGAGCAGCTTAGGGTCAAATATCACGACATATTTATAAGGATTGGACTTCTGGTGGTGACATGTAGGTGAAGGTCACACGTTGGGTAGCTCCTGCTATATTTTTAGGCTTTTGGCCATTTATGCCCAGTTTTAGAGTTTTTTTTTCAATGTTTAGGTGTTGGAAGATTTAAGAAGGTTAAGGAATGTCAAAGTTCCAGAAGAAGAATCAGGGGAGGAAGGGCTGTCCGTATTGGGCGCTGTCCCTCTCGATGAACCAGCACCCGCCATCTTTCCTCCTGTTGGGACTCACAGCCACACTCACCGACAGACTTTCGCTCATTGGGTTTGTAAAGAAAACACTGGCCGCCATTCCGAACTTGGATACTCATGAGTTGATACTGGGGGTGGAACTGGAACACAGTGTTGGTGCCGAAGGTGGACAGGTCCCAGCCACGTTTGCTGACCCCGTCCAGGGGAAATGAGAGGGGTGGACCCGTGGAGGTTCTTGCATCAGCAGGACAGGGAGCGCTTGTTTTTTTCGGCTGTGCACAAGACGTACTCGAGGATCGACTTTTTTGTAATGGGAAAGGCTCTATTAGCCAGGGTGAGGAAGGCAAACTATACGGCGATTGTGATCTCGGACCATGCTCCACATTGGGTGGATGTGGTTCTGGAGAAGGGGTCAGTCCAGAGGTGGAAGTTGAATGTGGGACTGTTGGCAGACCTGAATTTTTGTACTAAAATGGGGAAGGTGATCGAAGATTATGTGAGGTGCAATCATAATGGGGAAGTTTCAATGGGGTATGTGAAGCATTGAAGGCGGTAGTGAGGGGTGGATAGGGAAGCGAGGGAGGAACGGCAACAGTTGATAGAGAAGATTTTGGAAGTAGATGGGAGGTATACGGAGGACCTGAATCTGGAACGTATTGGGAGGAGAAAGGAGTTACAGGTGAGGTTCGATCTTCTATCTGTGGGTAAGGAGTTCGGCAGCCATTCGTATGTTGGCAGGCCAGCTCTGCAGTAAAGCAGCAGCGAGGGCGATAGTGCAAGTCAAAGATGGGACGGGTGAGTTGGTGATGTCGCCGGAGCAGGTGAACAAGATTTTTGAAGTGTATTTTTAGGGACCTGTTTAGGTCAGAGCCGTCGGATATGAGGGAGTGTTTGGGGCAGTTGGAATGCCCGGTGTTATGGGTGGTTGTGATAGGAGGAGCCAATGGGGGTGGAAGAAGTGTAGGCAGCAATAGGGAAGATGCAGATGGGTAAGGCACCAGGGCCAGATAGTTTTCCTGTGGCTCTTTCCACTATCCCCTCTCTCTCTCTCTTTCACTCTCTCATGCTTCATATCTTCCGTTTCCTTCGCAATTCTCCTCACATTTCCTGTTCTTCTCTTCCTTGCCTCTCTCACTGCCTTTCTGTCTTGAAGTGGGGTATGGATACATTGATGGTGATGTGAAAAGTTTATAAAAATTTTAAGTATAAGTTGGCGCCGTTGCTGGTAGAAATGTTGGAGGATACGATGCTCAGGGGTCCTTGCCAGAAACGATGGGTCAGGCATCCATTTCATTGTTGCTTAAAAAAGATAAGGATGCGGTGGAGTGTGGCCCATATCTCTGTTGAATGTGGATGCCAAGATACTGGCAAAGGTGTTTGCGTTGAGTTTGGAGGAGTGCCTTCCGAAGTTAATTGGGGACCATCAGACGGGGTTCCTTAAGAGTAGACAGTTGTCATTGAATGTGCAGCTGAATGTGGTGCTTTCTCCGGCGGAAGGGAGTTGGAGGTGGAGGGGCTGTTGAATGCAGAGACGGCGTTGGATTGGTTGGAGTTGAGCTATCTGTTTGCAGAGTTGGAGAAGTTTGGGATTGAGCCCAGGTTTCTGGCATGTGTGAAATTGTATAGGGATCTGATGGCCTGTGAATTCAAGATACTTTTTGCTGCATCGTAGAATGAGACTTGAATGCCCCAGTTCCCCTCTTCTGTTTTCGCTGGCGATAGAGCTCTTGGCCAGTGCACTGGGGTGCTTGGAATTATGGAAGGGGATCGTGAAGATGGGGTGGTGGAGCACAGGGTCTCTCTGTACACATGATCTGCTGTTATATATTTTGGACCCAACCCCTTTGGACATAATGGGTCTGCTTAAGAGATTTGGGGTGTTTTCGGGAGATAAATTTGGGGGAAAGCGAGTATTGTGTGGTGTCTTCTACAGGGGTGGGGGTGTTGCTGTTTCGGGTGGCAGCAATCCATTTCAGGTATTTGGGGTGCACGTGGCCCGGGATTGGGTGGGGCTTCGTAAACTGAACTTTATGAATCTGGCTGGGAGGGGACAAATGGATTTATTGAGGTGGGACAGTCTTCCCGTCGCTGGCAGGTCAGTGCAGGCAGTCGGTTTCTATTCCTACGTCAGTGCCTGCCGGTCTTTTTGGCGGTCGTTTTTTAAGGGGGTGGACAGGGTGGTTTTATCATTTGTTTGGGCATGGAAGATGGCCAGGAGAAGAAAGGCAGCACTTTAGAGGGGAGTGGGCGGTGTAGGTCCTTCCGATATTGTTGTATTATTACTGGGCGGCGAACACGGAGAAGGTGCGGGACTGGAGTAGGAAGGCGGAGGCTTTATGGGTGAGGCTAGAGGCGGGTTCTTGTAGGCGGTCGGGGTTGTGGGCAGTGGCAACAGCGCCGCTTCAGTTTGCCCCAGGGAAGTATTCGGGAAGTCCTGTGGTGGTTGCCATGTTGAAGATTTGAAAAATGAAAAGAAAATTGCTTGTCACAAGGAGGCTTCAAATGAAGTTACTGTGAAAAGCCCCTAGTCGCCACATTCCGGCACCTATTCGGAGAGGCTGGTACGGGAATTGAACCCGCGCTGCTGGCCTGCTTTAAAAGCCAGCTATTTAGCCCTGTGCTAAACCAGCCTCTTAATAATTGCTTGTCACAAATAGGCTTCAATTAAGTTACTGTGCAAAGCCCCTAGTCGCCACATTCTGGCGCCAGTTCGGGGAGGCCGGTACGGGAATTGAACCCGCGCTACTGGCCTTGTTCTGCATTACAAACCAGCTGTTTAGCCCACTGTGCTAAATGTCTTGTCTGTTGGAGGCAGTTTTGGCAGCATTTTAGGTTGGGAGTGGGGTCAAGGCTGATGCCGATCCAGGAAAATCATGGATTTGAGTCTGGGAGAATGGATGCGAGGTTTCGGGATGGGAAGAGAGAGGGGTGAAGGAGATGAAGGATTTGTTTTTGGAGGGGTGGTTCGCAAGCTTGGAGAGGGGTAGTTTAGGTTTCCGCGTGAGGTGGGTTTTCAGTGTATGCAGGTGCGGGACTTTACTACAAAGGTTTTCCCGACCTTTCCGGTAGTGCCTGCCTCCTTGTTATTGGAGGAGGTGCTGTTGGGAATGGGGTCAGAGTCATCTTGGCGATTTATGTATGATTTTGTAGGAGGATAAGGTGTCCATGGAGAGGGTTGAGGCCAAGTGGGAGGAGAAATTGGGGATGGCACTGGAGGAGGGACTGTGGTGTGAGGTGTTGCGGAGGGTGAATGCCTCAACCTCGTGCATGAGGCTGGGTTGATTGAAGGTGGTGCAAAGGGCACATTTGACGAAGTCAAGGACGAGCCAGCAGTTTGAGGGGGTAGGGTATACTTGCAAACAGTGTGGGAGGGGTCCAGCTAACCATGTTCTGGTCCTTCCCAAAGTTGGGGAAATTTGGGGGGTTGTTTTTCAGCACGTCGGCAATCCGGATTTGGAACCGGTCCCCTGGGGGCCATATTCAGGGTGTTGGATCTGCTGGAGTTACAGATGGGAGCGGGGGGGCAGATATTTTAGTCTTCGCCTCGTTGATCACTTGTAGACACATTATGTTGATGGAGGTTAGCTTCCCAACCCTGTGGCTCAGAGATCTAATGCATTTTTTACATCCTGAGAAGGTGAAATTTGCCCTAAGTGGAGCAAATGAGGGGTTCCACAAGAGACGGGGTTTGTTTATTTAGCATTTCGAAGAGAGCTAATTAGCATCAACTGTTGGGGGCAGAAGGGGTTGGTTCAGGGTTTATTGTATTTGAGGCTGTAATGTTTTTGTTTTGTAAAATGTTAAAAATTTGAATAAAAATACTTTGTACAAAAAAAGTCTATAAGAATTATTTGTCAATTCACTTATGTTGCAACTTCGAGCCAAGGAGCTGGAATTGACCGCTCCCTGGCCCAAGGTGCCTAAACTACTAAGTGAAAAATGAGCTCATCAGAAATTTAAAGCTAGCCAATTAGTCAGAGTGTGTTCTTCTGTGCAACACCCAACCTATGTACATTCTCTGATGCTCAGGCTACCAGAAGATTTGGAACAAAGAAAATTACAGCACAGGAACAGGCCCTTTGGCCCTCCAAGCCTGTACCGATGATGATGCCCCAACTAGAAAAAAAACCTTCTGCCCTTACTTGGCCCGTATTGCTCTCTTTCCTCCTATTCATGTGTCCATCCAGTTGCCTCTTAAATGTTGCTAATGTGGCTGCTTCCACCTCTGTATCCTATGGCAGCTTTTTCCAGGCACCCACCACTCTCCCTGTAAAAAACTTCCCCTCTCACCTTGAACCTGTGCCCCCTTGTAATTGACACTTCCACCCTTAGAAAAAGCCTCTGACTATCCACCCGATCTATGCCTCATAATTATGTCGACCTCTATCAGATCTCCCCTCACCTTCCGTCTTTCCAGTGAAAACAAACCTAGTTAAGTAAACCTCTCCTCATAGCCAACACCCTTGAGACCAGGCAACATCCTGGTGAACCTTCTTTGCACTCTCTCCAAAGCTTTCACGTCCTTCTGATAATGTGGTAACCAGAACTGCACGCAATACTCCCAAATGCGGTTGAACCAAGGTTTTATACAGCTGCAGTATGTTGCAGCCATTTAGGGCCATATTTTCTTGTATTCGATTGCAGTCTACTTGATGTTATCTGAAAAACTTTGCAATTGTACTTCGAATCCCATAGTTTGTTTATTTAAACACTGAAAAGCAGTGGTTACAACAGATTGCTGTGAAATATCAGTTCCACCATTATGCCAGTATGAGTATTTGCTTTTGACCCCTACTCTGATTTTTCACCTGAATTTGTTTGTTGCCAGCTTGCTATCTATTTTACTACATTTACCCTGACTCGATTCTCAGAGCTTAGTCATGAGCCTATGTTGAACCTTTTCAAAGGTCTTTTGAAAGTTCCGATAACTTAAATGGACTGCATTTTCCTTATTGATTCATTGTTACTTCTTCAAATAATTCAATAAGGACTTGTGCCTTGCGTTCCCTTCAGCCTTTGCATCCTGACTCTCCCTCTATAGTCTCTGGGGAGGTATCCCATTGGGACGACTTGGTCTTTGACCTGGCCCCTACAGTACTCAGCGGTCCAGGGCGGGGTATCAGTCCTGGACTGGGGGATGGGGGGGGGGGGCAGTATCATTCACCGGGAGAGGGTGTTTACCTCCATCCCCTAAGATCTAGGAAATTTACACAGCCTGAAGGTTTAGGGACGGTTCAGTTAGCAACTTACTTTGAATAGCCATGTTATTTCCGCTGCAGACCAAACGGTCGCGCAGCATTTCAGAAAGGGAAGTTCCGTATTCACAAAGTTTAACAATTTTTCATAGCTGTATCAAAAACATTGGTTACGGACACACCAGGGGTTCTCTCTTCGTATTAAAATGGTATCTTTGCAGTATTACAGACAGTCTAGGGTTGAACTGTTTCGCGACAGGGTTTACCAATTCTTCAACAGTTTTAGTGTCTGGAGCTACAGGATATGTAAAGCTTTTTATCACTCGTGCTCCACAGGCTGTCAACAATATTACTGTCTGTTGCTCATCATCTGTGATCGTGTTCACCCTGAAAAAGTAACGCATGCGTTCTGTGTACTGTGTCCAATCTTCTACGCTTGCAAACACGTCCAATCTTCCAAAGGCATATTCATTTTTAAAAAATTCCAGCCTTGGTCAAGCAGAGTAAAGGAGATGGTTCACCCAACGGTATAGCAGCAGACAGTCATCTAGTTACATCCTCGACACCCATTCTGTAGACCACAAACTAGTCCGAAGTGTTCATGGTTTATTGCAAAGCAATTATATTTACAATATACACCAGACCCCAGCCAGGTCTGCGCTGTCGGTTCCATACATGCCCGACTTTATACAGATCTTTTTGTTATTGTTGTTTTGTAAAATAAATTTTGAGTACCCAATTCATTTCTCCCCCCCCCCCCACAAAATTAAGAGGCAATTTAGCGTGGCCAATCCACCTACCCTGCACATCTTTGGGTTGTGGGGCCGAAACCCATGCAAAAACAGGGAAATGTGCAAACTCCACACGGACAGTGGCCCAGAGCCAGGATCGAACCTGGGGCCTCAGCACCGTGAGGCAGCAGTGCTAACTACTGCACCACCGTGCTGCCCCTATACAGATCTTAACCATGAAGGATTTAGAGCTCCCTGTCCCTCAGCAGAGCAATTTCATATTCAGCGTGACACACAGGGAATATGATTACTTCAACCTCATAGGTCTCGTACAATTTATAACCGCTCATTCCCAAAATTCAATATAAACATTAAATTCATGAAAATGCCTACTTTCACTCATGCTGTCTATTTGAATATATATTTTTTTTAAATCCAACTTTGTCAGGTTACAAGAACACTTATGGCCCTGTGGTTGTATTGACAGCAAAACCTTTTGTGCATGCCCTTACTCAATGAAACTGACATCTAGCATCCACACTGCACAGTTACACATAGAAATTGTCAGCGATTCTCCACTGATGGTGCATTGTTGAAATCCTTGTTGATGGAATTAAATTAGAAATCACTGATTTGACATGGACTTCATCGCACTTAAAAACCCATGAAAAAGGTTGAAAAGGGTGCAACTGGATTGTAAATTGTGCACCAAGTTATAATTACTGATAAACCTTAATTACATATTTAGTTTTGTGGAATGTACAATTTCTCCATGATAAAATGTCATAGTTTTTTTAAGTTTAGTTATGGTACTTCAAGTTCTACCTCCTTAATCCCATGTCCCAATCTTTATTTTGTTCTGTAAAAGGATTAAAAAGTGAAGGGCAATCACTGCATTTCACTCAGTGGTTAGTAGATCGGACTAGCTAGTGCTTTAGGTGCAAGTTTGTTTTAATGTTTTTGACAGACAAAAATCACATTTCATTTCTGGTTATATTGACTTCTAAGAAATAAACTAAGTGACATCGAAACAAACCTGTTGGACTTTAACCTGGTGTTGTAAAACTTCTTACTGTGCTCACCCCAGTCCAACGCCGGCATCTCCACATCAAGAAATAAACCATTCAATGTTTGTTATTCTTGTATTCTCCAATCCGTGTTTCACCTCGAGTTCCCAACATATATTCTCTACACTTTATTTTTCAAACAACATAAAAAATATACATCCACGTCTTTACAGCACAACACAAAGTAAACCTTTAATTTCAACAAGATAAATTTAAAAAATAGCATCCTTCACATCGTTGTTTCAAACATTGCACAATAACATTTTTTTTCCTCAAGATATGACTGACTGGATTTATTATCAAACATTTTAAATTAAATTTGACAGGTATTCTTGTATTGAAATATTTGAATAAGGACATCAATATTCATGGGAAGAAAAATGTCCTTTCAAGATTTCTGAAATAAATTTCAAACAAGCGAATTTTAACAAAAACAATCTGCAATTCAAGCAGTTTCAACAAAAGAAAATTAGTTTCATGCCCTGGTTAAACTAGTGATAGGTACTTAGTCTTCACTAACCTGTATGGACTATTTAACCTTATTTTTTTTAATACCTTAAAATAGTTACATTAATTACAACTTTTGCATTTGTGATATCGTTCAAAGATATACTACTTTGAAATGGTTGCTTGTTCCACTAAATTCTTCACTTTAATTGAAGCATTCAAGTATGTTTAACCAATTTGTGCATGATTCAAATCAAGACACTGAAGAAAATAACGTCACTACAGAGGCCAATCTTGTAATCTTGCAGAAAGACATCTTTATAAAGGTATGTCCACACCTAAAAATAAAAAGCATAATCTAGTACCGTACATATTTCTGCATGTATTTTTACCAGTTTGAAAAATAAACTTATTGGAAATTGCTAATTCATTAAGTAACATTTTTCCACTTTTTGTATCCAATGCTAGCAGATAACATTTTCTATGTTATTTAACTAATTAGAACATTATTTACGATTTAGTTATATTAAATTGTTTTGAGAAAGATAACAGATAAGGTACAACAGACCCACCAATGCATAATGTTAGCTGACTTTACATGACAATAAAGAGACAAGTTTTAAGTGAGGAATTTGAAATGTGATGAATATGTTCAAATAGATTTCACAATGTCTTTCTCAAAACAAGATTTCAATTCCATGTGCCAACAGCCTAAAGAAATTCCAAGTCTCTTTTCATTATAGTTATTGCTGTACCACTTCATCAATCAAAAATAAGGTGACAAAAATAATAGTATAATTGGGGATGAGATACTTAAACATTATTTAATGTATCAAAGACATGAGTATGTGATTTTTTAAAAAAGTTCATGTGGTGCTCTTAACAACAAATGATGAAAACATTAATAATATACTTAAGGATTTTATTTTCTTGGAAGCAAGCAGAATAATAACTACTAACTGTACTGAGACTAGTCTCCCAAGAGCCTCATCAAATCGAATTCTGTGGATAACTGTGTCAGAATGGTGGTGCATCTGTGTCTTTGATATTGTCACAATTAAAAGGTCAATGTTAAAGAGTGACTAACATCTGAAATGATTCATAGCATGTAATACAAATTTTAAAGCTTGATGTATGTTAGTGTTTTTCAAACTTTTTTTCCGGGGACCCATTTTTACCAACCTTCGCGACCCACGCCGGTCGACCTTCACGACCCACCATTTTCTCTTACCTTGTTTGTTGCTGACAAAAATGGAGGAAATGGTTTTGGGTCCCTTTAGCCCCCCGAACAAAAGGCTGCGACCATATTAAAAAAAATGCGGCCGCACTGCGCATGCGTGCCCTATCATCGGTGCGCATGCACATAGTTTTGCGCATGCGCACCGATGATCGGGCACGCATGCGCAGTGCGGCTGAATTTTAGAAATCTGTTCCTGGCCATTTTGAAGGCCGCTCGCAGCCAGCATTATTAAAAGCCGGCTGCTGAGGCTGTTGCGCGCTGATTTGCGTGATCGGGAGTGCCGCGACGGACAGCTCCGTGACCCTACCGACACCCACCCGCGGGTCGCACTGCTGAGTCTGACAATGCCTGATGCAAGTCAACAAAAGTGTTGGAAAATTTTGAGACTGCAAAATAAACAACAGGCGTGATTCACCAAAAACATTTCCAAGTCCGGTTTTGGACAGGGTGTTTTCTGGCGGTTGCAGTGTCGAGATTGACACCGCTATTCAACTTTGCCTTTTTTGGGCCTCGGGGAATTTCTCCCTGTTGAGGTCACACTTCGGACGTTTTCCTGCACTGGGGAAGAGCTCACCAACACGACCGGGTCCTCACAGATCGGGGTGCCAATTTGAAAGGCTCCCCGATCTCTTACACTCCTCCCCCACCCTTTCAGGACCGGCCACTATTATGAACCCCACCTCCACACCCATCGCCCCCCCAAACTCCTCCCCCACCCTTTTCAGGATGGCTCACTATCAGGAACCCCCCCCCAATCTTTCTCTGGCCCCTCTCAAACCCCTCTTTCATGGACGTGGTACTCCAGGCCCCAACCCTTGGCAGTGCTAACCTGGCACCTGGGCACCTTACTACTGCCCGTCTGACAACCTCACAGTGCTCCTGGCAGTGTCAACTGGGCACCTTGGCACTACCAAGCTGGTACTGCCAGGGTGCCTGGGAGGCACTGCCAAGGTCCTCGACCACCCGATGGGGGCTCCAATGGCCTGCAAGACCCTCCAGGATGCCATCACTCCTGGTTCACAATTATGGAAACCAGTTCTAAATAGTGTCCGGATATTTAAATGAGCCATTAATTTGTGTAAGGTTTTGTGCCTGGCTGGTGGGAAAATCGCACTCAAGAAATGTTTCTGGAATAAATTCTGAATTTTATTTTAATAAAACAATGATATTTTGGAACTTCACGGATATGGCAGACACACGTGTGCTGCCAATGAGAAAAAAACGATTGCAGGATGAGACTTTGCAAACTGCAAATACGAGATAACCCAACCACTCAGCAAAATCAAAAATATATGGAATAGTCATAGTAGGAAAAGGCTTGCATTTGGGGAATCCGTTCTATTTGCTGTAAATACACAGATTTATCCAAATTTGTATAATCTCTGTATCCTAAAGTTGATCTTTATATAACAGCATGATTGCAGGTTGTTTAACTACTGTAGCTCTTCAGAAGTGCAACTTTTGAACTAGTAAAAGCTATAAAATGGATGTTTTCTTGATTCTTTTTATATGTAGTACACATTAAGATGTTGAAAGACATACAAAATAAATAAATGTATTTTATTGGCTGGTAGGGAATGTGCACTAAATTTGAAAAAAAAAGAAATACTAATTAATTAACTAGGTAGTGATGGTTGGGCAGGTGACGTGCTGTAGCTGCACGATGTGGGAGCTGGTAGATCCCATTGCGAGCTGCAGTGACCACATCTACAGCAAGTGTTTACTGCTTGAGGAACTCCAGCTGAGTTGATGAGCTGGAGTCGGAGCTTCAGACACTGCAGCACATCGGGAGGAGAGGGTAGGGAGGGGTGGGGGAGAAGTGTTACCTGGACGCTTTGTTTCAGGAGGCAATCACACATGGAGATTAAGGACCTCAAATTCAGCTAGTAATCAGGGACATCAAGGTGTAACTGCAAGTGAGGCAGGTAGAGGGATCCTGAATTCAGAAATGGAGGAGTCTCAGCTCTTGACCTTGTTCAACAGGTACCAGTTACTTGCTCCCTGTGTGGTTGAGGAAAGGGGCTGTTGGGAGAATTGGCTAGCTGACCACTGCACCATGCTTCAGAAGGCCATTTAAACCGGTAGAGCAAAAAAAACAAGTGGTAGGGGATTCTATAATTAGGGGAACTGATCACATCCTTTTCAAGCAGGACCAAAAGTCCTGCATGTTATGTTGCCTTCCCGGTATCAGGTTGAGGGACATCTCTAACTGACTTGAAAGGATATTGAAGTGGGAGGGGGAGAATCCAGTTGTGGTCCACGTTGGGACAAACAATATAGGCAAGGTAGGAAAGAGGACTGTTTGGGGAATCTCAGGAAGTCACAGAGCCAGAGTTTTATACCAGGGAAAGAGGCCCTTTGGCCCATCGTATTTGTGCCAACCATCAAGCCCTTGGCCTGTAGCCTTGAATGCATTGGCATTTCAAGTGCTGATTTCAATACTTCCTAAACGTTGAGGGTTCCTGCATCTACCACCCTTTCAGACAGTGAGTTCCAGAATCCAACCACCCTCTGGGTGAAAAGGTTTTTGCTCTAAACCTCTTGCCCATTACCTTAAATCTATGTCCCACTGGTTATTGACCCTTCGCTAAGGGGAAATGTACCTTCCTGTCCACCCTATGTATCTCATAATTCATACACATCAGGTCCCCCCTCAGCCTTCTCTGCTCCAGAGAAAACAATCCCAGCCGATCCAGCCTCTCTTGACAGCTGAAATGATCCAGCCCAGGCATCATCCTGGTCAATCTCCTCTGCATCTTCTCGAGTACAATCATTTTCTTCCTATAGTGTGGTGACCAGAACTGCACACAGTACTCCAGCTGGGACCCAACCAGCGTTTTATACAGCTCCAGCATAACTTCCCTGCTGTTATATTTAATGCCTTGGTTAATAAAGGCAACAATCTCATAGAACCTCTTGACCACTATATCAAATTACCCTGCTGTCTTCAGAGATCTGTGAACCATCGTATATTCCCTTGTCTTGTTAGTCCTCCCAAAATGCATTACCTCACACTTTTCATGTTTAAATTCCATTTGCCACTCTTCTGCCCATCTAATCTGCCTCACTAGGAACTAGTAACAAAATTAAAGAAAAGATCCTCAAAGGTTATAATCTCTCAATTACTACCCGAGCCATGTGCAAATTGGCTTAGGGATGAGAAAAGCAGGGAAGTAAACAAGTGGTTAAAGGAGTGGTGCGGGAAAGAGGGGTTCCATTTCATGGGGCACTGGCATCAGTAACGGGACAGGAGGGATCTGTACCGCTGGGACGGTCCCCACCACCCGAACCGACCTGGGACTGGTGTACTAGCAGAAAGGATAAATGGGGTGGTCACAAGGACTTCAAAAACAGCAAATGGGGTGTGGGTAGAGAAAGAGGCCTCAGGGGAACTCAGTATAATTCCAAAAAGTAGCAGGGCAGAGAGTAAAGAAATACTCAGGAACCCAACTTCAGGAACTCCAGCTAATGACAAAACAACAGGTTTACTGGTTAAACCCAAAATGAAAAATAATAAACAAGCAAACACATCACCGCTTAGCGACAGCTTATGGGGAATAGCCCAATTAAGAGTTCTATATACAAATTGATGGAGCGTAAAGAATAATCTAAATGAGCTGCAGGCGCAAATGCAAGTGAAGGTTATGATGTAGTAGCTATTACAGACAGAGACATGGTTGCAGGACGGTCGGGACTGAGAACTAAATATAAAGTTTACAGGTGGGACAGAGAATATTGCAGAGGAGGAATAGCCTTACTGATTAGAAATTGGACACCATCACTTCAATGATGAGGGAAGATATAATGAGGGGAAAGCATATGGGTGGAACTGAGGAACAAAAGAGGATCTAAAATTGTAATAGGTGTTGTGCATCAACCCCCTGGTAGCAGTTCTGAGGCACTAGATTGTATAAAGGCAGAAATTAGGTATGTGTGTAACAAAGGCAGAGCAGTATTAATGGGGGATTTTAACTTACACATAGATTGGGAGAGGCTGACAAGCACCCGTCAGAAAGACAGTGAATTTCTGGAATGTGTTTGGGATAGTTTCCTGCAGCAACGTGTTCTAGATGTAACAAGGGGACAGGCAATATTAGATTTAGGAAGAGTAATGAGCCCAATTTAATTAACAGCCCAACTGTGTACAAACATTTATCAAATAGTGATCACAAAATGAATGAATTCAGTGTAGCGTTTGAAAGTGAAAATCACATTTCAGACACGAGAATTTTAGATTTGGGTAAGGCTGACTTTAATGGGATGAGACACAGAGACTGCCCACGGTAAACTGGGAAGCTCTGTTAATGGGTCAAATGACTGAAGATCAGTGGAGAATATTTAATAAAACATTTAACGAGATACAAAACAAGTATATACCCCTGAGAGGAAAAGGCTCCACGTCACAAAAACAAAATAGCCATGGACAACTAAAGAGGTTAGGGACAGCCTAAAACTAAACGAAATGGCTTCAGAAATGCAAAACATAGCACAGATCTGGATGAATGGGACAGATACAA
This sequence comes from Scyliorhinus torazame, assembly GCF_047496885.1. Classification (NCBI taxonomy): domain Eukaryota; kingdom Metazoa; phylum Chordata; class Chondrichthyes; order Carcharhiniformes; family Scyliorhinidae; genus Scyliorhinus; species Scyliorhinus torazame. The sequence continues at coordinate 171,221,599 of NC_092710.1, forward strand.
AGACTCAGCAAGGGCCACAAAGCTGCTTACAAGAGCAACTACAATGAAAGGAAACTTGCAAGGGAGATCAATATCAATAAGAAGAAATTTTATATAAAGGGAAAGCAGGTGGCGAAGAGCAATGTAGGCCCACTAAAAGCTGAAAATGGAGATAGTCATTGATAATGGGGAAATTGCAGACATGTTGAACAATTACTTTGCCTCACTGTTTCCAGTTGTAAAGGAGGATAACTTGCTGGAAGCCCTGAAAAAATTAATAGTCGATAGAGGACAGGGACTTAATACAATTAACGTTAAGTACAACGTCACTAACCAGGAAATTGATGGAACTAAAGAGAGTGACAAGTCCCCAGGATTTGATTGTTTCCATCAGAGGGTGTCAAAGGAAGTAGGGGAGCACATTGTAGATGTTCTAATTATGAGCGTTCTAATTATGATCTTCCAAAGTTCCCTAGATTCAGGAGTAGTCCCTCTGGATTGGAAAAATGCACGTCACTCCAAGAAGGATGAAAGGAGGAAACCAGGCAATTTAGACTAGTTAGCCTAACATCTGTGGTGGGGAAATTGCTGGAGTTTATAATCAGCGATGGGGTAATTGAACATCTTGAAAATTGTTGGTCGATCAGGGAGAGCCAGCATGGATTTGTGAATGGAAGGTCTTGCTGAAAAATCTTATTGAATTTTTGAAGAGGTGACTGAGGCAGTGGACAAGAGAATGTCTATGCATGCTATTTATATGGACTTCCAGAAGGCATTTTATAAAGTCCGATATGAGACTGTTAAGTAAGGTGGAAGCCCATGGAGTGGAGGGCAAATTATTGACATGGTTAGGAAATTATTTAAGTGGCAGGCGAAGACAGTGGGGAGAATGGGTAGTTACTCTAATTGGCAGGAGTGGACCAGTGGTGTACCATAGGGACCTGTGTTGGGGCCTCACTTATTCACACTATTCATTAATGACTTGGAAAATGGCATAAAAAGTCATATATCCAAATTTGATGATACAAAGTTAGGTGGCATTATAGATAGCCTAGACAATAGCAAGGAGATATTGACAGACTAGGTGAATGGGCAAAATTGTGGCAGATGGAATTCAATGAATGCAAACGTGAGGCTATGCATTTTTGATCAAAAAAGGATAGAACAGAGTACATTTCTAAATGGAAAGAGGTCAGGTGCAGTGGATGTTCAAAGAGACGTGGGGGTTCAGGTGCACAGATGCTTAAAATGTCATGAACAAGTGCATAAAATAATCAAAAAGACTAACTCATTAATGACTTGGAACATGGCATAGAAAGTCATATATCCCAATTTGCTGATGATACAAAGTTAGGTGGCATTGAGATTCAGGCTACTAGACTAGAAGGGCTTGAGGTTCATAAGGAGGAGGTGTTAGCAGTTCTGGAAAGTGTGAAAATAGATATGTCCCCTGGGCCGGATGGGATTTATCCTAGGATTCTCTGGGAAGCTAGGGAGGAGATTGCTGAGCCTCTGGCTTTGATCTTTAAGTCATCTTTGTCTACAGGAATAGTGCCAGAAGACTGGAGGATAGCAAATGTTGTCCCCTTGTTCAAGAAGGGGAGGACAGACAACCCCAGTAACTATAGACCAGTGAGCCTTACTTCTGTTGTGGGCAAAACCTTGGAAAGGTTCATAAGAGATAGGGTGTATAATCGTCTGGAAAGTAATAATTTGAATAGAGATAGTCAACACGGTTTGTGAAGGGTAGGTCGTGCCTCACAAACCTTATTGAGTTCTTTGAGAAGGTGACCAAACAGGTGGATGAGGGTAAAGTAGTTGATGTGGTGTATATGGATTTCAGTAAAGCGTTTGATAAGGTTCCCCACGGTAGGCTACTGCAGAAAATACGGAGGCATGGGATTCAGGGTGTTTTAGCAGTTTGGATCAGAAATTGGCTAGCTGGAAGAAGACAAAGGGTGGTTGTTGATGGGAAATGTTCAGACTGGAGTCCAGTTACTAATGGTGTACCACAGGATCTGTTTTGGGGCCACTGCTGTTTGTCATTTTTATAAATGACCTGGAGGAGGGCGTAGAAGGATGGGTGAGTAAATTTGCAGATGACACAAAGTCGGTGGAGTTGTGGACAGTGCGGAAGGATGTTACAAGTTACAGAGGGACATAGATAAGCTGCAGCGCTGGGCTGAGAGGTGGCAAATGGAGTTTAATGCAGAAAAGTGTGAGGTGATTCATTTTGGAAGGAATAACAGGAAGACAGAGTACTGGGCTAATGGTAAGATTCTTGGCAGTGTGGATGAGCAGAGAGATCTCGGTGCCCATGTACATAGATCCCTGAAAGTTGCCATCCAGGTTGAGAGGGTTGTTAAGAAGGCGTACGGTGTGTTAGCTTTTATTGGTAGAGGGATTGAGTTTCGGAGCCATGATGTCATGTTGCAGCTGTACAAAACTCTGGTGCGGCCGCATTTGGAGTATTGCGTGCAATTCTGGTCGCCACATTATAGGAAGGATGTGGAAGCATTGGAAAGGGTGCAGAGGAGATTTACCAGAATGTTCTTATGAGGAAAGGCTGAGGGACTTGAGGCTGTTTTCGTTAGAGAGAAGAAGGTTAAGAGGTGACTTAATTGAGGCATACAAGATGATCAGAGGATTGGATAGGGTGGACAGTGAGAGCCTTCTTCCTCGGATGGTGATGTCTAGCACGAGGGGACATAGCTTTAAATTAAGGGGAGATAGATATAAGTCTGCTGTCATAGGTAGGGTCTTTACTCAGAGAGTAGTAAGGGCGTGGAATGCCCTGCCTGCAACTGTAGTGGACTCGCCAACACTAAGGGCATTCAAATGGTCATTGGATAGACATATGGACGATAAGGGAATAGTGTAGATGGGCTTTAGAGTGATTTCACAGGTCGGCGCAACATTGAGGGCCGAAGGGCCTGTGCTGCGCTGTAATGTTCTATGTTCTATTGTAGACAGCCTAGATGATAGCATAAAATTGCAAGGAGATATTGACAGGCTAGGTGAATGGGCAAAATTGTGGCAGATAGAATTTGATGTCAGCAAATGTGAGGTTATACATTTTAGAACAAAGAACAAAGAAATGTCCAGCACAGGAACAGGCCCTTCGGCCCTCCAAGCCCGTGCCGACCATGCTGCCCGACTAAACTACAATCTTCTACACTTCCTGGGTCCGTATCCCTCTATTCTCATCCTATTCATGTATTTGTCAAGATGCCCCTTAAATGTCACTATCGTCCCTGCTTCCACCACCTCCTCCGGTAGCGAGTCCCAGGCACCCACTACCCTCTGCGTAAAAAACTTGCCTCGTACATCTACTCTAAACCTTGCCCTCTCACCGTAAACCTATGCCCCCTAGTAATTGACCCCTCTACCCCGGGGAAAAGCCTCGGACTATCGACTCTGTCTATGCCCCTCATAATTTTGTAGACCTCTTTCAGGTCGCCCCTCAACCTCCTTCGTTCCAGTGAGAACAAACCGAGTTTATTCAACCGCTCCTCATAGCTAATGCCCTCCATACCAGGCAACATTCTGGTAAATCTCTTCTGCACCCTCTCTAAAGCTTCCACAACCTTCTGGTAGTGTGGCGACCAGAATTGAACACTATACTCCAAGTATGGCCTAACTAAGGTTCTATACAGCTGCAACATGACTTGCCAATTCTTATACTCAATGCCCCGGCCAATGAAGGCAAGCATGCCGTATGCCTTCTTGACTACCTTCTCCACCTGTGTATCCCTTTCAGTGACCTGTGGACCTGTACTCCTAGATCTCTTTGACTTTCAATACTCTTGAGGGTTCTACCATCCACTGTATATTCCCTACCTGCATTAGACCTTCCGAAATGCATTACCTCATATTTGTCCGGATTAAACTCCATCTGCCATCTCTCCGCCCAAGTCTCCAAACAATCTAAATCCTGCTGTATCCTCTGACAGTCCTCATCGCTATCCGCAATTCCACCAACCTTTGTGTCGTCTGCAAACTTAATAATCAGACCAGTTACATTTTCCTCCAAATCATTTATATATACTATAAACAGCAAAGGTCCCAGCACTGATCCCTGTGGAACACCACTGGTCACAGCCCTCCAATTAGAAAAGCATCCTTCCATTGCTACTCTCTGCCTTCTATGACCTAGCCAGTTCTGTATCCACCTTGCCAGCTCACCCCTGATCCCGTGTGACTTCACCTTTTGTACGAGTCTACCATGAGGGACCTTGTCAAAGGCCTTACTGAAGTCCATATAGACAACATCCACTGCCCTACCTGCATCAATCATCTTAGTGACCTCCTCGAAAAACTCTATCAAGTTAGTGAGACATGACCTCCCCTTCACAAAACCATGCTGCCTCTCACTAATACGTCCATTTGCTTCCAAATGGGAGTAGATCCTGTCTCGAAGAATTCGCTCCAGTAATTTCCCTACCACTGAAGTAAGGCTCACCGGCTTGTAGTTCCCTGGATTATCCTTGCTACCCTTCTTAAACAGAGGAACAACATTGGCTATTCTCCAGTCCTCTGGGACATCCCCTGAAGACAGTGAGGATCCAAAGATTTCTGTCAAGGCCTCAGCAATTTCCTCTCCAGCCTCCTTCAGTATTCTGGGGTAGATCCCAGCAGGCCCTGGGGACTTATCTACCTTAATATTTTTTAAGACACCCTACACCTCGTCTTTTTGGATCTCAATGTGACCCAGGCTATCTACACACCCTTCTCCAGACTCAACATCTACCAATTTATTCTCTTTGGTGAATACTGATGCAAAGTATTCATTTAGTACCTCGCCCATTTCCTCTGGCTCCACACATAGATTCCCTTGCCTATCCTTCAGTGGGCCAACCCTTTCCCTGGCTACCCTCTTGCTTTTTATGTATGTGTAAAAAGCCTTGGGATTTTCCTTAACCCTATTTGCCAATGAATTTTCGTGACCCCTTCTAGCCCTCCTGACTCCTTGCTTAAGTTCCTTCCTACTTTCCTTATATTCCACGCAGGCTTCGTCTGTTTCCAGCCTTTTATCCCTGACAAATGCCTCCTTTTTCTTTTTGACGAGGCCTACAATATCTCTCGTTATCCAAGGTTCCTGAAAATTGCCGTATTTATCCTTCTTCCTCACAGGACCATGCCGGTCCTGAATTCCTTTCAACTGACACTTGAAAGCCTCCCACAAGTCAGATGTTGATTTGCCCTCAAACATCCGCCCCCAATCTATGTTCTTCAGTTCCCGCCTAATATTGTTATAATTAGCCTTCCCCCAATTTAGCACATTCATCCTAGGACCACTCTCATCCTTGTCCACCGGTACTTTAAAACTTACTGAATTGTGGTCACTGTTACCGAAATGCTCCCCTACTGAAACATCTACCACCTGGCCGGGCTCATTCCCCAATACCAGGTCCAGTACCGCCCCTTCCCTAGTTGGACTGTCTACATATTGTTTTAAGAAGCCCTCCTGGATGCTCCTTACAAACTCCGCTCCATCTAAGCCCCTGGTACTAAGTGAGTCCCAGTCAATATTGGGGAAGTTGAAGTCTCCCATCACCACAACCCTGTTGTTTTTACTCTTTTCCAAAATCTGTCTACTTATCTGCTCCTCTATCTCCCGCTGGCTGCTGGGAGGCCTGTAGTAAACCCCCAACATTGTGACTGCACCCTTCTTATTCCTGATCTCTACCCATACAGCCTCACTGCCCTCTGAGGTGTCCTCCCGCAGTACAGCTGTGATATTCTCCCTAACCAGTAGCGCAATTCCGCCTCCCCTTTTACATCCCCCTCTATCCCGCCTGAAACATCTCAATCCTGGAACGTTTAGCTGCCAATCCTGCCTTTCCCTTAACCAGGTCTCTGTAATGGCAACAACATCATAGTTCCAAGTACTAATCCAAGCTCTAAGTTCATCTGCCTTACCCGTAATACTTCTTGCATTAAAACATATGCACTTCAGGCCACCAGACCCGCTGTGTTCAGCAACTTCTCCCTGTCTGCTCTGCCTCAGAGCCCCACTGTCCCTATTCCCTAGTTCTCCCTCAATGCTCTCACCTTCTGACCTATTGCTCCCGTGCTCACCCCCCTGCCATACTAGTTTAAACCCTCCCGTGTGACACTAGCAAACATCGCGGCCAGGATATTTATGCCTCTCCGGTTTAGATGCAACCCGTCCTTGTATAGGTCACACCTGTCCCGGAAAAGCTCCCAGTGGTCCAGATAACGGAAACCCTCCCTCCTACACCAGCTGTTTAGCTGCTCTATCTTCCTATTTCTAGCCTCACTGGCACGTGGCACAGGGAGTAATCTCGAGATTACAACCCTAGAGGTCCTGTCTTTTAACTTTCTGCCTAGCTCCCTGAACTCCTGCTGCAGGACCTCATGCACCTTCCTGCCTATGTCGTTAGTACCAATATGTACAACGACCTCTTCCTGTTTGCCCTCCCCCTTCAGGATGCCCTCTACCCGTTCGGAGACATCCTGGACCCTGGCACCAGGGAGGCAACATACCATCCTGGAGTCTCTTTCACGTCCACAGAAGCGCCTATCTGTGCCCCTGACTAGAGAGTCCCCTATTACTATTGCTCTTCTGCGCTTTGACCCTCCCTTCTGAACATCAGAGCCAGCCGTGGTGCCACTGCTCTGGCTGCTGCTGTTTTCCCCTGATAGGCTATCCCCCCCGACAGTATCCAAAGGGGTATACCTGTTCGAGAGGGGGACAACCACAGGGGATTCCTGCACTGACTGCCTGCCCTTTCTAGTGGTCACCCATTTCTCTGCCTGCACCTTGGGTGTGACCACATATATATAACTGCGATCTATGACGCTTTCCGCCACCTGCATGCTCCTAAGTGCATCCAATTGCTGCTCCAACCGAACCATGCGGTCTGTGAGGAGCTCCAGTTGGGTGTACTTTCTGCAGATGAAGCCATCCGGGACGCTGGAAGCCTCCCGGACCTGCCACATCTCACAGTCAGAGCACTGCACCCCTCTAACTGACATTGCGTCAATTAACTAAAATTAAAAGTTAAAAATTTTTTTTTTTATTTATATTTTACATTTTTTTTTTTCAAAGTTACTGTTAACTATCTGTTTCCTAGCACTCGATTTCTAATATAAATGCGGAAGCTAAATATAGTACTCTCCGATCTCTGGCTTAGATACCCCTCTAAATTATAATTAAGTAATTATGTTTAATTAGTTACCAATGCTTACTTTTTTAAATTTAGTGTAGATTCCCAAGCAGCCACTCAGGTCACAGCTTTTCTGTGATGTCACTTCAGTTTCCCCCCGACACACACAATTTGAAAAAGGTATAAAAGTAAAAATAAGTAAAAATCACTTACTTACCTTCTGAGTGTCTTAGATGTTCTCAGGTTCTCTCCCTGACAGAGACTGCTCCTCCTCCGAATGGCTCCCGAAACTAGGCCGCGATCTTTTAATCTCCGCTCTGACTCGCAGCTCCTGCGCTTTTTAAATCTCCCGCGCTGTTTTCAATGTCCCGGCTCACTCACCTCTCGCGCTGTTTTCACTGTCCCGGCTCACTCACCTCTCGCGCTGTTTTCACTGTCCCGGCTCACTCACCTCTCGCGCTGTTTTCAATGTCCCGGCTCACTCACCACTCGCGCTGTTTTCAATTTCCCGGCTCACTCAGCTCCCGCGCTGTTTTCACTGTCCCGGCTCACTCAGCTCCCGCGCTGTTTTCAATGTCCCGGCTCACTCAGCTCCCGTGCTGTTTTCACTGACCTGGCTCACTCAGCTCTCGCACTGTTTTCAATGTCCCGGCTCACTCAGCTCCCGTGCTGTTTTCAATTTCCCGGCTCACTCACCTCTCGCGCTGTTTTCACTGTCCCAGCTCACTCACCAGTCGCGCTGTTTTCAATGTCCCGGCTCACTCAGCTCCCGCGCTGTTTTCACTGTCCCGGCTCACTCAGCCCCCGTGCTGTTTTCACTGTCCCGGCTCACTCACCTCCCGCACTGTTTTCACTGTCCTGGCTCACTCAGCTCCCGCGCTGTTTTCACTGTCCCGGCTCTTTTGGACCAAAAAGATAGAGCAGAGTACTTTCTAAATGGGAAGAGGTTACGTGCAGTGGATGTCCAAATAGATTTGGGGGTTCAGGTGCATAGGTCATTAATATTCCACAAACAAGTGCAGAAAATAATCAAGAAGACTAATGGACTGCTAGCCTTTATATCTAGAGAATTGGAGTATAAAGGCAAGGGTTATACTGCAGCAATACAAAACCCTGGTGAGCAGTTCAGGCACTACATCTTAGGAAAGGTATTTTGGCCTTAGAGGGAGTGTAATGTAGGTTTACGTAGGATACCTTCATATCTTTCCTAAAATAGTGTCCAGAACTGCATGCAATACTCCAGCTGAGGCCGAACTAGTGCTTTATATAAGTTCAACATAACCTTCTTGCCCTTGTACTCGTTGCCACAATTAATAAAGGCCAAGTTACTATGCTTCATTAACCACTCTTTCAAGCTGTCCTGCCACCCCAACGACTTGTGTATACATCCAGGTTCCTCTGCTCCTGCACCTCCTTTAGAATTGTACCTTTTATTTTATATGTCCGTTTTCTTCCTACCAAAAATAAAAAATAAATCACTTCACATTTCTCCACATTGAACTTCATCTGCCACTTGTCCACATATTCCACCAATTTTTCTATGGCTTTTTAATCTTGTACACCATCCTCCTCACACCTGATGTTGCTTCCAAGTTTCACATCGCCCACCATCAATCCCCCATATAACTTAGAATGTCATATGCTAAAATGATGGCCCATTCAATTCTACAAAACTCAGGAAAGAAAGGGATTAAGAACAGTTTAAGAATAAAGCGCACCTTGGGGGTGGTTGGTGAAGAGGAAAACGACAAAGTATAATGTAACAAGAATTATGGATAAGGGTTCAGGCGTACCGAAGGTGATGTAGCTGTTTGCAGGGGGTGGTGCAGCAGATGTGTCATGGATTGAAAGGGGTGAAATTCAGTTCAGAGTTTATGCTGCACAGCAGTTGCGGTTAGCTGAATTCAATTGAACACAAGAGAGAATGGGGCTGGGACAATGGTACAGATTGAGAAACTTGAGTTTTCATCATGTCACCATAACTTGAGAAATTTGTGGTTTGCTGTCAGACAGGCAGTCTATCAACAGAGGGTGCTCTTGAAGAAGGTAGCAGTGATAATGTAGAGGTATTGTTCAAAATAACAAATATTTAAAAATTTTTATGACCAGTTTCAAAATAAATGTCCACTTGATTCAGTGACACCACTCACTTTTTAGTGTGTCTGACCCAGCGAGTGCAGCTTGGGATTCAGGTCGGTGTTTAAACTTGCTCACAGGTTCCAGCGGCCTTCATTTCCGGGAGAGAGAGAGCCGGAGCGCAGCGAGTGCAGCTTGCGATTCAGATAGGTGTTTAAACTTGCACCCAGGTTCCAGCGGCCTTCATTTCCGGGAGCGGGCTTGGGAATCAGGTAGGTGCTTAAGTGTGTGATTTTTACCTCTACTTAAATTGGGCGGTTGCTAAACCCGAGACACTACACTTGTAGTGTCTCCCACCCTTCCACCTCCTCTAACCTAAGGGGGTGAGTGAATATCAGGTAAGCCCTCTCTTTTCCTTTTCTTTTATCCGCAAGTTATAGCTTCAGATTTTCGGTGGGGGAGTGGCCAGGGGTCTGTCGGGAAGGTAAGTTTACCCTTTAAAAACTTACCTTGCAGGAGAAGCAGCCTTCAGATTTTCGGCAGGAGCAGTGGCCAGGGGTCTGTTGGGAAGGTAAGTAGCTGGGAGAAATTTAACTCTTCGTGGGTTGGTAAGTATTGTGATTGGTAAGTAAAATCCTTATTCCTTTCACTTATTCATTATTTGATATTATATTTGTAATCAGTTAAGGTAAAGTGTAAAAATGGCAGGAGATCCCAGACCCGTGTTATGCTCCTCGTGCTCAATGTGGGAGTTCAGGGACGCGGCTGATGCCCCTGACTCCTTCATGTGCGGGAAGTGTGTCCAGCTGCAGCTCCTGTTAGACCGCATGACGGCTCTGGAGCTGCGGATGGACTCACTTTGGAGCATCCGCAACGCTGAGGAGGTCGTGGATAGCACGTTCAATGAGTTGGTTACACCGCAGATTAGGATTGGTGAGGGAGACAGGGAATGGGTGACCAAAAGACAGAGAAAGAGCAGGAAGGCAGTGCAGGTGTCCCCTGCGGTCATCTCCCTCCAAAACAGGTATACCGTTTTGGATACCGTTAGGGGGAGAGGACTCACCAGGGGAAGGCAGTAGTAGCCAGGCTCATGGCACCGTGGCTGGCTCTGCTGCACAGAAGGGCGGAAAAAAGACTGTCAGGGCTATAGTCATAGGGGATTCAATTGTAAGTGTAGACAGGCATTTCTGTGGTCGAAAACGAGACTCCCGAATGGTATGTTGCCTCCCGGGTGCACGGGTCAGGGATGTCTCAGATCGGCTGCAGGACATACTGAAGGGGGAGGGTGAACAGCCAGTTGTCGTGGTGCATATAGGCACCAACGATATCGGTAAAAAACGGAATGAGGTCCTACAATCAGAATTTAGGGAGTTAGGAGATAAGTTAAAAAGTAGTACCTCAAAGGTAGTAATCTCAGGATTAGTGCCACGAGACAATCAGAGTAGAAATTCAAGAATAGTCAGAATGAATACGTGGCTTGAGACATGGTGCAGGAGGGAGGGGTTCAGATTTTTGCGACACTAGAACCGGTTCTGGGGGCGGTGGGACCATTACAAATCGGATGGTCTACACCTGGGCAGGACTGGAACCAATGTCCTTGGGGGTGCTTTTGCTAACACTGTTGGGGAGATTTTAAACTAATGTGGCAGGGGGATGGGAACCAGATTAGGAAGTTAGAGGTTAGTAAAGAGGCAGCAACTAAAGCCAGTATGGTACTAGATAATAAACTCAATGTGACTAAGGGGAAGAGTAGACAGGGAAGAGATGAAGAACGCAAAGGGACAGGTGGTCTGAGGTGCATATGTTTCAATGCGAGAAGTGTAGCAGGTAAGGCAGATGAATTTAGGGCTTGGATTAGTACCTGGGAATATGATGTTATTGGTATTACGGAGACTTGGTTGAGGGAAGGGCAAGACTGGCAACTAAATATCCCAGGGTATAGATGCTTCAGGAGGGACAGAGAGGGAGGTAAAAGGGGTGGAGGAGTTGCATTACTGGTCAGAGATGATATCACAGCTATGATTAAGGAGGGCACGATGGAGGATTCGAGCACTGAGGCAATATGGGTAGAGCTAAGAAATAGGAAGGGTGCACTAACATTGTTGGGACTTTACTACAGGCCTCCCAAAAGCGAGCGTGAAGTAGAGGTACAAATATGTAGACAGATTACAGAAAAATGTAGAAGCAATAGGGTGGTCGTGATGGGAGATTTTAACTTCCCCAACATTGACTGGGACTCATGTAGCGTTGGAGGCGTAGATGGAGCAGAATTTGTAAGGAGCATCCAGGAAAGGTTTTTAGAGCAGTATGTAAATAGTCCAACTCGGGAAGGGGCCATACTGGACCTGGTACTGGGGAATGATCCCGGCCAGGTGGTTAAAGTTTCAGTCGGTGATTACTTTGGGAATAGCGATCACAATTCTGTAAGTTTTAGAATACTCATGGACAAAGACGAGAGTGGTCCTAAAGAAAGAGTGCGAAATTGGGGAAAGGCCAAGTATAACAAAATTCGGCAGGAGCTAGGGAATGTTGATTGGGAGCAGCTCTTTAAGGATAAATCCACATTTGAAATGTGGGAGTCTTTTCAGGAAAGGTTGATTGGAGTGCAGGACAGACATGTCCCTGTGAAAATGAGGGATAGAAATGGCAAGATTAGGGAACCATGGATGACAGGTGGAATTGTGAGACTAGCTAAGATGAAAAAGGAAGCATACATAAGATCTAGGCGACTTAAAACTGATGAAGCTTTGGAGGAATATCGGGAAAGTAGGACAAATCTCAAATGCGCAATAAAGAGGGCTAAAATGGGTCATGAAATATCTTTGGCTAACAGGGTTAAGGAAAATCCCAAAGCCTTTTATTCATATACAAGGAGCAAGAGGGTAACTAGAGAAAGGATTGGCCCACTCAAAGACAAAAGAGGGAATTTATGCGTGGAGTCAGAGGAAATGGGTGAGATTCTTAATGAGTACTTTGCATCGGTATTCACCAAGGAGAGGGACATGACGGATGTTGAGCCCACGGATGGATGTTTAAATATTCTAGGTCAAGTCGGCATAAGGAAGGGGGAAGTTTTGGGTATTCTAAAAGGCATTAAGGTGGACAAATCCCCAGGTCCGGATGGGATCTGTCCCAGGTTCCTGAGGGAAACGAGGGAAGAAATAGCTGGGGCCTTAACAGATATCTTTGCAGCATCCTTGAGCACGGGTGAGGTCCCGGAGGACTGGAGAATTATTAATGTTGTCCCTTTGTTTAAGAAGGGTAGCAGAGATAATCCAGGGAATTATAGACCCGTGAGCTTGATGTCAGTGGTAGGCAAACTGCTGGAGAAGATACTGAGGGATAGGATCTATTCACATTTGGAAGAAAATAGACTTATCAGTGATCGGCAGCATGGTTTTGTGCAGGGAAGGTCATGTCTTACAAACCTACTAGAATTCTTTGAGGAAGTGACAACGTTAATTGATGATGGAAGGGCTGTAGATGTCATATACATGGACTTCAGTAAGGCGTTTGATAAAGTTTTCCATGGTAGGTTGATGGAAAAAGTGAAGTCGTATGGGGTTCAGGGTGTACTAGCTAGATGGATAAAGAACTGGCTGGGCAACAGGAGACAGAGAGTAGTGGTGGAAGGGAGTGTCTCAAAATGGAGAAAGGTGACTAGTGGTGTTCCATGGGATCCGTGCTCGGATCACTGTTGTTTGTGATATACATAAATGATCTGGACGAAAGTATAGGTGGTCTGATTAGCAAGTTTGCAGATGATACGAAGATTGGTGGAGTTGCAGATAGCGAGGAGGACTGTCAGAGAATACAGCAAAATATAAATAGATTGGAGAGTTGGGCAGAGAAATGGCAGATGGAGTTCAATCCAGGCAAATGCGAGGTGATGCATTTTTGAAAATCTAATTCAAGAGCTGACTATATGGACAATGGAAGAGTCCTGGGGAAAATTGATGTACAGAGAGATCTGGGCGTTCAGGTCCATTGTACCATGAAGGTGGCAATGCAGGTCGATAGAGTGGTCAAGGCATACGGCATGCTTGCCTTCATCGGACGGGGTATTGAGTACAAGGGTCAGCAGGTCATGTTACCGTTGTATAGGACTTTGGTTAGGCCACATTTGGAATACTGCGTGCAGTTCTGGTCGCCACATTACCAGAAGGATGTGGATGCTTTAGAGAGGGTGCAGAGGAGGTTCACCAGGTTGTTGCCTGGTATGGAGGGTGCTAGCTATGAAGAAAGGTTGAGTTGATTAGGATTGTTTTCGTTGGAAAGACGGAGGTTGAGGGGGGACCTGATTGAGGTCTACAAAATTATGAGAGGTATGGGCAGGGTGGATAGCAACAAGCTTTTTCCAAGAGTGGGGGTGTCAATTACAAGGGGTCACGATTTCAAGGTGAGAGGGGGAAAGTTTAAGGGAGATGTGCGTGGAAAGTTTTTTTACGCAGAGGGTGGTGGGTGCCTGGAACGCTTTGCCAGCGGAGGTGGTAGAGGCAGGCACAATAGCATCATTTAAGATGCATCTAGACAGATATATGAACGGGCGGGGAAGAGGGAAGTAGGTCCTTGGAAAATAGGTGACAGGTTTAGATAAAGGATCTGGATCAGCGCAGGCTGGGAGGGCCGAAGGGCCTGTTCCTGTGCTGTAATTTTCTTTGTTCTTTAAAGCTGATCTAGGATATGCTGGGACAGACCAAGGCGATTTCTACAAAGAGCCACCAGATGGCAGCGTCTGTTACATTTTCAAAAGCTCCCGTTTTAAATTATTTAGGCCTTCAACAGTAAATATTTGATAAGGAAAATTCACAAATTTCCTTTGATTATTACTATTTAAGACAAGCAAAGAAAACCATAATCTTCTCTATGAGGTTGCTTGGGTTCTTTCTGGCTGCTTGAAGTACATATTGTTCGGATTAAATCCCTACCTCAGCTGAAGTGCTCTTGATTTTCTGCTTCAATGTAACAAATTCAACAAGAACTGTTTTGCTATAGTCAGCCAAGGTCTCTTTCTAAGTAGGAGGGTAAGCAAAAGCTAAGTAGTCAGTTACAATTTTTTAAAGAGTTACTCATTTAAATTGATTTTCTTGGTGTTTGTCATAGAAATCAGAACACAAAACAGGCCATGTGGTACATTAACTCTGTGCTTATTTAATTTATGGACTCCACTTTAACAAAAACATGTGGTAGAGAATTCCATATTCAAAGAATTCAAGGGGATATTTTTTTAAATGTCAGAACGATTAGAATGGACTTGGGCAAGAATCTACTCAATGACTGGACTGAATGAGAGTAGGACGCAATGCCAACCAGTTGTTAATGGAACGGAGGAAGAAGTCAGGAAAAGAGTCCAAGTCGAACTTCCTGTATTGTACGAAGAGAGAAGCCCACTATTACCCATGCTGGTTCACATTAACCCAACCCACAAGTCAGGAATGTGATAGAATACCCTCCTCTTGCCTGGATGAGTGCAACTCCAACAAACAAAAGGCATTTTGCATAATAATAATAATCTTTTATTCTCACAAGTTACCGTGAATCGGTACCCTATCCACCATCATCTTAACATGCACTCCGTCCTCCACCAACACACCGTGGTTAGCGTGTTCCATCTACATATGCATTGTGGCAAATTGTCAAGGCTTCTCAACAGTATCCCCAAACTCATTACCTCCACCACTCAAAAGGACAAGTGCATCAGGCACACTCTGTAACACTACCACCTGCAAGCTCCACTCCCAAGTTATACACAATCCTAACTTAGAAATATATGTTTCTTTAGTGCCACGGGTTCAAAAGTCCTAGAACCCTGTGATAGACTAAGGTAAGGACTTCATACGACATCAGGTAGGCAAGATAACAACTAGGTTTATTTACTCTACTCGCAATAGTACAAGTACACTACTCCTCACCTCCCAGGGTCACCCTCCCTGACCTGCGCCCAGGTCAGGGTTTATATCCTGTGAGCTTCCTCCCATATCGGGGGTGGCGGAGCCTCCCCCACAATCACCTGGGGAGTTTGTGCTCAAAGATGTAGAAAGGGAACTGTATACAATGTAGGGTTTGGCTTCTGAGGGGGTTGTAACAAACCGATCTAACATTTCCCACACAACTTGCATCGTATTCAAACATGAAAATAATTCTATTCTGGAACTAAGGCAGTATCCCAATTTGTCATTTAAAACCCACAGCACACTCAAAAATTGCCAATGTCTACAGAACTGAAAATCAACTTTCCTGGAATATTTATTATCTATTAGCAGGCCTACATTACAAAAATCAAAAAAGATGCTTTGACAGCATTAGAATCCTGAAGGAGTTACATTTCATGGAATATACTTCCTGCTAAACAAAGATAAATAGCAATGAAGTCATTAAGTGATTATATTACTTAGAAATTGAATTATGGGAGAATATCTTCAGGTAATAATAATTGACTATTCTGTATTAAATAAGTTGCTGGTCAAAGGAATGCTTAGCCACTCGCTATTTTGTGAAAAAAGCAACACTAAATACACATAACCCCTTCTCCATAGGGAATAGCAGAAGTAGGCCATTCAGCTACTCGAGCCTGCTGTTCTCATCCGGTTAGATAGTGTCTGGTCAACATTTCAACTCTATTTACCTATCTTTAATAACTTTTAATCCCCTTGCTGAACAAAAATCTTTCAATTACAGCCTGAAAAATTCAACTGACTGAAAATCTACAGCATTTAGAAAGAGAATTCAAAGCTTTGCTATATTTTGGTAGAAGTGCTTTCGGGCATCACGGTAGCAGTGGTTAGCACTGTTGCTTCGCAGTGCCATGGTCCCGGGTTCGATTCCTGCTTGGATCACTGTCTGTGCGGAGTCTGCACATTCTGTATGTGCGTGGGTTTCCTCGGGGGGCTCCGGTTTCCTCCCACAAGTCCCGAAAGACATGCTGTTAGGTGAATTGGACATTCTGAATTCTTCCTCTGTGTACCCGAACAGGTGTTGGAATGTGACGACTATGGGACATTCATAGTAACTTCATTGCAGTGTTAATGTAAGCCTACTTGTGACAATAATAAAGATTATCATTACTGAATGGCCTAGCTCCAACATTAAAGTGGTGTTCCATGTTCTTTATTTCCACCCGCCCCCTCCCCCGCAAGAATTAGTTAATCTGTTTCTACCCCATTGAATTCTTTTATCATTTCAAATTCTCAATTATATAGGTCTTTCCTTAGTACCTGAACTTGGTAACTGGGACATTTGCATGGCAATCACAACCTGCAGGTCTTTGTGCCTCAAAATAGGGATGGAAACATCCACACGACTGCAGGCCAATAATTGCTTCAGGGTCTTCCAAGCGGATGTTGGAGCTGCTGCTTCAGGTTGAATGACCAAAGGGAAGTTGCAAAGAACATTACTTGCTAAATTTGCAGATGTTATAAAAATTCTCACAGGTTTAGGAATGTGAAGAATTTCATGGGTTGAGAGAGTGGGCTTGTATTTGTTAATAAAATATAGTGCTACTATTGGAGTCCTGAATCAATGGTCGGCATACCTACAGTTAGGACTAAGAACTGGAGTAAAAGAAAAAGATCCTGGTATCATGTTTCAGTGCTCTCTGAAGGTTTCAACTAATGTAGTCAAACCACAGCTGAAGGAAATAAAGTCCAGTATTGCATTCAGAAGGGTATCCACTAAAAAACACAACGTAATTTAGTATAGTGTCTGGTTTTCCACCCCCTCAAATGATTGGTAACTGAGGTTGAGGATCACACAAATGATTCCCAGTTTATATCACTTTAGTCACCCAGACAGACTTAAGGGGCGAAATTCTCCGTAATCGGTGCGATGTCCGCTGACCGGCGGCAAAAACGGCGCAAATTAGTCCGGCATCGGGCCGCCCCAAAGGTGCGGAATCCTCCGCACCTTGAGCGGCTGAGCCCTAACCTTGAGGGGCTAGGCCCTCGCCGGACTGATTTCCGCCCCGCCAGCTGGCGGGAAAGGCCTTTGGTGGGCGGCGCATGCGCGGGAGCGTCAGCGGCCGCTCACGGCATCCCCGCGCATGCGCAATGGAGGGGGTCTCTTCCGCCTCCATGATGGAGACCATGGCGAAGGCGGAAGGAAAAGAGTGCCCCCACGGCACAGGCCCGCCCACGGATCGGTGGGCCCCGATCGCGGGCCAGGCCCCCGGAGCCCACCTGCGCCGCCTTGTCCCGCCGGTAAGAGAGGTGGTTTAATCCACGCCGGCAGGCCAAGCATTCCAGCAGCGGGCCGGAGAATTGCCGGGGGGGGCCGCCAACCGGCGCGGCGCGATTCCCGCCCCCGCCGAATCTCCGGTGCCGGAGAATTTGGCAGCCGGCGAGGGCGGGATTCACGCCAGCCCCCGGCGATTTTCCGACCCGGCGGGGGGTTGGAGAATCCCGCCCAAGGAGTCTATAATCTTTCGAAGTATATGCGAAAGGACAATTTGATTGTGACCTAGAAAATAAAGAATTAGAATGGTCACAAATTGACAAATTATTTCAATTAGATTGGTTGAAGAGGATGAGTTATGTGCATAAATTTTACAATGGAAGAAATAGGTTGGATGCTAGGTAGTTCTTTTTCCAGCAACAGACGATCTCTGGAAAGCTTTGGTGGTTGTTGAATTACTTGAAAATGAGCTACTATGCCAGGTGCTATTAAGGAATAATGGACAATGATGCTTAATGTCTCCATAACTTCCATGCAACTCAAAAGATCTTCCTCATTTGTGATAAATTTTCAAAATTGTTGAATTAAATGCATCAACGACTTTGTAATATTAAACATTTTCAATATCATTGCCCAATTTAAAATAGCATTAATTTCTATTTATAAAACAAATAGCAATGCCATGCATTATAATATAAATATTGTAGAAAATAATTACTCACATTTTATTGAATAACTGGAGTCAAAATTCACAAAGGCAGGTTCTTCATTTTGTAAAGCCATTGTAAGCTCATCATTGCTTTTGTAGATTTGTTGCTCTAAAATAGGTTCAGTCAGTATTTGTGAGCTCTCTTCAGAACTAATAGAGTCTTCCATAAAGGAGTTGCCAATTTCTTTCCGAAAAGCAGCATGTCCCACAGCATGTAAATCTTCTGCGACACTCTTATTATTTACAAAAAGATCTACCTCCCAAAGCAACTCAGAAATACGTTGTCTGAAAAATACAGTCAAAGACTGTTCATTTAAGGATTTTTGAAAGAAAACAATGGCTTCATCTGTCCAGTTATGTCCAACTGAAGGTACCACATTATTTAAACTGCAGTGATTAGTCAAGCGTGGAACTTCTGCAAGTTCTTTCGGAAGTTCTCTTAGTCTGTTCAAATCCGAAGATGGCACAAATATATAATGTCCATAATCAACAGCTCTAACAAGAACAAACTGCTGACAAACTTCATAAATTTCCACCCTAGACCACTGCTCATCTGTGGCAAGCTTGATTAGGCAACCTACACCAGGATTCAATATGTCTTGAGATAAAGGATGAAATTCGTCTGATAGTTGAGCCAGGAGTGAAGAGATTGTTTCCATTATTTCAAAGGTATCTTCAAGCTGGATGTAGAATTCTGAAGGGTCAATCACAGAAGTAGCAAAGCCAGTGTACTCTACTCTTGTTTGAATAGGGCCACACAAAATTGGGTTCAATGACAAACACATCATGCTGTTATCAACAGAAAGCAAAGTTTTTGATGCTATATTGATCTCCGTTTCTGCAGAAGTAATTTTATTCATCCATCCATTCAAATCAGATGAACAATTTTGCGACGTAATAATACTGATATTCTTGTGGACCATTGCTGGATATTTTTCAGCAAGAGAAGTCGCATCTTGGCAAATCGCAATCTCCCAAAATCCAGAATCCAATTTTCTAAGTAATTCGATAAATGTCTGGTCATTTAATGCAAACACGGGAGGTAATAGATATTTTAATAGCTGCTTGTTTTCAATGGCGTTCCATGGCCACATCATGACTTGTTCAATAAAGTTCAAAATGCTGTCATTTAGTACTTTAATCCACTGCAATAAACTAATGTCAGTACGACCGAATTCCACCCATTTATCTTCCCAGTGAAGAAGTTTGATTATAGATTTGTCCTGCTCAGAAAATTGTTGAGACTGACATTTTCTTCTTTCAATTGCATTCGAAGATGATATATTTTCTATTTTTACATCTTCACCAACAGCCAGAGTTAAGGGAAACAACTCCTCGGTACTTGCATTAAGTTTGATACTGAAGCTTCCACTGTTTGACACACTTAGCAGAGTGTTAGCTTTAACAAGCCAAACAATTCTTCTTGAACAGACAAGCTTCTCAAGTAAATGATTATCTATCTGAAATACAAATTCTTTGTTGACTATACACTGGTGCTCATAAGACATAATTGCTGTGCAGTAGTGTTTATCCTCAACACTCATTTTCTCAGGTGCATTCCTCATGCCCTGCAAGGATAGATCTAGCTCAGAAATAAGAATTTCTATTTCTGAAGCTTTGTTAAGTGTTAAAGCCTCCTGGCTGGATGATTTACTACTTGCCATCTCACTTAAGAATTTGCCAGCTGAGGATCGAGTACAATGACCAAGATGAATCTTCCAAAACTGACTAAACTGTTGTACAAACTCACAAACTATATATTCCCTAGTTAGCTTATTTGTAAAATGTGAAACTTCAGAACACCGCAGTCCATCAGATTGCATACCCTGCAATTTTGGCTTCAAGAATTTCTTGAACAGGCCTGTTTTAGAATAAGTCAAATCTGGCATGGGATCAATGAACTTTGTGAACAATGGGTTCAATTTGATTTTCTTGACAGAAGAATGCAAAGCATCATTTTTGATTGACACATCACTATCATCACTTACGTGTGTACTCTGAAAATCCTTACCTTTAGATTTGGTAAATGCTGCACCACCCATCTCTTTTCCCTGGTCTGGGGTTCTGTGCTCATTATGTACTCGTTCTATGAAGGAGTCTGAAGAACTATTTCCACTTTCAATATATTTTTCAAACCTGGTGATCAGCTTAGCTTGAGGCAAATCCATCAGATTTTGAAGAAGCCATTTGCCCTGACAGTGTTTTCTAGTTCGACATATCATTTCAAAGCGATCCATTGCCTTTTGTGTTGCAGGACTGTTTTGCACAAGGTGGCAAAGTATAGTAGATGGCAACATTTCCTTGGAGTTAATCACATGATAAGATGTCATCTTCGTCTTCCTTGGTGGGAGTGTTACCTTGCCTGCCTGGCCTATTTCACCAGAGTTCTTTCTGCTATATGTTGTTTTTAGTTTTGCTAACTGTGCAGTAAATTTAGGGATAATTTCATTCTGGCGATGCTTTGAGTATTTATTTTTGTAATAGTTTCCGGTCTTACATGGAGTATTTTTCTTTTTAAGGTTATAGTTCTGGTCTTTATTTTTGTGTCCCATGTAGGAATGAATAAGTCGGTTTGTTTCTTTGATCAAGTGTGCTATGTAATCAGGTTTCTTATTTATCAGTACATCTGTGGAAGGAACATTTTTTGTCGGATGGAAAGATTTGCCATTTTGCCATTTTGTTTCATCAAGGCAAATTACGTCTCGTCGATAATGATGATGCATGTATTGTTCTGTTATTTGAGCACTAATTTTCACACTTCCATCATAAAGCTCAAGAACCAACTGACCATCAGACTTCTTTGCTATCACAAAGGCGGTGATAGGATTCCCAATTACAGTTTGTTTAATTACAGTTTGTTTAAACAAGGCAATACTTTCATCAGACAGTTTCGGAAGACTAAGAGGTAAACAGCACTTCACCGCTTGCATTGGTATCAAAATCAGGTCCTTTGCATCTTCGGGAATTGGAACCACATCATTTTTATCAACTATCTCCGTGTTTCCATAGTCTATGAAAAACACTTTAAAATGTTCAGGTGAATGCACTGAACGGGCTAAAGCACGGTACCACTGACCATCTTCAAAATACCTTGCTAAGCAGATACTGGTTTTGTCAAGGTCTAATCTTTGTTCTTGCATTTTTTTACTAACAATGTCCACCTCAGTCCTAAGTGTATCCAAAATTACAGTATTTTTATCAAGCTGACAATAGAATTTTGAGAGACTAGACACGTGAGTTACATATACTTTTTCTTCACTTCCAACTTTTAGACCATGAGCACTGTAATAAGGCGTGTATAGTTGAACTGCAGGACTAAATGAACATGGTGTTTCAACGCAAGCAGCTAGTCCCATATCTAAAAGTAACTGGCATACATTAATCAATGGTGTATGAAGGTCTACCACATTACATAGACCCTTTCCATCCATCAGAGCCATAGCAAATATTGTGCATTTAAGACGCCCACCAGAAATTAAATTGTCAATGAATCGCTTAAATGTACAACAGGAAATTTTATCCCAAACAGAAGGGTCATGGTTTACAGATCGAATTATGCTGTTAAAAGTGCACCTAAATGCCTGTCCTTCTAGTCGAAGAAATTCTGGATTAATAGCACGAAGATTTTTCATGGCTATTTTTTGTTGCATGCCATAATCAACAAACAATACAGTAACCTCTTCTTTTGGAAAATTCCTTTGAATAACAGATGCTCTGTACCATTGACCATCTTTAGAGCACCTTGCAACACACCCAATATGTCCAAGTTGAAAAGCATCCTTTGGAGTACTGTAATAATGCTGCATATTCCTCATAAGTAATTGAAGTTGATTTGAGTTTCTTTGCAGTTGGCACCAAAACTCTGCTGGAGAATTTACATGAGATACTCTCACATCAAGAACAGACCCAAGTTTAAACACTTGTTGCCTGTATGGTGATGCTATTTTGGACTCTCTAATCCACGTTGGCATGGTAAGATGTACAGATGAAAAGTTATTACTCGTTGTACCAGCTGGAAATAAAACAGTAGATACCAGGATATTTGAAACTGGAATGTCATATGAATTTTCCAACGTTGCGTTTTTATCTGTGCATTTCCTGTTCTCATTTGCAATGAATTTGGTTGTCCTAGCTCTCGAAGATTTCAACATACATCTCTGATGAAGCAATGCATCATCTGACTGCACATTCCAAAAATCAGCGTACCCAGCTTGAAGCATTAGTGTACCAATAGATGACTGCTCCCTGCATTCCATATCTTTCATATCAATCGTATATTTGCTGCCCTGTCTTGAGATTACTTCAATAAAAAGTTGTTTATGGAATACAGCATTCTTAAAGTAGTTAGTGGCATCTTTGGTCCACACTTCTTCAATAGGAAAAACATAAGCAACAGAACAATTCATAGCCATAGCAGGTAGATTTGTGTACTCAGGAAGCAGGGATTTCACAGCATTAAAATCTACAACTTCAGCATTTCCAAAATCAACAAAAAACACTCTGAGTTGGTTGAAAAGTACTTCAGTAATAACTGCTCTGTAGTAATGTAGATCTTTGCTATACCTAGCGCAGCAAAATAAACCAGGTACTGGTTCCTGAAGGAGTTCTTCATTTATGCCAATCTTGCTGTAGTGGTTTGTTATGCTCATCATTAAGCATTCAAATTCATCATTGTGTTCCGACGTTCGAATCCAAAAGTCAGATGGGTTAATTACATATTCAACAAATCCAACATAGGAAGCATTTATTTTCATCCCAACAGATCCTAATCTACGATGCATTGATTTACATGTCACTTTCCTAGGCGCTGTCATCTTAGTTTCTGAAAATTTTCCAAATTGACCATCAATATCCTTATTTTCCTTCTTTGGGCAACACTCAATCACTGGATTTGCTTCTGCCAACATTCCAGTCATCTGATGGATATGAATGTTTTTCTGCTTGTAAAATGTAACATAGTATAAATGCTCTTCACAGGAGTAGGAATCAATACAAATAATTAATGTTTCCTCAAACAACGATTCCTTGAAAATTTCTGTCTGCAATCTTATCCATTGTTTTGTTTGGTTTGATAAGCCAGTTAGTGCACAAGGAAATGACATCAGTGGCATCGTAAAAAAGTTTGGCATCAATTTTTTAATATGATCAGGAAATACAATTTCAGTCCTTCCATAATCCATGAACCAAACTTCTATCTGGCCAGAGGTTAAGAGTTGCTTTACAACTCCCCTGTACCATTTTCCATCTTTACCTTTTGCAGCACAAAGTGCACCAAAATTGTCAATGGGTTCATCGTTTAATTCTTTTCCTTCATTTTCATAGTAACATTTCAAGTCTCCAGTCATTGCTTCTAGCTCCGAAGTCAGCCTTTTCAACTGGCAATAAAAGTTATGAAGGCCTGAAGCACATGTTATTTTTACTGCCTCTGTAACACCAGTTTGCAAACTGGGACTCAAAACATCCAGGATACGTTGGAAACTAGGAGATAATGTAATTGTTTTATCGAGCACAGGCTTCCTGCAGCTTTTATTTATGTACCGAGTTTTAGTATTTTCATAACCAGATCCAAGTAAATCTTCTGAAATTTCCAGTATAAAATGGAAAGTGTTGCCATCAAGAATATTTGCTAAACCAAGGTCAAAAAGCTTTTGGTTAATATTGGGGACTTCCACCAACATAATTTGGTCCATTAAGATATCTTCAATGTAACCTTTGATTTGAAAAGTTACTAGTGACAAAAAATATTTGACTGCTGTTGGGGACCATGTTCCTTTTACTGGCACTATATTGGCAAATATTCCACATACCACTTTTGGAGGCAATTGAAATAAACTCTCCTTGGCAGAAGCGATGTGACTAGGTTCAACTGTCAATACCATACCAACATCTACGAGAAATACGTCGTATGATTCTTCATCTTTTCTTATGACCTTTCCTCGATACCATCCCGCATTGTAAAGGTCCTCTGCAAAACAAAACTCACCAATTGCGATGTTGGCACTAGTCTTTGCTGAATTCTGCACTTCATTGTGCAATATATGATAGTCCAATTCACATACGTTATTGCTCCGACCCCAGAAACGTACTAATAATTTTTCTGGACAACATTCCACATGGGTTATATTCAGATCAAGGTGGTTGGTGTGAACAGGCGAAGTAAAAGTTGAATACATAAGGCCTGTAAAGCAAAGATTTGAGAATAAATTATTGAAACAGGAAAATTCTAATATTTGAAAGCCTACCTTAAACTCAAAATATTGAAACAATTGTACATCAACACAAATGCAGACTGAACAAACCAAACATCAGGATAAATAGTTACAAGGATAAACTATATTACACAGGAACCATTGCTATTCTTAGTCAGTCAATAATCGAACTACTGCAAACAATTATCTTACGATTTCCAGTGGCGGCTATGAAGGAGTAAGTCGCACATTTGGTGGCTCCCGCTCGGGTCGGACTTTTGGACCTTTTCCCCCGATTTTCTACCAGACTTTGACATATCATAGAATTTACAGTGCAGAAGGAGGCCATTCGGCCCATCGAGTCTGCACCGGCTCTTGGAAAGAGCACCCTACCCAAGGTCAACACCACCACCCTATCCCCATAACCCAGTAACCCCACCCAACACTAAGGGCAATTTTGGACACTAAGGGCAATTTATCATGGCCAATCCACCTAACCTGCACATCTTTTGAACTGTGGGAGGAAACCGGAGCACCCGGAGGAAACCCACGCACACACGGGGAGGATGTGCAGACTCCGCACAGACAGTGACCCAAGCTGGAATCGAACCTGGGACCCTGGAGCTGTGAAGCAATTGTGCTATCCACAATGCTACCGTGCTGCCCTTGGGAGCTGTGAGCATTTCATGTGCCATGATGCGGGCGGTTGTTCTTGCCTAGCATCCCAATCAGGCTGTGAGGCCTGGACACTTGTCCTGAACTCCAGAGGCATCAACACCACAGAGGCAGCAGCCAACATTAGAGTACAGAAGAGCTGATCATCAGCACTGGGGACATCTCCGCGACTAGAGTGGTTGTGTAGACAGGCGAGGGAACCAGCGCCTGGTCCAGGGGACGTTACCAGCCTGTGACCGGGGTACAGGGTTTGGGGTCCGGTGCCCAGGACCAACTACTGCGACCAGGGTGTGTGTGGAGCGCGTATTCGATGGCACCCTGAGGGAAGCAGGGGATGCAGACTCGATGGGCCGAATGGCCTCCTTCTGCACTGTAAATTCTATGATAAGGAGCACATTCTACAGTGGGCCAAGCAGACATGGAGCTGTAAGTGGGACAATAGTATCCTGGGGGTCTACCAAGACCTGAGTGTGGAGGTGGCCAGGAGAAGAGCAGGCTTCAACCAGATTAAGTCAATCCTTTTTAAGAAAAAGGTGAAGTTCGGACTGTTGTATTCGGCCCGTCTCTGGGTCACGTACGAGGAACAGCACTTTTATTTTGAGTCTCCTGAGGACGGGCTGGACTTTGAGAAAAGGAAAGGACTGGTGGTGGACTGAGAACTTTTGAACTTTGCTGCAACGTTCATGTTTTTCTTTCTTTTTGTTTCTCTGTTCTTTAAAAAAAAGTTTCTCGTTTTTCGTTTTGTGGAAGCTGTTTGTAATGCCTTCTATATTGATTTGGGACCAGTGGCAGAGCTGAGTTAAGGTTTTCATTTGCACTGTTGGGGGATGGAGGTGTACTTGTTTAGATTTTGGTGTTTTTCTGTCGGGCAATTGTGGGGATTGTTTGATGTTGGTGTATGTTTGTATGAGCGGGGGTGGGGTGGGGAGGGAACAATAGGTGGGAGACTATCCGGCGCCAGGGATGGGGGCCACCAAGCTAGCTGGGTGGGCTAGCGCATGGAAGCACAGTGGGGGTCTGTGCATGTGTTTGGTTTATCAAAGAGGTTGGGTTACAGAGTGTTGTTACTGGGGGGGGGGGGGGTGGAAGGGAGGGGGAAATGTTCTGCTGACAAGGGACAGAGAGGAGGTTGGGGACGGAGGCTTCCTGGGGTGGGCCGGTGGAGGCGCAGAGCATGGGTTGGACATGGGCCAAAAAAAGGGCTTGGCTGATCGGCGAAGGCGGGGGGGGGGGCAAATGAGCCCCCCAACTAGGCTGATCACCTGGAATGTTTGAGGGTTAACTGGGCCAGTCAAGAGGGCACGTGTGTTCGCGCATCTTAGGGGACTGAAGGCGGACGTGGTAATGTTGCAGGAGACGCACCTTAGAGTAACTGTCCAGATTAGATTGAGGAAAGGCTGGGTCAGTCAGGTCTTTCACTCGGGACTGGATTCAAAGAATAGAGGGGTCGCGATCCTGATCAATAAGCGGGTGGCGTTTGAGGCGGGTAGAATAATTTTGGATGTGGGAGGTCGGTACATTATGGTCAGTGGGAAATTGGAGGAGGTGCAGGTGGTATTAGTAAATGTGTATGCGCCAAATTGGCATGATGTGGAGTTTATTAAGAGGATGCAGGGGAAGATACCGGACCTGGACCCGCACAGGTTGGTCATGGGAGGGGATTTCAACACAGTTATTGACCCTGGCTTGGGCCAGTCAAGCACGAAAATGGGCAGGGTGCCAGCAATGGCCAAGGAACTAAAAGAGTTCATGGAGCTGATTTGGGGGGGGGGGGGGGTATCCATGGAGATTTGGGCAGCCGAGGGTGAAGGAGTTCTCCTTCTACTCACACGTGCATAAATTGTACTCCCGGATCGATTTCGTAATTTTTAGCAGGGCCTTACTGGCAGGGGTGATGGACATGGGATACTCGGTGATCACAATCTCAGACCATGCTCCGCACTGGGTTGACCTGCAGGTTAGTAAAGACAGTAACCAGCAGCCGCACTGGAGGTTAGATGTGGGACTTTTGGCTGACAAAGGGGTTTGCGAACGGCTGAGGAAATGTATTCAGAACTACCTGCAGGTCAACGACACGGGGGCAATTTCAGTAGTGATTGCAATCGATGCAGAAAAGGCTTTTGATTGGGTAGAATGGGATTATCTGTGGAAAGTACTGGGACGGTGCGGATTTGGACGGGGCTTTATTGACTGGGTCAGGTTGCTGTATCAGGCTCCCTTGGCAAGCGTACGGACGAATAGCACAACATCGGACTATTTTAGACTGCACCGGGGGATGAGACAGGGATGCCCCCTCTCCCCACTGTTCGTGCTAGCTATAGTGCCATTGGCAATTGTTCTGAGAGCCTCAAGGGGCTGGTCCGGGAGGGAGGGGGGGGGGGGGGGGGGGGGGGAGGAGCACGAAGTCTCGCTCTATGCAGACGACCTGCTTCTGTATGTATCGGACCCATTAGAGGGGATGGAAGAAATCATGAGGGTTCTTGGGGAATTTGGCCGGTTTTCGGGGTATAAGCTAAATATGGGGAAAAGTGAGATGTTTGAGGTCCAGGCGAGGGGACAGGAGAGGCGATTGGGGGAGCTGCTGTTTAGATTAGTAGGGAGAAGCTTTAGGTACCTAGGCTTCAAGTGGCGCGGGAATGGGACCGGCTGCATAAATTAAATCTGGCTGGCCCGGCTAGTAGACCAAATGAAGGACGGGTTTCGGAGATGGGACACGCTCCCGTTGTCATTAGCTGGGAGGGTACAGACGGTGAAGATGACGGTCCTCCCGAGATTCCTGTTCGTGTTTCAATGTCTCCCCATCTTTAGTCCGCGGTGCTTTTTTAAACGGGTCAACAAAATGATCTCTGGCTTTGTTTGGGCGGGCAAGACCCCGCTAGTAAGGAAGGTAATGCTTCAGCGGAGTCGGAGAGATGGCGGGCTGGCGCATGCAAATTTTAGTAACTATTACTGGGCGGCGTATATAGCCATGATCAGGAAGTGGGTGGTGGGGGAGGGGTCGGCATGGGAGCGTATGGAGGCGGCTTCATGCACCAGTTCGGGGGCGTTGGTAACTGCGCCTCTGCCGTTCCTGCTGGCACGGTACTCCACCAGCCCCGTGGTGGTGGCGGCCCTGAGAGTCTGGGGGCAATGTTGGAGACACGTGGGAGCAGAAGGGGGCATTGTTCTGGTCCCCAATCTATAATAATCACCAGTTTGCCTCGGGAAGTATGGATGGCGGAGAGCAGGGATTGAGGGGATGGGGGATAAGTTTATAGAGGGGTGCTTTCCTGAGTATGAGGACGCTGGAGGAGAGGTTTGGGTTGGCGAGGGGAAACAAATTCAGGTATCTACAGGTGCGGGACTTCCTATGTAAACAGGTGCCGACCTTCCCGCTCCTACCGCTAATGGGGATTCAGGACAGGGTAGTTTCCAGAGGGTGGGTAAGAGAAGGGAGCGCCTCGGACATTTACAAGGAACTTATGGGGTCAGGGGAGACGCAGACCGGATGAGCAGATTCTTTGGGGTGGACGGCAGGTGTGCAAAATGTGCGGGAGGACCAGCGAACCATGTCCACATGTTCTGGACATGTCCGAAGCTTAGGGGATTTTGGCAGGGGTTTGCAGATGTCATGTCCACGGTGTTAAAAACAAGGGTGGCGCTGAGTCCAGAAGTGGCGATTTTTGGAGTGTCGGAAAACCCGGGAATCCAGGAGGAGGAAGAGGCAGACGTTCTGGCCTTTGCTTCCCTGGTAGCCCGGAGACGGATACTATTAGCTTGGAGGGACTCAGCTCCCGAAGTCAGAGACCTGGCTATCGGACATGGCTATCTTTCTCTGTTTGGAGAAAATCAAGTTTGCCTTGAGAGGGTCACTGTTAGGGTTCGCCCGGAGGTGGCAACCATTCGTCAACTTCTTCGCGGAAAATTAATCATCGGCAGAAGGGGGGGGGGGGTTAGTTTAGTTTAGAGTAGGGGTTAATAAAGCTGGGACCTGTAAGGGAGGGAGACGGCTTTTGTTTATATAAACTATGTTTATAGTTTCATGTACATTGTTTATTGTGTTGTTGTTATACCAAAAAATACAGCTTTCACTTGCGCAGGATTTCCCACAGCACTAGCCAGCCAACTGATAATTTAGGAAAACATGATATTGTGCATTTATGAACAAGTTCCTACAGAGAACAAAGAGTGGTCAGTTAATCTGTTTTGGGTGTTGGTTAAGAGATAAATGTTGGCCAGCTCTAAGAGAGAACTCACCTGCTCTCCTCTGGATAGCAGGTGGATATGTGGGTTAGTGGGGTATCAACCAAGATTATTGGACCTTTTCAGTCAATATTGATTGAATGCAATCACTTTGGTGCATTCTAAATGTCAACTTGTTTCAGTTTTAAAAATTGTAAATCTACACCAATGAAGAATATGGACACAGAATCCTCACAGATCCTAATGTATCCTTATGTTTACTACATTTTAAGGTTAAAGATATCACAGAAATACACAGTGCAGCAGAGAACTCTTCAGCCCATCGGGTCTGCAGTGACACATAAAAAACACATGACCTACTTAGCTAATCCCATTTGCCAGCACTTGGCCCATAGCCTTGAATGTTATGACATGCCAACTGATCACCCAGGTACTTTTTAAAGAATGTGAGGCAACCCACTTCTACCACCCTCCCAGCAGTGCATTCCAGACCATCACCACCCTCTGGGTAAAATTGTTTTTTCTCTAATCCCCTCTAAACCTCCTGACCCTCACCTGGAACTTGTGTCCCTTTGTGACTGACCCTTCAACTAAAGGGAAAAGCTGCTCTCTACCCACCCTGTCCATGCCCCTCATAATCTTGTACACCTCGATTAGGTAACCCCTCAGTCTTCTCTGCTCCAACAAAAACAACCCAAGCCTATCCAACCTCTCTTCATAACTTAAATGTTCCATCCAAGGCAACATCCTTATGAATCTCTGCACCCCCAGTGCAATCACATTCTTCCAGAAATGTGGTGACTAGAACTGCACAGTACTCCAGCTGTGGCCTCACCAAAGTTCTATACAACTCCATGACCTCCCTGCTTTTGTAATCTATGCCTCTTACATTTAATACATTTTAAAAATTCATTCATGGGGTGCGGGTGTCACTGACTAGGCCAGCATTTGTTGCCCATCCCGAATTGCCCTTGAGAAGGTGGTGATGGGCTGTCTTCTTGAACCACTGCAGTCACTGTAGTACACCACTATGCTGTTAGGGAGGAAGTTCCAGGATTTTGACCTAGCGACAATCAAGGTATGGCAATACATTGCAAAGTCAGAATATGATGTGGAGGTGCTGGTGTTGGACTGCTGTGAGCGCAGTAAGAAATCTTACAACACCAGGTTAAAGTCCAACAGGTTTGTTTCGAATCACTAGCTTTTGGAGCAGAGCTCCTTCCTCGGGTGAATCCTGAGGAAGGAGCTGTGCTCCAAAAGCTAGTGATTCGAAACAAACCCATTGGACTTTAACTGGTGTTGCAAGTCAGAATAGTGCGTGGCTTGAAAGGAAAATTCCAGGTGGTGGCATTCCCATGCATCTGTTGCCTGGTCTTTCTAGATGGTAATGGTCCTCTGTTTAGAAGGTGCTGCCTAAGGAGCCCTGTTGAGTTCCAGCAGTGCATCTTGTAGGTGGTGCACACTGCTGCCACCAAGTTGTGGATGGGGTGTCCTGGATGGAGCTGTAGGGAAATAGTTAAAAACCAAGTTTTCATAACATTGAGTCTGTGGGAACACATCAGTTTTGCAGAACCCAGACTACAAATGTGACAATGTAACAAAGGGAACACAGCCAGCAATATAGATACTAATGAGAGTGACGGTAAAGGCCACTATTCATAAGTCATGATTTAAAACTGTAAGCCAATAGGGAGCAGAGAAGAGGGTGGTATCAAACCATACAGGTATAAAAGGTACCGGAGCACGTGTTGCCCACTCTCTTCACCTTTGTTCTCTTTCTATTGTTTTCTTCCTTGTGCCCCGCTGAGCTTTTATTTATTTTGTTTTGTATTTTTGTAGTTTCTGAAGTGTACCAAGTTAAGTATCGTTGCTCTTATTAGCCTTAGTTTCATTAGCTCTAATTCTGTCACCTTTGCTCACGAGTCGCCAGGTATCTTTCTGATACCGCCACGTGGTTCAAGCTCTAGTTATGATTAATAAGACAGCACACCGCTTAGTAAGATTAAAATCAACGGTCATTTATTATGTACAGCAATAAATACTTACACAATAATCCTACTTTCTAGACTACTACCTACCACTACTGGCCAATACTTAACTTTTGGGAATGGCCCACCAGGTCAGGGAAACAAATGGTTTATCGAATTGGGTCTGGCCCGCGGGATTCAAAGGCTGATACAGGTTGACGGCTAGGAGTCTCTATCGGGTAGCGATCGCTGGAGTCAAACTTACGGTTGCTGGTCGATGGTTCTTGCGAAGGTTGCGAGGAGAAGAAGGGAGAGATCTGAACTTGGCCCCTATTTTTATAGTTCCCGGAGGCTTCTCGCCTCTCGGGGCGGACCTTGACCCTGGTCCCAAGTGATTGGACTTGTTCCCAATCACTGGGTTCGATATGCTCCAATAATGGGGCGATTCCTTGATCGGGGGAGTGGTCGTTCACCTTTCTTTGTCTCGGCCACTGCTGGCGCCGAGAGGTCTGGATCAGCATTCAATTGCTAATATGTTGCAATTGTTCCCGGGTATAGCCGATTAATGGCTGGGTTGATGCGCTGCTAATGGTCGCAGGTATCGATCTGGGCCGACTTCCCCAGAGCCGAATACACTGTTCTGTCTGCAGCTGTCCGTTTGTGCCCTGTTGGCTGCTTTTCCCATCAGCCTTTTCGGATAGCCATTTTACATCAGGTTTTGGCCAAATTAATCGGGGATCAGCCATTTTAGGTGGGTACATTCCCTACTTGTGATCCTAACGCAAAGCGTGAAGGATCACATAAATTTTGTCCTTTCCGTTCCCTGACCGGGGGGGGAACACCTCCTACATGGCCACTACTCTGACCCTAGCTATGCACAAAAATTTTTACCTAAACAATTCTACGGGCACTATGTCAGGCAGGGGCATGCATCTACAAAATAAAAAACTTGGAACCTCTAATTTTACCTAAATACACTATACTCACCAAACATTGCATTATCCTATCTTCCTAAAACATACAACAACAATCATCACATTCAATATACTCTTTCCTGGCTTGGCAGTCAAGCTCATGATCATACATTTTTTGTTTATGGGGGTTTTGTACATTTTTTTTAATTTACAGAAAAACGCAAGTGCATGTTCTTTATTATTGTGTTGTAGGTCACGGGGGTCTGGTCATACCCGAATATAGGGGATCGGATCCGATATACCGGGGTTCGAGTGCGGTACGCTCTCCTTCTCCATTTGCGGAGGCGCATAGTCTGCACTGCACAGCAGAGTATCGCCAACGCTAACAGTGCTTCAATCACGTAGGACAGGGAGTACCAGGTTATGAACCTGGCACAGCAGGAAGATGCAGTGTCACTGGTGACTGGGCTTTGGGTACTGCGGGGCAGTGAAACATTAACGGCAGGGAGGTTTGGAGTAATGGGGTCCGTGTTCCCGCGCAACCAAATGTCCAAAAAAAAAGATGTTGAGCACGATGAAATAAGCCCTCATGGCTGGCCTCTTTCTTTTTCTTTCTGTGTTCTCTGTTTTCTCCGGTCCTGGAGCTTCTGGAGTTCTGTAAAACAAGCATAGTATCTGGAACTACCGTGGTATAATATCCGGTATGTTAGTGCAGTCTTACCATTTGGGTATTTGATTTTATATACCGATGGGCGTACTTTATCCGTAATGGAGTATGGACCCGAGTATTTCGGAGACAGGAATGTGCTGGGGTTATACACAGCCAACATCACTTGTTGTCCTATATCATACTCCGTTGCATGCACTGCCTTCTCAAAACAGGCCTTGCTCTGTTTCTTTTTGGTGCCCAATTTAACTGCGGCTGCTAACTGAGCCGTTTTTACATTCGCAACTAATTGCTCAACGGCTTTCTCGTGGGTGAGGGCCGTAACTTCAGTGCTGGTCAGGTCTAAATCTAACAAGGGGCAGCACGGTAGCATTGTGGATAGCACAATTGCTTCACAGCTCCAGGGTCCCAGGTTCGATTCCGGCTTGGGTCACTGTCTGTGCGGAGTCTGCACATCCTCCCCGTGTGTGCGTGGGTTTCCTCCGGGTGCTCCGGTTTCCTCCCACGGTCCAAAGATGTGCAGGTTAGGTGGATTGGCCATGATAAATTGCCCTTAGTGTTGGGTGGGGTTACTGGGTTATGGGGAAAGGGTGGAGGTGTTGACCTTGGGTAGGGTGCTCTTTCCAAGAGCCGGTGCAGACTCGATGGGCCGAATGGCCTCCTTCTGCACTGTAAATTCTATGATAAGTATTCTGTCCCTTTCATGGGGCGTCCGGTCATGAGGGTGTGTGGGGTGTAACCTGTGGAGGTGGAAACAGTGTTACGCAAAAACATCAGCGCAAAGGGGAGGACTGAATCCCAAGTGGTGTTGTTCTGCTGGACCATTTTTCTGAGGGTAGTTTTTAGGGTCCGATTCATGCGTTCCACTATACCACTCGACTGTGGGTGGTATGCAATGTGAAATTTTTGGTTTATGCCAAATATCGTGAGGACGTTCTGCATGACCCGTCCCGCAAAGTGAGAACCTTGGTCCGATTCAATACTGCGGGGGAGTCCCCATCTTGTAAAGATGTGGTGGGTTAGGATCTTGGCTGTGGTTTTCGCGGTGTTGGTGCAGGCTGGAAATGCTTCCACCCACTTTGTAAAAGTGTCTATGACCACCAGAACATATTTATAGCCATTCCTGCAAGGGGGCAATGGACCTATAAAATCGATCTGGAGGTTATTCCAGGGGCCGTTAACGGGTCGGGTGTGGCTGAGTTGTGCCTTTTTGGCATATCTATCTGGGTTGTTCTGTGCGCAGATGAGGCAATTCTCAATGTAATGGGATATATCTTCCTTGAGATTTGGCCACCAACAAAGCTGTTTGAGGTGGGCTGTAGTGGGATCGATTCCCTGATGTCCGTGACCATCATGGAATAAACAGATTAATTGGTTCCTATCCTGCTCAGGAACTACATAAAGGGTGTCCTTTAACACCACACCGTCATGTGTGGTTATCGTATTTCTGTACCTCTCGTATGAGGCTGGAAACTTCCCTTTCATGATCTCAGTGAGAGCGCTATCCTGCTTCTGGGCCTCTACTAGATCCTCAATCCTAGTCTGCGTGACCTGAACTGCACTCACTGGCACGCTTTCGGGGGGCTTCCAAAAGTACCCATGTCTGGATCCTGCCTTAGCCAGTGCGTCGGCTTTTACATTTCCGGGGGGGGGGGGGGGGGGGGAGGAGGAACGATGGTGGCTGCGGACTTTTATAATGCCAAAAGTCCTGTCCTTGGCTTTTTGCAAAATATGGCGGAGTAATGGGGCTGAGGGGAGGGGTTTCCCACCCGCGGAAACAAATCCTCTTGTTTCCCAGAGGGGCAGAAATTCTGTGAGGCTGTTGCAGACGTATAGGCTGTCTGAATACATGTCTGCTGGGCTGGGGAAGGAATCTGGGTGCTCTACAATGTAGGCGATGGCCGCAAGCTCTGCCGCCTGCGCGCCTAAGTGTCCAGGTAATTTTAATGCGATTTCCTCGAGGGCGCGTCCCTGCGTGTCCTCCACATAAATCCCGCAACCTGTTATGCGTTGCCCATCCAAGACTGTGGAAGATCCATCCACATAGATCCTAATGGGGTCACACGTGTCTGGGTGAGGGGGGCTCTGAGATGGAGTGGCTAGTTTTCTGGGGGGTGTTTTAGCTATAAAGGGGCCTGTATTATGGTGGGGCGAGATGATTTAACACTCATGGGGGGTTCCGGGGTACTGTAAATTGTCCGCTAAGTATGTGTGGGTCTTTGTCTGTTTTACTGTGATGTCCCGTCCCTGCAAGAGAAGGGTCCACCTAGCAGCGCGGATTTGGCTGACGGTACCGTCTTTAATTCGTCCGTCTAGTAAAAGTTGGGTGGGGGTGTGCTCGGTCAAAATGGTGATGGGGTTCAGTCCGGTAATGTATGAAAAGTACTGGACTGCCCAGAAAACTGCGAGCAGGTGCCTCTCACAGGCTGAAAATCCCTGCTCCACAGCGTCTAAAATTCGGGAGGCATAAGCCACGGGTCTTAGCTGGTCATGCCGTTCCTGCAGGAGCACGGCTGAAAGGGTGCGGTCTGTGGTCGCTACCTCTATGGCGTAAGGGGAAAGCGGGTCTGGAACTTGTAGTGCGGGGGCGGCTATGAGTGCCTGTTTTAATGATTCCACAGCATTCTTATGCTGCGGAAGCCATTCCCAGGGGGCTCCCTTCTTTAGGAGGTCTGAGAGGGGCGCTGCCTTGCTGGCGAAACCGTCGATGTGGTTTCGGCAGTAGCCAACCAGTCCTAAAAACGACCGGAAGGCTGAAACGTTTGAAGGGGCAATTTAGCGATCGAGTCAATTCTTTTGTGCTCGATCCCGCGTTTGCAGTGTGTGATAATACTACCCAAATATACCACTTTTTCTTCCAATATCTGGGCCTTTTTGGGGTTTACTTTACATCCAATGGAATGTAGTAATTCCAGGAGTTCGGACAGAAGCTCAATGTGCTCTTCCTTAGTGTCTGTCTGCAGTAGATGATCATCTACATACTGTACCAGACATTCGGGGCGAGAAAATTTAGCTAGTCCATTTGCCAGCTGTCGGTGGAAAATGGAGGGGGAGTTGTGGAAGCCTTGTGGCAGGCATGTCCACGTGTACTGCTGTGCTCTGAAAGTGAAGGCAAATTTATACTGGCACGCCTTTGCCAATGGAATGAACCAGAATCCATTACTGACGTCCAAAACCATGAAATATCGGGCATGGAATCCCTGTTTGAGCATGGTCTCGGGACTTGCTGCAATGGTGGGGACTGCTGCGGGGGTGACTTTATTGAGTTCCCGATAATCAATGGCCAAGCGCCATGATCCGTCGTGCTTCCTTACTGGCCAAATCGGGGCATTATTAGTTGAGGTTACCGATCTTAGGACGCCCTGCTCTAATAAGCTCTCTATAACCTTTAGGATTTCTCCCTCGGCTTCTAGGGGGAATCCGTACTGCTTTTGGGGTCTAGGGTCCGGTCCTGTTATTTGTACGGAGCCAGTCATCCGTCCACAGTCGTGCTTGTGGGTCGCGAATGCTGCCCTGTTTTTTTGCAGGACTGCCCTAACCTGTCGGTCTGTGCTGAGTGTGGTGCGGTTGAACCAAAACTCGCCTACTGCGCTAATTTTGTTCATGTAGTCCCCTATGGTGAGCGTTGCGGGGGCTCTAGCGGATTTCGCCATCTTCCAGACACACTGGTTGACTGGATCGAAAGATAGGTGGTGGGAATTCATGAAGTCGATTCCCAAAATGTGTTCTGCTGTTTGGGGCAGGTCGACTAAAACTATGTTTTGTGCTAATGGTTCCGATTTGGATGGGTACAGGGGCTGTGATGTGTCCCTGCTGTGAGTGGCCTGTGAAGCCGCTGAGGGTGATAGTGGCTGTAGTGGGCCATGTGTCCTGACCAAGGGTGGAGGAATTTAAGGTGGTGCGGGACCCTCCTGTGTCCCAGAGAAGCTCGATAGGCTGTCCCCAAATTTTCGCTGCGACTACGGGTTGTCCTGACCTATCCCAAAGGGTATCGCAGACCCAACTGGGGGAGCCTGTACACCGTCAGTCCGTTCCGGTCAAGTCTGTCTGATCCGACCGGGGGCTAACGCTATGTGTGGGCTCTGCCTTTTTCTTACTGAGAGTGCCTGTCTGTTGGGCTCTCTGTGGCTTTTTAGGGGCATTGCACTCTTTGGCAAAATGTCCCAACTGTCCATTGCACTCTTTGGCAAAATGTCCCAACTGTCCGCAGTTGTAACATTCTTGCGGTTTTGCTGGGGGCTGCTCTTTCCCTCATTTACCCAGGCGGGGGTGTGAAGAGTGGTTCTTACTGCCTGCACGTCTGCGGCGGCTTGCTTTTCCGCGGGGGTTTTACCGGCAGGTTTATTGTGAGCAGACTGTTCCCAAACGCGGGACAATCTTTTTACCACCCACTTCTCATTATGAGCCTCCTCCGAGGGGTCATAATTACTACAGGCATTCTGTCCTGCCTCTGTTGCATGGGAGATAAGGGTGCGGGTCCATTTGGCCATATTATCTGGGGACAAATGGGCACGGTCTACGTTTCCGAAAACGGCTTCAAAGTGAATCCACAAGCGTCCTGCGAACGCTGTGGGGTGTTCAGACTTCTTCTGTCTGCACTTATTTAGGCCATCTACGGGGTCACCCCGGTTATACCCGATCGCATCCAGGATCGCGGTATGCATTTCTGCAAGGGTGCCTCCTCCTACGTTCTATGGGTCGGGAAGGGCTGCTGCTACTGATGGGTCTAAGCTTAGGACCATGGGCTTTACCTGCTCTTTCGCATCCAGGCCGTACAAGGTCGCCTGGTGTTTGACGGTGGCAAAGAAATGGTGAGAGGCGGGGAGGAACGGTGTGATTTTCGCACACGCGTCCCGTAATTGGGTCACTGAGGGGGGTGGAATATAGGAATTCCACCTCGTCTGATGTGGCTGTGCGGTGGGTTGTTACAGGGTTCATGGGAGCCTGAACTACCTGCTGTGTGGGGGGTGGGGGTGCTTTCCTCCTTTGGGGCTTTCCCTGCGCACAGGTTCCCTGAACATATCTCTGCGCTGTCTCCTGCAATTCTTCCCAATCAGGGCCGTCTTCCTGTTCTAAACTTTCCCCAAAGGTTTCTTGGAATCCTTTTTGGACAGAAAGCAGTGATTGCAGGTCTGCAATTTGCTTTTGGCACTTTGCATGGTATATGGTACTCTGCCTTTGTTCCGTGGTTGCAGCGTGGAGCGCTCTCAAGGCTGCCTTGAGATCACGACATTGCTTCTGTAGCGTCTCCACCTGCTTCTCGGTCTCTTTCTTTACCAGGACTGCACGCTGCGTGTCCTGATAAGCCTTCTCATACTGTGACTGGAAACTACTCAAATGAGCCAGACAAGACTGGTGACCCCGTTTGGCGTCAGCCACCTCTTCGTCCTTTGACACTAATTTCCGCCTTAACTCCAGATTCTCTTTCTCCACCTCGCATACATCGACTTTACTCATACGATGTATGCCCTCTACCTCTTTGCGGAGCGTCCTGACGACCTCCTCTGTGCCTCACAATTGTGCCAGACAGGACACAATTGCCATTGGCTTGCACGCTTTTGCTAAACTCTTCTTCTGGATTTCACTCATGTTCTCCCCCCCAAGTATGCCCTATACATCCGGGACCTGAGTCATCATTACTGCAGAAATCATCCCACATGGGCCATCCTTTGCCCTTGAGATATTTCCGAATCTCCTCCTCCCAAATGGGACACTGTCCCACTCTACTGCTGCTGGTCGCTGCGACCGCAAATTCTTCGGGATTCATGAGGCGTTGCATTGCCTGCATGGCCATCTCTCTTATCTGCTTGCTTTGGTCGAATTTGGAACAGGGGGCTAAGGTGGTGTCGTAGATGCGGGTATGGCTTGCGCTAATTTCCGAAAATACCGACTTCCGACAGTTTTGACGCGACAAAATCTATCAGTTTTACCTTATAACACTGTTAGTTACGCATGCATGCACACACTTCCGAATTGTGAATTATTAACCAGAACCGCTTGAACACTTGTGGGTTTTTTTTTTTGTTTCCAATTGGATTCTATTCAAATTTCTTGGGTTCTCCCAGAGTGTTTTTCTACTTCTAGATCGGGTCCCGGCGGAGTTGCCAATTTGTTGCTCTTATTAGCCTTAGTTTTATTAGCGCTAATTCTGTCACCTTTGCTCATGAGTCGCCAGGTATCTTTCTGATACCGCCACGTGGTTCAAGCTTTAGTTATGATTAATAAGACAGCACACCGCTTAGTAAGATTAAAATCAACGGTCATTTATTTTTTACACCAATAAATACTTACACAATAATCCTACTTTCTAGACTACTACCTACCACTACTGGCCAATACTTAACTTTTGGGAATGGCCCACCAGGTCAGGGAAACGAATGGTTTATCGAACTGGGTCTGGCCCGCGGGATTCAAAGGCTGATACAGGTCGATGGCTAGGAGTCTCTATCGGGTAGCGATCGCTGGAGTCAAACTTACGGTTGCTGGTCGATGGTTCTTGCGAAGGTTGCGAGGAGAAGAAGGGAGAAGGGTCGATCTGAACTTGGCCCCTATTTTTATAGTTCACTGGGTTCGATATGCTCCAATAATAGGGCGATTCCTTGATCGGGGGGGTGGTCGTTCACCTTTCTTTGTCTCAGCCACTGCTGGCGCCGAGAGGTCTGGATCGGCATTCAATTGCTAATATGTTGCAATTGTTCCCGGGGATAGCCGATTAAGCTGCAGATGGCTGGGTTGATGCGCTGCTAATGGTCGCAGGTATCGATCTGGGCCGACTTCCCCAGAGCCGAATACGCGGTTCTGTCTGCAGCTGTCCGTTTGTGCCCTGTCGGCTGCTTTTCCCATCTGCCATTTCGGATAGCCATTTTACATTGGGTTTTGGCCAAATCAATCGGGGATCAGCCATTTTAGGTGGCTACATTATTCTGCAATAAAACGCAATCTCGCACTACCACTAGACCCTCGTCTCTTATTTGAAAATAAGAGATCATATGGTGTTAAGTTTCATGAGTGATGTTGGAGCTGACTCATATCTCGTAGGCGGTGGACAGGCTTTTAGGAGCCAGAAGGTGAGTTACCCCCATAGGGTTCCTAACCTTTGACCTTTTCTTTCAGTCACAGTACTTAAATGGCTGGTGCAGTTCAGTTTCATGTCAATAATGGTATGACATCCTGGGCAAGTGCACGGTCAATTCCAGCCCCACTCATCACAACACAAATGAATTAACCAATAAAAATTCTCAAAGTCTTTGGACCTTGGCTGCCCAATAATTACAGTCACCAGGTTTGTAATTTTAAACATTATTACTGTTCATTTATACCGGGAACTATGAAATGTGTAGTACATACAACTGGATAACGACAAGCACACACACACAACACACGACAGACAAACACACTCCGGGTGTGGGGGATGGTGGTTCTTTAGCACACTTTCTCCACAGCATGCTTGCTGGTTAAAATCTGTGGTTTACAGCTTGTAATGGTCTTCTTTTCAGAATCATTCATTCTGGATCCCCGCAGGTTGAAAGATGCAGTACTCACAGGCTTTCTGGAGGGACACTTTGCTGCTCATGAAACTGGGCCTTCAGCTCAGGGTTCGCATTCAGGCCTCTTTCTGTAGAGACACTTTATTTCACATTAAACCTTGCTTTCAGCTTGTAGTTTGTCAGACCTCTGCAGTCTCAAGAGAATAGCATCCAGAAGCTGAAGAGAGTGTCAGCCCTCACAGTGGCCTTCTGAAGAAAATTAGTTGAATCTTTTTTGGAGAGGATCAGCAACAGCTTTTTGAAGAGGATTTAGCTGGATCTGTTTAGCACAGGGCTAAATCGCTGGCTTTGAAAGCCGACCAAGGCAGGCCAGCAGCACGGTTCAATTCCCATATCAGCCTCCCCGAACAGGCGCCGGAATGTGGCGACTAGGGGCTTTTCACAGTAACTTCATTTGAAGCCTACTTGTGACAATAAGCGATTTTCATTTCATTTCATCTTTCAACTCAGTGTTGCCAAAATCAAAACTGAAAGCTCCTTAGGTCTCTGAACCATTTCAGTGGGACATGATCCAATTACCACCTGTTACCAAGCAGAGCTCAATCTTTTGGACCAATTCATTGGCCACCAGACAAATCAATTAAACTGAGTCCCAGCCAATCTCTGCCATTGGTGGTGGTCAGTCTACCGCTCCTGTTTGATCTCTCCTGCTTCTGAAATCCTCTGCTTGAATTAAAGTCCCAGGCCACTACTTTCTTCTGCTTGAATTAAAGATACAGGCTATCTTAAAGGCACACATCCATAAATCATCCATGGATCAAAAATGTAACGGCAAAAATAAAAGGGGAAATAAGGGAATAAACAGGAAGGACCCTTACAATAATAACCCCTAGGATTTGACAGTAGGGGATTCAGCAATTGTAACGTAATTCAATATCAAGGGGCAATGGTTAGATTTTTCCTTATTGGAGGTGGTCATTGCCTGGCACTTGTGTGAAATGAATGTTCCTGCTCACTTCATCAGCCCAAGCCTGGATATTGTCCAGGTCTTGGTGTATTTGAACATGGACTGCTTCATTATCTGAGGAGTCACAAGTGGTGCTGAATATTGTGCAGTGAACAGCCTCATTCTGGCCTCATGATGGAAGGAAGGTATTTAACGAAGCAGCTGAATATGGTTCGGCCTAGGACACTACCTTCAGAAACTCCTGCAGTGTTGTCCTGGAACTATGATTTACTTCTAACAATCACAACCGTCTTTCTTTCTGCCAGGTATGATTCCAACCAGCAATGAGTTTCCTCCAATTCCAGTTTTGCTCAGGTTCCTTGATGCCACATTCAGTCAAATGTTAAGACCAGTCACTCTCACTTCACCAGTGGGCTGTGTGGCATAAATGGTACTCAGCACCTAATTGCCAGACAATATCTATCTTCACCAAGAGATCCTGACTTTGACATTCAATGGTATTATCTTCATCATCAAACTCCCATTATAGTGTTGGGAGCTCCCATTAATCTAAGAATTCAACATGAGTCACATAAATCCCATTGTTACAAGAACAGGTCCGAGTCATGTGTCACACATTGCATCACAGCTCCAAAGACACTTTCTGGAAATTTCCTATGTTGATTATACTTGACCGACTGGTCCCAAAAGAACATGGAATGTCGTACCCAAAAAGGTGTCAAGGTATACTTCGGAGAGAGACACTGGAAAGAAACAAACTTGAATACCCTGTGGTTGTACAGACAATGCAGATGATTGCAACATCTCAGCAGACCTCCAAACCCCTTCTCCTTTGACAGTAGGAAGTCTTACAACACCAGGTTAAAGTCCAACAGATTTGTTTTGAATCACTAGCTTTCAGAGCACTG
This sequence comes from Scyliorhinus torazame, assembly GCF_047496885.1. Taxonomy (NCBI): domain Eukaryota; kingdom Metazoa; phylum Chordata; class Chondrichthyes; order Carcharhiniformes; family Scyliorhinidae; genus Scyliorhinus; species Scyliorhinus torazame. The sequence goes on from NC_092710.1 coordinate 171,263,620, forward strand.
CCCCTTCCTCAGATGAATGCTGTTGAGTTGAAAGAAAATGGACTCTGGCGAAATACATGTTTGTATTCCCCTTCCAGGAAGTGGATTAAAAATCTAGCTGCAGACCTGATCTGTGTGATTGATCTGTCATTGTGCGAGTGATAATAGAAACTTGAGTCCTGTTCAGCTCAGATGGCTGGACAGGTAACATAGAACATACAGTGCAGAAGGAGGCCATTTGGCCCATCGGGTCTGCACCGATCTACTTAAACCCTACCTTCCACCCTATTCCCCTAACCCAATAACTCTTCCTAACCTTTTTGGACACTAAGGGCAATTTAGTGTGGCCAATCCACCTAACCTGCACATCGTTGGACTGAGGGAGGAAACCGGAGCACCCGGAGGAAACCCATGCGGACTCTGCACAGACAGTGACCCAAGCCGGGAATCAAACCTGGGACCCTGGCGCTGTGAAGCCACAGTGCTAACCACTATGCTACCATGCTGCCCACAGGTGATAAGTGATGCAGAGCGAAGCCAACAGTGCTCGTGTAATTCCTGTACCGGTAGAGCTTATTCATGAAGGCTTTCTTAATCTGTCCCTTGCCCAAGGTCTGGTGATCCTCACCACCAGTCAGCTCTCCCCCATAAATGGCGAAAGCAGCCTATGGTCATCTGGTACTATGGTTACTTTACAAAAACTAGAAGAAACAGTGAGTCACTCCTGCAAAAAGACAAGCAGGTGAAGAAGCATCTCCCTCTCTCTTGCTGGAGGAAAACCCAGCACACCAGTGTCTCCAAGCAAACTGCCAAATTGCAAGAGTCAGCTCGACTGGAATAGTAGCACGGGGCTGAATGCCCCTCGAGCATGTCACACCATTCAATGAGATCATGGCTGATCTGTGACCCAACTCCATAAACCTGCCTTTGGCCCATATCTCTTAATATCTGTCTCAGATTTAAAATTAAGAACTTATCAAGCTTCAACTGCTATTTGTGGGACAGCTCCAAACTCTTTTGAGTGTAAAGTGCTTCCTAATAAATCTCTTGAATGGTTCAGCCATTGTTTTTATACTATAGCCCCCAGTTTTAGAATCTCCAAACAGTGTAAACAGCTTACCTATACATACCCGGTCTTTCCCTGTTAATATATCAGATCACCCTTATTTATCACCCCTATCACTCCATAACCTTCTAAATTCAAGCAAAAACAGGTCTAATTTGCATATTCTCACCAAGCAACTCAACTCCTGTAATCTAGGTATAATTTCTGTAAACCTACGTTGCACTCCCTCCAAGGTCAAAATATCCTTCCTAAGTTGTGATGCCCAGAACTGCTCAAGTGGGGTCTAACCAGGGTTTTGTACAGCTGCAGCATAGCCCCTGCCTTTATTCTCCAATCCTCTCGATATAAAGGCAAGCATTCCATTATCCTTCTTGATTATTTTCTACACTTGTTCATGGCATTTTAAGGACCTATGCACCTGAACCCCCAAGTCTATTTGAACATCTACTGCACCTAACCACTTTTGATTTAGAAAGTACTCCACTGTACTTTTTTGGTCAAAAATGGATAACCTCACACTTGCTTACATCAAATTCCATCTGTCACAATTCTGCCCATTGACCTTGTCTGTCAATATCTCCTTGCAATTTTATGCTATCATCTAGGCTGTCTACCATGCCACCTAACTTTGTATCATCAGCAAATTTTGATATTTGACTTTCTGTGCCATATTCCAAGTCATTATTGAATAGTGTGAATAATTGAGGCCCCAACACAGATCCCTGTTGTACACCATTAGTCACCTGCCAATTAGAGGAATTAACTATTATCCCCACTCCCTGTCACTCAACCAATTTCCAAACCATGTCAATAATTTTCCCTCAACTCTGTGGTTTTCCACGTTAGTTAACAGTCTCTTATGTGGGAAGTCCATAAAATGACATCCATAGACATTTCCCTGTCCAATCAACCAACTTAACAGGTGTAACCTACTACCATCTTATACTCAGAAAAGGCAAAGACTGATTTGTATATTTGTTCTCTTACCTGGCCTCTTAACCTCTCTCACTTTTGGTCAGAATGTGTGTGTGGGTGTTTCATTTTCATTACTTTTTTTTTTAACAACCCTTGGGATTTAGTAACTAACTTTTTGTTCTGATTCAACAAAACCTGAAGGCAGCTCAAGAGTAACATGGAGTGGGCAATATATATTTGACTTGTTAGTGATGCCCACATCCTAAGAATGAACCTCAAAACATGCAATAGATAAAAAAGGATTTAATGAGAGGAACCAAGAGGAATTTTCTCTGTAGGATAGGTGCTTAATTTTATTATTCTACCTTTATTAAAGTTACCCCTGGGCTGTGCACAAAGCACCGATTGGCAACTGATTGCACCTGAACTCCAGCTACCTAGATATAAATTGTATTATAATAGTTTTTTTTTCAGATTTACAAATATTCAATCCCATCCAGAATTCTCTCACTAATCACTCAAAGCAAACAGTAGATAATAATGGCATGGTCGCATGTGCCTCTATAGACTGATGCTCTAATATATAATACAAAAAGTCAAGCCAGCCAAAGTGGCACAATACTTGGCTATACCCACTCCCCACTCACCCTGATAAATTACAGGTTCCAAATCGCACAGCCTGGTATTTTACCACCTTGCAATATACTTCACTGTACCTGGGCACTGTAGAAACGTACAGAATTATTTCTCAAAATGTGTGAAAGAGGTAATCAGAATACAATGAAATATAAAAGAATACCATGGGTGTTGCAGATTGAAAAGAAAAACAGAAAATGCACTGAAGAGTCATACAGACTAGAGTTAAGCCAATTTCTTGCTCCACAGAAAATGAAATGAAAATCGCTTATTGTCACAAGTAGGCTTCAGTGAAGTTACTGTAAAAAGCCCCATGTCGCCACATTCCAGCGCTTGTTCGGGGAGGCTGTTACGGGAATTGAACCGTGCTGCTGGCCTGCCTTGGTCTGCTTTCAAAGCCAGCGCTTTAGCCCTGAGCTAAACAGAGAGCTGCCAGTCCTGCAGATCTTTTCCAGCATTTTCTGATTTTGCAATGAAATATATTTGTGCAACAAATGGAGCTTAAGCCAAATGATTCATGGGGGTAACACTAAAATTGGCAAAACAAACCACGATTAGTGAACGTATTAAAAGAACAATGTTCTTAACATTTTTGATCAATGACTTACATGCACCAAACCATCCTCCAGATGTTTCTCATAGTCATCACTATGAAGTGAATTGGATTGCTTTAAATTTTACAAATTGGCAAAGATGACACGCCGCATGTGAAAGCCACAGGCAAATGAAATGAAAATCGCTTATTGTCACAAGTAGGCTTCAATGAAGTTACTGAAAAGCCCCTAGTCGCCACATTCCAGCGCCTGTTCGGGGAGGCTGGTACGGGAATTGAACCCGCGCTACTGGTCTGCTTTAAAAGCCATCGATTTAGCCCAGTGTGCTAATGCTGCGAAATAAAGGCTTTCGAAGAGCAAAATAAAGTGTACCTAACGAACAAACCCCACTTAAAAAGTGAACAAAAATTAATTGGGGTGGGGGCTGCTTGGCCACCGTTGTAAATACCTACAGAGTGCGCGCCTGTACACAGCTGACGCCGAAATATTTATGTCCCAAGTGAACTTTTTAACAATTCAACACAAGTTGTCGACTTTTATTTCTTACCGGCACTATCCGCCTCCGTGGCTGAGCTCTCCCGTGGTCACGCTGCTTGCCCGAGCTGAAGCCTCCGACGTCCCAACTTCAGTCTCTGCTCACTATGGACACAAACTCCCCATCACAGCAAACCAGCATCGCAACAGCCCCGAGCATGGTCAGGTCCGCCCCACCCGCCAACGTGCGCAGCGTCTCGCCCCGCCCCCACCCGCCAACGTGCGCAGCGTCTCGCCCCGCCCCCACCCGCCAACGTGCGCAGCGTCTCGCCCCGCCCCCACCCGTCAACGTGCGCAGCGTCTCGCCCCGCCCCCACCCGCCAACGTGCGCAGCGTCTCGCCCCGCCCCCACCCGCCAACGTGCGCAGCGTCTCGCCCCGCCCCCACCCGCCAACGTGCGCAGCGTCTCGCCCCGCCCCCACCCGCCAACGTGCGCAGCGTCTCGCCCCGCCCCCACCCGCCAACGTGCGCAGCGTCTCGCCCCGCCCCCACCCGCCAACGTGCGCAGCGTCTCGCCCCGCCCCCACCCGCCAACGTGCGCAGCGTCTCGCTCCGCCCCCACCCGCCAACGTGCGCAGCGTCTCGCCCCGCCCCCACCCGCCAACGTGCGCAGCGTCTCGCCCCGCCCCCACCCGCCAACGTGCGCAGCGTCTCGCCCCGCCCCCACCCGCCAACGTGCGCAGCGTCTCGCCCCGCCCCCACCCGCCAACGTGCGCAGCGTCTCGCCCCGCCCCCACCCGCCAACGTGCGCAGCGTCTCGCCCCGCCCCCACCCGCCAACGTGCGCAGCGTCTCGCCCCGCCCCACCCCACCATCCTGCACTTGGCGCCCGCAGCCACCTCCCCTTCGGCGCGCGCCGCATGTTCTCGCTCTCACGCCAATTGGTCGGCTCCAATCCAATCCGAGCTCCGGACGCCGCTTGTTGTCAGGCGTGTCGACTGTCAGAACAGCCAGGAGCCTGCGCGCGGGAAAAACGAGTGGGCTCTTGCTGGTCCTGGCAAAGCTCGTGCGCCGCTGCTCATACGGGAAGGCGGCAGCTCCTCAGGAACATCAGCCCGGGCTCGACTGGAGGTTTCACACCAAAGCTATCCATAGGCTCGAAACGTTAACTCAGTTTGTCTGTCCACAGATGCTGCCGGGCCTGCTGCTGATATCATCCAACGTTTTCTGTTGTTTTTTATTCCTTATTCGGCGTTGCTTGGAACAGGAAGGTCTTGGTGGATGCAGCTAGACGGTAATTCTGGATTAACCGAGTGTATTACTCCAGCTTTAAACTCCTCAAGTTTTTATCTTTATGAAAATTAACAATCAACTGTCATAATTTAACGGAACTTTTTAAAAGAGTGATTAATAACTTGTTCTCTTTATTCTCGATTCTGTACATTCCCCCAGTTTAAATTCCTCAATACCGACCTCTATCGTCCAAGCTTTTGGTCATCTGATTTAGTGTCTATTTCGATCAGAGTCAAATTTTGTTTGATGTTGCGTAAAGCAACTTAAAGGTTTTCTACAACTCCAAATACTACAGTGTCGCTTTGTTATGTTTGAAACCACGAGCGTCCTACTTCAGCAAAGGTTGGTAGGCTAACCTGGAGACGGGCATTAGTTACTACATGGTTTGTGGTTGCCAAAATTTCAACATAATCACTGTTTTAGACTGAAACGGGAGCTTCTCGTCCAATATACTTAGTAGACCCAGCCCTGCGCGGTGGACTGATATATTGTTGCTCGACAACTGACTGATGCAGCCATGAATGTGGCATCTTGGACACATATGCTTGCAACACGAGCAATAAATCATTTTGGACCAGTACAACAATATCATTCCCCTTTGTTTTAAAAAAAATGACTTTTTACCTCAATTTACATTTTGCAAAGATTGAATTTTTCAGTTTTGAAGAAAATTAACAATCAACCATCACAAATAAACTGAACATGTCGTGTTATTCACCCTGGGGTAACACGGACTGCAACTGGATGCAGTTGTACTGGAAAGTAGACACCAAACTTAGACGTTAGTTCAATACTTTTATTGAACTTCTGGAGCAGTGCACACAGCTTGCTGTGGGTTGACACTCTACCAATCTAAGTGTGCTAACTATGACTAACTAGACCAGACTAGCTCTGAGCCACGTGTAGAAGGTGCTAACTGATATATACACCCTGACTGTCACTACAGTTGTCACCAGTGGAAAGAGGCGGAGTGCTGATGCCTTGTGTGTTTTCTAGTTGGAAACCCCCCTCTACTGTTCTGCCTGATGATTGGTTGCGTTCTGTCCTTTGTGTTGATTGGCTGTACTGGGTGTCTCACTGCCTGTCTGTATCTCATTATGTGCATGAGTGCATATCATGAAATCACCCCTTTTTAAAAAAAAATGTTGTTTGCTTAGAGCATGTGCGACAGTATGTACATGGATAACTATTTACATCAAATGGCGAGTGAATGGATATGTACATGAAAGGTGTCTAGCGTGCAGATGCAGAACAATATTTACAAGATAAATGTCTATCAGTCCAATCTTTGGGGCTGGCTTCGGATCCTTGTTGACCTTCTGAGAGGTGGAGGTGAGGACGACGGCGCCTTGACAGGTGGGATTGCTGCCAGGTTGGTGACCTCGTGGTGTGAGGTATCCGGAGGAGGCATAATAACATCTGGAAAGGTGCGATTTGGTGGTGGGCAGGCAAGTTTGCGTAGTGCCCTTCTGTTGTGCCCGACAATGGAGCCATCAGCCATACGAACCAAAACGATCTGGGAGCAGCCTGTCGAACCACAACAGCTGGGGAGGTGATCCAGGACTGGTAAGTGTATGGCCGAACAGTCGTCCGCAGTCCTCTATTCATGACGAGTTGTGCCGGAGACATATCGGTGGACAGAGGGGTTGCCCTGTACGCCAGCAGCGCAAGGTTGAAATCCGAAGCAGTCCGCAGCCTTGCAGAGCAGTTGCTTCACGATATGGACCCCTTTTTCGACCTTCCCGTTGGACAACGGGTAGTGTGGGCTTGGGGTAATGTGTTTGAATTGGTACAGCTTGGTGAAATTGGACCACTCTTGGCTGTGGAAGCAGGGACCATTGTCACTCATGACAGTCAGCGGAATATGATGCCTGGCAAATGTCTCCTTGCAGGCCTTGATGACTACTTGATGTGAGGTCTGACAGCTTCACAACTTCCGGGTAACTTGAGAAGTAATCTATGATGAGCATATAGTCACGTCCATTGGCGTGAAAAAGGTCGATTCCCACCTTGGACCATGGAGAGGTCACAATCTCGTATTGCTGGAGTGTTTCTTTCGCCTGAGCAGGCTGGAAACGCTGGCAGGTCGCACAATTGAGGACCATGTTGGATATGTCCTGGTTGATTCCAGGCCAATAGACAGCCTGCCGGGCCCTGCACCTTCATTTTGCGACACTGAGGTGTCCCTTGTGGATTTGTTTGAGCACTAAGCTCTGCAGGCTGCGAGGAAGAACGATATGATCTAGCTTGAGGAGGATCCCCTCGACAACAGTCAGGTCGTCCTTGACATTAAAGAACTGAGGGCATTGCCCTTTCTGCCAACCATTTGCAAGGTGATGCATTACACGCTGCAGAAGAGGGTCCATGGCAGTATTGCACCAGGATGTCATCAATGTCAGCCTGAAGATCCACATTGGAAGAGGGCATGGCATGGACTCGCTGTACGAGGTTGAGTAGCTTGCATGCATGGACACCAAGCAGGGATGCCTTGTCCGGCTTGACGATTTTGAATCGCAGTGTGGCATTGATGGTCTTGTTGGAGACAAACCGATGACAAGATCCTAATGCAGTTATGGCATTGCCATTATAATCATAGAGCTGGCAGGCTGGCGGAAGAATTTTGGGTTGCTTCTTAATGCGGTCAAAATCAGCTTGAGAGATGAGATTGGCTGAAGCACCAGTGTCCAGCTTGAACTGGATGCTGCATTGGTTAACGTGTATGACAGCACGCCATTCATCCGCAGAATCCACATTGAGGATAGATAGGCGTCTTGCTGAATTTGAGGAGGCATATTCACATGTAGTGATGATGCCCACACGATATGGGGATTCCAGGCAGTCGTCCTCTGGAACCGTAGTGCTACCAGGATCAGAATCCAGTGGACCGCGCTGTACACATCGAACGCGTTTGCGTTGGAAATGGGATCGCTGGCCCTTGACCGGTGGTGCAGACCTGCACAAGGCTGCATAATGTCCAGGCTTCCGACAATTTAAACATTGCCTGCCTTTTGCAGGGCATTGCCGCTTTAAGTGGGGGGTGCCGCAGTTCGGGCACGTCATGATGTTGACGTTGTTACGCACATGCGCAGTGCGGTCAGCCGACGTTCGCACTTGTGGAGTTTGGTCTTCGTCCGCTTCGTTCTCCCGTTCGTGGTGCACATGCGTGGGACCCGGGGGAAAGCGCGCAAAATGGTCGCCTTCATCGATACTTAGGCGCCGCATCCGGGCGATGGCCTGTACACACTCTACCTCGTGGGAGGCAAGTTGTTCATGTTCTGCCGATTTGAAACGGGAGTACCGATTTCTCGCCTGTTCATGCACTTTACACGTCTCGATTGTGACTGGCAGGGTCATGTTTTTAATTTTGAGAAGCTGCTCCTGCAAAGAGTCGGAGTGCACCCCAAAAAAGATCTGATCCCTGAAGATGGAATCAGCAGTGTTGCCATAGTTGCAGGACTGCGCTAATATATGGAGATGTTATAAAGGATTGGAAAGATTCATTCTTACCCTGAAGGCGTTGCTGGAAGACATATCGCTTAAAGCTCTCGTTCGTTTCGACTTCACACTGACTGTCGAATTTAGCTAAAACGGTCATGAATTTGGTCTTGTCCTCGCCGTCGGCAAAAGTGAGCGAGTTGAAAATTTGGATGGCTTGGTCCCCCACAGTTGATAGGAGCAGCGCGATTTTTCTGGCATCGGACGCATCCTCAAAGCCTCAATGTAGAGAAGGAACCTCTGCTTGAAGACCCGCCAGTTGGCGCCAAGTTTGCCGGAGATCCGTAGCTGTGGAGGGGTCTGGATCTTCTCCATGCCGCTGGAAGGCACTTGCTGGTTGTCACTGAATCACTCAAGGTGAACCACTTAGATAAAGTTAGACGACTGGTACCATGTCTTGTTATTCACCCTGGGGTAATCCGGACTGCAACTGGATGCAGTTGTACTGGAAAGTAAACACCAAACTTGGACGTTAGTTCAATACGTTTTATTGAACTTCTGGAGCAGTGCACACAGCTTGCTGTGGGTTGACACTCTACTAATCTAAGTGTGCTATCTATGACTAACTAGACCAGACTAGCTCTGAGCCACGTGTAGAAGGTGCTAACTGATATATACACCCTGTCTGTCACTATAGTTGTCACCAGTGGAAAGAGGCGGAGTGCTGATGCCTTGTGTGTTTTATAGTAGGAAAACACCCTCTAGTGTTCTGCCTGGTGATTGGTTGTGTTCTGTACTGTGTATTGATTGGCTCTACTGGGTGTCTGTCACTGCCTGTCTGTATCTCATTATGTGCATGAGTGCATATCATGACAAGACACGTTTTAAAAAAGTTTTAATAGCTTGATTTCTTTTCTCAAAATTAATGTTTGTGGTGCTTACATGGAGGTTTGCCTCCATCTTGGGTAATTGGAATCCATCGCTCTCAGTGAAGGGTTGGCACAATGTACTAGTGATGTGCCTGATGTTGATCTGTTGCTGGTGTTAATGATTTTTTTCTGTGTTTCTATCTCTGCTGTAGGTCGAATATGGACTCTTATTTACTTACCAGTTTCAGTCTCAATGATGTATGGATGATCTTCCAACTTTATCAATAACCGTCACTGGGTTCCTTTCGAGAATGCTGTGTCCTCTTGCAGAATGGTGATGAGGTGGCAATTGTTCTAATATCACTTGAGAGAATATGCAAATATGAGCAGCAAACGTTCTGAGTTGCTTTCAGTTTAGTTGTTTGAAGGAGTGGCAGTCGTAATTTCCTGTTAATAATAGCTGATGAATGATTTTAATAAATCTGTCTGCTGAGCAATCCTGCACTACATGTTTAAATTTAATTTACGGCTCAGTGTAAGATGGGTAAGCTTACATGAAGTAACATGAAATGCAACATGGAAAGCGGCAGTAATTCCTTTTAAACAGATTTGAAGATCACAGGAAATGCCATAGACAAGATTTGTTACGTTCATTGAAGACTCTGGGAGACAGAATCCCAAAAAAGACTCTCACAGAGCAGGGAATACATGATTTGGGGGTAGCTGGATCGATGGTGAATCAGGCAGTCCATTTGAGTCAAACAGTACAACCTGTAGGACATTGTAACATCTTTCGGCCCCATTCCTGTGCAACAGACACCATACACAAGAGAAAAAAATGTCCAAGCTCCAGTATACAAAAAAGAGGGGAAACAAAGACTGTCGCATTGCAGACTCTTCCTATGGTATAAAGAAGCTTAGACTCTTCTACAAACCAACATCATTCGTAAAAGGCAGGAAATGTCAGGAAATTCAAATTCCCCAGCATGAATTTGAAGGCCACAGGTGTCATATTCCGGAACTTAGGCTTTTTAATAAAAGAATGGAGCACTGGTTATTAGATTTATCCGTAATTAAACTGATAACGAAGTGGTGAAAATAAAGGTATCCAATGGAAAGGAGGATTTTCACAGGATCAACACTTAAGGCTTGGCTGAACATAACTTGGCAGGATAAATCTGCTCATTCTCAGACGAGCCTTATGTAAAACTGGAGGATCAGCTTTACATAAAGGTGAACTTCAAAATAAATGTTTTACAGATTATCGTTTACAGAAAACAGACCTAAGAATCAATCAGTTCGTCAGTAGATCCTGTGTTAAGAACAAGGACTATGATTTCTCAGAAGCTGAGCAGTCCGAACAAATAATGGATGTGTTATAGCATTAATGCCAACAGAAGCTTTATAAAAAGAACTTGGAGGAAAATAAAGGTCATGATATTTGCACTTGTTATAAGATGGCGGAAAACATGAAGCAGTTGTAGCTGGACAACAACACCTGCACACATTAGATGGAATTACCAGTGTTGGATGTAGCCAGGACACACAAACCAAACAATTCTGGTGGGAAGTGTGACCTGGTGCTTCCAGTGCCAAGATGTCTAAATTACAAGAATTTTGTAAATTGTATGGTTTTAATGGACATAGGACTCAGATATGCAGGAATTCTGGCTTCAGAGGTGCTACCAAACAAAAAGTATGTGCAGCAAATTGCGGCAACAACAGAGAGTGGGGAAGAGATCCACACAAGAGCAAGATTAGCAGCAAGTCAGACCAGGTGAAGATGCAAAGTATAAAGACATTCAATTAGAAACTGATCAGGCTGTCCATATTAGGGAATTTATTTAAATTATTCCATATGAATTTTCCCTTTAGAGAAAGAAATGTGCCACCGTTACCCGGTCTGGCCTACATGCAACTCCAGGCACATAGCAATATGATTGACTCTTAACTGCCATCTGTAAATGGCCCAGCAAACCACTTACTTCAAGGACAATTAGCGATGGGCAATAAATGTTTCCCAGCCAGTGATCTCCTCAAGCACGTCCTCATCTACGATTGTATCACAGTTTAGGAGTTCTTAGAAGTAGTCTACATCAAAGGTTAATCTTTTCTCTGTCCCAGAAAGGTTCTGTCCTTACTCTGCACCGGTTTGTCCTTGCCTGGCACCAGTTTGAGGCCAAGGTCCACATATTGCCTTGGTGGCCCTGAGGAAGCCCAGGCGTCGTGCTTGTTGGCGTGGAGTTGGAACTCAGTCCACCATTGGTTTTTGATTTCCCTAGTTCTTGTTTGTTCCTCTGCATTGGCTGATTACTAAGCTCTCCTCTTTGTCTTGCCGGTGTTGCCATTTTGCTAGTTGCGGTGAGCTTTCCTCTCCTTGCCGATAAGTCTCATCAAACCAGTCTTACTCTTTCCTAATCTTGTAGTCGATGGTTTCTTCGCAGATTGAGATTATGACTGTCTTCAGCTCTTTCCAGATTTCCCCCAGTCCATTAGAATGCATGCTTAGGAGATTTTGGTGAAGACATTGTTGGACGTTCACTGGCATGCTTGGCTCTTGAAGCTGCTCAACGTTGATCTTTTTGCTTAGCTGTTTCTTCACCTTCCTCTGCTTCTGGTGGAGTTTGATGGACATAGAGGAGATGAACTGGTGGTCTGTCCAGCAGTCACCTGCACTGGTCATTACTTCGGTGATGAGGATATCCATTTGGCCCTGGGATTGCACTTTGACAGAGTCGATCATGTGTCAGTGCTTTGATCCTGAATGTCTCCAGGAAGTCTCGATCTTGTCTTTTTGGCAGATCGGTGCATTGGTGATGACAAGCATAGTGCTCTGTACAATTGATGAGCAGGTTGGAGTTGCTGTTCCTAACAATCATTCCTTTCCAGGCTTGGGAGTCCTTTTTGACCCTGGCATTGAAGGTTAGAAGGAGGATGACCTTTCCCCTTCGGAATGTTGGAGAGTATGGAGTCCAGGGTGGAGTAGAAGCCTTGTTTGGACTTGTTATTGACATCAAGGGTTGGGGCATAAGCGCTCACAACTGTTTCCTGCTGTCGGAGTGTCATGAGACACTCGTTGATGCTGACAGGGTGCTTTGAAAGGCGGTTGATGAGTTTGTCCTTGATGGCAAATCCAATTCCATGTGTCCTAGGCTGATCCTCGAGTTGTCCTCTCCAGAAGAAGATGTAACCACCGCCGTGTTCCTTCAGCAGCTTTTCACCTGCTCTTTATGTCTCTTGCAGGGCAGCAACGTCAACGTTAAAGTTCCTGAGTTCACAGGCAACCAGGACTACTGTTCTCCGCTCCAATCAATTGTTCTGCATATTATCCATAAGGGCTTATGCATTCCAGGTTCCTAAATTCAGTTATCTTTGATTTTCTGATCACAGGTAGATGAACCTGCTTGATGCGGTTTTCAGCCAAGTTGGGGACGGAACAGACTGTATTTAGAGAACCTTTTCCCCTGCAGGGTGAACAAAGTGGATCCTAAAGAGGGATGCTCATTCATGAGGAAAGCTGCCAAAACATCCTCCTGTTCCTATTCCAAGAGCGAGACAACTGATTCAAACTCCACTGCCTACGTGCCGGTCCAAAGCTAGGGACTTCCAGATTATCCTGTCCTCGTCACCTTGCTGAGCGCTGCAGGACTTGCTTGTTTGGGGATGTTTTAGTTTCCCTGTAGGTGGGCGTCTTGTGCAGGACTTCTTTTAATGTGGGAATGCCGTTTCACATCAGCAGACACATGATACTTGATGGAAGACTCGTCCAGTTCCAGTGGCAAGGGAAACCCAACGACTGAGGAGCTCACAGCTGCTGCAGCCGTCATTCGCCATCACAACCATTGACATCACATTAGTATCTTCCGCCTAATATGCTGTTGAGGACTTGTTTTTGAATTGTGCTTTGCATGGTTCCTCCCCACTGACCTTACCAGCATGGCTGTTGCGAGTTAAAGCTCCTGGCTGCATTGTTCTCGGGATCAACAGAGAGTTCAAGTCTCTTCAGATTGGCCTGATATGGTACAGAGATAAACAAGTATTCCAAATGTTATATTTTTCAAGGGAAAACAGGTGTTTATACCTGAAGCTTTTCGCCAGGACATATTTGCACAGTATAATCAGGGACATATGGACTTAGGGTGAAGAATTTGCCTGGCAAGGTGTACCGTGTATTGGGCTGCGATCAACAATGACATTAAGAAGACAGTGAGGATGTATGAAGCATGCCAGAGACAATAGCCAAATCAAGGAACCTATACATGCACATTACGTTTCATTATATTCTTGGTCTAAAATTGCAACAGATTTATTCACTATCCATGGTGACGATTTTGTCCTTGTCATTGACTACTTTTTGAAGACAATTGAAGATACCAAAGACAGGAATCTTCTGCTCCCTCCAGCAAAGAAAAATGTGTGTGGGGGCAAATTAGGTTCCCAGCATATTAGATGCCCTGCCAGCATCTAATTAGGATGTTTTGTTTGTGAGGTGTTTTGAAAATGTGAATTCCGGTCAATAGGGAACAAATCTCCCATTGTTCACGGGCTTTCTGTGCTCTGTGTATGCTTGGAGGTCGAGCTTTCGCTGCGGAAAAGATAAGAATAGACTTCCTATAATGATACAATAGAAACTAAATTTAATTATTATTGTTCTGACTTTTTGGCGAAGCAGCTGCAAATATTCTTCTCGTGTTGAAAGCAGAATGCAGTTAGCTCATAACTTTTACCTGTTAACTGGGGTGGCAGCTGATAATTACACATCAAACCTTTTTCTACTTGGGGCACAGAATCAGATGTTATGTCTCAGGATTTGTACTCCAGAGACCTGGATTAATAATCTGGGGGACAAGAGTGTCAATCCCATTATGTAGTTAGAGCATTTACATTCAACGAATTAAACTTGATTAAAATTCAGCTATCAGTTACCACAAAAGTACCAGATTACTGCAAAAGCCCACATGGAGGGCAGGAAATCTTTACATAGTAGTGTGCAAGAGTGGGCGTGCTGCATTTTTATTCTTTATTCATAGGCAGGTAGTACAAGGCCTATATTGTGCAACATGTTTAAATGTCCCTGTGAGTGATATTTTCTGTGTTATGGCCGTGGTAATGATCTACACAGACATCTTGTTCTTTAACTAGTGAGATGATTTATTAACAAAGACGTGGAAAAATAACTAATAAACTATAATACGAACGGTAACTAACAAATTATTTCAGTGAATTAGTGCGACTGTCCTCCAGTACGAGTTACTACCAACTGCCGAATCTATCTAGTCAAATGATGGCTCTCTCTCACCACCTGCTGATCGAAGGTCGTACCGATAACTATATCTATTGATAGATAACTATATACATTGATGTGCACATACATATATACATTGATGTGCACATACATATCACCACAAGTGAGGATGGGAAGACCCTGCTGGGGGAATCATGTTAGGATGACTTGGAAAAAGTAGATCTCCAGTCACTAAAATCTGGACACCCCTGGTTCACAGATTTCTGAATAAAAGTTGTGACCACTGGGTGAGCCCACTTCACCTATGAATTAGAGGTCAGTAGTCAAAGCTTTCACACCATCCAATATATTGTGTGCCCTTACCACAATACGAGAGGGGAAGGATAAGACTTGAGGTATGGGAAGGTGGGGGTGGCAAAGACCAGAGGGGAATGGCGAAAACTGTCCATGAGGAAATGACTGTTAACCTGGTGTTGTAAGACTTACTGTGCAAAGTAACAGACAGTACATGCAGCAAAGTGGCAGCAGGAACAGGGCGTCAACATTCGGCACGAGATGTGGTTCCCAGAAGTTAAAAATAATCACTGTTTTTGACAGATGGGAGAGCTTATCACCCACAGGGTTCCCTTCCCATGCTGTTGATTGATGTATCCTGGATCAAGACCTGAGTAATGCAGCCGTGAGCATGGCATCTTTGACACATATGTATTCATACACAATACAAGCACCAAAACATGCTGGAATGGTAGAACAATATAATGTTCTTTTCCTTAAAAATGCCTTTTTGCCTCAATTTACCTTTTGCAACATTAACGTTTTTAAATCTAAAGAAAATTAACAATAAACTTGTTAATTAAACTAATAACCTTAATACTGTTTTATAGCTTGGTTTCCTTTCTCAAATTTAACACTCTTGGCATTATTTACATGAATACTCTGCCTCAACCTCATGGATTTAGCATTAATCGCTGAGTGAAGAGTTGGCACAATGTACTGGTGATGTTGTATCTGATATTGCCAATGTATTTTTTGACGTTACAACACGACTTCCGGTGGCGGCCATGGAATGAGTGGTTGCTTATTTGGTAGCTCCCGCTCATGGTGAACCTTTGGGACCTTTTCCCCCAATTTATGGTGGATTTGACTGACAAAACAATAGACTGGTGAAGTAGATAAGGATTCCCCACCAGTGTATGGATTTGTGGACCAGAAGTGGTCTGAAAAGGAGAGATCGTTGGTCGAACACTGGAGTGGAGTCTGCAGCGCAGGAGAATATGACGGAGCGTCAGGGATCGAAACTGCAGGCCCAGTGGTCAACGGAAAAGCTGGTGGTCTTTCTCCAGGAGAACTTTGCTCAGCAAAGAAAGGAATACCTGGATCTGATTAAGACTGGGATTGACGGTGTGGAGCAGAGATTGGAAGCCCAGGGCCAGGCGATCCAGAAGCTGGGAGAGGCGGTTGCTGGGCACGAGGAGCAGCTAGCCGCGATGGTGGTGGAGATGGGCTGCAAGAGAAAGTGGAGGATTTGGAGAATAGGCCGCGCAAGCAGAACCTGAGGATTGATGACCTTCCGGAGGACAGTGAGGGATTGGATGCAGGGTCATAATGTGGCGCATATGTTCGAGAACCTGCTGGGGGAAGGTGCGTTTGCTTGACCCTAGAGGTGGACAGGGCGCTTATGAGGAAGCCGCTAAGGAATGAGCCGTTGAGAGCGATGGTGGGATGAATGCACTTGTTCCTGTACAAGGAACAAATCTTGAGGTGGGCCAGGCAGACGAGGAGGTGCATATGGGAAGGCAATGAGCTGCGTATTTACGAGGACTTGGGTGAAATCGGCCCTCTTTTAGAAGGGGGTGAAGTTCGGCATGCTATACGCAGCGTGTTTGTGTGTCACTTATGAGGGCCAGGAACTTTATTTCAGATCGGCAGATGAGGCGATGAACGTTGTTAAGGACAGAGGACTGGCTGGTGATGGAGGACATTGAACTTGGGGGCAAATAGTTGTGTTCTTGATATGCTGCTAAATTTCTTTTTTCTTTGTGTTTTGTATGTATTTTCCACTGAATTTGGGGCCGTTGCTCCGTTTTGTTTGCGGGTTAACTTTGTTCTGAATGGGGGATGGTGGGTGGAATTTTCTTTGTGTTTGTTAGGGATTGTGATGTTTTGGGGGGGAGGGAGATCAGTAGGTGAGTAGGATGCTTGGTGCCATGAGCGGGGTCTACCAGGCTAGCTGTGCGGCCTAGCTCACGGAAGCACAGTGGGGGGGGCGAGCAGGTGATCAGTTTGTTGAGGGGATGGGATTGCTATTTTGTTGTGGGGGGGGGGGGGTATTAACCTGCTGACGGGAGGGACTGGTGCTTGGAGACAGATTGGTGGTCAATGACGGTTGCTGCCCGAGGGCAGGCCTGAGGAGGCACGGGATGCGGGCTGGAGGCTTGCCTAAGAAGGGTTATGGTTGATTGGCAGGGGGTGAGGGTGGGTTGTCCCCCCCTTCCCCCGACCAGGCTGATCACATGGAATGTGAGAGGGTTGAATGGGCCGGTCAGGAGGGCTTGCGTGTTCGTGCACTTGAAGAGTTTGAAGGTGGACGTGACAATGTTACAGGAGATGCAGCTGAGGGTAGTGGATCAGACTAGGCTGAGGAAGGGGTGGGTTGGGCAGGTATTTCATTCGTGGCTAGACTCTAAAACTAGGAGGATAGCGATCTTGACCAATAAGTGGATGTCATTTGATGTGGGGAACATAGTGGCAGACCTGGGGGGGCGGGGGGGGGGGGGTGGTAGGTAGGTACGTTATGGTAAGTGGGAAGCTGGAAGGGATGCCAGTGGTATTAGTGAATATGCACAAAACTGGGACAGCGTGGAGTTTATGAGCTGGGTGTTAGGGAAGATTCTGGACCTGGACACTCGCATAAGCTGATCATGGGAACGGACTTCAATACCGTTAGAGATCCGAGGTTGGATCGGTCGAGTTAAAGGACAGGAAGGGTGCCAGCAGCGGCCAAAGAACTAAAGGGGTTTATGGAACAAATGGGAAGGGTAGATCCGTGGAGGTTCAGACGACCAAGAGTGAAGGAGTTTTCATTTTTCTCCCATGTACACAAAGTGTACTCACGGATTGATTTTTCTGTTTTGAACAGGGCTTTGTTGGCGGGGTTGGTGGATGCCGAGTATTCGCCGATTGTTGTGTCTGACCATGCCCCACGCTGGGTGGATTTACGGGTGAGCAAGGAAGGGAGGGGTCTGCGCTCGCAATAGAGATTCGATGTAGGAGACCTCCGGTGGCGGCCATGGAGGAGTAGGTCGCACATTCGATAGCTCCCACCTGTAACGGATTTTCAGACCTTTTCTCCCCGACGTTTTTCGGATTTTATGGGATAAATCAATAAAACTGCTACAGTAATGACGATTCCCTCTCTGGTGCATGGAGAATTGGACCAGAAGTGGCAGTGGGAAACGACTCAGTCCTGGTAGTGAGAAGCAAGCGGAGCTGGTTCCGCGGGACAGCATGGTGGAGGGCAAGGGCCGAGGAGAGACGGCACAGTGCTCAACGTAGCAGCTGGTGAAGTGTTTTGAGGATTGCTTCGCCAAGCTGAAAAACGATATGCTGGACCCGATCAAGGCTTCGATTGATCAAGTAGTCTTGAATCAGGAGACCCAGGGGAAAGCGATACAGGAGATCAAACAAAAGTTATCCGACCACGAGGACTCTATAACCGTGTTAGGAACACGTCTGGCGGTGGGCCAAGAAAGAACGGAGCAGCAAGTGGGAGAACTGTGAGTTATGTATTTATCAGGACCTGGGAGCGGAGTTGGCCAAGAGACGGGCTGGGTTCAATCGGGCAAAGGCGACCCCCCTCAAGAAGGGGGTGAAGTTCGGGATGCTGGACCCAGCGCGGCTGTGGGTTATGCACGAGGAAGGGGACTTTTATTTTGAGACTCCGGACGATGTATGGACATTCATTAAAGAAAAGAAGCTGGAGACGATTTAAAGGACATTTAAGCTGCGGAGACGTTTTGTAGCAATGGTTCGTAATACTGTACTGTTTTTTTAAAAGAAAAGAGATTTTATGTCGTTCTGGATGAAATAATGGGCTGTGGTACTGGTTGTAGGGTGCTTTGTCTTGCAGGGATTTGATGCGGGGGGGGTGTCTTGAGGTTAGAGCTATTCCTCGGGAGACTGGGTTTTGTTTTAAGTGACTCTCTTCGCTGGTTTATGTTAATTTTGTCTCGTTTCTTTTTGCTGCTGTTTACTTACTGCGGATGCTGTTAAAAGGTTTATTCATGTGGGGGGTGAGGTTCGAACAATAGGGAGACAGACTGTTTGGCGCCGGGGTGGGGGTTATCGGGGTCAGCGAGGTTCAGCTGAGTCTCGGAAGCGCAGTGGGGGGGTGAGCAAGTGTTAAACTGGTACTTGACCTGGGGGATGAGGTTTCTGGCGCTGTTGGGAGGGGCGGGGAGGCTGCTTTGCTAACAGGGGAGGAACTATTGTCGGGGAAGAAATGGGAGGTCAGGAACGGCTGCTGCTCATGGGGGTACTCGGGGTAGCGGGGGGGCATGGGCTCGGGCTGGCCTAAAAAGGGTGATGGCTAGTTGGCGGGGGGGGGGGGGGGGGTCGGTGGAAGCCCCCCGTCCAGGCTGATTACGTGGATCGTGAGAGGACTGAATGGGAAGGTCAAGAGGGCTCGCGTGTTCGTGCATCTAAGGGAACTGAGGGCAGACGTGGCAATGCTACAAGAGACACATCTAAAGGTCATAGATCAGACAAGATTGAGGAAGGGATGGGTTAGCCAGGTGTTCCACTCGGGGCTGGACTCAAAGACCAGGGGGGTACCAATTTTGATTAGTAAGCGAGTGGCATTTGAGGCTGGGAGAATCGTGTCAGATAAGGGGGGTAGGTACATAATGGTGAGTGGAAGTGTGGAGGGTGTACAAGTGGTGCTGGTGAACATATATGCTCCGAACTGGGACGGCGTAGAATTTATGAGGCGCGTGCTAGGTAAGATCCCGGACTTAGTGTCACATAACCTGATCATGGGGGGGGGGGGGGTGGGGAACTTTAATACAGTCATTGATCCGGAATTGGACCAGTCAATATCCAGGTCAGGGAGGATTCCGGCTGTGGCAAAGGAATTGAAGGGCTTTATGGTACAGATGGGGGGTATAGACCCATGGAGGTTTACACGGCCGAGGGCGAAGGCGTTTTCTTTTTTTTCTCACGTCCATAAGGTTTACTCTCGTATTGACTTTTTTGTTCTGAGCAGGGCGCTAATACCGAAGGTGGCGGGGACGGAATACTCGGCAATTGCAGTGTCGGATCATGCCACGCATTGGGTGGATTTGCAGGTTAGTGAGGAGAGAGGGCAAATCCGTTATGGAGACTGGATGTGGGGTTGCTAACGGATGAAGCGGTCTGAGGGCGGGTGGATAAATCCATCCAGAACTACCTGGAAACAAATGACACGGGAGAGGTATCTGCAGCGACGGTTTGGGAAGCTCTGAAGGCAGTTGTTAGAGGGTAACTAATTTTGATTCGGTCCCACAGGGAAAAGGGGGAACGGGCAGAGATGGAGAGATTAGTGGAGTAGATACTCCGAGTGGACAGGAGATACGCGGAGGCCCCGGACATGTGGCTCCTGAGGGAGTGGCGGACGTTGCAGGCGGAGTTTGAATTGTTGACCATAGAGAAAGCAGTGGAACAGTTGAGGAAGGTGAAGGGGGTGGTGTATGAGTACGGGGAAAAGGCGAGTAGGACGAGTAGGATGCTGGCGCAACAGCTTAGGAAGAGCGAGGCGGCCAGGGAGATTGGTAAGGTGAAGAATCTGTCCGGTCCCGGGGCCTTGCCCGACTGCATGGCCTCCAATCCCTCTATTCCACAATCCCAATCGGGGCTCCCAGCTCCCGCCCTACCAACCCATGGTAACATGGTCTTAGACCCAGGGGGGGGTGAACAAAGTTTTAAAATAATTTTACAGTAAATTATATGAGTCAGAACCGGCTGGAGTGGAGGGGATGAGGCAATTCCTGGATCAGTTGAGGTTTTTGAGGGTGGAGGAGGACATGGTGGAGGGACTGGGAGCCCCAATTGAGATTGAGGAAATTATCAAGGGGCTGGAGAGCATGCTGTCGGACAAAGCTCCGGGGCCGGACGGCTACCCGGTGGAATTTTAGAAGAAGCTCTCAAGAGATATTGAGCACACTACTGGTGAGGACATTTAACGAGGCTGGAGAGAAGGGAATCCTCCCCCTGACAATGTCGCAGGCCTCAATTTCACTTATTCTTAAACGGGAGAAGGATCCTGAGCAGTGTGGGTCATTTGGGCGATCTCGCTTTTGAATGTGAATGCGGACGGCCTAAGCAGGGTCAGTTCCTCCTCATCATGTGCCAGGCTTAGCCGAATACAATTTAAGGTGGTCCACCGGGCACACATGACGGCGGTGAGGATGAGCAAGTTTTTCGGGGTAGAAGATAGATGTGCGTGGGAACCCCAGCAAACCATGTCCACATGTTCTGGGCATGCCTGAAGCTCAGGGTTTTGGCAGGGGTTTGCGAAGGCAGTGTCCACGGGGCTAGAAACTCTGGTGGTGCCGAGTCCAGAGGTAGCGATCTTTGGAGTGTCAGAAGATCCGGGAGTTCAGGGAGTGGAAGAGGCCGATATCCTGGCCTTTGCTCCCCTAGTAGCCCGGAGACGGATCCTTTTAAAGTGGAGGGACTCAAAGCCCCCGAGTGGAGAGACCAGGGTGAGTGACATGGCTGTGTTTCTCAGTCTTGAGAAAATAAAGTTTGCCTTAACAGGGTCAATGTTGGGGTTCTCTCGGAGGTGGCAGCCGTTCATCGGCTTTCTCGGGGAAAATTATAATGTCGGCAGAAGCAGCACTCTGAAGGGGGGGGGGGGGGGGGGAGGTCGGATAGGTGTTAGATGGTTGAGGTGTGTGAAGATTGGGGGTTGGGTCGGGTGGGGAAATGTTTATTTTACCATGTCAATGTTGATTTTGTTATTGTTATAAAAATTTTGCAAATACCTCAATAAAAATATTTTAAAAAAATGATTGGATGTAGGATTGTTGGCAGCTGAGCAGATGTGAGGGAGGCCATCCAGAATTATTTTGAGATAAATGACATGGGAGCTTTAGGCAGCAACGGTATGGGAGGCACTGAAGGTAGTAGTTAGGGGGGGAGCTGATTTTGGTGCGTGCTCATAGGGAGAAGGTGGAATTGGTGGAAATGGACAGGCTGGTTAGGGAGATTCTCTAGGTGGACAGGAGGTACTCGGAGGCCCCGGAGGCCGGGGCTATTGAAGGAGCGGCAGAAGCTGCAGATGGAGTATGGTCTGATATCCACAGGGAAGGCGGTGTGGCAGTTAAGGAAGGCAAGAGGGGCGGTATATGAGTATGGGGAGAAGGCCAGTAGGATGCTAGCACACCAGCTCAGGAAAAGGGAGGTGGCCAGGGAGATAGGAAGAGTGAAGGATAGAGGGGACCCAGCGGGGTGAACGGGGTGATCCAAGAATTTTACAGTTGGCTGTATGAGTCGGAGTCCCCAGCTGGGGTGGAGGGAATGAGGCAATACTTGGAAGGGTTGGAGTTTCCAAAGGTGGAGGAAGGGTTGGTAGGGCGGGAGCTGGGAGCCCCGATTGGGATTGTGGAATAGAGGGATTGGAGACCATGCAGTCGGGCAAGGCCCAGGGACCGGACAGATACCCAGTGGAATTTTATAAAAGGTTTTCTGGGGTGCTGGGTTCGCTGCTAGTGAGGGCATTTAATGAGGCTAGGGAGAGGTGAGGTTCTTCCCCCAACAATGTCACAGGCTTCGATCTCATTGATCTTGAAGTGGGTGAAGGACCCAGAACAATGCGGGTCATACAGACCAATCTCCCTATTAAATATTGACGTTATATTTTGGCCTTGAGACTAGAGGATTGCGTTCCAGGTGTGATAGGGGAGGACCAGACGGGATTTGTTAAAAGAAAGCAGCTAACTGCAAACGTTAAAAGACTCTTGAATGTCATCATGATGCCCTCCGAGGGGAGGGAGGTGGAGGTGGTTGTCGCTATGGACGCGGAGAAGGCCTTTGGCCGGGTGGAGTGGAAGTATTTGTGGGAGGTCCTGGGCAGGGTTTTGTAGACTGGGTCTGGTTGCTGTACCAGGCGCCGGTGGCGAGTGTGCGGACGACCCGGGTGAGTTCTGAATATTTCAGACTGAGCCGGGGGACGATGCAGGGATGTCCACTCTCCCCACTGTTGTTTGCCTTGGCGAGAGAGCCACTGGCAATGGCATTAAGAGCGACAAAAGATTGGAAGGGGGTAGACCGGGGGGGGGGGCGGGGGGGGGTGGTGAACACAGAGTCTCGTATGCGGACGACCTACTCCTGTATATTTCTGACCCATTAGGGGGAATGGAAGAGATTATGCAGATTTTAGGGGAATTTGGCCGGTTCCCTGGGTACAAATTGAACATGGGGAAAAAAAGAGGTTTTTGATTCAGGCAAGGGGGCAGGAGAGGAGGCTGGGGAAGTTGCCATTTTAAGTGGTGGGAGGGAAGAGTTATCGATACTTGGGAATTCAGATGGAACGGGGATGGGAGCAGTTGCATAAATTAAATCTGGTCCGGTTAGTTGAGCAAATGAAAGAGGACCTTTGGAGGTGGGACATGCTCCCGTTGTCACTGGTGGGGAGGGTACAGACCGTAAAGATGACGGTTCTCCCGAAATTTTTATTTGTTTTCCAGTGTCTCCCTATTTTTATACCAAAGGCATTTTTTAAGCGGGTTAATGCGGTGATCTCTGGATTTGTGTGGGCGGGTAAAACTCCCGCGAGTCAGGAAAGTGGCAGCTAAAAGAGAAAACCACTCTTTCCCATCTTGTTTTTCTCAGAATTAACCAGTGAATTCTCACCAAAAAGTCACCGTGGAAATCAACCCTCTCTGCAGAAAAGGCAAGCAGAATCCAGTATCTGTGAACTCTCTTTGCAGTAAAGATTTGATGTGAAGCCAGGGAGCTCTCCTGAAAAGGCTGTGAATAAGATATACTGCTAAACTGCAAAGCAGATCGTCACAAGCTGTAGACCAGAGATATGAATCAACACTCATACTGTCAGTATTGGTGCTGTAGCCAGAATGTGGAAACCAAGCAAGTCATATGAGAAGTGTGGCCTGCTGCACCCAGCACGAAGCTCTCTGCATTGCAAGATATTTGTAAGTTAGACTGTATAAAGAATCCCTACAGTGCAGAAGGAGGCCATTCAGCCCATCAAGTCCGCACGCTCCGAAAGAGTACCCTACCTCATCCCAATCTCCCACCCAGTCCACACAACCTGCAGATCCCTGGAGGCTAAGGGGCAATTTTATCATGGCTAATCCACTTAACCTGCACATCTTTGGACTATGGGAGGAAAGAGGAGCACCCGGAGAAACGCACACAGTCACTGGGAGAATATGCAAACTACACAGACAGATTCTCGAGATTGGAATCAACCCGGGTCCCTGCCGGTGTAAGATAGCAGTGCTAACCACTGAGCCACCGTGTTGCCATCAGGCACACCAATGCAGTCAATCTGGCTCCGGAGGTGTTACCAGAGGAAAGATGGAACCAAAGAGAAAACACTCGCTGCATACCAGCAGCAATAACAGAGAGTGCAACAGAGATCCACATTAGTGCAAGCACCTACACGAGATTAGCAGCAAGACAGACCAGGTGAAGATATAAAGTGGGAAGCTCTTCACCAAGAAACTTGGGATACAATGTGTGGATGAAGTCAAACAGTTATATGCAACGTGGCAAGCAGCAGGTGCTCACAGCCGAAGCCGACACAAGCAAGCATGAATATCTTGCCAGTCAGATGCCGAAGGGCAAGGACCTGGATCATTGAAAGTAAGTGCTGTAACCTATGGCAGACAAACTAATTGCGTACAATGGGTCACCTATTCATTCCACAGGTACATTAATATTGAAATACAGATATAGAAAGTCTGCATGGACACTACAAGAATTCTACCTAGTGGATGGAAGCGGACAACTGCAGTAAGGCTGTAGGTGCGCAAGGAACTAAACATTGTGATCGAGTTTGCACCTTCTCAAGTTTTCGTGGGTTCCCTCTGGGTGCTCTGTTTTTTTTCCCACAGTCAAAAGATGTGCAGGTTAGGAGGGTTGGCCATGCTAAATTGCGACTTAGTGTCCAAAGGTTAGGTGGTGTTACGGGGATTAGGTGGGGGCTTGGGCCTAGGTAGAGCGCTCTTTCAGAAGGTTTGTGCAGCCCAGATGAGCCAAATGGCCTCCTGCACCAAAGGGATTTTATGATATTTGGAATAATTTATTTTCTGGTCAGGATAGGTTGGAAAGGCTGGACTTGCTTCCACTAGTGTTTAGAAGAGTGGCTCGATTGAAATATATATGATCCTCCAGGGTATTGACAAGGTGGATGTTGAAAGGACATTTCCTGTTGTGGGTGAGTCAAGAACTCGGAGGCTCCTATTTTGAATTTGGAGATACCCCTACATGATGAAATTAGGAGTGAAGTTTGTGCGACTTTGAAACTCTGCTCCAGACGGCGGTGGAGGCTGGTCATTGAATACTTTTTAAGGCAGAGGCAGGTATGATTTTAGTTAGGCAAGGGAAACAAGGGAATGAGGGATAAGAGGATAAAGTCATGAAAACACGGTTAAATGGTGCACACCTTCATAGGTAGCAAATGCTGGGACAGGCAAAGATCTGGGGTAGATGGGGAATGTAGATCTCAATACCACAGATCGGCCATGATGTTATTGAATGGCAGGGCATGTCCAAGGGAACAAACAATCTACTTCTCCTATTCCGTACGTTTGTATTTTCATAAATCTGTCTGCTGGGCAATTTTGTAGTACATCTTCAAATAAATTGAACCCAAATTTACTTGTCCAGAGTTAATTTGGTAAGCTTGCATGAAGCAAAATATAGAAATACAAAGCAGCAGTGATTCCTCTTAAACAATTGATAATGTTTGAAGATCACATGAAATGCCACACAAGATTTTGTCTACACAGTGAAGACTGCGAGATGGATCCCTCCAAAGACTATTTCACAGAGCAGTGAATACCTGATTTGGGGGTAGCTGGATCCGTGGTGAATCAGAAGTTTTACAAATAATGCAACAAATCCTTAGGAATGATACAGCACAGCATATATGCCTCAGGATCTATTAATACAGAAAAAGACAATACAGTTGGTTTGGCTTAATCATTAAACTTTGTGCCTCCGTATGTACCAACAGTTAAGCGAGAGAATGAGGGATAAGAGGATAAAGTCATGAAAACACGGTTAAATGGTGCACACCTTTTTTGGTAGCAAATGTTGGCCCAGGCAAAGCAAATATAGATCAGCTTTCTGCGCCATGTTCAGAAACAGAACATATCTCCCGAACTCCAGTCATACCAGAGGCATCAATAACACATTATGGCGTCTTTCTTGGATTTAAGATCTGTCTGTAAATTTGCAGGAACCAGTCATTGTTTCCGTAACCCCAAAATAACAAAAAAGAAATAGAGAAAAAACTCACAAAGACTTCAGTTCTAACCGCAAGATGCAACAAATCCCACAATGCAGAACGATCATCGTTTAAAACATTTGTACCGAGAAGACCAGCAAATATTCGTAGTTGGTTCAGATTGTAATCATTGCCATTGGTGCCTCCCAACACACGGACATGGACAGGATTAAAAAGGTACTACCAAAAGCAGAGGATCACAAGATAACTGGATACCAGAATATGCCATGAGCACATGGTCTTTGGCACACGCCACCCCACCAGAAGACAAGAAGAAAAAAGCATGATCGAGTAAGTTAGGACAGTAATAACTATGTTTTGAAACCTAACTCTGCCTCCCAAGACATCCAGGCAAACAAGGAACATCCCAAGCAATGGAGAATAACAGGATGCCGCCCTCAATACAACACATGGATTGGTACTTTACACTCTCATATAAATAAGGCAGTAAACCAAGTACACCCACACCCATTCGCTACACGGCACAACTTCTTTCCAGCCACACCAGAGGCATCGCTCCATACCTGTCTATACTGGAGGATTCAGACCATCGTCCACCGAGAAAGCCCCACCAACAAGGAGAAGAAGAATCGTCATGGCACCCACCAACTGGGCTTCTTGGGAGAGGTACGATCCTCGGCCTCCCCCAAACACGGTAAGGAAACAAAACGTAAAAGTTAGGATCTATGAAGCCAGGTTCCATCCTGCGATCTGACATGTCCAGCAGTAACAGCTGGGATTGTAACACAGGATAAAAGGACATTGGGCTCGACAATGCAGCAAGTCTGGTTCCGGAGGTGTACCAAAGGAAAAATGTAAACAAACAGTAAGTATATACAGCAGCAATAGTGCATCAGAGAACCACATAAGGCAAGCACATACATAGGATTAACAGGAACACAGACGAGATGAAGATGCAGAGCGGGAAGACCTTCAACTAGAGAATGAACAGGCTTTCAATATTGTGAATGTGATACAATGGGTGGATGAAGTCAAGCGGTCAGAAGCTCTTGTTACTGTCAACATCATATGCCCAAAGAAATGCAGCAGAAACACTCAGACAGAGTCGACACTGGGGCGAGCATGAATATCAGTCAGGATCCCAAAGGACATGTATCTGGATCGGCAGAATCAATGATCCAACCGATGGCAGAGAAACTAATTGCGGAGAATTGGTCACCCAAACATTCCATTGGTATGTTGGCATCGAAATACAGGTACACAGGTATGCCAGGAATTCACAAGTATTTTAGCTGTTGGACACATACAGTAGTAGCAAGCGTATAGGCAAGCTTAGAACTCAACATTGCGACCAAACACACAATCACCAAAATACCCATTGCAACAGAAGAGGTTAAGAATAATTGCATTAAGTCCATCCATGACCTATAACAGATGTACCCAGAAAAATTTGATGTCAGAGGTGGTGATTCAAGATATGAAATTGATCAATTGACTCCCCGAGGAAATGCAGTGATCACGTACAGGAGAAGCTAACGATTGAGTTGGATAACATCACGAGTAATGACATCACCCATCATGTGCTGGAACCCAAAATGTTCAATTCAAGTTCTTAGTTCTGTTCTAACCCAAGCAAACCCAATAAAATAGCAGGCATGCCTCATGCCCAGGATTGAAAGGAAGTGCAGAGATGCTTCAGATGTTTCAACTTCCTAGCACCATACATACACAATTTTGTTAAGGGAGCACAATCACTTAGTTGCTAAGGAAGGATGTGCCATATATATGGCTGGAAGAAGGATGTGCCATATATATGGCAGGAGGGGGGGGGGGGGGGGGGGCATCAACATGTGTTTGATTCACTTCAACAGGCATTTCCTGAAAATATATTTTTCCAGAGCACTATGATCCAAGAATACTGTGAACAGTGTTTGTCCCTGTAGCTAAGGAAAGATATACTGGCATTGATGGCAGTCCAGACAAGATTCACTAATTTGATCCTGGGTATGGAGGGATTTTCTTATGAGGAGAGGCTAAGTAGGCTGGGACTATAGTCATTGGAGTTTGGAAGAATGAGAGGCAACACTTGAGAGACATATAGGATTCTCAGGAGGCTTGACATGGTAGATGCTGAGACATTGTTTCCCCTTGTGAGAGAGTCTAGGACCAGAGGACAGAATCTCAAAGTAAGGGGTCACCCATTTAAGAGAGAAATGGAGGAATTTATTTTCTCAGAGGACAGTGAATCGGTGTGTAATCCTTTACCCCAGAGGTCTGTAGAGGCGAGGTCGTTAAGTACGTTCAGGGCAGAGTTAGACAGAATTTTAATCAGTAAAGTGATCAAGGTCGGATAGTGGAGTTGAGGATTATCAGATCAATCATGATCTCATTGAATGTCAGAGCAGACTCGATGGGCTGAAAGGCCTCTTCTGCTCTTACATCTTGTGGTTTAATGGAGATAAAATGGATGAGCACTGTTGCAAGAAGGCAAACTGACTTTCGCAAGCACAATCCGATTATTTGAACAAAGAACACGAGACACTTATTCTGTATTCAGCATCACAATGTTCCACATGTGCCTTTTGATGATGACTCTTGAGAAAACTGACCACAAACCACTGGAGATGATTTTTAACAAGCCACTGACAAATGCACCGCCCAGACACCAATGGCGTCTGATAACAAGTCAGAGCTACAACTTTGAAGTCCATTTCAAGTTTGATAGCAAAATAGTTACTTCACACACAATTACCAGGTTGCCCAATCCAAAGAAAAGTGCCAATGTCTCGCTAGACCTATAAGTAGATGACAGTGATCAACATAGAAGGTGTGCTCAATGACAATTTGATGAATTGTGGCCAACACAAGTGCAATCAACTTCAGGATAAAGTAGCAAATGATGCATGAGTTAGTGAATTATGAGACTCATCGTAGGAGGTTTGGTTGATATGATAAAAGGAGTACCAGACATCCTCAGATGGCTTTGTTTGTGCTGAGCTGTACTAAGTATTTCAAGAGGTGTGATTTTCAAGGGAAAACAGATGATTTGACCTGAAACCTTTCAGCAGGACCTACTTTCACAGTTATATCAGGAACATATGGGCATAGAGCGAAGAATGTGCGCATGATATGCGTGTATTACTCTGGGATTAAATATATCGGAAGACAATGAGGAGGTATGAAACATTCAACCACATTGAGACAAAGAACTTTTACTTGCTCATTAAGTTCCAAAGAGCGCCCAGAGGAGAAGGGTGGGACAGAAACAGGCTGTGTGGTGAGGCACAGGTACCATGGTGAGGTGGTGAGGCGGAATCAGGACAGGGCAGTTGATGTCTGATAACAAGACAGAGCTACAAACATGTGATGGAGGCTGGAAAAGGGGGTGCAAGAATGAGGGCACGTGTGAGATTGAGGCAGCACTGGGTGGGGTGGAGTGGGGGTTGGGGGGGGGGGCACAGTGGCCAGACGGTAACGTTAAGTTGGAGGCATCACGAGTTTTCAAGATGCATAGGGGATGGGATGGCAAAGAGCCAGGACTCGGTGTGGGAAAGGCCGAGAGGGCAGTAATTAGACTGAGGCAGGATATGTTTGGTGGATTGGGGAAAGGGCCAGAGATGAATTGTAAATGACTATCCATGAGAAAAATGTAATAAATTGTCCATGGAATGGTGAAAGACCGCCCAGGTGCTTATCAAAGAGATTGTTTGAAAATTAGGTCATGCTGTTGAGGGCCTTTTTAATAGATTGTCCGGGGAATGTACCACACTACTGGCGCATTTAGAGAACTGTATATTGCATACATACCTTGAGCTCTGGTGTCCTCTTTGCGGAGTGCAGTTTTGCCCATAATGGCATGTCATTTGCATTTGGTAAATCAGTATTGAGTCATCAAGGGGTGGGGGTTATTGGACGGTCTCGTTGGTTGGGTTGATCTCAAGGCATGTGAGGAATTCAGGATCAGTATTTTGAGCTAATTGAAGGGTACCCTATTAATTATTTTCTCAGGCCATGGAGAACAAATGTCAGCTGATTTCTGGTTTCAAGAGCCAAATGCCCATTGATGGAGTTTGGTCATTTATCAATGATGCACATTCAGGGATGAATCCATGAGGTTTTTGTGTTACAGTTGAGTTGACCGGATTGGCCATCTGTTCCTGACAAGGTAACAAGGAAGTACGATCGAATAATCAAGAGCCAGGGCTGCTGGACAGAAGCTCCATGAACACTACTCAATGTTGCCATTTTAATCATCATGGCTTACGTTCCATGGCTTATTTTGCAATGCTTATGTGGTATTTGTGTAAGGCAAGGTTATTTATTGTGAGGCTTATGGAGCCAAGCTGACAGTTGCCTGCGGTCGGGCGGGTTCTTGAACATAGTGTTATGGGTCAGGGTTAAGAGATCCCCAAAGTGTATTATGGAGTTCATCTGACCCACAACTTTTAATAGATTGTGGTATGGGGAGCACACGGCCCACTCTACAGGTGTGGTACAGCAGAAAATGGACAAGTATTTTTTAAAAACAAAACAATGTTTATACTATGAACTCGAGTTAACCTTGTTAAAAAAAACAGTGAATATCTTAGCAACCATTAATTCAAAGATAACCCCAAAGACTGCAACACTAAGTAACCCTGTAAGCTGTCCTTTTCACACCCAAAAGATTTAACAAACCTTCAAACAGGAGCACATTAGGTTTACATTCAATACTGAGACCTTTTACAATTTTGAGTTCACCAAATTATCCATAGATAGTCTTTGGATAGCAGAGATCAACAGTACAGCTCTACTTCAGATGCAGCTCACTGAAAAACACATCCACCCAAGCTTTTCTCAAACAAACTAAAAAGCAGAAGTAGAGCTCAGCTCCCCCCACACTCTGACATCACTCCAGTAACATGAGCAGCTCCATTTCTTAAAGATACATTTCTTAAAGATACATTTCTTAAACGCCCATTTCTTAAAGGTACTCTCACATGACACCTTCCCCCAAGAAAACAAACCCCATCAACTTCAAGATGGTTTCATTTTCACCAACCTTTAAGAAATGCACACAGTAAATATACTTAGCGTTTCAAAAAATAACACACACAAACAGGTATAATAATATAGTCCATTTTTTTTGTTTGTTCTTCTTCCTCCAACTGAAACTCTTTCTCGATTGACAGTCTCTTTGAACAAGAAGGTCTCTTCGCGATCAGTCCATTTCTCTACGCCTCGGCATTTCTCTTCAAAGTCAGATACTTTAGCTCAATCTGATCACAGAGTCCCTTGTAATTCTCTAAGAAATGCGATCCAGCAGAGGGCAGTAGAGCTGAGATGCTGATTGGCTGTTGCGGGGGAAATTTGCATAAGTCCGTGTGCTCACCCTAACTTGAAGGTGTACCTCAGCAAGAGACCCTAGCTGTTAAAGTGAAGACAAGCATCCAGTAGAGTGGAGCTGCTGATTGGCTGTTGCAGGGGAAATTTGCATACGTCCGTGTGCTCCCCCTAACTTGAAGGCGTACCTCAGCAAGAGACCCTAGCTGTTCAAGTGAAGACAAGCATCCAGTAGAGTGGAGCTGCTGATTGGCTGTTGCAGGGGAAATTTGCATATGTCCGTGTGCTCACCCTAACTTGAAGGCGTACCTCAGCAAGAGACCCTAGCTGTTCAAGTGAAGACAAGCATCCAGCAGAGGGCAGTAGAGCGGAGCTGCTGATTGGCTGTTGCGGGGGAAACTTGCATACGTCCGTATGCTCACCCTAACCTGAAGGTATCCTCAGCAAGAGACCCTAGCTGTTCAAGTGAAGACAAGCATCCAGCAGAGGGCAGCAGAGCAGAGATGCTGATTGGCTGTTGCGGGGGAAATTTGTATACGTCCGTGTGCTCACCCTAACATGAAGGTGTACCTCAGCAAGAGAGCTTAGCTGTTCAAGTGAAGACAAGCGTCCAGCAGAGGGCAGTAGAGCGGAGCTGCTGATTGGCTGTTGCGGGGGAAATTTGCATAAATCCGTGTGCTCACGCTAACTTGAAGGTGTACCGGAGCAAGAGACCCGAGCTGTTCAAGTGAAGACAAGCATCCAGCAGAGGGCAGTAGAGCGGAGCTGCTGATTGGCTGTTGTGGGGGAAATTTGCATACGTCCGTGTGCTCCCCCTAACTTGAAGGTGTACCGCAGCAAGAGACCCTAGCTGTTCAAGTGAAGACAAGCATCCAGCAGAGGGCAGTAGAGCGGAGCTGCTGATTGGCTGTTGTGGGGGAAATTTGCATACGTCCGTGTGCTCACCCTAACTTGAAGGTGTACCTCAGCAAGAGACCCTAGCTGTTCAAGTGAAGACAAGCATCCAGCAGAGGGCAGTAGAGTGGAGCTGCTGATTGGCTGTTGTGGGGAAATTTGCATACATCCGTGTGCTCACCCTAACTTGAAGGTGTACCTCAGCAAGAGACCCTAGCTGTTCAAGTGAAGACAAGCATCCAGCAGAGGGCAGTAGAGCGGAGCTGCTGATTGGCTGTTGCGGGGGAAATTTGCAGACGTCCGTGTGCTCATCCTAACTTGAAGGTGGTTTGTGGATGATCTTTTCTCAAGTGACACTTAAACCCGAAACACTTCTTCAGTGTTTCCCTCCCTACTCTAACCCCCAAAAGAACAACTGCTGTAAAGATCAAGAGGAAGGCTCGTGGGCAGGTAGAAGTCGAAAGAAGTTGAACCGTGGCGTCACTGCCTGCAGGTAAGGGACTGGCTGGTGACTGGTAAGTAGTCTTTCTTTTATTTTCCCTCTGGTGTTATCGTGCGGGGCGCAGATGTTGCTGAGTGGGTGCTTGCTGAGAATGGGAGTGAATAACAGGTAAGCTCTTTCTTTTTCTTTTTTTATTTAGAGGGGATGGCAGGGAAGGTAGTGCAATATTCCTCCTGCAGAATGTTCGGGGTGAGGGACGCCGTCAGTGTCCCTGCTGATTTCGTCTGTAGTAAGTGCACCCATCTCCAGCTCCTCAGAAACCGCGTTAGGGAACTGGAGCTGGATGAACTTCGGATCATTCGGGAGGCGAAGGTGGTCATAGATAGAAGCTTCAGGGATGTAGTTACTCTGAAGAATAAAGATAGATGGGTGGCGGTGAGAGGGCCTGGGAGGAAGCAGTCAGTACAGGGATCCCCTGTGGTCGTTCCCTTAGTAACAAGTATACCGCTTTGGATACTGTTGGGGGGGGGGGACTTACCAGGGATAAACCATGGGGTACAGGTCTTTGGCACAGAGTCTGTCCCTGTTGCTCAGAAGGGAAGGGGGGAGAGGAGTAGAGCATTAGTCATTGGAGACTCCATAGTTAGGGGGTTAGATAGGAGATTCTGTGGGAACCAGAGTGACTCGCGGTTGGTGTGTTGCCTCCCAGGTGCCAGGGTGCGTGATGCCTCGGATCGTGTTTTCGGCATCCTTAAGTGGGTGGGAGAGCAGCCCCAAGTCGTGGTCCACATAGGTAGCAACGACATAGTTAGGAAAAGGGATGGGGTTGTAAGGCAGGAATTCAGGGAGCTAGACTGGAAACTTAGATTCAGGACAAACAGAGTTATTATCTCTGGGTTGTTTCCCGTGCCACGTGATAGCGAGATGAGGAATAGGGAGAGAGAGGAGTTGAACACGTGGCTACATGGATGTTGCAGAAGCGAGGATTTCAGATTTCTGGATAATTGGGGCTCATTCTGGGGTCGGTGGGACCTCTACAAGGGATGGTTTACACCTGGACCAGAGGGGTACCAATATCCTGCGGGGGAAATTTGCTAATGCTCTTCGGGAGGGTTTAAACTAGTTCAGGGGCTTGGGAACCTGAATTGTAGCTCCAGTATACAGGAGGTTGAGAGTAGTGAGGTCATGAGTAAGGTTTCAAAGTTGCAGGACTGTACCGGCAGGCAGGAAAGTGGTTTAAAGTGTGTCTTCTTCAATGCAAGGAGCATCCGGAATAAGGTGGGTGAACATGCGGCATGTGTTGGTACCTGGGACTTCGATGTTGTGGCCCTTTCGGAGACATGGATAGAGCAGGGTCAGGAATGGTTGTTGCAGGTGCCGGGGTTTAGATATTTCAGTAAGCTCATGTAAGGTGGTAAAAGAGGGGGAGGGGTGGCATTGTTATTCAAGGACAGCATTACGGTGGCAGAAAGGACGTTTGATGAGGACTCGTCTACTGAGGTAGTATGGGCTGAGGTTAGAAACAGGAAAGGAGAGGTCACCCTGTTAGGGGTTTTCTATAGGCCTCCGAAAAGTTCCAGAGATGTAGAGGAAAGGGTTGCAAAGATGATTCTGGATAGGAGCGAAAGCAACAGGGTAGTTGTTATGAGGGACTTTAACTTTCCAAATATTGACTGGAAATGCTATAGTTCGAGTACTTTAGATAGGTCTGTTTTTGTCCAATGTGTGCAGGTGGGTTTCCTGACACAGTATGTAGATAGGCCAACTAGAGGTGAGGCCATATTGGATTTGGTACTGGGTAATGAACCAGGACAGGTGTTAGATTTGGAGGTAGGTGTGCACTTTGGTGATAGTGACCACAATTCGATTAAGTTTACTTTAGTGATGGAAAGGGATAGGTATATACCGCAGGGCAAGAGTTATATCTGCGAGAAAGGCAATTATGATGCGATGAGGCAAGACTTAGGACGCATCGGGTGGAGAGGAAAACTGCAGGGGATGGGCACAATGGAAATGTGGAGCTTGTTCAAGGAACAGCTACTACGTGTCCTTGATAAGTATGTACCTGTCAGGCAGGGAGAAAGTGGTCGAGCAAGGGAACCGTGGTTTACTAAAGCAGTCAAAACACTTGTCAAGAGGAAGAAGGAGGCTTATGTAAAGATGAGACATGAAGGTTCAGTTAGGGTGCTCGAGAGTTACAAGTTAGCTAGGAAGGACCTAAAGAGAGAGCTAAGAAGAGCCAGGAGGGGACATGAGAGGCAGGTAGGATCAAGAATAACCCGAAAGCTTTCTATAGATATGTCAGGAATAAAAGAATGACTAGGGTAAGAGTAGGGCCAGTCAAGGACCGTAGTGGGAAGTTGTGCGTGGAGTCCGAGGAGATAGGAGAGGTGCTAAATGAATATTTTTCATCAGTATTCGCACAGGAAAAAGACAATGTTGACGAGGAGAATAATACTGAGATTCAGGCTACGAGACTAGAAGGGCTTGAGGTTCATCAGGAGGAGGTGTTAGCAATTCCGGAAAGTGTGAAAATAGATAAGTCCCCTGTGCTGGATGGGATTTATCCTAGGATTCTCTGTGAAGCTAGGGAGGAGATTGCTGAGCCTTTGGCTTTGATCTTTAAGTCATCTGTGTCTACAGGAATCGTGCCAGAAGACTGGAGGATAGCAAATGTTGTCCCCTTGTTCAAGAAGGGGAGTAGAGACAACCCCGGTAACTATAGACCAGTGAGCCTTACTTCTGTTGTGGGCAAAATCTTGGAAAGGTTTATAAGAGATCGGATGTATAATCATCTGGAAAGGAATAATTTGATTAGAGATAGTCAACACGGTTTTGTGAAGGGTAGATCATGCCTCACATACCTTATTGAGTTATTTGAGAAGGTGACCAAACAGGTGGATGAGAGTAAAGCAGTTGATGTGCTGTATATGTATTTCAGTAAAGCATTTGATAAGGTTCCCCACGGTAGGCTACTGCAGAAAATACGGAGGCAGGGGATTCAGGGTGATTTAGCAGTTTGGATCAGAAATTGGCTAGCTGGAAGAAGACAAAGGGTGGTGGTTGATGGGAAATGTTCAGACAGGAGTCCAGTTACTAGTGGTGTACCACAAGGATCTGTTTTGGGACCACTGCTGTTTGTCATTTTTATAAATGACCTGGAGGAGGGCGTAGATGGATGGGTGAGTAAATTTGCAGATGACACTAAAGTCGGTGGAGTTGTGGACAGTGTGGAAGGATGTTCCAAGTTACAGAGGGACATAGATAAGCTGCAGCGCTGGGCTGAGAGGTGGCAAATGGAGTTTAATGCAGACAACTGTGAGGTGATTCATTTTGGAAGGAATAACAGGAAGACAGAGTATTGGGCTAATGGTAAGATTCTTGGCAGTGTGGATGAGCAGAGATCTCTCGGTGTCCATATACATAGATCCCTGAAAGCTGCCACCCAGGTTGAGAGGGTTGTTAAGAAGGCGTATGGTGTGTTAGCTCTTATTGGTGGGATTGAATTTCGGAGCCTTGAGGTCATGTTGCAGCTGTACAAAACTCTGGTGCGGCCGCATTTGGAGTATTGCGTGTAATTCTGGTCGCCGCATTATAGGAAGGATGTGGCAGTATTGGAAAGGGTGCAGAGGAGGTTTACCAGGATGTTGCCTGGTATGGAGGGAAGATCTTAAGATCTTATGAGGGAAGGCTGAGGGACTTGAGGCTATTTTCGTTAGAGAGAAGGTTAAGAGGTGACTTAATTGAGGCATACAAGATGATCAGAGGATTGGATCGGGTGGACAGTGAGAGCCTTTTTCCTCCGATGGTGATGTCTAGCACGAGGGGACATAGCTTTAAATTGAGGGGAGATTGATATAGGACAGATGTCAGAGGTAGGTTCTTTACTCAGAGAGTAAGTGCGTGGAATGCCCTGCCTGCAACAGTAGTGGACTCACCAACACTAAGGGCATTCTAATGGTAATTGATAGACATATGGACGATAACGGAATAGTGTAGATGGGCTTTAGAGTGGTTTCACAGGTCGGCGCAACATCGAGGGCCGAAGGGCCTGTGCTGCGCTGTAATGTTCTATGTTCATTGGTTATCACAGGTTTCAGGCAGTCAAATGCCTGTCGAAAGTCTGCTGTCCATTGAAATTTTTGACGCTTCTTAAGCAAGTCCATCAGTGGAGCAATCACGCTGCAAATCATTTGCACAAATGTTCGATCAAATCCACTCATGCCAAGAAATCACATTATTTCCCTTTGTCTTGAGGGTATCAAAAACTCCTCAAGGAAAGTGACTTGGGCTTTTCCAAATTTACTTTTGGCTAGGTTTATCACCAAACCCGCCTCCTGAAGTCGATCGAATAACTCCATAAAATGTTTTAAATGTTCTTTCCATGTCTGGCTGAAAATTACCAGATCGTCGATGTATACTGCACAATTGGGTAATCCTGAAACAACTGTGTTAGTTAACCGTTGAAATGTGTCTGTGGCGTTTTTCATGCCAAATGACATAACTTTGAATTGGAATATACCATCTGGAGTCACAAAAGCTGAAATCTCCTTCGCCCTTTCGGATAAAGGTACCTGATGGTAACCTTTAAGTCAATCCAATTTGGAAATAAAAGCTGATTGTCCCACTTTCTCAATGCAATCCTCCAAACGTGGGATAGGATAAGAGTTTGTTCTTGTAACTGCATTAACCTTTCTATAGTCCACACACAACCGTTGGGTACCATCTGGTTTTGGTAACTTCACTATGGGTGAGCTCCATTGGCTGCAACCCACTTCAATTATGCCATTTTTAAGTATACTCTCAATCTCTTTATTAACCTGTGCCAATTTTAAAGAGTTAAGTCTGTATGGATGTTGTTTGATCGGAACAGCATTTCCCACATCTACATCATGTATAGCCATTTTAGTGCTTCCCAATTTATCTCCACAAACTTGCCCATGTGATATCAATAACTCTTTCAGGTCAGTTTGCTTTTCCTCTGGAAGGTAACTCAACAATTTATACCAATTTTTAAGAACATCCTCGTTTTCCAATTTACTTTGAGGTATATCAAATTCAGTCATCTGGATTTGGTTCGTCACTTTGAGTTAGAATCATTAAAACCTCCTTTTTCTCTCCCTTTCAAAGTACCTTTTAAGCATATTCACATGATACACTCGGTGAGTCGTCCTTCTGTTTGGTATTTTTAGCGCATAATTCACCTCACTTAATTTCTTTTCAATCTGATAAGGTCCACAAAACCTAACTTTTAAAGGTTCACCTACCACTGGTAACAACACTAAAACTTTGTCTCCAATGGCAAAATTACGAACTTTGGATTTCTTGTCCGCGATCCGTTTCATCACATTTTGTGCAACTTTCAAATGTTGTCTAGCCAATTCACCTGCTCTATTTAATCGTTCCCTAAAATTTGACACGTAATCCAATAATGTAATTTCCAATTTCTCACCCACCAATTTCTCCTTAATCAATTTAAGTGGTCCTCTTACCTCATGACCAAAAATTAGTTCAAAAGGACTAAATTTGGTTGACTCATTAGGTCCATCCCTAATTGAAAACAGTACGAATGGAATTCCTGTATCCCAATCCTCTGGATAATCTTGACAATAAGCTC
The DNA here is from genome assembly GCF_047496885.1 of Scyliorhinus torazame. NCBI lineage: Eukaryota > Metazoa > Chordata > Chondrichthyes > Carcharhiniformes > Scyliorhinidae > Scyliorhinus > Scyliorhinus torazame. The sequence goes on from NC_092710.1 coordinate 171,301,836, forward strand.
TCCACATGGTCTTTGATGTCTGATGCCACCTTTCTAACGCTCCCTGCGATTCTGGATGGTACGCAGTTGATTTAAATTGTGTTATTCCTAAACTATCCATAACTTCTTTGAATACCTTTAAGGTAAAATTTGATCCTTGATCCAATTGTATTTCTGTGGGTAGTCCATATCTAGTAAAGAATTTAAGTAAGTCCTCCACAATGTTTTTAGCTGTAATATTACGTACTGGAATGGCTTCTGGAAACCTAGTAGTCACATCCATTATATTCAAAAGATATTGATTTCCACTTTTTGTTTTAGGAAACGGTCCTACGCAATCAATTAGGACCCTTGTAAAAGGTTCCTCAAATGCTGGAATGGGTATTGAGGGTGCTGGTTTTATCACTGCTTGAGGTTTCCCTATCACTTGACGTGTGTGACATGATTGACAGACTTTAACTACATCTTTATGAAGTCCGGGCCAATAAAAATATTTTTGGATTTTAGCTTGAGTTTTCCTTATTCCCAAATGACCTCCCACTGGTACCTCATGTGCAACTCGCAACACCTCCTTTCTATACCCTACCGGCAATGCTACTTGATGAACTTCTGCCCACTTTTCATCAGCCTGCATATGTAAATGTCTCCATTTTCTCATCAAGACATCACTTTTACGGTAATAACACTCTGGTATGCACTCAGATTCCTCTTCCGTATCTACTTTCTGATACATCCGTTTTATTTTTATGTCTTTCTGTTGTAACTCCGCCAATTTTCCTGAACTAAAAATATCTGCCTCATCCTCCACCTGTTCTTGGTCTTTTTCAACCATCTGATCAAAAATCGTTTCTGATAATTGCACTTCAACTTCATCTTCACTCTTTGATTTCTCCTCTTGTCTTAACCTGTGACTTAGCGACCTTATTACTGCACAATCCGGAACAATCCCAGGATATTCGTCCTTCAACATTTCAGTTGTCTGATTTTCCACTGGCTTATCAACCACAGTAGGCATCACCCCCCACTTGCAATCCAGCTATATCATTATTCAAGATCAACTGTATTCCTGGACAAGGTAGTTTCGCTATTACTCCTACTACCACCTCACCACTCTTCACTGGACTTTCCAACCTTACCTTATATAATGGAACATTACTCCTCTCACACTGAAGTCCACATATTACCACCTTTTCTGGCAACATTCTTCCCAAACTACATAACTCCTCATCTCTTACCATTAAAGATTGACTAGCTCCCGTATCTCTTAAAATTGTGACTTCCTTACCTGTTCCTCCTGATACACATGAGTAAACTTTACCCACACAAGTAAATTCTTGAAAGCCATCTGGCACCTTCTTATCAATCACCTCTTGATCAGGCTGTACAATCTTTCGCATCTCCTTCGCTTCACTTGGGCTTTCCTTTATCACTTTAACAAACATTAAGCCAGGACCAGGTTGGTAATTCAGTGGTGATCATCATAATAATAATAATCTTTATTATTGTAAGAAGTAGGCTTACATTAACACCACAATGAAGTTAATGTGAAAATCCCCGAGTTGGCACATTCGGGTGCACAGAGGGAGAATTCAGATTGTCCAATTCACCTAACAGCACGTCTTTTGGAACTTGTTGGATGAAACCCGGAGCACCCGGAGGAAACCCATGTAGACACAGGAAGAACGTGCAGACTCCGCACAGACAGTGACCCAAGCGGGATGCGAACCTGGAACCCTGGCACTGAAGCAACAATGCTAACTACTGTATTACCACCTCTCTTTATGTTTGTATACTTCTGGCGTAAGCCGCATGTATATCATGCTATTGATGTCATTGCAGATGACTATCTCGTGCACACATGATATGTCTCTGAGACTGTACTCCATTTTTATGTGGCTTCATTTATATTCTGGAGAAATTCTCTGCATTGTTTTGTGTAATATTTTCCTCGATCTGTACAGAAGAGCATCATCGTCCAGTGCGATGTCAACTCTGATCAACCAATACTGTTGTATTACTGGCTGTCTAGTTTATCTTAGCATGCCATCCATGGATCTGTTGCTGAGAGGAGGATCTGTAACTCTTTGTTGCTTGACTCATATCAAATTTGAGCCAGTTTTGGTGGTGTTGCATCACTGCATTCTCGACCTATACACTAGGATATTTTATCTTCTGCTTCTCATTAGGCAGAAATTAAAATAGTGCTTCTACCAACATTTCTCTTCCAAGCTTGTACTTCAGAGCAAAGTCATAACTCTGCAGCCTTGCTGGAGTTCTGCATAGATTTTCTTGTAGATATGCTCAAGTCGACAATGATCACGCTCCGAAATGAACTTGCTTCCATAGAGGAATGTCCGTAATTTCTCACATTCATACACAACTGCAAAAAGCTCTCTCGATTATTGCGTGCGGTTTTGGTCTCATGAATTCAGGAAGAATAAAAGGAGCAATTGGTTTAGATGAGGTTTACTAGATTGATACCTGAAATGTGTGGGTTGTTTTATGAGGAAAGGTTAGACACTGAGCTTATTTCCACTGGAAGTTTGAAGAGTCAGGATGACTTGTTTAAAGTATGCAAGATACCGAATTACAAGGTGGACATGGAAAGGATGTTTCCTCTTGTGGGTGAGTTCAGAACTAGGGGGCATTGATTTATAATCAGCGGTTGCCCTTTAAGGACGAGGATATGGAGAAAGTTTTCTCTTTAGAGTTGTGTGACTTCGGAACTTTGCCGGCGGAGGCTGGGTCATTGAATATTTTATTCATTTTTGTAAAATTTAGAGTACCCAATTCATTTTTTTTTCCAATTAAGGGCAATTTAGCGTGATCAATCCACGTACCCTGCACATCTTTGAGTTGTGGGGGCAAAACCCACGCAAACACAGGGAGAATGTGCAAACTCCACACAGGCAGTGACCCAGAGACGGGATCGAACCTGGGACCTCAGCGCTGTGAGGCAGGAGTGCTAACCACAATGCCACCGTGCTGCCCGGGTCATTTTAAAGGCGGAAAGGTAGATAGTTTCTTGTTGGGCAATGGACCCAATGGTTATCAGAATGTAGAACTTGGAACACAAATAGATCAGCCATGATCTTATCGACGAGCCGAATTGTCAATGGGATGACACATACACAGAAATGATGATGCATTCAGCAATATTGTCTGCAAGGTATGATTCCATAAGTATGTTATTTCTGGCTGTTACTTCAGTAATTTGTGGGACAGCTCCCCCAATGTTGGTACAAACCCCCAGAAGTTAGTAAACAGGTCAGGATTGACAATGCTGGGTGTGCTGTTGCTGTTTCATGTACTTAGGTTCGTGGTCACTGTTAGACTAAGTTGGCGGTCTTGCAATTGGCGTGAGAACAACAGATTACGCAAGCCTGGAATTCGAGGGCTTCTGTAAATGATACCTTAAGTTAAATATAAATAAAAACAAAATAGTGCATGTCAGACAGCATCTGTGGAGAGGGAACAGAGATAACATTTTGAGTCCGCATGATCCTTCTTCGAGCTAAAAGTTATGTTTCTCTGTCCACAGATGCTGCCAGATCTGCTGAGTTTGACCATCATCTCCTGTTATCATTTCAGATTTCCAGTATCCATTGTATATTGCTTTTACTGATTTCAGCCAGTATTGGAGTTGGTGCATGTGATCCTCTTGCTGATGAACATATTACCTGCAGCCAAACTGCCAAGAAATACATGGATTAAAAAAAACAGGACAAATGAAATAACCAGATGGCAGAAAGGCAAGTTTGCCGAAAGGAAGAAAATTCTGTTGACTTCGAGCCATACCAACTGTCACTCATGAATCAGCATCCACAGCCAAGGCAAATGATTATTAACCCAGAAGTGACATTCATCCCGGATGCTCTCAATTGTCTGCAGGCAGGTGACAGTATATGAATCTTAATGGACTAATCTTAATCAGAGCTGAATTTGGTTTGATAACTGGGCAGAGGGATCTGAGTGTCTTTATTCATGAATCGCAGAAAGTCGGTATGCAGGTACAAAGTGTAATAAAAAGACAAATGGAATGTTCATGTTTAATACAAAAGGACGGAATATAAAGGTAGAGAAGTGTTGCAATTGTATAGGGTGTTGGCGAGACAACATCTAGAGTACTGTGTCCAGTTTTGACTTGTTATTTGAGGAAGAATGTGGAGGCAGTTCAGAGGAGGCTCACCAGATTGATTCCGGGGTTGAAAGGACTGACGTATGAGGAGAGATTAAACAGTTTGGGATTATAGTCGCTGGAGTTCAGAAGGATGAGAGTGATCTGATCTAGGTATATAAAATACTAAGTGGGATTGATAAAGTAAACGTAGACCAAATGTTTCTCCTTTGAGAGGCGGTAGATTTAGAACTGAGATGAAGAGGAACTACTTCTCGCAGAGGGTGGTGAATCTTTGAACTCGCTGTCGCATAGTGCAGTGGAAACTGAGTCATTAAATGGTTTCAGGAAGGAGATAGATATATTTCTGATTTTTTAAAAATGGGCTAAAGGGATATGGGGAAAAGGTGGGGAGGTGGATTTGAGACCAGGAAGCGATCAGCCATGATCTGAATGAATGGCAGAGCAGGCTCGAAGGTCTGAATTGCCTACTTCTCCTATATTCCTATGTTCCTATAGTGCTCCTCGAAGACATCTTAAAAGTGTTGTATAAATTCAAGTTGTTGCTGTTGAAATCTGAATGAATTGATGCCACTTTGTCACAAACATCCTCCTGCGAAGGTTGGTAAGTTTTTCCTTTCCTAGGATTGGTGACAAGATGTCTTCTGGTTCCCTGAAGTTCAAAACAATAGTTTTTTTGACAGATGCAGGAACTTATCCACTGTACTTCATAACTCTCGCCTCATGCTGTGGACTGAAATATTCTTGATCGACATCTGACTGAAGCCATGGAAAATGCACCTTGGACAGATGTACTCGTACACACAACACAAGCACCAAATCATGCTGGAACAGTAGAAAAATATAGTATTCCTCCGGTTCACAAAAATGCCTCTGCCTCAATGTACCTTTTGCAACATTAATGTTTTAGAACATAATATTCTTAGTATTGTTCACATGGATGCTCTGTCTCCATCTCGTGGATTTGGCATTAATCGCTGTCAGTGAAGAGCTGGCACAATGTACTGCTGATGTTGCTGATGTGTAGCTTGTTGATGTTGCAACACATGTCAGTGGTGTCAAAGACCTTTTTTGTTTTTGCAGCTCTGCTGCTGGATGAATATGGACTCTTTTCCTTTTCACTTTACTTACTGGTTTCTGCCTCAATGATATGTAAGACCTTGAAGTCTCAGCTTCACAAATTATTTTGCTGAGGTTCTAGGTTTCCATGATTGGATCATGTACATGCAATGTTTGTCCTCTTAGCAACTCAGGTAGGGAAGTGGGATGCATGTTGAAGTGTTCAGCTCCTCCTACCTGGGCATAAGTGAGTTATCTTACTCTATTTGGACTATGCGCCTTTATTTGGTGATATTGACTTGTACTTTCTAACATTGTGTACCTTTGGCAGTCAATTTCATGTTAACCTTGAGAGGTGTAGCCCTGAGTGACAATAGGACAATGTCTGTGTCTTCCTTTGTTTTTTGTCATTTTCTTGACTATTTCAAAGAACAAAAGAACAAAGAAATGTACAGCACAGGAACAGGCCCTTCGGCCCACCAAGCCCGTGCCGACCATGCTGCCCGACTAAACTACAATCTTCTACACTTCCTGGGTCCGTATCCCTCTATTCCCATCCTATTCATGTATTTGTCAAGATGCCCCTTAAATGTCACTATCGTCCCTGCTTCCACCACCTCCTCCGGTAGCGAGTTCCAGGCACCCACTACCCTCTGCGTAAAAAACTTGCCTCGTACATCTACTCTAAACCTTACCCCTCTCACCGTAAACCTATGCCCCCTAGTAATTGACCCCTCTACCCTGGAGAAAAGCCTCTGACTATCCACTCTGTCTATGCCCCTCATAATTTTGTAGACCTCTATCAGGTCTCCCCTCAACCTCCTTTGTTCCAGTGAGAACAAACCGAGTTTATTCAACCGCTCCTCATAGCTAATGCCATCCATACCAGGCAACATTCTGGTAAATCTCTTCTGCACCCTCTCTAAAGCCTCCACATCCTTCTGGTAGTGTGGCGACCAGAATTGAACACTTTACTCCCAAGTGTGGCCTAACTAAGGTTCTATACAGCTGCAACATGACTTGCCAATTCTTATACTCAATGCCCCGGCCAATGAAGGCAAGCATGCCGTATGCCTTCTTGACTACCTTCTCCACCTGTGTTGCCCCTTTCAATGACCTGTGGACCTGTACTCCTAGATCTCTTTGACTTTCAATACTCTTGAGGGTTCTACCATTCACTGTATATTCCCTACCTGCATTAGACCTTCCAAAATGCATTACCTCACATTTGTCCGGATTAAACTCCATCTGCCATCTCTCCGCCCAAGTCTCCAAACAATCTAAATCCTGCTGTATCCTCTGACAGTCCTCATCGCTATCCGCAATTCCACCAACCTTTGTGTCGTCTGCAAACTTACTAATCAGACCAGTTACATTTTCCTCCAAATCATTTATATATACTACAAAGAGCAAAGGTCCCAGCACTGATCCCTGTGGAACACCACTGGTCACAGCCCTCCAATTAGAAAAGCATCCTTCCATTGCTACTCTCTGCCTTCTATGACCTAGCCAGTTCTGTATCCACCTTGCCAGCTCCCCCCTGATCCCGTGTGACTTCACCTTTTGTACTAGTCTACCATGAGGGACCTTCTTCTGAAACTGTGTCCTCTTGGGGAATGTGGTAATCAGATGATGATTGTTGTGTTATCACTTTAAGAGATAATATGCTCATAAGTACCGAGGATGTAAATCATGTGACTTGCAAACGTTGTTCAAAGTTGCCTATGGTTTAAGTAGTAACATGTGGTGTTATGAAGTTGCAGCTGTAATTTCCTGTTAAATATAACTGACGGATTATCAGACTTGAAGGGGAATAAACATATTAATGTGCAAAGATGAGTGGCAGCTCAGAATATAAAGAATGCAGAGAATGACGACAATGTTAACCCGGAGGAATAAATTAGAGTATGAGAGGAAGCTAGCTAGGAATGTTAAAACAGAGAGCACGATTTCTCCAAGTGTTAAAGCAGCAAAAGAGTAAGTAAAGAAAATTGGTCCTCCCGTGGGTGAGAATAGGGAGTTTATTGTAGATAGTCAGGAAATGGTCGATGAACGGGACGGATATTTTGTTTCCATATTCACTATAGAGGATAAAGTAAAAAACAGGAGCCAACTGAATGCCACATCTGAAATGAGAATCTGGCTCTCCAAAATCACCCCTGACATCAAGCGGTTCTGTGCGCACCAGAGGCAGCAGCGACCTCACACTGAAGATGACAGGAAGGTCAGCCTTCAGTAGTTAATAGTAATGTTTGCATTAGTCATTGGAGACTCCATAGTTAGGGGGATAGATAGGAGATTCTGTGGGAACGAGAGAGACTCGCGGTTGGTGTGTTGCCTCCCAGGTGCAGGGTGCGTGATGTCTCGGATCGTGTTTTTGGGATCCTTAAGGGGGAGGGGGAGCAGCCCCAAGTCGTGATCCACATAGGTACCAATGACATAGGTAGGAAAAGGGATAGGGATGTAAGGCAGAAATTCAGGAAGCTAGGGTGGAAACTTACATCAAGGACAAACAGTTATTATCTCTGGGTTGTTACCCGTGCCACGTGATAGCGAGACGAGGAATAGGGAGAGAGAGGAGTTGAACACGTGGCTACAGGGATGGTGCAGGAGTGAGGGTTTCAGATTTCTGGATAATTGGGGCTCATTCTGGGGTCGGTGGGATCTCTACAAACGGGATGGTCTACACCGGACCTGAGGGGTACCAATATCCTGGGTGGGAAATTTGCTAATGCTCTTCGGGAGGGTTTAAACTAGTTCAGCAGGGGCATGGGAACCTGAATTGTATACAAGAGGTTGAGATTAGTGAGGTCATGCGTAAGGTTACAAAGTTGCAGGAGTGTACCGGCAGGCAGGAAGGTGGTTTAAAGTGTGTCTTCTTCGATGCCAGGAGCATCCGGAATAAGGTGGGTGAACTTGCGACATGGGTTGGTACCTGGGACTTCGATGTTGTGGCCATTTCGGAGACATGGATAGAGCAGGGACAGGAATGGTTGTTGCAGGTGCTGGGGTTTAGATATTTCAGTAAGCTCAGAGAAGGTGGTAAAAGAGGAGGAGGGGTGGCATTGTTATTCAAGGACAGCATTATGGTGGCAGAAAGGACGTTTGATGAGGACTCGTCTACTGAGGTAGTATGGGCTGAGGTTAGAAACAGGAAAGGAGAGGTCACCCTGTTAGGGGTTTTCTATAGGCCTCCGAAAGGTTCCAGAGATGTAGAGGAAAGGATTGCAAAGATTATTCTGAATAGGAGCGAAAGCAACAGGGTAGTTGTTATGGGGGATTTTAACGTTCCAAATATTGACTGGAAACTCTATAGTTCGAGTACTTTAGATAGGTCCGTTTTTGTCCAATGTGTGCAGGAGGGTTTCCTGTCACAGTATGTAGATAGGCCAACGAGAGGCAAGGCCATATTGGATTTGGTACTGGGTAATGAACCAGGACAGGTGTTAGATTTGGAGGTAGGTGAGCACTTTGGTGATAGTGACCACAATTCGATTATGTTTACTTTAGTGATGGAAAGGGATAGGTATATACCGCAGGGCAAGAGTTATATCTGGGGGAAAGGCAATTATGATGCGATGAGGCAAGACTTAGGATGCATCGGATGGAGAGGAAAACTGCAGGGGATGGGCACAATGGAAATGTGGAGCTTGTTCAAGGAACAGCTACTGCGTGTCCTTGATAAGTATGTACCTGTCAGGCAGGGAGGAAGTGGTCGAGCAAGGGAACCGTGGTTTACTAAAGCAGTCGAAACACTTGTCAAGAGGAAGAAGGAGGCTTATGTAAAGATGAGACATGAAGGTTCAGTTCGGGCGCTCGAGAATTACAAGTTAGCTAGGAAGGACCTAAAGAGAGAGCTAAGAAGAGCCCGGCGGGGACATGAGAAGTCTTTGGCAGGTAGGATCAAGGATAACCCGAAAGCTTTCTGTAGATATGTCAGGAATAAAAGAATGACTAGGGTAAGAGGAGGGCCAGTCAAGGAGAGTAGTGGGAAGTTGTGCGTGGAGTCCGAGGAGATCGGAGAGGTGCTAAATGAATATTTTTCGTCAGTATTCACACAGGAAAAAGACAATGTTGTCGAGGAGAATACTGAGATTCAGGCTACTAGACTAGAAGGGCTTGAGGTTCATCAGGAGGAGGTGTTAGCAATGCTGGAAAGTGTGAAAATAGATAAGTCCCCTGGGTTGGATGGGATTTATCCTAGGATTCTCTGGGAAGCTAGGGAGGAGATTGCTGAGCCTTTGGCTTTGATCTTTAAGTAATCTTTGTCTACAGGAATAGTGCCAGAAGACTGGAGGATAGCAAATGTCCTCTTGTTCAAGAAGGGGAGTAGAGACAACCCCGGTAACTATAGACCAGTGAGCCTTACTTCTGTTGTGGGCAAAATCTTGGAAAGGTTTATAAGAGATCGGATGTATAATCATCTGGAAAGGAATAATTTGATTAGAGATAGTCAACACGGTTTTGTGAAGGGTAGATCATGCCTCACAAACCTTATTGAGTTATTTGATAAGGTTCCCCACGGTAGGCTACTGCAGAAAATACGGAGGCATGGGATTTGGTGTGATTTAGCAGTTTGGATCAGAAATTGGCTAGCTGGAAGAAGACAAAGGGTGGTGGTTGATGGAAAATGTTCAGACTGGAGTCCAGTTACTAGTGGTGTACCACAAGGATCTGTTTTGGGGCCACTGCTGTTTGTCATTTTTATAAATGACCTGGAGGAGGGCCTAGAAGGATGGATGAGTAAATTTGCAGATGACACTAAATTCGGTGGAGTTGTGGACAGTGCGGAAGGATGTTACAAGTTACAGAGGGACATAGATAAGCTGCAGCGCTGGGCTGAGAGGTGGCAAATGGAGTTTAATGCAGAAAAGTGTGAGGTGATTAATTTTGGAAGGAATAACAGGAAGACAGAGTACTGGGCTAATGGTAAGATTCTTGGCAGTGTGGATGAGCAGAGAGATCTCTGTCCATGTACATAGATCCTTGAAAGTTGCTCCCCAGGTTGAGAGGGTTGTTCAGAAGGCGTACGGTGTGTTCGCTTTTACTGGTAGAGGGATTGAGTTTCGGAGCCATGAGGTCATGTTGCAGCTGTTCAAAACTCTGATGCGGCCGCATTTGGAGTATTGCGTGCAATTCTGGTCGCCGCATTATAGGAAGGATGTGGAAGCATTGGAAAGGGTGCAGAGGAGATTTACCAGAAGGTTGCCTGGTATGGAGGGAAGGTCTTATGAGGAAAGGCTGAGGGACTTGAGGCTGTTTTCATTCGAGAGAAGAAGGTTAAGAGGTGACTTAATTGAGGCATACAAGATGATCAGAGTATTGTATAGGGTTGACAGTGAGAGCCTTTTTCCTCGGATGGTGATGTCTAGCACGAGGGGACATAGCTTTAAATTGAGAGGAGATAGATATAAGTCAAATGTCAGAGGTAGGTTCTTTACTCCGAGAGTAGTAAGGGCGTGGAATGCCCTGCCTGCAACAGTAGTGGACTCGCCAACACTAAGGGCATTCAAATGGTCATTGGATAGACATATGGACGATAAGGGAATAGTGTAGATGGGCTTTAGAGTGGTTTCACTGGTCGGCGTAACTTCGTAGGCCGAAGGGCCTGTACTGCGCTGTAATGTTCTATGTTTTATTGGTGATATATGCATAGAGATAGCTGGAAAAGACTTGTTTACATTTGATTTCAATATTTGCATCTTTACCATGGCAAAAAGGGATTGTCAAGATTGTGAGAATGTTTGGGGTTCCCTGATACTCTTGGCAGGACACGAGGAGTTCAGCAGCTGGAACAATTTGGGAAACCTGGTCTAGAGGATACAAGCAACATTCCAGTAATAGCTGTAAATAGGAGGTGAAGCGGAAAGAGGAACTTGGTGAAATAAAAATCATTAGTGAAGCAGCCTGAGCCAACTAATGGGGCTGAGCGCAGACAAGTTTTCGGATCCTGATGGATTTCATCCTCGGGTCTGAAAAGAGGTGTTGAATTAGATGCCTTGGTGTTAATTTTCTAAAACAGGATAGATTGTGGAAAGGTTCAATCAGACTGGAAAGCAATGAAGACCACTCTTTTCAAAAAGGAAAGAGGCAGAGAACAGGGAATTCTAGACAAGTTATCTTGATATCTGTCATGTTGAGGTTTAAAAATCAAATCTAAAAAGAGTTTTTAGTGGGCATGTGGACAAGCTCAGGGTAATTAGGACAAGTAAGCATACTTTTATCAAAGTAAAATCATGTTTAACCAATTTACTGGAGCTCTTTGAAGGAGTAACATATGCTGCGGATAGAAGTAAGCATGTAAACTAACTGTTCTTCCAGAAAGTATTTGATAAAGTGGCACATCAGATGTTATTGCAAAAAATAAATATTTATTTTCTAGGGTATAAGATGTTAGCCTGGCTTGAGTATTGGCTCGCTGGCATAAATCAGAGTGGTTAAATGGGCCTTTGTCTGATTGGTAGGATGTGATGAGTGGAGTCCATCAGAGGTCTGTTCTGGGGCCTCAACCTTTTATAATTTACATTAATGACTGAGATAATTTAGCTAAAATCTTCTGCATGAGACACAATGTTAGTATGCAGGTGTAGCTTGTACTCAAGAAGGCCAATGGAATGCTATCCTTTATTAAGAGAGGAATAAACATAAAAGTATGAATGTTATGATTTAGTGATACAGGGTATTTGGGAGAACGCCTGTCAAATACTGTGTGTAATGGAGGATGGAGCTATACTTATCAGATGTATCCATAATTAAACTGATTAAGAAATGGTGTAATTAAAGATATCCATTAGAAACTAGGATTAACAGAGAGTTAACAGTTAAGTCTTGTCCGAGGACAATCAGAAAGATCCTGTCAAGTTATGGAAAATGCTGTCAGATCAGCTCTACGTGAAGGTGAACTTCAGACTACATCTTTTACAGCTGATGTCTTACAGACCACAGGCCCATGAATCAATTCGTATGAATGGGGTGATGTTCCATAATCCCTCATGGTTGACAGAGTCGAAGGTCTTTGCGAGATCGAAGAAGTCAAGTACAGAGATTGATGCTGCTCCTGCACTTTTCCTGGATTTGTCATGCGCTGAAGTTCATGCCATTGACCTCCTGATGGGCGGAAGCTGCACTGAAACTCAGCGAGGAGCTCTTCAGTTACTGGGAGGAGGTTGTTAAGGAGTATTCTCGCGATAACCTTTCCCGTGGCGGATCGTAGTAAGGATTGAATACGATGTTATTGTTTTGTGTGCCTAGGTTGATGCTGGGTGGTCCATCTGGTTTAATTGCAGTTTCATTCAGTGGCTCGAAGGCCATTTCAGAAAGCGCATGTTTTGTGGGCCTGAAGTCACTTGGAGGCTAGACCAGTTAGGAGAGCAGATTTTGTTCCCCATAGTGAAGAGATACCCAGATAGGTTTTTTACAGTAATCGGCAGTATTTTCATGGTCAACAATAGCGAGCTTGCTATTGGCATGAGACCAACAAGTCACCCATGCCTGCGATACAAAGACTTTTTTCAGCAATACCTGAAGCTAACCAGAAATAGAAACAGAAAATGTGAGATAAACCCAGCAGGTCAGGCAGCATTTGTGGAGAGGGAACAGAGTTAAACTTTTGAGTGCTTATGACCCTTCTTCAAGCTAAAAGTTCTGTTCCTCTATCCACAGATGCTGCCAGACCTGCTGAGTTTATCCAGCATTTCCTGTTTTCCTTTCATATTTCCAGCATCTGCAGTATATTGCTTTTACTGAAGTCAGCAGTATTGGAGTTGGTGCATGGGAAGCTCTTGTTGATGAACAGGTCACCTGAAGACAAGCTGCTAAGCAACTCGTGCAAATACAGAGAACAAATGAAATAACCTGATGGCAGAAAGGAGAGTTTGCCGAAAGGAAGAAAATCCAGTTGACCTCGAGCCAATGCCAGCTGTGGAATGGATTGTCACTCACAAATCAGCCTCCACAGTGAGGACAGATGATGTTTAACCTAGAAATGACATTCATCCCGAATGCTTTCCATTGTCTACAGGCAGATGTTAATATATGAAGCTTAGTGGATTAATTTTAATGTAGATCAGAGCTGAATTTGGTTTGGCTCCTCAAAGACATCTTAAAAGTGTTTTGTAAATTCAAATTGTTGCTGTTTTAATCCAAATGAAATGATGCCAGTTTGTTATGTTTGATATAAACATCCTGCTTCAGTGAAGGTTGGTATGTTTTTCCTTCCCTGGAGGCTAGCATTTTGAACTAGATGTATTCTGGTTTCTTGAAGTTAAGTTCAAAAGAATCACTTTTTTGATGGACGCAGGAGCTTATCATCCAATGTACTTCACAAATCTCACCTCATGCTGTGGACTGATATATTCTTGATCAACACCTTACTGATGCCGTGGAAAATGTATCTTTGACAGACATGTACAAGGACCAAATCCTGCTGGAACAATATTGTATTCCTCTGGCTTAAAATAATGTCTCTTTGCCTCAATGTACCTTTTGCAACATTAATTTTTAAAAACATAATATTGTTAGTATTGTTTACATGGATGCTTTGCCTCCATCTCGTGGATTTGGCATTAATTGCTGTTGGTGAAGAGTTTGCACAATGTACTGGCGATGTTGTGCCTGATGTTGGTGATGTGTTGCTTGTTTTGAAGTTGCAACACATGTCAGTGGTGTTAGTGCCCTTTTCTGTTTTGCAGCTCTTTTACACATTGAATATGGACTAATTTCTTTGTCATTTACTTACTGGTTTCAGTTTTGATGATGTGCATGACCTTGATGTCTCAGCTTCACCAATATCTTTTGCTGAGTACCAGGTTGTCATGATTGGATCCTGTGCATGCAACCTTTGTCCTATCAACAACTCAGGTAGGAAAGTAAGATGCTTGTTAAAGTGTACACCTCCTCCCCACCTATGTATCAATGAGTTGTTATCTTACTGACTCCATTTTTTTTTCGATGACGATTAGGACTTTCTACCATTGCGTAGCTCTGTAGGCAATTTTATGTTTGTCTTCAGAGGTGTAGCCCTGAGTGACAATAAGGCAGGTGGAGTTTGGAGCAGCCGAGGGGCTCGACGGTCGGAGGGCAGCCCAGGCCCAGCAACCAGCTGCCACCCAGACGGTTCCCGGGTTCCTGGATGTAGTTGACCCACCTGGACAACCGATGCGTGTGGACACCCAGGGACTGAGTAACGGGATGAGGGCCATCTTCCAGGCCGACACCGCACGGGTGGCGTCCGCGGTGGAGTCAATGGGTGAAGGGGTTTCGGCCGTGGGTCAGGTTCTGCAAGGCGTTGGGCTTCACGTGCACGCGTCATCCATGGCCCAGGAGCGGGCTGCCCTCTCACAGGCAGCCATCTCACAGAGCCAACACGACATTGCCGCCGCTCTCCGGGCCCTGGCTGAGTCTCACCATGCCCGGTCCCAGCAAGCGATGGTTCAGTCCCAGCAGTCAGTCGCGGAGAGCATTGACCGCCTGGCGCACGTGATGGATGGCGTCGCACACTCACAGGTTGAGATTGCACAGACCTTGGCAGGAATGTGGCACTCCCTGGGCCCCGTCTCGGTGAACATTCGGACCGTGGTCGATACCACTGCAGGCCTCCAGGACTGGCAGCGCCAGGTGTCGGGGGTGCGACGGAGCATGTCTCCGAGCGCATCTCCGTCCCACAGTGAGGCCCGGGGGCCACCGGGCTCGCGAGGGAGGAGGGGGTTCTGTGGCCCGTAGCTCCACCAAGGGACGTCCCGGTACACTCGGCCTTCCCCCGTACCGTCCCTGGCACATCTGGTGGGGAGCGGGCAGGTTAGGGTGGCACCACGCCATCCAGCACGCCCGCAGACCAGCCTGGCCCATCGAAGCCAGGCCGCCCCAGGAAACGTGTGCCGACGGGGAGCCATGTCGAAGGGCGTGATTCACAGCAGTCCACCTCCACTCCTGCTGTACCATCTGGGAACACACCGTGACGTAGTGGTCGGGCCCGTAAGGCAAAGTCGTTAGGCACGTAAGAAGTTGGCACGGGTGCAGGGCACAGTCTAGTTGTCATGGGTAGGGCACCTATGTTTACCACACGAATAAACGCACTGTTAAATCTGACTTGTAAGACTGTGTGCTATGTCCGGTGTGTAGCGCACAAAGACTCCGAGAGACGAATAGAGTGAAGTCGATGAGGCTTTATTAAGCGTGACTGTTTCCCCCGCAGTTCAGTAGTAGACTACCTGCGGGGGAGGGCTCCAGGTACTTATACTCCGCCTTCAGGGCGGAGCTAGAGGTCAACGTCCAACCAGGACCCGGGATCTGTCAGCCAATGACATCATGGCGTCACAGTCCCACATGACCCCTAATGCATACTACCACACGGTGCCAGGGAGCTCGTGAGGGTGCCCGATTGGCGTAGTGGTATACGAGCTGTTCAAGGTCTGTTCCGGATGTGCTGACCCCCCCGCCCTCCATAATCGAACACCGTTGTTATCAGTACACCGACACCAGCCACCCCACGGGCATGTGGTGAAATATCCGTCACGATGGCTGTGACCACCGGAGTGCATGGCTCAGCTATAGCCATGAGTCAGACCTCGGCTGGCGAATCTGAGCACACAACTCATCGCAGAGCGGGCTGTCATCATTCAACATGGCATCAAGCGCATCT
Organism: Scyliorhinus torazame; assembly: GCF_047496885.1. Classification (NCBI taxonomy): domain Eukaryota; kingdom Metazoa; phylum Chordata; class Chondrichthyes; order Carcharhiniformes; family Scyliorhinidae; genus Scyliorhinus; species Scyliorhinus torazame. The sequence goes on from NC_092710.1 coordinate 171,317,651, forward strand.
TCAGCAGCCCAAAGCACCGCTCCACCACACCCCTGGTTGCTGCATGTGCCTCGTTGGTGTGAGGCCTCCGTATTGACGTCAGCAGCCATGACCTCAATGGATAGCCCTTGTCACTCAGCAACCAGTCCCTCAGTCGGGGGGAGCATCCATCGAACATTGCGGGGATGAACGACTGTGCCAGAATGTAGGCGTCATACACACTGCCGGGGTACTTTGCACACACGTGCATGATCTTCATGTGGGGGTCGCACACCACCTGAATGTTCATGGAGTATGCGCCCTTTCTGTTCATGAACACGTCCCTGCTGTCTGCAGGCGGGCGCATGGGGACGTGCACACCATCGATGACACCCTGGACCGTCGGTATCCCGGCACCTTGGCGAATCCACAAGCCCGTGCTTCCTGCTGTGCTCTGTCCTTGGGGAATTGAATGTACCTGTCCGCGATGGCTTACAAGGCATCGGTGACGGCCCTGATGCACCTGTGGGCCGATGCCTGTGATATCCCGGATAGGTCCCCGCTCGGCGCCTGGAAGGAACCGGTCGCATAGAAGTTTAGGGCCACCGTCACCTTGACGGAGACTGGTATCGCGTGTCCTCCTCCCTTTCCACGTGGTGCGAGGTGCGCCACGAGCTGGCATATATGTGCGACCGTCTCCCTGCTGAACCGTAGTCTCCTCCTGCATGTGATGTCCGTTAGGGCCTCGAACGACATTCTGTCACGGTACACCCTCGGCCTTGCTGGACGCCTGTGGCGCCCTGGCACCACCATCAGTGGATCCACCTGCTCCTCCTCCCCCTTCCTCCTGCTCCCCCCCCCCCCCCCCCCCCCCAAGCACTTCCTCTGCATTCCTCGCCGTCTGGCGGTCAATGTTCCCCTCGGCATCCCCCTGTACATTTGGGTCCTGAGCGCCTGCGGCCTGCGCGGCGACGACGGGCCACTCCGCGGCCATCCCCTCTGCTGCACCGGCGACCGCTGCATCTGCAGCCACTGTGCGCGTCCAACTCTATGCTGCCGGATGGCAAACTCCAGAGCTGCTGCTCCAACCACGGCAGTGAACATCGCTGTCTGGTTGGCATACATGGGTGGTGGGGGGCAGAGAAACGACATGTTAAACGGAGGTTCTTCCACACCTCGTCAGCCGGGCTGCATGGGATACCTGTGTGTCCCGATGGCCTGGTCGCGCTGCAGACACGCAGCCAGCCTAACACCTGGTCACTGTCTGCGCCCAACGGTCAGTTCACACTGTACTGCTCACCAGTGTGCCACTCTCCTGTGTCCATCAGCCACACGCACCCTGCGATCGTGTCCTCGTCACCGTCCTGCCATATCAGGGCGGCTGACCTGTGGCATCCGCGGATGGACGATACCATCCACACTCTCCTTCACCCCCCTCCCACCTGCACGCCGCTCCCTCATCCCCCCCTCCCACCTGTACGCTCTCCCACCCCCCCCCCCTCCCACCTGCAGGCTCTCCCACCCCCCCCCCCCACCTGCACGCTCTCCCACCCCCCTCCCACCTGCACCCTCTCCCACACCCCTCCTCCCACCTGCACCCTCTCCCACCCCCCCCCCCCACCTGCACACTCTCCCGCACCCCCCTCCCACCTGCACACTCTCCCACTCCCCCCTCCCACCTGCACGCTCTCCCACCCCCCCTCCCACCTGCACGCTCTCCCACCCCCCCTCCCACTTGCACCCTCTCCCACTCCCACCTGCACCCTCTCCCACCCCCCCACCTGCACACTCTCCCACACACCCGCCCTCCCACCTGCACCCTCTCCCACACCCTCCCCCCCCCACCTGCACACTCTCCCACACCCCCCCTTTGACCGCAGCCTTCTCGGGTAAGCCAACCCGGTCTCCAGGCGCTACGCAACAGTCCGCTCACCTCCTCCCTGCTCAGCGTCAGCCAGCACGACTGGCTGACGACTTTAAAAAGCAGATGTGAACGGCGATGGCGTGAACTGCGGTCCCGCCGTCGGGACTTCGGCCCATCCGGGCCTGAGAATAGCAGGGGTGCTGGAGAATCGCCGTTTTGGGGGTCTCGGGCGATTCTCCGGCCTGCAGCCCGCGAAACTCGACCGGGCCGTTCCCGCCGCTTGGGAGAATCGCGGGAGGGCGTCGGACCGGCGTCGCGGGACATTTTGGCGGCCCAGGCGATTCTCCCAACCGGCATGGGAGTGGAGAATCGTGCCCCTTTGTTATTGTAACAATAAAAGCTACTGGTGTTGGGGATAACATATCAGCCTGGATTGAAGATAGGCTCGCTGGCATAAAACAGAGTATGCATAAAGGGCTCTTTGCATGATTGGGAGGGTGTGATGGGTTGAGTCCTCTGGGGAATTGCCTCTTTGTGTCCAAAGGTTAGGTGGGGTAATTGGGATATGTTGGGCTTAGGTAGATTGTTCTTGTTCATAGGGTCGGAGCAGGCTTGATGGACCAAATGGCCTGCTTCTGTACTGCAGGAATTCTATGATATTTGGAATATCTTCTTTTCTGGTTGATAGTTTGGAAAGGTTGGACTTGCAGAAGGCGGTGGAAGCCAAGTCACTAAATATTTTTAAGGTGGAGGTAAGTAGGATTCTTGTTGACAAGGGAATCAAAGGTTATCTGGGGAATGTGGAACTCAGCACAAACTCATCAGCCATAATGTTATTGAATGGCAAAGCATGCCCAAGGAAACAAATGGTCTACTTCCCCTATGTTGGACATTCGTATTTTAATAAATCTGTCTGTTCAATCTTGTCGTACATCTTCAAATAAAGTGAACCCAAATTTATTTGTCCAGTATTAATTTGGTAAGCTTGCATAAAGCAAATAAAGAAATAAAATATGCAATATGCAAAGTAGCAATGATTCCTCTCAAATAAATAATAACGATTAGAAGATCACAAGAAATGCCACACACAAGATTTTGTATATACATTGTAGACCTTGGGAGACAGATTCCTCCAAAGATTGTTTCACACAGAAGTGAATACCTGATTAAAGGTTAGCTGGATTGGTGGTGAATCAGGCAGTTGATTTTTTAAAAATATATATTTTTATTAGAGTTTTTCCATTGTTAAAGATCAGGGAATAAATCTGCAGGAATGGAACAGTGCAGCACAAGTGCCTCAGTCAGTGTACATGAATACAGAAAAATACAAAAGAACGAAAACACTTGGTTCAGCTTCATCATTAAACTTGATACCTCCATATGTACCAGCAGCCAAGATAGAGATTGAGAGAGAAGAGGATAAAGCCATGCAAACATGGTGAAATGGTGTATACCTTCATGTGTAGAGAATGCTCGTGCAGCTAACCAAAATATAGGATTTGATTTTTAGGCCAAGATCGGACATGCACCAGAACATATCTCGCCCAACTCCAATCATAACAGAGGCATGAATAACACACGACATATTTTTCTCAGACATAAGGGGCTGGATTCTCCAGTCCCCGGCGCCAAAATTTGCATTTGGCAATGGGGCAAAGAATCAGAATCCGTTGTGCCACCCATATCGGGAGCGGCGCCGGATTTTGAATTCTCTGCCCCTTGAAAAGCGACATTCTCTAGGAGTATGCCGCGCTGATTATCCACAGCCTCAGGCCATTGCCTGAGGCCCGCCCCGCGAAGCTCCGTCCCCGACCGGCCGAGTTCTCGACGGCGCGGGCTACATGTGCTAACACCGTTCGTGAACTCGGCGTGGCGGCTTCGGACTCATTCGGGGCTGGGGGCACTTGGGGCGGGCGGTCCGGGAGCGCAAGTGGCCGAAGGTGGGGCACTACTTTAGCGGTTCAGGTCCGCGGGCTGAGTCCACCATGGAGCACGGCGCGGCTGCTGCAGGCCGCCACCATGCGCATGCACAGCCTCGGAACCGGAAGTGCTGAGGGTATATCGGCAGCCAGAGCTGCGTGCTCTACGCTTGCTCCCTGCTCTCCCCCAGCAAAATGGGGAATCAGTGGTCATTTTACGGCAGTTTTCCTACACTAGAAGATTGCGCAATCTGAGGAAATGCCAGCAACAAGGAGCAGGAAAATCATCAAGACACCCACCAACTGTGCCTTGGGAGGGTTACGATCCTTTTCCATGACACAATAAGGAAATCCCCCAAGACATAATCAAATAGGAGCCTGTATTAGCACACTTACAAGTAAGTAAAGGAAACCCCAAAAAGAGAGGAACTCTCGAATTAGCCAAAGAATGTGTGACAAGGTATGATACTGTACACATTCACAAAGGGGATACCGGGATAGTTAGCATACCCTCACAAGAACAGGACTTTGCGCCCTTGGGGGATCCTAGGAGTCAAGAAGGAGGGAAATCTTTATATAACACCAGTTGTCGGAGGGGGTCTACCTCACCCACCCAGCCTACCCTCCAACCGCAGACAGACTCCAACAACGCTGCTCTACAACACTCAGACGCTGCAGCCCACAGGTTATCCCCCCCCCCCAGTGGAATCGTCTCAAGAAGGAGAATGGATGAGGAGCCCCCAAAAGGGAACATTCTGGGGAAGATGTTAGATTGTGGGAAGGTTCAATCAGACTTGAAAGTAACAAAATACCCTCTTCAAGAAGGGAGAGAGGCAGAGAACAAGGAATTATAGGACAGTTAGTTTGATATCTATTGTGGGAGGTTTGAAAATGAATTTTTAAAGATTTTTTAGCTGGGCATGTGGACAAGCTCAACGTAATTGGGAAAAATCAGCATGGTTTTATGAAAGTAAAATCATGTTCAACTAAATTGCTGGAGTTCTTTGAAGGAGTCTCATATGCTGTGGATAGATCCTTCCAGAAAGCACCTCGGATGTTATTGCAAAAAATAAAAGCTCATAGTCCAGGGGATAACATATTAGCCTGGATTGAGGATTCGCTGGTTGGCATAAAACAGAGTACGGATAAATGGGCCTATCTGATTGGTAGGATGTGACGTGTTCTGAGCGACCTTTTCTGAGGCCTCAACCTTTTACAATTTCTACCAGTGACTTAGATAAGACAGCTAAATTTGCAAGCGACACAAAGATGCTAGGAAAGTGTTGTGGAAGATGACGTAGTGAGTTTGCAGATGGATAAACATCATTTGAGTGAGTGGGCACAATATGAGAGTACAATATAAAGTGTGAAATTGTTCATTTTCACAGGAAGAATACAAAAGTAGAGTATTACTTAAAAAGAGAACAATTGCAGAATGCTGACGTATCACGAGATTCAGATGTTGTGCATGACTCACAAATAAGTTTGGAGGTGCAGCATGTTATCAAGAAGGTAAATGTAATCCTATACTTTATTACAAGAAAAATTAACAAAAGTATAAATGTTATGAATCAGTGATACAGGGTATTTGTGAGAATGCTTATGGAATACTGTGCAATGGAGAATTGAGCTATGCTTATTAGATTTATCCATAACTAAACTGATTCAGAAGTGATGTAAATAAAGATTTCATTAGAAACCCGGATTTGTATAGAATCAACAGTTAAGGCTCATCTGAGGAAAATCAGAAAGATCCTGCCAAGTTGTGGAAGATGCTGTAGGAACAGCTTAACGTACAGGCGACCTTCAGAATACATCTTTTACAGCTGATGTTTTACAGACAACAGACCCAAGAATCAATTTGTATGTCAGCACATGCAGTCATAAGGACAAGGACTGTAATATCTTAGAAGTTGAGCAGTCAAAACAAATAATGGATCAATGCTAATAGATCCTTTGGTGGAAAATAAAGGTGACGATGCAGGCACTTGTAAAAAGATGGTGGGAAATTTGAAGCATTTGTAGATGCACAACAGCACCTGCATGCATTAGCTGTAACTATCAGCATTAGCGCTGTTGGCAGAATGCAGAAACTAAGCAAGTCAAGTTGGAAGTATGGCACACTGCACCCACCGCGAAGCTGTGCATTGCAAGATTTTTGTAAGTAAAAAAGGACATCGAATTCACCTATAAAGGAAATCTGATTCCACTCGTGCCACAAGAGGAAAGATGGAATCAAAGAGAAAGTGCGTGCTTCATACCTGTAGCCACAAAAGAGAACACAACAGAGATCCACATAAGTGCAAGAACCAACATGAGATTAGCAGTAATACAGATCAGGTGGAGATGCAAAACGAAACGTTCTTCAGTGAGAAGCTGATCAAGCTTTCCATGTTCTGAATGTGATGCAATGTGTGGATGAAGTCAAATGATTAGAAGCTTTTGTTATTATCAACATCAAATCCCAAAAGAAAAGCAACAGAATCTCACAGCCAAAGCCAACACGAGTGAGCGTGAATATCTTACCGGGCAGGATCCCAAAGACCATGCATCATGATCTTTGGATGTTTATGATACAATCTGGGCAGACAAACTAACTACTCATGGCTCGCCTATTCATTATGTAGGTACATTGCCATTGAAATACAGATGTGAAAATCTGCAAGGAAACCACAAGAATTCTACCTGGTTCTCATGATGGAGCGAGCACCAGCAAGGCTATAGGTGTGCATGTAACTCTACATTGTGACCATACACAAAATCAGCAAAATACCAATCGTGGCAGAATAGATCAAGATCACAATTATTTAATTATGTCAGTCTGTGACCTACACCATATCTACCCAGACAGATTTGATGTCAGAGGTGATACTGTACTGTCTGTCATTCGTGTGAGCAACTTGTTCCATCATTTGAGTATTGAGAAATAATGGTACAATCCAAGTATGCTTGGACATGAGTCAAATTCTCACTTTGTGCCCACACAGTATTCCACCTCCACATAGCAATGGCTCATCGTGAAGGACTCATCTTCAACAACAAGAAATGCCAATTAATGTGGATCAGATTAACTTTATCTGGTTAATAATAATAATCTTTATTGTCACAAGTAGGCTTATATTAACACTGCAATGAAGTTATTGTTAAAAGCCCCTAGTCACCACATTCTGCCACCTGTTCGAGTACACTGAAGGAGAATTCAGAATGTCCAAATTACCTAACAGCACGTCTTTCGGGACTTGCGGGGGGAAACCAGAGCACCCGGAGGAAACCCACACAGATACGGGGAGAAAGAACAGACTCCGCACAGACAGTGACCCAAGCCGGGAATCGAACTTGGGACCCTGGCGCTGTGAAGCAACAGTGCTAGCCATGCCACCCATCCAGATCCGGAGGGAAGCAGATGTACCTTGTGGCAATCCTCAGCAAAGTTGCGTTGCCAATCACCCAGATAACAAAAATGGACAGGAGAGCGTGGCAGTAATGTGTTTGAAGATGTGACTGTTGCTGGTCGGAATGGAGCAGGTGGTAGAGTTGCTACCATTGTCAGTGGTCGCATTAAAATTGCTAGTGTTTGGGTTAAAAGCATCTTACATTGGGAGGCTAATGCCCCATGGAGATAATCCATCCTGCTTGGACAAGATTTGCGGTCAGGTGGAATAAATCCAGGTGATGGGAAGATGAATGAATCTCCCCTTCAGTCTCATTTCCAGGTGGCAGATATTCTTCGGTAGTTATTGTGATATTCAAAAGCTGAAACATAAAGAGATCTAACACAGTCATGCAAATATGCAGCTCCATTCTTTGAAAAACCAGGACCGGAATTCTCCCCTACCCGGCGACTGGTGGGAAAGGCCTTTGGCGCCACGCCAGCCGGCGCCGAAAGGACTTCGCCGGGCGACGCAAGCGCGGGAACGTCAGCGGACGCTCACGGCATCTCCGCGCATGCGCAGTGGAGGGGGTCTCTTCCCCCTCCGCCATAGTGGAGACCATGGCAAAGGCGGAAGAAAAGGAGTGCCCCCACGGCACAGGCCCGCCTGCTGATCGGTGGGCTCCGATCGCGGGCCAGGCCACCGTGCGGGCACCCCCCGGGACCAGGTCGCCCCGCACCCCCTCCAGGACACCGGAGCCCGCCCGCGCCATCTGCCCCCGCCGGTTAGGTAGGTGGTTCAATCCACCGGCTGGCGAGGGTTGACAGCGACGGGACTTCGGCCCATCGCGGGCCGGAGAATCGCCGGGGGGAGACCGGCGCGGCGCGATTCCCGCCCCAGCCGATTCTCTGGTGGCGGAGAATTCGGGACACGGCGGGGGCGAGAGTCACGCCAGCCCCCAGCCATTTTCCGACCCGGCGGGGGGTCGGAGAATCACGCCCCTTGTTCTGAGCACAAAATGTATAATGGTACCAGCACTGATGCATTTTATTCAAATGGCTGTTTTTATGACTTCTGTGGTGTGTGGTTGGATGTTTTCCTGCTCCATCAACTTATTACACAAGATATTTGAATAACAACTGCAATCATCTCACAGTGGTATGGAACCAAAATCTGAATATCCTGCATGAGGAGAGCATTCGTAGTGTTTATATGTATTTTATCATTTTTAAAATCGGAATGTTTTATTATGTGAAGTGACATCTTTCAGTGTAAGGTGCTGCTTGTCCTTTCCTGTTGGTCAGTCAGCTGGGCTTGTGTGCAAGAAATGCATTCCCTTGTCAATTTACTATTTCTATAAAGCCGACATATGCTTCTAATATTTTTGACTATGAAATTGGGAGCTGGAGATTTATCGGTTTTCACATTTTACAGGTGGTTGGGGAGGGGTGGTCTCTTCACAGGGAAAATAAATATTTATGCAGAATTCAATGTATGATTTTAAAAATTGTAAACATTTTGAGGAAAATACAATCTTGTGTATTTATTTTTAAAGTTCGCACCCATTAATCGTGGCGTGGGACCTGAAAGTCAGCCAGTTGGCAAAAGTGGGTCTTGGGGGAAAAAAAGTTTGAAAAACACTGGTGTAGACATCCAAGAGAATGCATTGTTTGGGAGTAGATTCCAAGGTATGTTTTTCATATGCAAAGTCTGGAAACACTTACGTGAAAGGCAGAGTTTCCATGCGACTAGTTGGCTGACAGTGTGACAAGTGTTTAGAGGGAATCAATGAGAAATCCATAAATGTTGTTTTGGATGGCATCTGTCACTTGGTTTCAGGCTTTGGGGAGCCTGATCACAGTTTTCCTATTGGTTCACATGTACTCACTGAGTTAGATTTTGCAAGTTGTGTTAACCTCAGAAGTCTGTCTATATCTCTATATCTGCCGGGGTGAAGGAGCCATGTATTATCATTAATCTCATCAGCAGTCCTGTTACAATCTGTTCAATTGCTGTGTTGCACATAGCTAAGCAGGTCCGGCAATTTGACTCGTCCATGTGGGATCATAACACAGGATAAAAGGACATTAGACAAAGCAGGAAATCTGGTTCTAAAGGTGTCACCAGAGGAAAGATGCAGGAAAACAGTAAGTATATACAGCAAACTGGCAGCAGTAACTGTGTCAGAGAACCACCAAAGTGCAAGCAACATTAAGACAGACCAAGTGAAGATGCAGAGCGGAAAACCCTTCAGCTAGAGACTTAACAGGTTTTCCACATTGTGAATGTGATACAATGTGTGGATGAAGTCAAAGGATCAGAAGTTCTTGTTACTATCAACATCATTTTCCCAAAGAAAAGCAGCAGACACACTCACAGCCAGAGTCGACACGAGCGCGAGCATGAATATCTTACCAGTCAGAATCCCGAAGAACATGTATCTCAAAGCCGGAATCAATGATACAATTCTCTGATAGCAGAGAAGTTAACTGCATAGAATATGGCACCCATTAACTCCATATCTATATTGGCATTGAAATGCAGACACAAGTTTGCATGAAATTCACAACTATTTTTCCTGGTGGACACGTGTATCCCAGCACTAGCAAATATGGCCAAACTTAAAATCACTAAGATACCAATCACAACAAAAGAGGCCAAGAATAATTGCATTAAATCTGTCTATGACCTATAACAGATATACCAAACAAATTTGATGCCAGAGGTGGTGCATCAAGATATGAAATTGATTGATTGACTCTTCGAGGCAATGCAGTGTTGGCATACAGGAGAAGCTAAAGATTAAGTTGGATGACAAGATGAATAATGTAAGAAATCTTACAACACCAGGTTAAAGTCCAACAGGTTTGTTTCGATGTCACTAGCTTTCGGAGCGCTGCTCCTTACTCAGGTGAACACGTGTATCCCAGATTCACCTGAGGAAGGAGCAGCGCTCCGAAAGCTAGTGACATCGAAACAAACCTGTTGGACTTTAACCTGGTGTTGTAAGACTTCTTACTGTGCTCACCCCAGTCCAACGCCGGCATCTCCACATCAAGATGAATAATGGCATCATCCGTCATGTGCTTGAACCCAAATGTCAGCGACTCATCAGGAAGGACTCGTCTTTAACAGATTAACTTTATTTGTTCCACATAGTCAAGTTCATGGATCTGTTCTAATCCAAGCAAACCCGATGATATACCAGAAATACTTCGTCCCCAGGAATGAAAGACCTTGAAGAGATGCTTCTTATGTTTCAACTTCTTCGCCTCATACATACCCAACTTTGTTAAGGGAGCACAATCACTTAGAGAGTTGCTAAAGAAGAATGTGACTTATATATGGTGGGAAGGCCATCAACACTTGTTTGAGTCACTTCCACAGGCATTGACAGCAAAGACATTTTTTCCAAAATACTATTAGTATTATAGTATTATATTAGTATTATAGAATACTATGAACAGTTTTTGTCCCCATATCGAGGTAAAGATATACTGACATTGGTGGCAGTCCAGAGGAGGTTCATTGGATTGATCCCAGCATGGAGGGATTTTCTTATGAGGAGTGGTTGACTCGGTTAGGCCTGTACTCATTGGAGTTTAGAAGAATGAGAGACAACACTGAGAAGCACATAGGATTCTCAGAAGGTTTGACATGGTAATGCTGAGACATAGTTTCCCTTTGTGGGAGAGTCTAGGACTAAAGGACATATTCTCAGAATAAGGGGTCTCAGAGAACAGTGAATTTGTGGAATTCTTTACCCCAGAGGGCTGTAGAGTCAGGATCATTAAGTATGTTCAAGGCTGAGATAGACAGTATCTCTGGAATGTTTCAGACATCCTCATGGTCTTCTTGATATCATTGCTGATCCCTGACTAATACACCGTATAGCATCCTTCGTTCTATGCCCATGTGTTCAGGATCAGTAAGGGGATCAAGGGTTAATTGGATAAGGTGTTGAAGTAGAGTTGAGGATTGTTAGATCAGTCATGATCTCAATGAATGGCGGAGCAGACTAATGGCTTATTTTGGCTCCTCCTATGTCCTAATGGAGACAACCTGAGGGCTGATACATGTCAAAACGAATGAGCAGTCTGCATTATGCAAGAAGGAAAACGATCACAAACAAAATCAATGATTTGAACATGGAACATGAAATACTCACTGTGATTCGGCATAACAATGTTCCACATGTATCTATTTGTGGAAACTGGCCTGATCTAATAAAAGCAGTACCAGACACTCGGGTGGTTATGTTCGTGTGGAGCTAAACTAGGTTCCAAGAGGTGTGATTTCAAGGAAAAACAGGTTCTTTTACCTGAAGCTTTTCACCCAGATCTAATTTCACAGTGTAGCGCACAAAGACTCACGAGAGACGAATAGAGATGAAGTTGATGAGGCTTTATTAAGCGTGACTTGTTCCCCGCAGTTCAGTAACAGACTAGCCTGCGGGGGAGAACTCCTGGTTCTTATACTCCGCCTTCAGGGCGGAGCTAGAGGTCAACAGCCAACCAGGACCCGGGATCTGTCAGCCAATGACATCACGGCTTCACAGTCCCACATGACCCCTAATGCATACTACCACATTCACCCCTTGTTAAAAATGAACCCGGCGGGGTGGTGCTTCGCATGGTGGTAGGGGTTTACAAGGCTGGTCCTGGGAGGAAAACTTTTGCATGTCATCACAGTATGTACAGGGTTTTTTGTTTTGCACTATTTACAGTAGTCGTAAGGGGGAAAAAGAAAAAAATGTTCTTGTTAAAGTCCACAACATTGTAGTGTTACATCGACGCCACGAGTCGGTCGGGCGGTCTGGTCGTCCTTGTCGATCGCCTCGGCCCCGGTGGTAGTGCTTGTTCCAGTGTTGTCGTCTCCGGGAGCCTTACGGTTTCTGCTTCAGCTTCACTTCTGGTCGGACCTGGGAGGAGGACCGGTCCTCCCGGGAAGGGGGCGATCGCGGGGTGCGCCGGTGGCAGGGAGGGGGTGATTGGTGTCGGGGGGGTGTGCGTGTTGCCGGCGGGCGCCAGATCTCGCAGGGAGACCGTGTCCTGTCGGCCATCGGTGTACTGCACGTAAGCGTACTGCGAGTTCGCGTGGAGGAGGTGAACCCTCTCGACCAACGGGTCCGACTTGTGCGCCCGCACATGTTTTCGGAGCAAGATGGGTCCTGGGACCGCCAGCCAGGTCGGCAGCGACGTTCCAGAGGAGGACTTCCTGGGGAAGACAAGGAGGCGCTCATGAGGCGTTTGGTTAGTGCTAGTACACAGTAGCGACCGGATTGAGTGGAGAGCGTCCGGGAGGACCTCCTGCCACCGTGAAACTGGGAGGTCCCTGGACCGTAGGGCCAGTAGGACGGTCTTCCAGACCGTGCCGTTCTCCCTCTCTACTTGCCCGTTCCCCCGGGGGTTGTAGCTGGTCGTCCTGCTCGAGGCTATACCGTTGCTGAGCAGGAACTGGCGCAGCTCGTCACTCATGAAGGAGGACCCCCTGTCGCTGTGGACGTATGCGGGGCAACCGAACAGTGTGAATATGGTGTTAAGGGCTTTAATGACTGTGGCCGCTGTCATGTCAGGGCAGGGGATGGCGAAGGGGAAACGGGAGTACTCGTCCACCACATTCAGGAAGTATGTGTTGCGGTCGGTGGAGGGGAGGGGCCCTTTGAAATCCAGACTAAGGCGTTCAAAGGGATGGGAAGCCTTGATCAGGTGCGCACCATCCGGCCTGAAAAAGTGCGGTTTGCACTCTGCGCAGATGTGGCAGTTCCTTGTGACTGTACGGACCTCCTCCACAGAGTAGAGGAGGTTGCGGGACTTTATAAAGTGGTAGAACCGAGTGACCCCCGGGTGGCAGAGGTCCTGGTGGAGGGTTTGGAGGCGGTTAATTTGTGCGTTGGCACATGTGCCGCGGGATGGGGCATCGGACGGCTCGTTCAGCTTTCCGGGACGGTACAGGATCTCATAGTTGAAGGTGGAGAGCTCGATCCTCCACCTTAAGATCTTGTCGTTTTTAATTTTGCCCCGCTGTGCATTATCGAACATGAAGGCTACCGACCGTTGGTCCGTGAGGAGAGTGAATCTCCTGCCGGCCAGGTAATGCCTCCAATGTCGCACAGCTTCCACTATGGCTTGGGCTTCCTTTTCCACTGAGGAGTGGCGGATTTCTGAAGCGTGGAGGGTTCGGGAGAAAAAGGCCACGGGTCTGCCCGCTTGGTTAAGGGTGGCCGCTAGAGCTACATCGGAGGCGTCGCTCTCGACCTGGAAGGGGAGGGACTCGTCGATGGCGCGCATCGTGGCCTTTGCGATATCCGCTTTGATGCGGCTGAAGGCCTGGCAAGCCTCTGTCGACAGAGGGAAGGTCGTGGTCTGTATTAGGGGGCGGGCCTTGTCTGCGTACTGGGGGACCCACTGGGCGTAATATGAAAAGAACCCCAGGCAGCGTTTTAGGGCTTTTGAGCAGTGAGGGAGGGGAAATTCCATGAGGGGGCGCATGCGTTCGGGGTCGGGGCCTATTATCCCATTGCGCACTAGATATCCCAAGATGGCTAGTCGGTTTGTGCTAAAAATGCACTTGTCCTCGTATGTGAGGTTCAAGGCTTTAGCGGTCTGGAGGAATTTTTGGAGGTTGGCGTCGTGGTCCTGCTGATCGTGGCCGCAGATGGTTACGTTGTCGAGATACGGGAACGTGGCCTGCAACCCGTGTTGATCAACCATTCGGTCCATCTCTCGTTGGAAGACCGAGACCCCGTTTGTGACACCAAATGGGACCCTTAGGAAGAGGTATAATCGCCCGTCTGCCTCGAAGGCTGTGTACTTGCGGTCACTTGGGTGGATGGGGAGCTGATGGTAGGTGGACTTGAGGTCCACGGTGGAGAAGACCTTATATTGGGCAATCCGATTGACCATGTCGGAAATGCGGGGGAGAGGGTATGCATCTAGCTGTGTGGACCTGTTGATGGTCTGGCTATAGTCTATGACCATCCTTTGCTTCTCCCCTGTCTTTACTACTACCACTTGTGCTCTCCAGGGACTATTGCTGGCCTGGATTATGCCTTCCTTCAGTAGCCGCTGGACTTCGGACCGAATGAATGTCCGGTCCTGGGCGCTGTACCGTCTGCTCCTAGTGGCGACGGGTTTGCAATCCGGGGTGAGGTTTGCAAACAAGGATGGGGGCTCAACCTTGAGGGTTGCGAGGCCGCAGATAGTGAGTGGGGGTATTGGGCCGCCGAATTGGAAGGTTAAGCTCTGCAGATTGCACTGGAAGTCTAATCCCAGTAATGTGGGTGCGCAGAGTTGGGGAAGGACGTAGAGCCTGTAGTTTTTAAACTCCCTTGCACCGTTAGGGTCACTATGCAGAAGCCTTTAATCTGTACGGAATGGGATCCTGCAGCGAGGGAAATCTTTTGCGCACTGGGACGGATGGTCAAAAAACAGCGTCTTACCGTGTCGGGGTGGATGAAGCTTTCTGTGCTCCCGGAATCGACCAGGCATGGTGTCTCGTGCCCGTTTATCAGCACCGTTGTTGTCGTCGTCTGGAGGGTCCGGGGCCGTGCTTGGTCCAGTGTCATTGAGGCCAGACGTGATCGTAGTGCTTGAGCGTCTTCCTCGAACCCCGTGGAGCCATCGACACTGGGTCCGTTGTTGCCGTCCAAGATGGCGGCGGGGGTGAACAAAATGGCCGCCCCCATGCATCGCACATGGCTGGGGGGTCACAAGATGGCGGCGGGGGTGGACAAAATGGCGTCGCACAGGTCTGGGGGGTCCCAAGATGGCGGCACCCCTCCTCCCCTCGTGGTGGCCGGGACCCAAAGTGGTTGCGCCTGCGGGTCGTACATGGGGCGCTGGGGGGGGTTGGGGAGCGTTAGAAACGCGCAGGACTCCTTGTTCTCCGGGGACAGCGGCGACCTCCCGGGACCGGCACACAGCCGCGAAATGGCCCTTTTTCCCGCAGCTCTTACAAATCGCTGCGCGGGCCGGGCAGCGCTGCCGGGGGTGTTTCGCCTGGCCGCAGAAATAGCAGCGGGCTCCCCCGGGACGACTTGGCGTCTGAACCGCGCAAGCCTGTGGGGTGGGGTTTGTCGCGACGGGGGTCCACGGAGCCCAAGGGGCTGCCGTGCGGTCGGGGCCGTAAGCGCGGGCGTTTCGCGCGGCCACATCCAGGGAGGCTGCAAGGGCCCGTGTCTCTGAGAGTCCTAGCGACTCTTTTTCTAAAAGTCTTTGGCGGATTTGGAAAGAGTTCATACCAGCCACAAAAGCATCGCGCATTAACATGTCCGTGTGTTCAATCACGTTTACCGGCGGGCAGCTGCAGGCCCGTCCCAAAATTAGCAGCGCGGCGTAGAATTCATCTATCGATTCTCCGGGACTTTGCCGTCTCGTTGCTAGTTGGTAGCGTGCGTAGATCTGGTTCACTGGGCGAACATAGATGCTCTTTAGTGCTGCGAACGCCGTCTGGAAATCCTCTGCGTCTTCGATGAGAGGGAAAATTTCTGGGCTTACCCTCGAGTGCAGGACCTGTAGTTTCTGGTCTTCTGTGACCTGGCCAGGGGCCGTTCTGAGGTAGGCCTCGAAACAAGTCTGCCAGTGTTTGAAAACTGCTGCTGAGTTCACTGCGTGGGGGCTGATCCTCAGGCATTCCGGGATGATCCTGAGCTCCATAGTTCTTTAAGCACGCTTAATAAATTGTAGCGCACAAAGACTTACGAGAGACGAATAGAGATGAAGTCGATGAGGCTTTATTAAGCGTGACTTGTTCCCCGCAGTTCAGTAACAGACTGGCCTGCGGGGGAGAACTCCTGGTTCTTATACTCCGCCTTCAGGGCGGAGCTAGAGGTCAACAGCCAACCAGGACCCGGGACCTGTCAGCCAATGACATCACGGCTTCACAGTCCCACATGACCCCTATTGCATACTACCACACACAGTTACATCAGGAACATATGGGCGTAGAGCGAAGGAGGTGCGCTTGAAATACCATGTATTCGTCAGGGATCAACAATTATATCAAGAAAACCATGAGCATGTGTGAAACATTGCAGAGACACTTGCCAGATCATCAGAAATAACTTTTACTTGTTCATTAACTAAATAGCTTGCACAGAGGAGAAGGGTGAGACAGAGGCAGGAGTGGATGGAGGGGCACAGGTACCAGGGTGGAAGGCTAGACAGAGTCAGGACTGGGAAGTGGGACCAGGACCCGAGTTGCAGACTTGTGATGGAGGCTGGAAAAGGGGGTGCAAGAACGGAGGGAAGAACATGAAGTGACATGAAGGCAGAGATAAGGGGCAGAGGGAAAGGTTGTGATGGAGATATGGGGCGAAATTCTCCGTTATCGGCGGAAAGTCCGCCGATCGCCGCAAAAAACGGCGCAAATCCGACTTGCGTCACGTCGGAAAAATGGGTCGATAGTCTCCGGCCCGAAATGGGCTAGCAGCGGCGTAACGGGATCCGCGCTTGCGCAGTGGTTCATGCCGTGCAGCGTCACATGCGCTGCATGGCGTGACGGCTCATAAGGCCGCGCTGCTCCCAGCCCACCCGACCGGAACACCCGACCTCAACACCCGACTGGATGGCTGGCCGTCGCTCAGCCCCGAGGTTCGAGTCACGCGATGTGGAGGCGCTCCTGGACGCGGTGGAGCAGAGGAGGAACGCCCTGTATCCCGGGCACGGCCGCAGAGTTGCCCCACGCCACAGCCGGCATCTGTGGAGGGAAGTGGCAGAGGCCGTCACCGCTGTGGCCCTGACACCACGGACAGGCACCCAGTGCCACAAGAAGGTGAACAACCTCGTCAGAGCAGGGAGGGTGAGCCTCCCCATATCCCCCCCTCCCCCATATCCCCCCCTCCCCCATATCCCCCCTCCCCCATGTCCCCCCTCCCCCATATCCCCCCTCCCCCATATCCCCCCATCCCCAATTCCCCCCATCCCCATATCCCCCCCTCCCCCATATCCCCCCTCCCCCATATCCCCAAGTGAATCCAGCCCTAACCTTAACCTCTGCAATGCACGCGCAACCGATGGCGTGCATTCATATACCTGCCTAACACTGTTGCCTTTTACCCCTGCCCCCCCCCCACAGGAGAAACGTGCACACAACAATAGGGAGCATGTGAGGACTGGAGGAGGGCCCGCTGATGAGAGGCCACTGACCGTACACGAGGAAAGGGCCCTGGAACTGGCTGGCGGACCTGACGACCGGAGGTTGCTGATGCAGAGGTCGGGGGCGTACTAGCGAGTGAGCCACCGACAGCCCGTCCCCATATCCCCCCTCCCCTATATCCCCCTCCCCCGTATCACCTGATCACTATGATGTCTAACCATGCATGCTTCATTGTGTATCGCAGGACCAAACGTCCAGGCACCCATCCCCGCAGATGCAGACCGCCCGCAGGATGCCCCTCGGAGACCACAGGAGACGGAGAGACCCGCACCCTCCAGCATGCGACGCCCGCAGGATGCCCCTCGCACACCACGGGAGACGGAGAGACCCGGACCCTCCAGCATGCGACGCCCGCAGGATGCCCCTCGCACACCACGGGAGACGGAGAGACCTGGAGCAACAGGGAGACGACACCCCCGTCACGTGCGGGAGCGACCACCCAGCGACGAGGGGGGCAGCCACAGGCCCTCGTCACATCCGAGCCAGGACACCACTACCCAGGACACCACTACCCAGGACATCACGACCCAGGACACCACGACCCAGGACACCACGACCCAGGACACCCCTACCCGGGACAGCACTACCCAGGACACCCCTACCCGGGACAGCACTACCCAGGAAGACGAAATACCGGACAGTGACTCAGAGTGGATGGGTGGAGACGAACCCCCACCCCAAAGTGCCATGGACTCAGAGTGGGACGAAGAGCACGACACAACGCCACTGCTGTCACCAACACCCTCCACCATCGCAGAAACACTCACCACGGTTGGGCACTTTAGTGATGAGGCGCCTGGTACACTCACTGGTGCGCACAACACAGCCGTCCCGGTACAGCAGGTGGAGGTAGGAGCAGCAGAGGGACCGGGCGGTCGGAGGGCAGCCCAGCCCAAGCGAACATCTGCCGCCCAGATGGATCCCAGGTTCCTGCAGTTACCACACCCACACATAGATCTGATGCAACCACCGACCCGGAGACGAGCGAAGAGGGTGACGGGCGGCTTGCGGCGGCTGCGGTCGCAGGTGGAGGAGTCCACCCGCGTCCAGGAGCTGGGAGTGGTGCCGGTCATGCATGCCACCCAGGCTGACACCGCACGGGTGGCGTCCGCGGTGGAGGCAATGGGTGCGACGGTGTCAGACATGGGGAACGGTTTGCGAGGCCTGGGGCCTTCCGTGCAGGCGGCGTCTGTGGCCCAGGAAATGGCTGCCCTCTCGCAGGAGGCCATGAGCCAGCGCCAGATGGCAGAGGCGCTCAATGCCATAGCCCAGTCTCTGCAGGCCATGGCCCAGTCTCAGCAGGCCATGGCCCAGTCTCTGCAGGCCATCGCTGACGGCATCGGCTCCAGTGGCCATGTGCGAGCCAGCGTCGCACTGTCACAGACAGGGTTTGCCAACCCCCTGGGCTCCATGGCTGCAAACCTGCAGACCCCTGTCGATACCAGCACGGGCCTCCAGGACTGGCAGCGCCAGATGTCGGGGGAGCGTCGGATGGCCAGTCCGTTCGCATCCCCCACCCATGTCGAGGCCTGGGGGCCATCGGGCACCCCGAGGGAGGAGGAGGTGGTGTGGTCCGTCCCGGCTCCCTCTGTAGGGGAGGTCCCGGTACACCGCGACACCTCGGACTCCCCCCCCTTCCGTCCCAGGTGCATCGGGTGGGCAACGGGCAGGACAGCCTGGCAGCTCGCCATCCCAGTCGCCCGTGCCGCAGCCTGGCCCATCTAGGCCAGGACGCCCCAGGAAACGGCCGCCAAAGGGATCCAGTGTCAGAGGGCAGGAATCACAGGAGTCCACCTCCAGTTCTGCTGTACCGTCTGGGGAACCACGTAGACGTAGTCAAACGGCCCATAAGGCCAAACAATTAGACACTGAGTAAGTTGGCACGGGTGCAGGGCACAGGTGAGTTTTAGGGGCTAGGGCACGTGCATGAACTCCTTTGGTTATTAAAGTCAATGTTACACCTACAGAAGCTGCCTTTGTGCTCTGTCCAAAGTGTGCGGGGGTGTCATGTACGTCGAGCGCAAGTGTGTGCGTGAGGGGTGGTCTTACCTCAGCCCCAGGTGAGTCTACCCCCTTCCCCCTGGGCCGCCATCAACATCCCCCGGGCAGAGGACGGGACCGTGCGCTGCAGTGTCACAGCCGCATGCAGGGATGGTCCGGGTGGATGGTGGTACTGTGGCCATGGGTCAGACATAGTCCAACGATGTAGAGCCAGGAGCTCATCGCAGGGCGGGTTGTCATCATCCTCCATGGCCTGCGATAGACACGCGTCCACCCGCAACTGTGTGAGCCCGGCCCGTTGTGCCGCAGGTGGATCGGCAATGGGGGGGGGGGGGTTGGTGAGGGTGCTGGGGGGGTGGGGGTGGTCGGCTGTTGCCATGGTGTGTGGTCTGTGGCCATACTACCCGATTCCCACGCCCATTTAGTCAGTAAAGCGGGCGTCTATCAGTCTGTCCCGTGCCCGCTGGGCCAGCCGGTAACGGTGGACAGCCACCCGCCTGTGTCTACCCCGTCTGCCCTGACCATTGCCCCCATCCCCCTCATCTGGGGAGGACTGGGCCTCTTCCTGCTGCTCCTCCACTCCGCCCTCCCCTGCCTGCGGCACATCGCCCCTCTGCTGGGCTATGTTGTGCAGGACGCAGCACACCACAATGATGCGGCCGACCCTATCTGACCGATACTGGAGGGCGCCCCCAGAGAGGTCCAGGCACCTGAAACACATCTTCAGCACACCAAAGCACCTCTTGATCACTCCCCTTGTCGCTACATGGGCATCATTGTAGCGGTTCTCCGCCTCATTGCGTGGCCTCCGTATTGGCGTCATCAGCCACGATCGCAATGGATAGCCCCTGTCGCCCAGCAACCAGCCCCTCAGCCGGGGATGGCGTCCCTCGTACATGCCGGGGATGGATGACCGCGACAACACGAATGAGTCGTGTACACTGCCTGGGTGACGGGCGCAGACGTGCAGGATCATCATGCGGTGGTCGCAGACCACCTGTACGTTCATCGAATAGGTCCCCTTCCTACTAGTGAACACGGCCCTGTTATCTGCAGGTGGCCGCACGGCGACGTGCATCCCATCGATCGCGCCCTGGACCATGGGGAACTCGGCAACGGCAGAGAAGCCCACGGCCCGGGCATCTTGGCTGGCCTGGTCCACGGGGAAGCGGATGTAGCGGTGCGCCATGGCATATAGGGCATCTGTCACTGCCCGGATGCACCGGTGCACCGATGTCTGCGATATGCCGGACAGGTCCCCACTCGGTGCCTGGAATGACCCCGTTGCATAAACGTTCAGGGCCACCGTAACCTTGACGGACACGGGGAGAGGGTGTCCCCCGCCAGTGCCACGCGGTGACAGATGTGCCAGCAGGTGGCAGATGCGTGCCACGGTTTCCCGGCTCATCCGGAGTCTCCTCCTACATTCCCGGTCCGTGAGGTCCTGGTATGACTGCCGTGGCCGGTACACACGGGGCGCCCTCGGGTGCCTCCGTTGCCGTGGGGCCGCGACGTCCTCCTCCCCTTCCTCGTCCTGTCGGTCAGGTGTCCCTCCAGCCTGGGCGGCTGCCGCCTGCCCCTCTGCGGCAGCCTGCGCCGCCTCTCTGGCACGCTCCTCCTCCTCCTCCTCATCCAGGGCAACATAGACATGAGCGGCTGCCACCACGGCGGCCAACATCGCTGGATGATCTGAAAACATGACGGCCTGGTGTGGGGGAGGGGAACGACGACATGTCATCATTGCCCATATCCCCTCCTCCCCCCAGCCAGGTGGCATGGACCGCATGGGTCCAACTGTTGGAGGCTGGCACCTGGCCAGGTGGACCAACTCACTTGCCCTCCCATCCCCCTCCTCGGCACGGACCCCCCCCCCAACCTCCACCCCAGCACGGACCCCCCCCCAACCTCCACCCCGGCACGGACCCCCCCAACCTCCACCCCGGCACGGCACGGACCCCCCCCAACCTCCACCACAGCACGGACCCAACCTCCACCACGGTACGGACCCCCCCCAACCTCCACCCCAGCACGGACCCCCCCCCAACCTCCACCCCGGCATGGACCCCCCCCAACCTCCACCCCAGCACGGACCCCAACCCCCAACCTCCACCCCGGAACGGACCCCCCCCCAACCTCTACCCCGGCACGGACACCCCCCCTCCAACCTCCACCCCAGCACGGACCAACCCCCAACCTCCACCCCGGCACGGCACGGACCCAACCCCCAACCTCCACCCCGGCACGTCACGGACCCCCCCCAACCTCCACCCCAGCACGGACCCCCCCCCCCCAACCTCCACCCCGGCACGGCACGGACCCCCCCCCAACCTCCACCCCAGCACAGCACGGACCCCAACCTCCACCCCGGCACGGACTCCCCCCCCCCCAACCTCCACCCCGGCACGGACCTCCTCCCGGCACTCCCCCGGAGCCCAGCCTACTCTAACCACCAACCCCCCCCCCCCCCCCCCCCCCCCCCCGCCCGCCGCACACACACACACAACCCGAGACACACCTCTCCTCACGCAATCAGACTGCGGCCACGCCATTGCCTGCCCAGAGCCAACCCCCAGGCCGTCACTCACCTCCACGCTGGTCGGCGTGAGCCTGGAGCACCGGGTCACGCTGATGAAAAGGAGGTTTGATTCACCGTTCACGTCGACGGGACTTCGGCCCATCCGGAAGGGAGAATATCGGCAGGCCGAAAATCGGCTGCCTTGCGCAGACCCGTGACATTCTCCGCGGCAGCGGCGCCATTAACGCCCCGCCGACTTTTCTCCCTTCGGAGACTTCGGCAACCGGCGGGGGCGGGATTCACGGCGGCCAACGGCCATTCTCCGACCCTCTGGGGGGTCGGAGAATGACGCCCATGATAAGAGGTTTCAAGGTCATCGGGGATGGGATAGCACAGAGCCAGGACTGGAGGAAAGGACACGATTGGGGGTTTGGGACAAGAGGCAGAGGGGAAGTGTGAAAGACTCCTTCAGAACTGTCTGCATATGTTGAAGGCCTGTTTAATAGACTGTACAGGGAATGCACCACATTGTACAGGCGTAATTATATGGTTGTACATGGCCTACACGACTCAGTTCTGCCCATAATGGCGAGGCATTTTAATTTGGTCCGTCTAAAATTGAGTAGTCATGGGGGGAGTAGGGCATTGGATGGTCTCTTTGGATGGTTGTGAGTGCTGGGGTGGAGAAATGTAGGAGGTATGTTGGAAGTTAAAGCTGGACTCGATAAAGAGGGGGGTTCTGGTCAACAATATGCTATGGGGCATTAACTTTAACAGGAACTGACTTCCAGGGCGGCATGTAGGAGGAGCTCGCACGTTGGAGGGCTCCCGCTCGAGACTTGATTTTTTGGAGTTTGATACCCGGTCCCAGGGGCAATGTTTGATTAAATAAGTGAAGGAAGACATAAAGAAGAAAGATATTCAAATCCCAAAGAAAAACGGCCGTGAAAAAGGGGGCTAATGAAGATTATTTGTCGAGTGGAAAGGTCAGCTCTGGAACTGGAAGGAAGACGGAGGCTGGGTCGCCGGGTGAGGTTCACGGCAGAAAGGATGACCGAGGCGATGGCCGTGGAACTTGGAAAACAGTTCACAAAGCACATGGAAGCGATGAGGAAGGAGATAGGCGGTACTGAAAGTGCAGGTGGAGGAGGCGATTGCTCTGGTGAGGACGGCGGTATCGAGAGCATCAGCCGACGTGTCGGAGCAGGGTGGGACACTGAAGGAAGCGGAAAAGGCATTGATCAACTCACCTCGATGGGTAAGGTGCTGCGGAGGGTGGTGGAGACCAAAAAGGGTCTGGGAGCCAAAATGGAGGACCTGGAAAACCGATCCAGGT
This sequence comes from Scyliorhinus torazame, assembly GCF_047496885.1. Classification (NCBI taxonomy): domain Eukaryota; kingdom Metazoa; phylum Chordata; class Chondrichthyes; order Carcharhiniformes; family Scyliorhinidae; genus Scyliorhinus; species Scyliorhinus torazame. The sequence continues at coordinate 171,340,773 of NC_092710.1, forward strand.
GGCAGAATCTGAGGATCCTGGGTCTGCTGGAAGGGGTGGAGGGCCCAAGGCCGACGGAGTATTTTGCCACCATGTTAGCGGAGCTATTGGGGGAGGGGAAATATCCCACTCGGTACGAACTGGATCAGGCTCATAGGTCGTGGAGGCCTACACCAAAGGCGAGTGAGCCACCCAGAGTAGTGGCTATTTGTTTCCGTAGGTACCGCGTGAAGGAGAAGGTCCTGTGCTGGGTGTGGTGAACCAATGTATTAGGGGATGTACGGTTGGACCTGCACTACAGGTTCTCCGGTAGCCCCTGCCGGCTGGCTCAGCCCACTAAGAACTGTATAAATATGCATGACCTCCATTGCCCTGCCATTTCGCCAGCTGCAGCAGGTGGCTACGTATCTGACTGCAATAAAGCCACAGTTGTATCCAATCTGCGTCTTTGTGCAATTGATTGCGCATCAATTTATTGCAGTCAGATTTTTCCACAGAATGGATATCAGAATCAAACCTGATCGCCTGCAGCTGGATCCGCACTCGCCCGACGCCAGAATAGTCTTTACTCACTGGCTGGCATGTTTTGAGGCCTACATCAACGCTGCGGACCCCGCACCAATGGAGGCTCAGAAGATAAACGCCCTGTACTCCAGACTGAGCTCCAGTGTGTTCCCGTTGATCCAAGACGCTACGACTTACGCAAAAGCAATGGAACTCCTTAAAGAACACTGCTCAGAAGGCGAACAAGCTCTTCACCAGGCATCTCCTACCTGGTGAGTTCATCGAAGACTTCTGGCGCGCCCTAATTCCACTCGTTCGGGACTGTGACTGTCAGGCCGTTACGGCCGCTGAACACGCGACCCCCCTCATGCGCGATGTTTTCGTGATGGGGATTGCGTCGGACCGCATCTGAGAGCGATTACTGGAAGGGGCCACACTCGAACTGGCGGAGACGAAAACCATTGCATCCCGTAATGTACAATCTTACACCTTCCGCCGCGCTGCCCACCTTCCTACCTCTCCTGGGCGCTGCCGATGACCTCCTCAGCTGGGGCCCTGCCTTCCCAATACGCCTGCGCCACACGCCGATCCGTGCGCCCCGGGGGTCCCTGCTGCTACTTTTGCGGTCAGCAGAAGCACCAACACTGCCCTGCCCGCACTGCCGTTTGTAAATCCTGCAGTAAGAAGGGCCACTTCGCGGCTGTGTGCCAGGCCCGAGCAGTCACTGCGATCGCGCCCGCTATCGCCCCCTCCCCCACGCCAAACGCAAAATGGGAGCCGCCACCTTCTCCCGGGGCCATGTGTGACCAATGGGCACCGCCATCTTGTCCCCCTTCGGCCATGTGCGCCGCCATCTTGTCCCGACCCCGCAATGGGCGCCGCCATCTTGTCCCGACCCCGCATTGTGCGCACCATGGGCGCCGCCATCTTGTCCCCCAGAGGGTCTCCGGACATCCCGAGATCGGAACCGCACACGCTCGCCACCCGAAGCATCCGACGACTACCCGCAGCTCGCTTCGATGAAGCTGGACCAATCTCGCCCGCACAACCTGGCAACCGCGTCGACGACGGTGAAAATCAACGGCCACGCGACCTCGTGCCTGCTGGACTCCGGGAGCACCGAAAGCTTCATACACCCAAATACGGTAAGGTGCTGTACCCTAGCGGTCCATCCTGCCAATCAAAGGATCTCCCAAGTCTCCGGATCCCACTCCGTCCCGATCCGAGGCTTCTGTACAGTCACTCTCACAGTCCAGGGCGTAGAATTTAGTAACTTCCGCCTCTATGTCCTTCCTAATCTCTGCGCTGCACTCCTGTTGGGCCTGGACATCCAGTGCAATCTCCAGAGCCTCACCCTCAAATTCGGCGGGTCGATCCCCCCTCTCTTTTTGCCAATCTAACTGCGGATTGCAAGCCCGTTGCCACCAGGAGCAGACGGTACAGCACCCAGGACAAGACCTTCATCGGGTCCAAAGTCCAGCGGCTGCTTAAGGAGGGTATTATCGAGGCCAGCAACAGCCCCTGGAGAGCCCAAGTGGTAGTGGTTAAAACTGGGGAGAAACACAGGATGGTCATGGACTACAGCCAGACCATCAATCGGTACACGCAGCTCGACGTGTACCCCCTCCCACGCATATCTGAGATGGTCAATCAGATTGCGCAGTACCGGGTCTTCTCAACGATTGACCTGAAATCCGCCTACTACCAGCTCCCCATCCAGAAGTCGGACCGTCCATACACGGCCTTCGAGGCTGACGGTGGCCTCTACCACTTCCTTAGGGTCCCTTTCGACGTCACAAATAGGGTCTCAGTCTTCCAAAGGGAGATGGACCAAATGGTCTACCAGTACGGTTTGCGTACTTGAGATACTTAGATAATGTCACCATCTGTGGCCATGACCAGCAGGACCATGATGCCAACCTCGATAAATTCCTCCGCACTGCCACTCTTCTCAACCTGACCTATAAGAAAGAGAAGTGTGTGTTCAGCACGACCCGGTTTGCCATTCTCGACTATGTAGTCCAAATCGGACTTCTCGGACCCGACCCCAACCGCATGCGTCCCCTCATGGAGCTTCCCCTGCCCCAAGGCCCTCAAATGCTGCCTAGGGTTCTTTTCCTACTACTCCCAGTGGGTCCCAAACTATACGGACAAGGCCCGCCCACTCATTCAGTCCACCCAATTCCCTCTCGCGGCCGAGGCACAACACCCTTTCTCCCACATCAGAGCAGACATCGCCAAGGCCGGGATGCGCGCAGTGGACGAGTCACTGCCTTTTCAAGTAGAAAGCGACGCTTCAGACAAAGCCCTTGCCGCTACTCTAAACCTGGCAGGCAGACCCGTGGCATTCTTTTCCCGCACCCTTCATGCCTCTGAAATTCGACACTCATCCGTCAAAAAGGAGGCCCAAGCTATCATTGAAGCGGTGCGGCATTGGAGGCATTACCTGGCCGGTAAGAGATTCACTCTCCTCGCTGACCAACGGTCGGTAGCCTTCATGTTCAATAACACAGTGGGACAAGATCAAAAATGAAAAAATCTTGCGGTGGAGAATCGAGTTCTCCACCTATAATTACAAGATTTTGTATCGCCCCGGTAAACTCAACGAGCCCCCAGACGCCCTCTCCCGAGGTACATGTGCCAGCGCACAAGTGGACCAACTCCGGGCCCTACACGACAGCCTTTGTCACCCGGGGGGTCACTCAATTGTACCATCTGGTCAAAGCTCGCAATCTGCCCTACTCCATCGAGGAAGTAAGGACAGTCACCAGGGACTGCCAGGTCTGTGCGGAGTGCAAGCCGCACTTCTACCGGCCAGACCGTGCGCACTTGGCGAAGGCTTCCCGCCCCTTTGAACGCCTCAGCGTGGATTTCAAAGGGCCCCTCCCCTCCACCGACCGTAACACGTACATTCTCAGTATGGTCGATGAGTACTCCAGATTCCCCTTCGCCATCCCATGCCCCGATATGATGTCTGTCACCATCATCAAAGCCCTCAACACCATCTTCACTGTTCGGTTTCTCCGCTTACATCCACAGTGACAGGGGATCCTCATTCATGAGCGATGAGCTGCGTCAGTTCCTGCTCAGCAGGGCTTTAGCCTCCAGCAGGACGACCAGCTACAACCCCCGGGGAAACGGGCAAGTAGAACGGGAGAATGGGACGGTTTGGAGGGCCATCCAGCTGGCACTACGGTCCAGGAACCTCCCAGCCTCTCGCTGGCAAGAGTTCCTCCCTTGCGCTCTACACTCCATCCAGTCACTATTGTGCACCGCCACTAATAACACACCCCAAGGACGTGTTTTTACCTTCCCCAGGAAGCCCACATCCGAGGTGTCGCTCCCGACTTGGCTTGCAGCTCCAGGACCAGTCCTTCTCCGTAGGCACGTCCGACTCCACAAGGCGGACCCCTTGTTGGACAGGGTTCACCTGCTCCACGCCAACCCTCAAAATGCCTACGTTGAGTTCTCCGACGGCCGCCAAGATACTGTCTCACTCAGGGACCTGGCACCCTCAGGTTCCACCCCAACACACTCCCCCACCCATGCGCCCTCCCACCGCGCTGCCAACACCGACCCCAACAGACCACCCCCCCCCCCCCCCCCCCGCCTTCCTGCACAAGAGGACGAAGAGGACTTCGGCACGCTCCCGGAGGTCCCCGATGACTGGCCAGCATCAGCATCGCCACCACCGCCATCGGTGCCACCTCCAGCACCGACTTCGCTGCCACCGTTACGCTGCTCCCAATGAAGCACCAAAGCACCGGATCGGCTGACCCTTTGACGGACTCCGGACCGTCAACATGGACTTTTTTCTTTTTTTTCTTCTTAACACTGTACATAATTGCACTATTTGTACATAGTTTCACATCACCCCCGCCGGACTCATTTGAACAGGGGGTGAATGTGGTGAACCACTGTATTAGGGGATGTAAGGTTGGACCTACACTACATGTTCGCCGGTAGCCCTGCCGGCTTGCTCCACCCACTAAGAACTGTATAAATATGCATGACCTCCATTGCCCTGTCATTTCGCCAGCTGCAGCAGGAGGCCACTCATCTGACTGCAATAAAGCCAGAGTTGTACCCAATCTGCGTCTTTGTGCAATTGATTGCACATCACTGGGCAAAGCAGAAGCGGGAGGTGCAGTGGGCTGGAGCTGGTATACGCATATACCAGGATTTTACTGTGGAGTTTGCGAGGAGGCGGGCGGCCTTCGGCCAAGTGAAGACAGCACTATAACAGCAAGGTGCGGTGCGGCATAGTGCACCCAGCTGAGTTGAGGGTGACCTACAAATTCAAAGACTTATTTTGAGACGGTGGAAGCGGCGGAGGTGTTTATGAAGGCAGAAGGACTGTGGCAGAACTGAGAAATGGGACTGAGGATTGGTCTTGTACTGAGGGTAGGGGGTTGATAGGAGTGTACGTAGCTTTATTTTTTCACTGCATGTTGCTATATGTACTAAATGAGTTGATGTCTATTTGGACAAGGTAAGAGTTGGGATTCTCTTTTGTAATGATGGTTCTTTGGAGCTTGTGAATTTATGCTGGGGTTGTGTGTCAAAGGGGATTTCTTTGTTTTCCTGGGACCGGGCAGGGGGGAGGGGATGGGAGGGGATTGAGACCCGAGCAGGAGCCGCCACACTGGCTGGTTTGAGCTGGCCAGTGAACAGGAGTGAGGTGGGGAGAGCGGCTGCGGCCATCAGAGCCTGATAGAACAGGTTTCGATGAGCCAAGCCGGGGTGAAAAGTTGGGGAAGGGACCGATACTGGGTGAGGTGTTTTCGAGGAAGTGGAGGGGAGGTGTCTGGTAGGGGGAGGTGGGGGGGTTTACAATTCATGGGTGTCATTCATTGTACACTTTTGGGGATTGGATGGCCTTGAATATTAGCGTTGGGGGGTGGACTATATGTGTTAATGGTGACACTGTGCGATTCCTGATTCCTTTTTGTTTATTTGATGTTTATATTGTCATGCGTGCTGTTGTTTGGGGATTGGTGGGAGGATGGGATCGTTGTTGTTAATAAGGGGATTGACATTGTATTCGTTACCATTTACTGTTTGTTGGGTGTAAATTTTGAAGAAAATGTGAAAACAAATTTAACAGGTGACAAACTGAAATGTCAATGTGAACAATGATGGGCTCAAGGGTAATAGGCGTAAACTGGAGAGTAATGAGAGAGATGGGAATTTGGAGGCAGTAATACTTTGGGAGGATGTGAAGAAAGTGGTGGGCATTTGAAGCTGTCAGGTACAATTTTTCCTTTGTTACTGAGTGATGGTGCAGTTGGAAAATTATGTTTGGAAAAAAGGATAAAGGAGTGAACTTGAGGCATGTGAGAGGGGTTCAGGATCAGTATTTTGAGCTGATTGAAGGGGTACCCTATTAATATTTTCAAAAGCCATGAATAACTAGTGCCAGCTGAGTTCTAGTTTCATGGGCCAAATGCTCAATGATGGATTTGACCCTTTAATAATGGTGCACATTCAAGTGTGAATCCATGAGGTTTCTGTGCTAAATTTTACTTGGCCTGTTTGACCATCGTTTTCTGACAGACACCTAATGGTGAAAGTATGATTGAATACTCAAGAGCCAGGGGGATTTGATGAGAAATCCATAGATATTGCTTTGGATGGCATCTATCACTTGGTTTCTGAGTGTGGAGAGTCTGATCACAGTTTGCCTATTGGTTTACACGGACTGTACTTACTGGGATATTTTTTGTAAGGTGTGCTATCCTCATAAATCTGCGTATGTGTATGAATGTATTGCTGGGGTGAAGGAGCCAGATTTGATGCCAGAAGTGGTGGTGTACTATCTGTCATGTGCATTAATATCATGTTCTATAATGTACGTACTGAGGATTAATGATTTAAGCCAAATATGCTTGGACCCAAGTTGACTAAATCTCACTTTGCGCCCATACAATATTTCACCATCATATGGAAATGGTCATCGTGAAAGACTTGTCTTCAACAGCATAAATGCCAATGAATGTGGGTCAGATTAACTTTATTGGTTTCACTATTCAAGTACTTGGATCTGTCCTGAGCCAGGCAAACTCCAAGATATGAGGCATGCCTAAGAAAGCATAATCAATTAGAACTCTTCTAAGGATGTTCCATATCTATGGCAGGAGGATATCAACACACGTTCGAGTCACTTAAAGAGGCATTGCCATAAGAGACATATGTCCAACAGCACCATGACCAAAAAAAAATCAGACGATCTTAGAAGCTGATGAATGTCAGAAAAGATTAAAGGCGTGCATTGTACAAGAAGGAAAACCGACTACCACAAGCGCAATCCAATTATTTGAACATAGAGCATGACACTCATTCTGGTATTTGGAATCAAAGGTCCCATATCCACAAAATCACTACCGTGCTCTTGGAGGCTATTCAGCCCACTGAGTTTCTTCCTCCCCCCCCCCCGCCCCCCAAACCGAAAGAGTACCCTATCTAAGGCCCGTCCTACCTTGGTAATCCTACCCAACCTGCAGTTTTTTGGACATTAAGAGGCAATTTTGCATGGCCATTCTACCTAACCTGCACATTTTGGACTCTGTGATGAAACCTGAGCAAAGAAACCCCATGCAGACATGGGGAGAACATGTAAACTCCACACAGTCACCCAAGGCCGTAACCGAACCCAGAGCCTAGTGCAGCAGTGCTCACCACATATGTACCGATTAACTGACCACAAACCACTGGACTGGAAATGATTTGGCACAAGATAATGTCAAGTTCACCACCCAGATCACAGTGACTTCTGATAAAATAAGGGGCCACAGCATTAAGGTCTGTTACAAACCTGGTCGCAAAATGGTTACTTCAGAGACACTGACCAGCTTAACCAACCAGAAAACAAAATGCAGATGTCTTGCTAAACCAACAAGTAGATGGTGTAGACATTGCATAGTAGATACGCATAATTTCAGTGTGATAAATATCAGGCATTAGTGAAACTACATGTCGAATACTTCCTGCAGTATTAGTCTCCTTATTTATTTTCTGATGAGGATCATTTGGAAAGGCTGGGCTTATTTTTCACTAGTGTTTAGAAGGGTGAATGGTGTCTCCATTGGAATAATTATGATCCTCTAGGGTATTGACAAGGTGGACGTTGAAAGGATGTTTCCGTTTGTGGGTGAGATCAGAACTCGGAGGCTCCGTTTTTAAATTTGGGGACACCCCTATAGGACAGAAATGAGTTCCAGGAAGTCTGTGAACTCAGAGGAACAAAGAACAGGAATCTGATTTTTAAAATGGTCCTGCTCAGCGGAGGTAAAGTAAGAAGCAGGAAAAGAGCTCTGATTTAAAGGCTCAGTTTTAGGAAACAGATTTAAAGTCAGCTTGACAGGAGCCAGAGATCTGGGTGACCCAAAGGTTGGTGACACCTTGATAAGACCTGTGAATCAATGTGTTCTGTTGACATGATTTGGTACCTGAGTGATTGCGTGGAAGCTTGAATGCACGTGGCAATCTCTGGCAGGAGAGGTTGGAAGCCTGGAGGTGGATCTTTGGTGTCGACCTCCAAGAGAACAAATTTTTTCGAAGTAAATTCCGAGGCATGTTTTTCATATGCGAGATTTGGAAACCCTCATGTGAAAGTCAGAATTCCAGGGAGACCTGTGGCTCTCAGTGTGACAAGCATTTAGGGGGGATATGGCATCTATCATTTGGTTTCAGATTATGGGGAATCTGGGGCGACATTCTCCGACCCCCTGCCGGGTCGGAGAATCGCCGGGGGCTGCGTGAATCCCGCCCCCGCCAGTTGCCGTAGTCTCCGACACCGGATATTCGGCGGGGGCGGGAATCGCGCCGGTTGGCGGGCCCCCCCGCTCGATTCTCCGGCCCGGATGGGCCGAAGTCCCGCCAATAAATTGCCTGTCCCGCCGGAGTAAATTAAATCACCTACCTTACCGGCGGGACAAGGCGGCGTGAGCGGGCTCCGGGGTCCTGGGGGGGACGCGGGGCGATCTGACCCCGGGGAGGTGCCCCCACGGTGGCCTGGCCCGCGATCGGGGCCCACCGATCCGTGGGCGGGCCTGTGCCGTGGGGGCACTCTTTCCCTTCCGCCTCCGCCACGGTCTCCACCATGGCGGAGGTGGAAGAGACTCCCTCCACTGCGCATGCGTGGGAAACTGTCAGTGGCCGCTGACGCTCCCGCGCATGCGCCGCCCGGAGATGTCATTTCCGCCCCAGCTGGCGGGGCAACAAAGGCCGTTTCCGCCAGCTGGCAGGGCGGAATTTCCTCCGGCGTTGGCCTAGCCCCTCAATGTTGGGGCTCGGCCCCCAAAGATGCGGAGCATTCCGCACCTTTGGGGCGGCGCGATGCCCGTCTGATTGGCGCCGTTTTGGGCGCCAGTCGGCGGACATCGCGCCGTTTCCGGAGAATTTTGCCCCTGATTAGAGTTTGCCTATTGGTTTACATGGACTGTGTACTTATCAAGGTAGATTTTGCAAATTGTGCTATCCTCGTCTATCTGTATATATCTAAAGGTTTTGCCGGGGTGAAAGAATCATGTATTATCAGTAACCTTTTCTGGTTTTACAAATGTTTGACTCTTGTGAAAAGTTCATCAGCAGTACTGTTACTACTCTGTTCAGTGGCTGCTTTGCACATAACTAAACAAAAAGTATAAGTTGGGATATATGAAGCCAGGTTCCATCCTGTTATCTGACTTGTTCTTTTATGAAAAACTCATCAGCAGTCATGTCACTCTATTCAGTCGCTGTCTTCCACATATCTAAGCAAAATGTATAAGTTAGGTTCTATGAAGCCCGGTGCCATCCTGCAATCTGACTTCTTCAGCAGTTATATCAGTTTCGATCGTAACACAGGATAAAAGGTCATTAGGCTCGCCAATACAGGAAATCTGGCTCCACATGTACCACCAAAGGAAAGATGCAAACACACAGAAAGTATATGCAGCAAACTGGCAGCGTGTCAGGTGACCACATAAATGCAAGTACATACACAAGATTAGCAGGAAGACAGACCAGGTGAATATGCAGGGCAGAAAGACCTTCAACGAGAGAATGAACAGGTTTTCCAAATTGTGAATATGATGCAATGTGTGGATGAAGTCAAAGGGTCAGAAGATTTTGCTACTGTCAACATCATATGCCCAAAGAAATGCAGCAGTCACACTCACAGGCAGAGTCTGGATCCCGAAGAACATGTGTTTGGATCTCCGGAATCAATTTTACAACCGATGGCAGAGAAACTAACTGCGCACAATGGGTTATCCATTCATTCCATAGGTGTGTTGGCACACCTAGTTCAAACTCTATGTTTCGGCCTGAGACCTAAATGTAGTCGATGAGATGAATACCGAAGAACAGTGTTTCATCGATCTCATCATGACCAGGGACCAGAAGAGTCTGAATAAAAATGATGAAAACAATATTTTCAGACTGAAGCTAGCAAGAACTCTCCGGAAACCATTAAAACTAGATGGAAATCAATGGTATTCCTGAATAACACATTATTTTGATGCGACTTCGACACGATAATGAGACCCAACCTCCTCAGTCGGTCTGCTCTGCAAAAGCTGAACATGCAGCTGAAAGTCGCTGATCGGCCAGGGCTGCCAGTGTACTTTGGAACAAGCACAATGGAGACCTTTGGTGCATGCGAACTTAAGCTCTCCACAGACGACATGAGGTACATGTTACTGTTTCATATTGTAAACATGGACATTGAATCCATCATAGGAGCAGATTCATGTGGATCCTTGAATTTAGTTGAGCGACTGTGTGTCCCAGAAAATTGCTGGCTAGCTGAACAGTACGGATCCCTACAAGATATTACAGTGCGCACGGTTGATGAAGATTCAGAAGAAATCCAGGTGGAAGACGACAAATCAGATGAAGAGAAAGAACAGCCAGTGAGCATTCCGCAATTCTGGTTAACAGTCTTCAAGAACATGCCTGTGCTCAGTGGCATAGTGCAGGAGCATGAGGAGCCGTATTAAAGCATCTGCAAGATGTGAATGTTAAATGGACAGAGCATGAGAAGTCGTGGGTCTTCACTCTGGAGTTTAAGTTCAAGCCGAATGACTATTTAACAAATGAGGTGATCGCATCAGTTGGATTCGCGGCCACTTAAATCATTCTTTGATAAACCAGAAATCATGGGGTGCACTGGCTGTAAGATTGACTGGAGGGAGGACAAAAATGTAAAAATGAAAGCAACTAAAACTGAACCGAAGCACAAAGATTGAAGCGCTCGCAGAACAATCTCGAAAACTGTACCATAAGAAAATTAATTTCTTCAGTCCTCCTGAAGTTCCACAGCATGGAAAGTTAAGCTAAAGTTCAGCAACCAAACTCAAGGTGGACTTTGAACTTGGCGGCCTACTGCGTGAACACATAATTCTGTGTGCCATGTTATATTTTACAGGGGGGATCATTGCAGATGATGCTGAATCCTATGATGACTGTTTGAAGATTTCGAAGAAGAATGCAGACAGCAATGGCATGGAAGGTGAGACAGATGAAGACCAGTATGAACTGCTTGTAGATCGTTTTCGCAGGAGCAAAGATGGGCTCGACGAAAAGGCTGAAGAAGTGCTACTCCAGTGGTTTGGACGGAATGACAAGGTGGTCACGGGGGCCATCCAGACCGCGCTGGACACTGCGAAGAGCGGGAGCTCAGAGATGGCGCACTCGAAATTAGAAGCTGCAATTGAAGCTGCTGATACCACAGAGGACCAGCCACTGACCAAGCTAGAAACAGAAGAAATAATCCCAATATTAGAGAAACTGGCTCCAGAGGTACATGGTGACTCGCTCCATGTCTTTGAAATGATTCCTCAACGGGGTCTCACATCCATGCCCATGGCCAATTTCCACCCCGCCAGTCTCCCTTTCCTCTGGACCTCCAACCACGTCTAGGGCCCACTGCTCAGTCACAGTGAGGGGCCACAGGTCCACCGGTCCCTCTCCAGTTTTTTTCCACTCCTGGAGATTATGAGCGGCCTTCTGGGAAGGTGGCGGGGCAGGAGGGACAGAAAACGACAGTGTTAAACAGTCCGATGCATGCAGTACATGGGGTGGGTAGCTGGTGGCCTCAGTGGCCGGGCACCCAGCTATGGCGGCTGGTATGGGTGCCGACATGTAGTGCTCACCCTGGCCACCCTGAGGAGGTTATGCAGTTTTTTTCCAGCAATGCCGGCCATTCCGGATGGTGCTGCTGGTGGCGCTGACTGTCTCTGCCACCTGCGCCCAGGCACGGTGAATGGTGACGGCTGGTAGCCTCCTTCCCAGGCTGGGGTACAGGGTGGCCTAACTCTTCTCCATCGCGTCCAGCAGGCTCTCCAGCTTGGCGTCCGTAAATCGTGGGGCCGCACGTTTTTTTGCCATCTTATTGACTGGGATGGTCTGAGTGGGGAGTGCAGTGTATATGCGGCTGCAGCTTGTCTGCCTCCTGAGTGTCAGTCACGAATCTGACGAATCCTGTCCCGTTTCTCACAATATAACAGATCTGGTGATAGTTTCAACACCATTCAAAACTTCGCAAAAAGATCTTTTAAACGAAGATAAATGTCATGATATAGTCACACTGCAGAAAATATGAAGCATTTGTAGCTGGATAACAACACCTGCACAGATTAGGTGCATCTTTCAGTATTGGCATGGCCTCCAGGATGCAGAAAGAAAGCAAGACATGCGGGAATAGTAGCCTGCTGCACTCAGCAGGACACCAAGACTGGCTCAGCTGTTTAAATCATGTTTTGACTCAACCATTTGTGACAAGGCCGCCCTGTTCACAGTAACTGCAGTCGTGGGTACATTCTTCATCACCGAGTTGCTCTTGGTGGATCTGTTGGAGCTGGGTCTTGCTGGCTGGTAGGTCTGTGGGTTTGGTCTGAGAGTAGTCCTCCAGCTCAATGACAAAGCCAATATCGTGTTTGGTCAGAGGTTCCACAGTGGCCCTTGGAAATGCATCTGCCATTGTCTGATTCTCTCCCTGGATGTAAATGGTCTCGTAGGATAATCTCATGAGTGTAGATGAGACCTAAAACCATTTAACAAGGAGACCAATTGTTATTGATCTGTCTTGATTGTAATTTTGAGGCAGATAATGTAGACAGAGAAATTCTCACAGACCCTTCCTTCTCAATGATGACATAGCTGGTTTCTGTGTGCAATAGTCCTCTAGAAGTGTAGCAGACTGGTCGACAACTGCGATCCAATTTCTTAGAAAGAGAACTGTCCCAAAACCTGTGGACAAAGCATTGTTTATGGTGGTGGGCAGGGCTGGGTCATAGCGGGCCAGAATGCACATAGAGAGCAACATTTCCTTGATATGAATGAACTCATGCTCTGTTGGGAGTCCCAATACCACACTTGGCCTTTCTTGAGCAGGTGTCTCAATGGTTTTGTGACTTGTACCAAGTGAGGCAAAAATGTTGTCGTCTGGTTCACCACTCTTCAAAGACAGAGGAAGGGTGAGGAAGTCGGTAAATGTCTTGGTTTTGTGTGGGTCTGCTGTGATACCACTTTTGCTGATGATATAGCCCAGGAACCAGATGGAGGTTTTGGTAAACTCACATTTTTCGTTCAGTTGCAGCTGCTCCAAGACTGCCATGAGTCTTTCTTCATGTTCATCCACCATAACGCCATGAACCAGGACATCATTCAGATGTCAGCTGACTCCCTGAAGGTACTTTAGGATGCCTGACATCCTATGCTGGAATATCTGTGATGTTGATGTAATCCCAAACGACGGACAGTAGAAGAAAAACCTGCCAAAGGGGATAATAATTAAATGTCCTCCGGGTCGGGCATATGCCCGCCAAGTCAATGTAAAATTCTACCCATTGTGTTGATACTATCACATTTTGCATCACAGATGTATGAGCTGTGAACAGTTATAAATTTAGAGTGAGTTGTGCCTGTGATTGAGTAAGCGCAAAGATTGTCAATGAAGCATTTTTCAGATCATGGGTGGGGGGAGAAAATCAACCCTAAAAAAGAGGACTGGAGTAATTATGAATGAAGGTTTGAAATTTGGATGAAAGGAAATAAAAGGATGATGAAGTTAATGTATTTCTCACCATGATGAGGCCAGAAGCTTTTGATGTAGTGTCCAACTAATGTTGCCCTAAAGACCACAGATCGATGAAATACATTATGGTACAACTAACAATGAAAATGCATTGAGGGTTGTTTCCATAAAAGGAAACTTGTCAAGTAACACCGTAGTGGATGATATTGTTGAGTTAAAGAAACTCTCACCATTCTGGGTACAGTGCAAATTTAGAAAGCAAGTTGTTAATTTTTGTCAGTAAAGGTTTTTTCCTTTAAAAAAATAAATCGTGCTGTGTGGTCTTTTCAGATTAATAACTGGGAGTTAGGATTTCTTTTTAAAAGTTATCAGTCTCTACCAAAAACGGAACACTACAGGTGATTAAACTGGTTGAACTAGATTCTTAAAGGAAATATAAGGGTAGTATTTGTAAGGATCATGTTTAAACCCTGTTTGTGCTCTGTTTTCCCCTTTTATTTTTATTTTTCGCTATTAACATCTTACCTTTTGATCCATGGAGGATCGATGGGACTGTGCCTTTAATTCAAACAGAATCCCGGGCTGGCATAAACTGAAGGTTGATCTGTGATCTTAAGGCAAAGCAGTCTGCAAGAAACTATTTGCAATTCAAACCAGCAGATTCCAGATGGTTGTGCTGCCTATAATTCAAACAAGCAGATTCTAGAACGATTTGACTGACATCAATGATAACTCAAATTGATGGACTTGGCAGCTGGCCAGTGAACTGGCTCAAAATGCTGGGCTTTGCAGTTGGCCTGTGGTGATTAGTTTCTGATTTCTCTGAAATGTCTCCTCAGTTATGCTGGGTTTGGTTTCAGTGTCCCTTTTAGTTCAGAAGCTGGAAAAGGCTTCTCTGATTCTCTCTCTCGGAGATGTTGAACTCTCTGAAGATCCTATGTAAGAAATATTTTCCTTCCCCAGAAGGCTGGAGATTGGTTTGGTGAAACTGCAAAAGGACTGAGATTAAAAGCTCGGGCTGGGAGTTGAGTTTGAGATGAGACAAAGAGTCTAAGAAAACACGTATGAAGATGATCCTTTGAGTTGAAGGTCCAGCTTAATAAAGGCCAAAGTGTCCCTCCAGAAGAGATCCTACTGCCTGTGAGTACCAAATGTATGTTTCTGCTGGAAGACCATTACCAAATGTACAATGGTCGCTTTGATCGCTTAGTGTGCTGAGAGGACAGCCTGCTGCAAAAGAATCCCAACATTGAAAGCAAGAACTGTGGGTGCAATTTTACAGCCACTCTGCACCTGAATGGCAGTTTGGCGCAGCGTGGCCGATGGAAGTCTGGAGACCCCACTCCTGGGATCTATCCAGCTGGCAACACCTCGTGAGATCTACTGCGGCTCATAAGGCTTTGCGATGCAAATTCTGCCCATTGTGGTGGGATCACCAAATCTGCATGTTAAAGTGAGACATCTGTCTCACGTTAATGTGCAGATTCCCAAGGCGTGGGATCTATCTCCTTCGCCTCAGAGACCTTGGGCGAGTGCCATTCAGCACTGGTCTCCACAAATGGAGACCAGTCGCAACGGTACCTGTGGGGGTTTCCCAGGGGATCGGAGACTCCCAGGTGCACACACTTTGGGTAAGGTGGTATCTTGGCACTGATGATGCCAACTGGGCACCTTGGCACTGCCAGCCAGGCAGTTTTTATGCGGTGGTGATCGGGCCGGGGGTGCCCTACTCAGATGTTGGGGCGGGGGGATGGCAGAGACCCTCTCATAGTGTTTTGGGACTGGGATGGGGCGGTGGTCGCTTCAGGGGCCTCCGAGATCGATTGGCATCCCGATCTCTCAATACACAGCAGTTCCGTCAAGCGGAGCTCCTCAGTACACATAACGGGGCTACGTGCAGCCACAGCCGCGCGTTCCCCCCTATCTAACGCAAATGTTGTTTTATAGCATGGTTTTCGGTAATACTTCTCTAATGCTTTTGTTAAAAGCATCAAGATGCATGCTGCTAAATGCAAAGATATTTTAAAACTACTGTTAATGTTTTCTGCACTGCCTTGGCTCTAAGACGTAGAAGCTGGTTTGCTGTAAACGTGGCCTTCCACGAGCCAGTCTCGTGTCCATTGACCCGGAAGACTGCTTCTTTAGGCCTCGTTTGAATGTCTGCACTGCGCGCTCCGCCAACTCATTTGAAGCCGGGTGGTAAGGGGCAGTGCGGATATGGCGTATGCCGTTCATCTTCATGAACCTTGCGAACTCCTCACTTGTGAATGGAGTGCCGTTATCCATGACCAGCACCTCGGGGAGGCCATGCGTACTAAAAGACAAACGCAGCTTCTCAATTGTTGCGCAGGAAGTTGTGCCTAGCATCTTATGCACCTCGAGCCATTTAGACTGGACGTCGATTAATAGAAGGAACATTGATCCTTGAAAAGGGCCTGCAAAATCCGCATGCAAGCGCCCAAGGCCGCCCTGGCCATTCCCAGTGATGTAGGGGAGCGGCCGGCGGAAGCTCCTGATGCTCCTGGCAAATGGAGCAGTTTTGGGCCACCTTCTCAATGTTGGTGTCGAGGCCTGGCCACCAGATATAACTCTGGGCCAACATTTTAATTTTGGTCACACCTGTCCATTGTGCAAGTCTCTTAGTATCAGCTCCTGTCCTTTTTCCGGGACAATCACACGCGTCCCCCACAAGAGGATGCCGTCTTCCACGCTGAATTCTGACATCTTGGAGGAAAATGCCCGCAACTCGCCTGGGAGCTGTCTATGCCGCCCACCATACAGGACTATGTGCCGAACCTTTGACAGGACTGGCTCCGTCTGGGTCCACTCACGGATCTGTGATGCCGTGACAGGCAAGGTGTCCATAAAGGCAAACCACTCAGTGCGTCGGCATTCGCTATCTGCGTTCCTGGTTTGTGCTCCAAAGAATACTTGTATGCAACGAGCAACAAAGCCCAGCGCTGGATCCATGCGGAAGCAATGGGCGGTATTGGCTTATCCTCTCTGAAAAGTCCCAGCAGAGGCTTATGATCAGTCACGATAGTGAAGTGGCGGCCATACACGTACTGGTGGAAACGTTTCACCGCAAAGACCACTGCCAGGCCCTCCTCCTTGATCTGCGCATACTTTCTTTCCGCTGCAGTCAATGTGCGGGAGACAAAAGCTATCGGCCGCTCGGCCCCGTTCTTCATCTTGTGGGACAGGACGGCCCCAATACCATACGGGGATGCATCACATGTGACGAGCAAAGGCTTTCCAGGATCATAGTGGGTTAGTAACCCAGACGACGACAATTGTTGCTTTACCCGCCGGAAAGCGGTTTCTTGCGGCTGACCCCAAACCCAGGTGTGGTTTTTCTTTAGCAGGAGGTGCAACGGGGCCAGCGTAGTTGCCAGATTGGGGAGGAACTTCCCGTAATAGTTTACGAAGCCGAGATAAGAACAAAGTTGCGAAGTGTAAGTCGGGGCGGGGGCCTGTTGAATCACGCGCACCTTCTCTGCGACGGTGTGCAAACCTTTGCGGTCCACCCGATAACCTAGGTAGACTACTTCCTTTGCCTGAAATACACACTTTGTGCGACGTAAATGGAATCCAGCCTCCGAAAAGCGTTTAAGGACAGCCACCAGATTTTCCAAATGTTCCTGCTCCGACGTCCCCGTAATCAAAACGTCATCTAATTAGACAGCGACACGTGGTAAACCTCTCAAAATGCCCTCCATAACGCATTGACAAATTGCGCAGGCAGAGGATACTCCAAAGGGCAAACATGTATATTCACACAGGCCACGGTGTGTATTAATCGTTACATATAGTCGTGAGGCAGGGTCCAGCACCAACTAGGTAGGCATGACTCATATCTAATTTTGTGAACGAGAGTCCACCTGCAAGCTTCGCGTAGAGATCCTCTATGCGAAGCATTGGATTGGTCGAGTCGGGAAGCCGTAGTCACTAAGTTTATAGTCGCTGCACAAGCGAACTGTGGCATCTGGCTTCATTACAGGTACAATTGGTGCTGCCTAGTCAGCGAAACGGACAGGCCTGATGATACCCAAAGTCTCCAAACGAGTGAGCTCCCCTTCTACCTTCTCGAGCAAGGTGCAAGGCACCGGGGGCGCCCGGAAATACCGTGGCGTAGCTCCTGGTTCGACTTGGATACGGGCTACGGCCCCTTTTATTTTCCCCAAACCGGGCTGGAATACATCTGGGTATCGTCCAGAACCTGTTTGGACGATGCGTTGCCACTGCAACCGCAAATGGTGCAACCAGTCCCAACCCAACAGACTGGGCCCATGGCCGTGCACCGCAATAAGTGGGAAACGCCCCTCCTGGCGTCCATAAACAACAGGGGTCATCGTAGTTCCTGCAATGTCCAATGGTTCCCCCGTGTAGGTGGCCAACCTGGCCTGTATGTCGGTTAATGTAAGGGTCTGTATACCCTGCTTGATGCGGTCGAATGTCCTTTGGGAGACCGCTGCGCCAGTGTCCAAGTCCATCTCAAGCGGGTGACCATTGACCCGCACTGTCACCTTAATGGGGGCCACACGGGGAGCTGCCACACAATGCAGCTGCAGGCAGTTGTCCTCCGCCTCCACGTCCTCCGGAGTAGTCGCCGCAGGTTCATCCACATGGAAGGTACGGCCCTTGGGCTGGTCCCAGTTTCGATCGGAACGACGGTGCCTCTCGCGCCCCCAGGACCGGCGTCCACGACGGGGTCAGCGCCTACAAGTCTGACACGGACATGGCTTCTCATCCATTGGTTCTGGAGAAGGCTCCCTTTGGGGAGGAATGTCCGACGGCCACTGGCGTCGATCCGGATGTCGCCTCGCCCAAGGTACCACAGGAGTGCAGGGGGGAAGTTTTCTGACGGAAAGCATTGCGCTCCAAGGCATGCACCTCCATTCCCTGTAGCTCCTGCACTCCTCGTTCTCCCCTCTCGCGGGACAATACTATTTGAATGGCCTGTTGAAAAGTCAATGTTGGCTCAGCTAACAACTTTCTCTGGGTGGCCGCCTTGTTAATACCGCAAACCAAACGGTCGCGTAACATTTCTGACAAGGTCTCACCATAGTCTCAGTACTCCGCAATCCTGCGTAGCCTGGATAGAAAGTCGGCAAGGGATTCTCCTGGGATCCTCTCCGCGGTCTTAAACCGGTATCGTTGGACTATCGTGGGCGGGGTTGGGTTAAAATGTTGCCCCACTAAATTCACAAGTTCATCAAACGTTTTGGTGTCCGGCGCAGCTGGGTACGTAAGGCTCCTAATCACCCCAAACGTATGCGGGCCGCAGGCGGTGAGCAATATGACCACCTGGCGCTCGTTTTCGATGATTATTGTTTGCCCGGAAATAGTAACGCATCCGTTGTGCATACTGGTTCCAGCTTTCCAGCGCAGCATCAAAAACATCCAAAGGTCCGTACAGAGGCATGGTGTAATAGAAAACAACTTCCAACCTGTATCCAACAAAAATCCAGGGAGGTGGCTTCAGCAGTGTAGACAGCTATTCACTTTAACCCTCGTCACTCGTTTTGTAAGGGCCATGAAGAATCCAGCACGTGTTTTAAGGATACAAAGAAATAACATTTATTTAAAATAACATCACAGGATTGTGGAATTGTCATTAGTCCCCAGCCAATGGTAAGCAGGCAGGTTATAACAATTATTATCTGAAGTGCTGTTCTAAACTTGTTACCAGGAGAGACGCATGCCAATTGAGGCCCTTTGAATACTGTCCACTGCAGTCTCTCTGCAGATTCATGACAAATGTTTATGACTGTCTGAACCATCACCAAAGCACTTCAGAAATTTTGCAAGAGATTGGATGGATGGAACTACTTCAAATCATCTCGAAGGTAACTGCATTTTATGACAGTGCAGAAAGTTAGCAAAGAGATTGCATTGTGTCTTATCAAAATTGCATTTGACACCTCAGGAACAGAGTTGACAGAACAGCGGTTTCTTCCCTTTTGTAAATTTTACAGTCAGAAACCAGGATATTAAGTTTTAGTGATTATTTTATGTATGCATTAAAGCATTAAGTTTCTTCCGGCATGGATCTGCTGTCCTAGGCACGATGTTGATGGCTGTGAGTACCGCAGCGACTTGCTTCCAAGCCATAGATTGAGGTTTTCTTGGAGCTTTAGATTTTCCACGACCAACAATATTAACTCATCTCTGTTCAACCTCATTCAACTAGGTATCCAACTCATCTGTGAAGTTTGACTCCGAACAGTAAAACTTGAGTTGCCACAATCTAAATGAAAACATATGAACACTTTTAAGAATGTCACAAGTCATTCAATAACATTGCAGATTTAGTAATATTACAGATTTAAATTACAGATAAACTATAAATGTTGAATAATAATTCTCTTTAATCATAAAAAAATTTGACTTTGAATGAGTTAATAACAAAAGCATTAATTTTTTTAAAGCGATAAAGCAAAAACAGAAAAAAGCTTCAAAATACCTTTATAGTAGCAGGGAATCCCTGTTTGTCTGTGTGTTCACTTTCAAACTGCTCTGTCAAAGGATGTCCTCAATGGGTGTTCCCAATCTAGTCCCATCATCAGGTGGCGTGGCTACACTCCTCCTGCTTTGTGCTGGGATCTGTGGAGACTGTCACTGCAGGTTCCAAGTCGCTGCACAGATTGGGAGTTGGATCACGATTTTTCAACAAAGGGTACGTGAAGTTTTCTATTTATAGCAGGCTATGGTTTTCTGCCACTGAATTATGATTTCACCTTTAGAGACCCATGCTCCCTCTTCCTAACCAACATTTTTTAATGTGACTACTAATTCTACCCTGAATAAATATTTCGAGAAACTTCCCCACCATTGAAGTTAAACTGACTGGTCTGTAATTGCTGGGCTTATCCTTACAACATTACAGCAAATCTACAGTTCTCTGGCACCTCTCCTGAATCTAGGGAAGGCTGAAAGATTATCGACAGCGCCCCCTGCAATTTCCACTCATTTCATTCAATATCCTTGGATACGTTTCATCTAGTCTTGGTGTCTTTTCAAGTTTAAGTACACAGTCTATCCAACACTTCCTCCTCAATTTTGAACTCTTCTAGTGACCAGAGTTCCCTCCTGTCACCATGTCCTGGATACCTCCTTGGAAAATCAGATGAAATGTATTCATTTAATACCTCAGTCATTCTCCCTGCCTTGATGTGTAAATTCCTTTTTAGATCCCTAATTGCCTAATCTATTTCTCCTTTTACCGCCCTTTTATTATTTATTTGCCTACAGAACAATTTGGGATCGCATTTATGTTGGCTGCCAGTCTTTTCTCATAATCCTTTGCTTCTCTAACGTTGTTTTTTCACCCCCTTTACTGTCAACAGCATGATAATGGTGCGTCGAAAACTATGAGATGTCACAGAATCTGCGACTTAAAGGGATCCAGTGACGAAGAAATACAATAAGAAGCCTTACAACACCAGGTTGAAGTCCACAGGTTTGTTTCAAACAGTAGCTTTCGGAGCACTGCTCCTTCCTCAGGTGAAATACAAGACAGCACTTGACGATGACTGACAAGGTTTGACCATGAGTGGAGCAAGGTGTTAATTTCTTATTGCCAAGGGCATTCGGTAATGTTCAGGTAGCTTTGTCTGGTCTGGTAAGTTCTGTCCTAATTTTCTGATTCTTCTCTGTGGCCCTTGTTCCTCTTCTGTAGCCTGCTGATGTTGGGATCCTTTCTTATTTGTGCATTCTGCCACTCCAAAACTTCGATGGCCTCTATTTATTATGATGCATAACCCAGGTGCATCCTTCCTCTTGTTCAGAATGTGCCCGGACAGTCTGATTGCATGATACCAGGCTAGCAAGGGCCTCACCCTTGCTCTTCCACCCTCTCAAGAGGAGCTCCTGCCCCTCTTTTTAATGTATGTATTATATAATACAATAATAATCTTTATTGTCACAAGTAGGCTTACATTGACACTGCAATTAAGTTATTGTGAAAAGCCCCTAGTCACCGGCGCCTGTTCGGGTACACAGAGGGAGAATTCAGAATGTCTAAATTACCTAACAGCACGTCCTTCGAAATTTGTGGGAGGAAACCGGAGCACCCGGAGGAAACACAAGCAGACATGGGGAGAACGTGCAGACTCCTCACAGACAGTGACTTACGCCAGGAATCAAACCTGGGACCCTGGAGCTGCGAAGCAACAGCGCCACCCGCTGTGCCACCGTGCTGAAATAGAGAGAGAGACAGAGAGAGTCCGAGAGCGAGACAGAGAAAAAAGGTTGCTGAATGATAATTATCCTCACAATGAAAACCATCAACAATGAGCCAAGAGCTAAACTTCAAAGCAAACAGGAATCCATTTGCTCGGGAAGGCTGCATGTTGAAGCATGCTTGTGTGGACTGACTTGGCTCTGGAGGGGGAGGTTTCACGGATTTTGGTTGAAGTACAAGTCTGCTCCTGAGGCATTTTGAGGGTATGGCTCACTCTTGTAGCTAGTAAGACGCTGACTGTTGCTCCACGCGGGGTAGGGCCTTGTGTAGTCTGTCCTGTGAAGAGCATTCATTATCGCTGATCCACACGAATCCATGCAGAGTAGTGATCCATGATGAACAGGGTGAGTAAAGCCAGCTCTTCGGGCATCCCAGAGACTCAAGTTCCCCACTGGGATGATGTTCCTTATTCCAAGATGGCAGGTTTGGTTCCACCGGGGGTGAAGCCAAGAACCCTTTAATGGTCCCAGGAGCGTCCGTTGGCAAAGATGTCAGCGAGCCTGAATTATATATATGTGTGCGTTTTTATTAGAATTTTTCTATTTTTACAAATAATGCAACAAACCCTAAAAACTGGTACATTACAGTATAAATGCTTCTGCGTACATTAATACAGAAAAGACAACAATAAACTTGTTGATTCCTTTTATACCGGGAAAAACAGTGAACTGATAAACGGGGGGAAAAGGGAAAAGAGGTGTAGCATCATCGATCACACACGAGGCTAGACATAAAGAACTTCAATCGAGGCTTTATTGAGCTGACTTGTTCAGACTTGTTCCCCAGCAGCTCAGTCACAGAATGCAGCTGCGGGGAGTAAAACGGGTTCTTATACCCCGCCTATTTGGGTGGAGTCCAGTAGGCGGCAGATCCAATCGGGACCCAGCATCTGTCCTCCAATAGCTCCTCGGCATTCATGGTGTACCGTATTACCCCTAATACATACCACCACATTCTCCCCTTGTTAAAAAAGAACCCAGCGGGGTGGTATGGTGGTAGGGGTTTACAGGGTCGGTGCCTTAACCATTGAACTGTATACAATCATGCCGCTTTACTGGGCCACTGAATTATATACACCTTAAGTTGATTCGATGAGTCGAGATGGTCCTCTGGTCGCCCTTTCCGATCGTCTCAGCCCGGGTGGTGGTGGTGGTGCTGGCTCGGGTCCGGTCGACTCTGGGAGCATCGCGCTGTCCCTCTCTGTTTCCTTACTCCTGGGCGGGCCTGGGAGGAGAACCGATCCCCCTGGGAAGGGGGTGGCTGTGGGGTGCACCGGCAGGAGTGAGGGGGAGGTGATTGGTGTTGGGAGTGTGTGGGAAGCTCCGGCGGGCGCCAGGTCCCGCAGAGAGACCGTGTCCTGTCGGCCATCTGGGTACGCCACGTAGGCGTACTGCGGGTTTGCGTGGAGTAGATGTACCTTCTCCACCAGTGGGTCTGATTTGTGCGCCCGCACATGTTTCCGGAGCAGAATGGGTCCCGGGGCTGCCAGCCAGGTCGGAAGTGACGTTCCAGAAGCGGACCTCCTAGGGAAGACAAGGAGGCGCTCGTGCGGCGTTTGGTTCGTGGTGGTGCACAGCAGGGACCGGATAGAATGAAGGGCATCCGGGAGTACTTCCTGCCAGCGGGACGTTGGGAGACTCCTAGACCGTAGGGCCAGTAGGACCGTTCCATTCTCCCTCTCTACCTGCTGTTCCCCCGGGGGTTGTAGCTGGTCGTCCTGCTCGAGGCTATGCCCTTACTGAGCAGGAATTGACGCAGCTCGTCACTCATGAAGGAGGACCCCCTATCGCTATGTATGTAGGCGGGGAAACCGAACAGTGTAAAGATGGTGCATAGGGCTTTAATGACCGTGGCCGCGGTCATGACGGGGCAGGGGATGGCGAAGGGGAAACGGGAGTATTCTTTAAGAAAGTACGTGTTGCGATCGGTGGAGGGGAGGGGGCCTTTGAAGTCCAAACTAAGGCATTCAAAGGGACGGGAAGCCTTTATCTGATGCGCTCTATCGGGCCTGAAAAAATGCGGTTTGCATTCTGCGCAGATTTGGCAGTTCCTGGGCCTTTATGAAGTGGTAGAAACGAGTGACCCCCGGGTGGCAGAGGTCCTTGTGGAGGGCTTGGAGACGGTCCACTTGTGCGTTGGCACAAGTGCCGCGAAATAGGGCATCGGACGGCTCGTTCAGCTTTCCGGGACGATACAAGATCTCATAATTGTAGGTGGAGAGTTCGATCCTCCACCGCAGGATCTTGTTGTTTTTTATCTTGCCCCGCTGTGCATTATCGAACATGAAGGCTACCGACTGTTGGTCAGTGAGGAGTGTGAATCTCCTACCGGCCATGTAATGCCTCCAATGTCGCACAGCTTCCACTATGGCTTGGGCCTCCTTTTCTACTGAGGAGTGGCGAATTTCTGAAGCGTGGAGGGTCCGGGAGAAAAAAGCCACGGGTCTGCCTTCTTGGTTGAGGATGGCCGCCAGAGCTACGTCGGACGCGTAGCTGTTAGGGACTCGTCGATGGCGCGCATCGTGGCCTTTGCGATATCCGCTTTGATGCGGCTGAAGGCCTGGCGGGCCTCTGTCGACAGGGGAAAAGTAGTGGACTGGATTAATGGGTGGGCCTTGTCTGCGAATTGAGGAACCCACTGGGCGTAATAAGAAAAGAAGCCCAGGCAGCGTTTCAGGGCTTTGGCACAGTGGGGGAGAGGGAACTCCATGAGGGGGCGCATGCATTCGGCGTTGGGGCATATCACTCCATTACGCACTACGTAGCCAAGGATGGCTAGATGGTCGGTGCTAAACACGCATTTTTCCTCGTTGTAGGTGAGGTTGAAGGCGTTAGCGGTCTGGAGAAATTTGCGGAGGTTGGCGTCGTGGTCCTGCTGGTCGTGGCCGCAGATGGTGACGTTGTCGAGGTACGGGAACGTGGCCCATAAACTGTGCTGGTCGACCATTCGGTCCATCTCCCGTTGGAAGACCGAGACTCCGTTCGTGACGCCGAATGGAACCCTTAAGAAGTGGTATAGCCGCCCATCTGCTTCGAAGGCAGTGTACTTGCGGTCACCGGGACGAATGGGGTGCTGGTGGTAGGCAGACTTAAGGTCCACGGTGGAGAAGACCTTGTACTGTGCAATCCGATTGACCATGTCGGATATGCGGGGAAGAGGGTACGCATCTAGCTGCGTGTACCTGTTGATGGTCTGACTGTAGTCTACGACCATCCTTTGCTTCTCCCCTGTCTTCACTACTACCACCTGGGCTCTCCAGGGACTATTGCTGGCCTGTATTATGCCTTCCTTCAGCAGCCGCTGGACTTCGGACCTGATAAACATCCGGTCCTGGGTGCTGTACCGTCTGCTCCTAGTGGCGACGGGTTTGCAATCCGGGGTGAGGTTCGCAAACGAGGGCGGTTCGACCTTGAGTTTCGCGAGGCCGCAGATGGTTAGTGGGGGTATAGGGCCGCCAAATTTGAATGTTGAGCTCTGGAGGTTGCTTTGGAAGTCCAACCGCAGGAGGGTGGGAGCGCAGAGGTGGGGAAGGACATACAGCCGGTAATTTTTGAACTCTCTCCCCTGCACCGTTAGGTTTGCGATGCAGAATCCTTTGATTGCAACGGAGTGGGACCCCGCCGCCAGGAAAATGTTTTGGGTGCTTGGCCGAATTACAAGGGAACAGCATCTTACCGTGTCCGGGTGAATAAAACTCTCCGTGCTCCCCGAGTCGATCAAACACAGCGTCTCGTGCCCGTTCACCAGCACCTTTGTCGTTGTCGTCTGGAGAGTCCGGGGCCGCGACTGGTCGAGGGTCACCGATGCCAAACGTGGTTGGTGCATCAGATCGTTGTCTTCAGGCAGTGTGGAGCCGTCCACGCTGGGGTCCTTGCCTGTCAGCCAAGATGGCGGCGTCCATGGATCGCACGCGGTCGAGGGTGGACAAAATGGCCACTCCCATAGGTCGCACGTGGCCGGGGGTGGACAAAATGGCCGCTTCCATGGATCGCACGCGGCCCATGGGTAGTAAGATGGCGGCGCCGGTCCCCCCCTCGTGGTGTCCGGGGCCCAAAATGGCAGCGCCCGTTGGTCGCTGGGGGGGGTGAGTCCGTGGTCCCGTTCCCCGGAGATAGCGGCGACCCCACAGGACTGGCACACCGCTGCGTAGTGCCCCTTTTTACCGCAGCTTTTGCAGGTGGCTGAGAGGACCGAGCAGCGCTGGCGGGGGTGTTTTGGCTGCCCGCAAAAATAGCAGCGGGGCCCCCCCGGGTGGTCTGGGATTCTGGCTTCGCACGATGCGGAGGGGTGGGGGGTGCCGGGGGGTCGGTCACGGCGGGGGTCCACGGAGCCCAAGAGGCTGCAGCGCGGTCGGGGGCACAGGCGTGGGCGTTTTGGTAGGCAACGTCGAGGGAGGCTGCAAGGGCCCGTACCTCTGTGAGTCCGAGAGAGTTTCTCTAAAAGTCTCTGGCGAATTTGCGACGATGCCAAACCTGCTACGTAAGCGTCTCTGATCAACAGGTCCGTATGTTCGTTCGCCGTAACCGCTGGGCAGTTGCAGTATCGTCCCAGGATCGTTCGAGCATTGAAGAATTCGTCTAGCGATTCCCCGGGGATTTGTTGTCTCGTCGCAAGCTGGTAGCGTGCGTAGACCTGGTTGACGGGCCTAATGTAGATCACCTTCAGCAAGTTGATCACCGCTGGGAATTCTTCCGCGCCCTCGATGAGTGAGTAGATTTCGGGACTCACCCTGGAATGCAGGACCTGCATCTTCTGGTCTTCTGTTGGTCTGCCGGGGGCCGTTCGGAGGTATCCCTCAAAGCACGCCAGCCAATGCTTAAACACCGATGTTGCGTTAGCTGCTTGGGGACCGATTCGCAGGCACTCCGGGGCGATCCGGAGCTCCATATTCCTTTTTAAGTCTGCTCAATAAATTGTAGCACCATCGATCACACACGAGGCTAGACGTAAAGAACTTCAATCGAGGCTTTATTGAGCAGACTTGTTCAGACTTGTTCCCCAGCACTCAGTCACAGAATGCAGCTGCGGGGAGTAAAACGGGTTCTTATACCCCGCCTATCTGGGTCGAGCCCAGTAGGCGGCAGATCCAATCGGGACCCAGCATCTGTCCTCCAATAGCTCCTCGGCATTCATGGTGTACCGTATTACCCCGAATACGTACCACCACAAGAGGCTAAAGCCATGAAAACAAGGTAAAAATGGTGCATCCCTTCATGCGTAGCAATTGCCCATTCAGCCAAAGAAAATGTTGGGTAAGGTTTTTGTGTCCCGTTTGGGTATGTACCAGAACATACCTTCGCCCAATTCCGATCATACCAGAGGTGCCAGTGACACTTCATGATCTTTTTTTGTTATATTACATACCTGCCTGTACCTTTGCAGGATCCAGTCAATAATTATTTAACTCCAAAGTAAAGAACAAAAACAAAGAAAGAATTCGCAAAAGCCTTAGGTCTAAGGGGATATCTTACATACAACCACAGAACACAGAAAATCCCCAAAATCAAGTACAGTACATCATTATTCCACATATATAGAAGAGAAGGCCAGCAAGTCTTCAGGAAAATATAAAAGCAAATTATTGCGCATGCTGGAATCTGAAACAAAAACAGAAAATACTGGACAATCTTAGCAGGTCTGACAGCCTCTGTGGAGAGAGAAGGGACCTAACGCTTCGAGTCTGTGACTCTGTCAAAGCTGGAGAGAACTGGAAATAGGGTCAGATTTATACTGTTGTGGGGGTTTGGAGCAGATGGGCTGGATAGGGGGCCAGGCCAGCGAGAGTTGGAGATTGACAAAGTTGCCGTGGACAGAAAGTCAGAGAATGTAAATTAGGTTGATTAAGGCTAGGAATGGTGCTGATGGCGGCACATTAAGAGATCAGAATGTATTAATGGCAGAACAAAGGTAAAAGCACGGATTATAGCACATAAAAAATGAAAAAAACAGGTAAATGTTGTACAGGTCATGCAACCATCTCAGCATAATTTGTACAGTGCAACAGGCAACAAATGTCTCTGAGCTCAGATATATATGTCAGGATAAAAGGTAATAACTTGAAGTCAGGCATAAAGTCACGAACAAAGTTTAGGATTAATGATGAACTGCAGGACAATATAATTATCCATGCAGCTTGGAAAGGTCAAAGCCATGACAATGATCATCAAGCAACAATCAGGATCTATCCAGAGTTCCACCGAAGACCCTGCATCACCTTGGCCCTCACAGGTGATGTCGACTCGTTGTGTTTGGCTGCCTCTAACGCTTCTCGACGAACACCGAGGGAAAGACAAAGTAAGACCGGAGGTTGGGGTCTCCGTCCAACCCCAGGTCTTGAAGACCAGACAAAATGTGCTCTATCAAACTCAAAATGCCCAGCTTCAAATTGAGATTATGAAAGCATGGCAGCCAGTTCTTAAATTTGGCCAGGAATTCATCCCCAGTTCCACTCGGGGACTAGGCGCACAGATGCGCCTTCCCCGGCCCCTTCTCCCCGAAACAGTCAGACTGTTCAACATTCCATGCTGCAGGATTTCCAAGGACTGAAGGTGAGTCCCCATCAAGAAAACTGTCCTATCGACTGACCGGATTCTCTTCTCCACTTCATCCATTCTCTTTAGAATATCTTGCAATTCATCAATGTGAGCACCAATAATCTGCTGGGGAGCAGAGACCATCGTCCACAACTTTACTCACAATGAAAGCCAACATCTCGACCCCAACGCTATCTCCAAGTTTAGGCCCGCCCACCAGCGAGACCGCCATTGCGAACTGGCTCCACCCTGGCCATCTCCGACTGCGTCATTCAACCAAGGATTTTCTTGACTTAACTTGGCTCTCCAACGCCAAAGTTTAGCTAGGATCTTCCAGGAACATAACACAAATCATACCAAACAGCATCAAATAATTAAGTGCCACCAGAGCTCGCGAAAATAATAATAATAAGCTTTATTGTCACAAATAGGCTTACATTATCACTGCAATGAAGTTACTGTGAAAATCCCCGAGTCGCCACATTCCGGCGCATGTTCGGGTACACAGAGGGAGAATTCAGAGTGTCCAGTTCACTTAACAGCAAGTCTTTCGGGACTTGTGGGAGGAAACGGAGCACCCGGAGGAAACCCACGCAGACAAGGGGAGCGACTCCTCACAGACTGTGATCCAAGTGGGAATCAAACCTGGGACACTGGTGCTGTGAAGCAACAGTGCTAACCACTGCTACCGTACTGCCCATCACATGCTCACATCACGTGATTCTCCTCCTGCAACTTTTAAGTCAATGCAGCAAACGCTTTCAACCAGTTGGAAGCTTTCACCTGAACTTCAAAAATGTTTCTCTGTTTTCTGACTCGCCTCCGTTTTTATTCACACATTCCCTCACCAGGCATAACCCCTGTGAGCACCTGAATCCCGGGTTTCTCATGCAAAGCTCTATTCAGTCTGAAGTTGGAAGGTCTTAACAAAATTAACTGCTCTTTTAATAGGCACAGATCTGTTCCAAGGCCCATGCCCTCTCTGGACCACTGAAAATGACTGGCTCTGGAAGTGGCCATTTTTTTTCTCTATGTCGCCTCCATTTCAACCCACTTTGGGATAGGAAAATACAGCTTTGCTCTCCCTGTACTAATTTATTGAGAATTCACCAGCTAATGTCAACAAGGCAATGATGACCAAATATCTGAAGTTGCGTGCCCAGTGTGAAAAGCGTGGAAGTCCTTGTTGACAGATATTGACAGTATGATGTTAATTTTCTGACATTGCATTCTAGAGAGGAACCTCACTGCTGGGAGTATACAGAGAATCGCCGGGGGCCGGCGTGAATCCCACCCCCGCCGTGTCGCGAATTCTCCGCCACCGTATATTCGGCTGGGGCGGGAATCCCCCGGCGATTCTCCGGTCCGCGATGGGCCGAAGTCCTGCCGCTGTCAACCCACGCCAGCCGGCGTGGATTGAACCACCTTTGGGACTGCGGGACACGGCGGCGCGGGCGGGCTCCGGGGTCCTGGGGGGGCGCAGGGCGATATGGCCCCGGGGGGTGCCCCCACAGTGGCCTGGCCCGCGATCGGGGCCCACCGATCCGCGGGCGGGCCTTTGCCGTGGGGGCACTCTTTAACTTCCGCCTTCGCCATGGTCTCCACTATGCCGGAGGTGGAAGAGACCCCCTCCACTGCGCATGCGCGGGGATGCCGTGAGCGGCCGCTGACGCTCCCGCGCATGCGCCGCCCGGAAAAGTCATTTCCGCGCCGGCTGGCGGGGCACCAAGGGCCTTTCCCGCCAGCTGGCGGGGCAGAAATCACTCCGGCGCGGGCCTAGCCCTTCAAGGTAAGGGCTCGGCCACTCAAGGTGTGGAGAATTCCGCACCTTTGGGGCGGCGCGATGCAGGACTGATTCGCCGGACATCGCTCCGTTTACGGAGAATCCCGCCCGAGGTGTGTGTTTCAGCATTTAGCTCAGTGGAAAATAAATTACATTGCCCGCTTAGATTTCTGACAGACAACGGTTCCTCCTGTAAGCACAAAGTTAAATATGTCACGACATCCTGGGCTAGTGTGAGGTCGATTCCAGCCTCACAGGTTCTGGAATCCCAACCCATTAACCGATCATTCATATACAATTGCCGAAACTGTTGGCCCTCGGCCAATAATTTACAGTTACCTGGTTTGTAAGTTGAAACATAATTACTGTTTACTTATAACAGAAACCACGATGAAATGTGCAGTAATTACAGTGAAATAACAAGCCAACCTATAATAATAATCTTTATTGTCACAAGTAGGCTTATATTAACACTGCAATGAGGTTACTGTGAAAATCCCCTAGTCGCCACATTCCATCGCCTGTTTGGGTCACAGAGGGAGAATTCAGAATGCCCAATTTACCTAACAGCATGTCTTTCATGACTACATGACTACTATCCCCTTTTAACCATCCCACCCTCTATCCACACACGACAAACAAACACAGAGGGGTGAAAATAATAAGGTTAAGATAAAAAGAAAGATAGAGGGCACGATTTAGCTAAATGGGAACAAAGCCCCATAGTCCAAACATCTTGGACAGATGTTTTCATTGTAATAAACTGAGCCACACCAAATCACTATGCCAGTGGTTAAATGGACAACCAGTGGTTATTACATACCTTAAAACTAGAAATATGAGATTAGAGGCTGGAGAACTAGAGAAACTGGTGGGATTTGTACACCGAGTAAAGGAATGGACAATAGGAGAGAACATGGGCTGGATTCTACCAAAATGGGAGTATGTCCACACACCGGCGTAAAAATGCTGGCGTTTCACTCGGAGTTTCCGATAAAAAAGATTAGCCAATTCACTCACCTGCAGGTGGCTAGCAGGGACCCAGAGTGATTCACGCAGTGTTAGCTGCGGACAAGGGCCCCTGCACTTCCAATTTAGAGTCCGCGCATGTGCACAACGGCGAACAAGCCAATTTTTGGTCCCGGAGAATCGCCGGACAGGCAACAGGCCCGATTTCGGCGTGAAATTGGATTCTCCTCCCCCACGCCAAAGGCGATTTTGGCGCGGGGCTGCAGAGAATCCAGCCCCATGTGTGCACAACTTGCACAGGGGCAGAATGACCAGCATGTGGCGGACATGTTTAAAGAATTTGTGTGTCAGATTAAAATATTTCCTGGATCAAAGGCCAAAAGATATTAAGATATTAAAACAAACAAAGGACAAAGAAATGTACAGCACAGGAACAGGCCCTTCGGCCCTCCAAGCCCGTGCCGACCATGCTGCCCGACTAAACTACAATCTTCTACACTTCCTCGGTCCGTATCCTTCTATTCCCATCCTATTCATATATTTGTCAAGATGCCCCTTAAATGTCCCTATCGTCCCTGCTTCCACTACCTCCTCCAGTAGCGAGTTCCAGGCACCCACTACCCTCTGCGTAAAAAACTTGCCTCGTACATCTACTCTAAACCTTGCCCCTCTCACCTTAAACCTATGCCCCCTAGTAATTTACCCCTCTACCCTGGGGAAAAGCCTCTGACTATCCACTCTGTCTATGCCCCTCATAATTTTGTATACCTCTATCAGGTCTCCCCTCAACCTCCTTCGTTCCAGTGAGAACAAACCGAGTTTATTCAACCGCTCCTCATAGCTAATGCCCTCCATACCAGGCAACATTCTGGTAAATCTCTTCTGTACCCTCTCTAAAGCCTCCACATCCTTCTGGTAGTGTGGCGACCAGAATTGAACACTATACTCCAAGTGTGGCCTAACTAAGGTTCTATACAGCTGCAACATGACTTGCCAATTCTTATACTCAATGCCCCGGCCAATGAAGGCAAGCATGCCGTATGCCTTCTTGACTACCTTCTCCACCTGTGTTGCCCCTTTCAATGACCTGTGGACCTGTACTCCTAGATCTCTTTGACTTTCAATACTCTTGAGGGTTCTACCATTCACTGTATATTCCCTACCTGCATTAGACCTTCCAAAATGCATTACCTCACATTTGTCCGGATTAAACTCCATCTGCCATCTCTCCGCCCAAGTCTCCAGACAATCTAAATCCTGCTGTATCCTCCGACATTCCTCATCGCTATCCGCAATTCCACCAACCTTTGTGTCGTCTGCAAACTTACGAATCAGACCAGTTACATTTTCCTCCAAATCATTTATATATACTACAAAGAGCAAAGGTCCCAGCACTGATCCCTGTGGAACACCACTGGTCACAGCCCTCCAATTAGAAAAGCATCCCTCCATTGCTACTCTCTGCCTTCTATGGCCTAGCCAGTTCTATATCCACCTTGCCAGCTCACCCCTGATCCCGTGTGACTTCACCTTTTGTACTAGTCTACCATGAGGGACCTTGTCAAAGGCCTTACTGAAGTCCATATAGACAACATCTACTGCCCTACCTGCATCAATCATCTTAGTGACCTCCTCGAAAAACTCTATCAAGTTAGTGAGACACGACCTCCCCTTCACAAAACCGTGCTGCCTCTCACTAATACGTCCATTTGCTTCCAAATGGGAGTAGATCCTGTCTCGAAGAATTCTCTCCAGTAATTTCCCTACCACTGAAGTAAGGCTCACCGGCCTGTAGTTCCCGGAGATACAAGGATGAGTCAGTCTCTAATGTTGTGGGATAAAGATATTTGTTGTCCAGAAGGGGTATTAAAAGAAACAGTGCTGATCAGGAAGGAAGGGAATTCCTTTCGTAAAAATAATCTTACAGAGTAGCTTAAAGACAGGTACTATTGATAGAAACCTTGCCCATTGCAGGCAATCAATTCATTCTTGGGAATGACATTGCAGGATCTGAGATAGTAGTGATGCCTTCAATAGTCAAACGGCCGATCGCAAATCCTATCACAGAGAAATTGCAAATGCCCCCCCCCCAATAGTTCTATATCACGTGGTGATAATAATAATCTTTATTGTCACAATTAGACTTATATTAACATTGCAATGAAGTTACTGTGAAAAGCCCCTAGTCGCCACATTCCGGTGCCTGTTGGGGTACACAGAGGGAGAATTCAGAATGTCCAATTCACCTAACAGCACGTCTTTCGGCATTTGTGGGAGGAAACCGGAGCACCCAATGCAGTCAGAGGCTCATTAAGATAGAAGGGGGCGGAGTTGCAAGGACAGACTGAAGCCAGTGAGATTAGGGGCGATATTCTCCGGTATTGGCGCGATGTCCGCCAACCGGAGCCAAAAACGGTGCAAATCAGTCGGGCATCGCGCCGTGCCAAAGGTGCGGAATCCTCCGCATCTTGGGGGCCCGAGCCCTAACGTTGAGGGGCTAGGCCCGCGCCGGACTGATTTCCGCCCCGCCAGCTGGCGGAAGTGCCCCGCCAGCTGGCGCGGAAATGACATTGCCGGGCGGCGCATGCGCGGGAGCGTTAGCGGTCGCTCACGGCACCCCGCGCATGCGCAGTGGAGGGAGTCTCTTCTGCCTCCGCCATGGTGGAGACCATGGCGAAGGCGGAAGGAAAAGAGTGCCCCCACGGCACAGGCCCGCCTGCGGATCGGTGGGCCCCGATCGCGGGCCAGGCCACCGTGGGGGAACCCCCCGGTGCCAGATCGCCCCAGGACCCCGGAGCCCGCCCGCGCCGCCTTGTCCCGCCGGTAAGAGAGGTTTAATCCACGCCGGCAGGACAGGCATCCTAGCTGCGGGACTTCGGCCCATCCGGGCCGGAGAATCGCGGTGGGGGTCCCGCCAACCGACGCGATTCCCGCCCCCGCCGAATATCCGGTGCCTGAGAATTCGGCAACCGGCGGGGGCGGGATTCACGCCAGCCCCCGGCGATTCTCCGACCCGGCGGGGGGTCGGAGAATCTCGCCCTAGGTTATCAGATACAATTTTTAGCCAGCCTAATTACAATGAGACAGACACAGAGAATGAGGCAAATATATTCAATTCAAAGAGGTTGAATTGCAACAAAGTTACTCAAAAGTAAGACATTTAAAGACAACCCAGCAGGGAGCAAATATCAGTGCTGATACGAAGGCCCAGACGCAGAGTTTTATAACCGAAGACAGAGTACTCAGGTTGTTAACTGTATCAGGCGAATCTGTGAAAGCTAGATTCAGTGGACCATGGTACTTTGAAAGGAAAATGAGTGAGGTAAGCTATCCAGTACACAACCCAGTTAGACGCAAATCACACGAGTGTGTAATGTGAACATGTTAAGAAAGTACTGGGTTAGAAGAGATGAGAACAAGCAGCGGGTCTTGTCAGTAATGAAGCAGGGGGAGGGGTCAAATTCTGACTGACTTCCCTATAATTCAAGCAATTTAGCATGGTCAATCCATGAGCGGCATGGTAGCACAAGTGGTTAGCACAATTGCTTCACAGCTCCAGGGTCCCAGGTTCGATTCCCGGCTTGGGTCACTGTCTATGTAGTCTGCACATTCTCCCCGTGTCTGTGTGGGTTGCCTCAGGTTTCCTTCCACAGCCCCGAGCATCTGGAAGAAACCCGGGCAGAAAGCCAAGCAGACATGGGGAGAATATGCACACTCCACAGAGACAGTCACCCAAGGTTGGAATCGGACCCAGATCTCTGGTACTGTTAGGAAGCAGGACTAACCACTGTGCCACCGTGCTACCCTTAAATTGAATTGAGCTCCAATGGTTGGAACTCCCCATGGTGCCCGAGCTGGATAGAAACCAGTGACCAGATGTGGACTGCAGACGGGGGACTGCCATAGCCCAGAAGGACTCATTTCATATTCCATGATTGGAAGACAGCATCAAAAACATTGGATTGTCACAATTTATCACCCACATACCCTTACTAAAAGGTTATGGGTAAGTACCTCTGACTGAAAAGGTAAAAGCGGTTGCTGTTGGTGGGATGCCCCGAGGACTATCAATCCAAAGTTGAGGCAGTCAGGAGGAAGTACGTCCCTGCAACTCTTCAGTGGTTTACAAACAGACAGATTCGAGGATGGAATCACTGTTCCGTATACAGTAGTGACTGAGTGGCGTTCAGGCAGAAGTGGGAAGAGCAGCTGCACCACATAAGGGAACAATCTGGCAGATTAGAAGAAGCCAATCTTGTGATGAACCTAGCGAAAAGTGTTTCTGTTAAGGTCCAAACTTTCATATCTGGGACACAGAGTGGGCCACAACCATTCAGAATTTCTGGAGAAATTTCAAGATTGGATCATTTGGACATCCCGAAGGTGGTTGTTATTGGAACTACGTAACTAAATCTTTCATGTGCCGGGAAAGAAAACTTCATTGCGGACGCTTTATCCCGAATATAAAATAAACTTTTGGGGATAGTGGGAAGTTTTCTGGGTTATTTTTCTCTGCTAATGCATGCTTTAAAATTTTGTGATACTTAATGAGATAGAATTAAAAAAGAAGGGTTGAGAAATAAAACGTCTCTCAAATCAAGACATTTCATTTTTTAAAGCCGAGGAGGGGGGTGGAGTTCATGTCTGCATGGTGACAGCAGGAGATTGTATCCAAAATATCTAAAACCAAAAATACCTTAATAAAATATTTATTTAAAAAATTGATATCATGATTACATAATTCAGTAATAAACAATTAATAATTATTATTTCATGTATACAAATAAAATGATTATACAGTAAAATAACTGAAGTTGAGTATATGATTTAGTAATAATTGGTAAAATGATTATCAAAACTGATTATGTAATTCAGTAATAAAATTATTAATAATAATTCACTAATAAATGATTAATAATGCAGTAAATAACAAATCAACAGAAACTTTCCATTTTGATGTTATTGGCTGGTGGTGGTGCATATGGAGTACTATGAACCATGTGGATTGGTGGGGCACTATGGGTAGGCATGCATTAGCCAAAGTATCTGATCAGCAACATCAGTACGTAAATGATAAGTCCAAATATGCAAAAATAGGAAAAGTCCCTGAATGATGTTAATTCCTGTGCCACCCAACCATCCGGAAAGCCAACCCCAAAGAGTGTAATCAAAGGGTTGGTCAAGTTTTTTAAAACTTTGTATTGGATGTGTATTGCCAAGTCTTTGACATCTTCTGAATTATCTGGGACGTATGTGCAACATTGTGCACCAAAGCCTGCAGAAATTATTCATTTCCCTGCAGAAACAAAAGGGGGCTATATAATGGGCAGATAACTTGGAATGATGCCATTTGTATCTCAACATTTTATATCATCCAAATGGACTGGATTGCTGCCAAACACGTCCTTATCTTTGTATTGGGAACAGTGTCCTCTGAACATAGGTTATCTTTTCACACCTCTGTCTTGGGCTCCTAGAGGTTTGAATTTTTTTTAAGTCAGAGTTTAAAACAGCTTCCACATTGTATGAAGTTTAATTTCCAAACAAATATTAAACATTTTAAAATAATTTTGTGAGGGCCACGAAGAATCCAGCACGCGTTTTGAGGATACAAAGAAATAACATTTATTTACAATAACATATATATACAACAGCAGCAGCAACTTTGCTTGCTGCTCACTCCTTCCTGGATGGTTCCAAACTGGCCAGCTTTATTTATGCAGTGAGTCTGCTAATGATTTCTCCGCCCGCCTCATTGGGGAAGCTCATACTCCCACAGGATTGTGGGATTGTCATTAGTCCCCAGCCAATGGTAAGCAGGCAGGTTATAACATCCCCCCCCCAAAGTCCAAGGATTCCACCGAAGACCCTGGCGAAGGAGGGCGTCGGACTTGTTTTGCCTCAGGCCGGACACCATTTGCACGAGGCGCTGGATGGGGCGGCGTGTAAGGAGACGGAGACCAGCGCTTCCGTGATGAACGGGGCAGCACGGTAGCATTGTGGATAGCACAATTGCTTCACAGCTCCTGGGTCCCAGGTTCGATTCCGGCTTGGGTCACTGTCTGTGCGGAGTCTGCACACCTCCCCGTGTGTGCGTGGGTTTCCTCCGGGTGCTCCGGTTTCCTCCCACAGTCCAAAGATGTGCAGGTTAGGTGGATTGGCCATGGTAAATTGCCCTTAGTGTCCAAAATTGCCCTTAGTGTTGGGTGGGGTTACTGGGTTATGGGGATGGGGTGGAGGTGTTGGCCTTGGGTGGGGTGCTCTTTCCAAGAGCCGGTGCAGACTCGATGGGCCGAATGGCCTCCTGCACTGTAAATTCTACCTCCACGGCCCGTGGGCCCGAGGCTTCCCCCTTTGAGGCATCCTGTGTCTCCATCTCGGAGTCAGAGTCTGCTGCCTCCGTCATCTTGGCGTCTCTATCTCCACGCGGTTCTGTAACGACCTGTACAGGCTTTGAGTGAGGCACCAGAGGAAGATTGTGAGGAATACTTTCCATTGTGTCTGGTCTCTGTGGCTGTAAAAATGAGCTCCGGGGGCGGGGAATCTTTGGAAGGGATAGTCTTCTGGACCGAACGTGGTCTACCTGTTTGCGCTGGAGACGACCCTGGGCTTGCACCTGGTAAGAGATAGGGCCCGTTTGGTGAAAGATTACGCCAGGGACCCACTGGGCACCAGCAGCAAAATTCCGAACGAACACTGGGTCACCGGGCGCAAACTGCCGAATCAGCCGATGCCAAGAAAAACCATGAACGAGATTCTCCACTCCCGCGCCGGTTGGTAGAATCGCCTGGGACGCCGGTCCGACGCCCTCCCGCGATTCTCCCAAGCGGCGGGAATGGCCCGGTCGAGTTCCGCAGGCCGGAGAATCGCCGGAGACACCCAAAATGGTGATTCTCCGGCACCCCCGCTATTCTCAGGCCCGGATGGGCCGAGCAGCCAGCCCAAAACGACGGGTTCCCCCCGGCGCCGTCCACACCTGGTCGCTGCCGTCGGGAACAGAGCGCTAACTCTGGGGGGGCGGCCTGCACCGGGGGGTACCTCAAATGTGGGGTGGCCCGCAATCGGTGCCCACCGATCGTCGGGCCGTCCTCTCTGAAGGAGGACCTTCTTCCTTCCGCGGCCCCGCAAGATCTGTCCGCCATCTTCTTGCGTGACGGACTTAGAGAGGACGGCAACCATGCATGCGCGGGTTGGCGCCGGCCATCCCGCGCATGCGCGGATGATGCCAGTTATGCGGCGCCGGCCGCGTCATCTATGCGGCGCCACCTTTACGCGGGCGACAACGCCTGGCGCGTGTAGATGACGCGGCCCCGATCCTAGCCCATTGTCAGGGCCTGAATCGGTCGGGATCGGGCTGTTTCGCGCTGTCGTGAACCTTGACGGCGATCACGACGGCGCGGCCACTACGACGCGGGAGTGGAGAACCCCGCCCCATGTCCCTGCCGTTCTTGTGTGCGGCGTACTTTTGCGCCAATGTTCGGGAAAACCATGCTAAGGCGGGTGCGAAGTCTCCGGCCCATTAGGAGTTCTGCGGGAGCTACCCCAGTCACCGCATGGGGGGTGGTCCGATACGAAAACAAAAATCGAGCCAGTCTCGTGTCCATTGACCCGGAAGACTGCTTCTTTAGGCCTTGTTTCAATGTCTGCACTGCGCACTTCGCCAACCCATTTGAAGCCGGGTCGTAAGGGACAGTGCGGATATGGCGTATGCCGTTCATCTTCATGAACCTCGCAAACTCCTCACTTGTGAATGGAGTGCCGTTATCCGTAACCAGCACCTCGGGGAGGCCATGCATACTGAAATACAAACACATCTTCTCAATTGTTGCGCAGGACGATGTGCCTACCATCTTATGCACCTCTAGCATTTAGACTGGGCATCGATTAAGAGAAGGAACATGGATCCTTGAAAAGGGCCGGCGAAATGCGCATGCAAGCGCGCCCAAGGACGCCCTGGCCGTTCCCAGTGATGTAGGCGCGGCCGGCGGAAGCTTCTGATGCTCCTGGCAAATGGAGCAGTTTTGGGCCACCTTCTCAATGTCGGTGTCGAGGCCTGGCCACCAGACATAACTCCGGGCCAACATTTGGTCACACCTGGATGCCCATTGAGCAAGTCTCTTAGTATCAGCTCCTGTCCTTTTTCCGGGACAATCACATACATCCCCCACAAGAGGATGCTGTCATCCACGCTGAATTCTGACAGCTTGGAGGAAAATGCCTGCAAGTCGCCTGGGAGCTGTCTATGCTGCCAACCATACAGGACTATGTGCCGAACCTTTGACAGGACTGGCTCCGTCTGGGTCCACTCACGGATCTGTGATGCCGTGACCGGCAAGATGTCCATAAAATTTAGGGTTGCAACCACCTCACCAGTCATGGGGGTCAACATAGGGCCAGTAAATAAAGGCAATCGGCTCAGTGCGTTGGCATTCGCGATCTGCGTTCCTGGTTTGTGCTCCAGAGAATACTCGTATGCAGCGAGCAACAAAGCCCAGCGCTGGATCCGTGCGGAAGCAATGGGCGGTATTGGCTTGTAAGAACAAAAGAACTAGGAGCAGGAGTAGGCCATGTGGCCCCTCGAGCCTGCTCTGCCATTCAATGAGATCATGGCTGATCTTTTGTGGACTCACCTCCACTTTCCGGCCCGAACACCATAACCCTTAATCCCTTTATTCTTCAAAAAACTATCTATCTTTATCTTAAAAACATTTAATGAAGGAGCCTCTACTGCTTCACTGGGCAAGGAATTCCATCGATTCACAACCCTTTGGGTGAAGAAGTTCCTCCTAAACTCAGTCCTAAATCTGCTTCCCCTTATTTTGAGGCTATGCCCCCTAGTTCTGTTTTCACCCGCCAGTGGAAACAACCTGCCCACATCTATCCTAACTATTCCCTTCATAATTTTATATGTTTCTATAAGATCCCCCCTCATCCTTCCAAATTCCAACGAGTACAGCCCCAGTCTACTCAACCTCTCCTCGTAATCCAACACCTTCAGCTCTGGGATTAACCTCGTGAATCTCCTCTGCACACCCTCCAGTGCCAGTACGTCCTTTCTCAAGTAAGGAGACCAAAACTAAACACAATACTCCAGGTGTGGCCTCACTAACACCTTATACAATTGCAGCATAACCTCCCTAGTCTTAAACTCCATCCCTCTCGCAATGAAGGACAAAATTCCATTTGCCTTCTTAATCACCTGTAAACCAACTTTTTGTGACTCATGCACTAGCACACCCAGGTCTCTCTCTGCACAGCAGCATGTTTTAATATTTTATCATTTAAATAATAATCCCTTTTGCTGTTATTCCTACCAAAATGGATAACCTCACATTTGTCAACATTGTATTCCATCTGCCAGACCCTAGCCCATTCACTTAGCCTATCCAAATCCCTCTGCAGACTTCCAGTATCCTCTGCACTTTTTGCTTTACCACTCATCTTAGTGTGGACACATTGCCCTTGGTCCCCAACTCCAAATCATCTATGTAAATTGTGGGCCCAACACTGATCCCTGAGGGGGACACCACTAGCTACTGATTGCCAACCAGAGAAACACCCATTAATCCCCACTTTTTGCTTTCTATTAATTAACCAATCCTCTATCCACTTTACCCTTAATGCCATGCATCTTTATCTTATCCTCTCTGAAAAGTCCCAGCAGAGGCTCATAATCAGTCACGATAGTGAAGTGGCGGCCATACACGTACTGGTGAAACGTTTCAACGCAAACACCACTGCCAGGCCCTCCTCAATCTGCCCGTACTTTTTTTCCGCTGCAGTCAATGTGCGGGAGGCGAAAGCTATCAGCCGCTCGGCCCTGTTCTCCATCTTGTGGGACAGGACGGCCCCAATACCATACGGGGATGCATCACATGTGACGAGCAAAGGCTTTCCAGGATCATAGTGGGTTAGTAACCCAGACGACGACAATTGTTGTTTTACCCGCCGGGCATAACGCAGAATCGCCGAGCAGAAGCTTATAGCCAAGTTCCGCACACATGAGTGCGGCCTCAACCGGGACCTGGGATTCATGTCGCATTACATTCATCCCCCACCATCTGGCCTGCAAAATCCTACCAACTGTCCTGGCTTGACACAATTCACACCTCTTTAACCTGGGGTTACCCCATCTCTGGATCTGTAAAGATTTAATCACCTGCTAATGCTCGCATTCCAAGCATTGCCTGGCATCTTTGAATCTGTCTATATATATGTTTCTGGAACATACCTCTTCATTCACCTGAGGAAGGAGCAGCGCTCCGAAAGCTAGTCACATCGAAACAAACCTGTTGGACTTTAACCTGGTATTGTAAGACTTCTTATTGTGCTCACCCCAGTCCAACGCCGGCATCTCCACATTAAAGATCAAAGCCAAAGGCTCAGCAATCTCCTCCCTAGCTTCCCAGAGAATCCTAGGATAAATCCCATCCGGCCCAGGGGACTTAACTATTTTCACACTTTCCATAATTGCTAACACCCCCCCTCCTTATGAACCTCAAGCCCTTCTAGTCTAGTAGCCTGTATCTCAATATTCTCTTGGACAACATTGTCCTTTTCCTGTGTGAATACTGATGAAAAATATTCATTTAGCACCTCTCCTATCTCCTCGGACTTCACGCACAACTTCCCACTACTGTCCTTGACTGGCCCTACTCTTACCCTAGTCATTCTTTTATTCCTGACATAGCCATAGAAAGCTTTAGGGTTATCCTTAATCCTACCTGCCAAAGACGTGCCATGTCCCCTCCTGGCTCTTAGCTCTCTCTTTAGGTCCTTCCTAGCTAACTTGTAACTCTTGAGCGCCTTAACTGAACCTTCACGTCTCATCTTTACATAAGCCTCCTTCCTCTTGACAAGTGTTTCAACTGCTTTAGTAAACCACGGTTTCCTCGCTCAACCACTTTCTCCCTGCCTGACAGATACATACTTATCAAGGACACGCAGTAGCCGTTCCTTGAACAAGCTTCACATTTCCATTGTGCCCATCCCCTGCAGTTTTCCTCTCTATCCGATGCATCCTAAGTCTTGCCTCATCGCATCATAATTGCCTTTCCCCCAGATATAACTCTTGCCCTGCAGTATATACCTATCCCTTCCCACCACTAAAGTAAACGTAATCGAATTGTGGTCACTATCACCAAAGTGCTCACCTACCTCCAAATCTAACACCTGTCCTGGTTCATTACCCAGCACCAAAATCAATATGGCCTCGCCTCTCGTTGGCCATATTTCTTCTGATTGGTTTGAAAGTTCCTTGGGATGGTGTGCTGGATTCTCCAGTCTCCCAGCCGCGTGTTTCTCAGTGGCGCGCCATTCGTGGCAGCGGGATTCTGTACTCCCGCCATTTGTCAATGGAATTTCCCATTGAAACCAGGGTGGGAGTGGGCTGCAGGCGGGAAAAGTGAATCACAATGGCAGGAGAATTAATGCCAATATATATGCAGAAATAAATTGTGACTATTTCTTCTGTTCACCGAACTTTTTAATATTGCTTTTCGAACTTCCTACTCTTAGTAACAAGCACACTGAGTAGTAAACTTTGATTTAATTTCCGCAATGGACGTTTCCCATGATCATGCCCAGACTGCAATGCAGTAGTGAATGCTTTTTGGATGATATATTTTCTTTTGAAGAAGCTTTATTTGCCTGCTCTTAGATACGAAAGGCTACACGGCACG
The DNA here is from genome assembly GCF_047496885.1 of Scyliorhinus torazame. NCBI lineage: Eukaryota > Metazoa > Chordata > Chondrichthyes > Carcharhiniformes > Scyliorhinidae > Scyliorhinus > Scyliorhinus torazame. The sequence continues at coordinate 171,383,488 of NC_092710.1, forward strand.
TTTTGAAATAGGGACAGAAAAAATGATGAAAGAATGGAAAAAAACAAAATGATTCGAATCGGAATATAACAGATTGAACCAAGAAATAAAAAGGAAAGGCAGAGAAGAAAATAAAAGTAGCTGAATGACAAATGGATTTCAATTGAGCCAATGAAGAACCTTCCTCCAGAGGAAATTCAACTTGGTCATTAAATTTGGGGAAGAGAATTGCTTGTAACTCCAGATGATGTTTGAAAGCGTATGATGGTTTGATTCCAATATAAAAGGACAAAATCAGGGAAAGATTGAGTGAACGCATTTAAAAATTGTATGGCTGTGTTCTATCACCAGATTATTTATCCTTGTACGCTGATTGTACCTCAGAGAAATAAAGAAGGGAGGGAGAGTCATCAACAACATTTGCTTCATCAATGACGATGACAGGACCTCTACCACCCATCAAAAATGAAGACACAGGCATAGAAACCTTGTGAGAATACATGTAACTTGCAATGAAGGGAATGAAAAATGGGAAAGCAATGGAACTAGATGAACGAACAAAACAGATTGTTGAAACAACCCGAGAGTTACAAACCAAAGAATCAATTCATCAAGGATATTTACTAGAGTCAAATAGTGATGACCAGATTTGAGAACAAACTTTGCAATTAAATAGTGATCAACAGAGGGGTTAACCAAGGTTGCATTCTATCACCAGACTATTTATCCTTTTACAGAGAAAATGAAGGGGTGGAATGTATAAAGAAAGGAGGGAGAGTCATGAACAATATCTTCTTTGCCAACATAGCAACAAATTATGAAGATTTGCAATAAATAATCCATAGGCATAAAGGAAAGTGATAGAAAGGGGCTTACACATAACTGCAAGAAACATATACAATGTCAATAGTAAAGTGAAAGGACAATCCAGTATAGAGCATCACAGTAAATCAAAGCAAGTTAGAGCAAGTCAATTATTTGAATTATCTAGGAAGCACAGAAACATCCATTGTCAAAAATGTTACTGAAATCTGATAAAGAATTGGAGGATCCAACTGTTTTTAGAACATTAAGCAACATTCTAAGAAACATCAGATTGAGGCCTGAAATGAGAATCTATGTACCAAAGGTTATGTCTGATCAGTAAAGAATTATGAATGTGAAGCATAAAGCTTTGGAAAAGCGGGAGAAGAAAATCAACGGTGCTTAAAGGGATCCGAAGAGAGAAATGAACTAAAAAAGAAATACTAAATGAGGATGGAAGAACACTCCAATGATGGCAAACAACAAGCGATTAGGGGCATGCAGGGGCGAGGTAGCTCCTGCTTTCTCCGATTGCGCACCACCTGCAAGGGAGAGGGAAATATGTCAGTGAGTGTAGTACAATTTGTTTGCATGATGTGAAAAGCTGGCAGTTAATGCTTCTTATCAGATCTGGGCGTGGAACTTGCAACGGTGCTGAATGTGGTTCTGTGTCAAAGAGCCGTGGAGTTTTACAGCACAAGAGAGGCCCTTCGGCTCATTGTGTCTATGCCAGCTATCAAGCACTTACCTATTCTTTTTAAAAATAAATTTAGAGTAGCCAATTATTTTTCTTTTCCAATTAAGGGGCAATTTAGCGTGGCCAATCCACCGAATCAGCGCATCTTTGGGTTGTGGGGGTGAAACCCTCGCAGACATGGGGAGAATGTGCAAGCTCCACACAGACTGACCCAGGACCGGGATTTGAACCCGGGTCCTCAGTGCCACAGTCCCAGTGCTAACCACTGTGCCACATGCCGCCCCCTAAGCAGTTATCTATTCTCATCCTATTTTCCAGCACTCCATAGTCTTGTATGCCATGATGCTTCATATGCTCATCTAAGTCCTTCTTAAATATTGTGAGAGTTCCACTCTCTACCACCCTTTGAGGCAGTGAGATCCAGATTCCTTCCACCTACTGGGTGTAAAGGTTTTCCTCACATCCTCTCTAAATCTATGCCCCATGGTATTGATTCGTCTACTAAGGGGAATGAATGGTTCCTTCTTATTAACTCTTTCTATGTCCCTCATAATTTTGTACACCGGAATCAGGTCCCCCCTCAGCCTCCCGTGCTCTAAGGAAAACAACTTCAGCCCAGGCAACATCCTGATGAATATTCCCTGCACCCTCTCTCGTGCAATCACATCCTTCCTATGAAGGAACGGCACACAGTACTCTAGCTGTGGCCTAATGAGCATTTTATACAACTCCATCATATCCTCCCTGCTCTTATATGCCTTGGCTAATAAATGCCACACTGTGTGGAGTTTGCACATTCTCCCCATGTCTGCGAGGGTTTCACCCCCACAACCCAAATTCAGATATAAATGTGAGGTAACAGTCCTGATTGATAGACATTGTTGGAAGGTGAGTGATGAGGATATCATACATTTCATAGTGTCTGAGGCTGGCGGTCCAATTGCTAAGATATGGCTTTGAAGTTTCATTCACTGACCTTGGACAGTTATAGGAGATTATTGAACTCATTCATCAAGGAGTTAACGCTTGGTTAACTATAATTGTTTGTGGAGTCTTTTGGCTTTAGCATGGTACTCGCTTTATGTACTATAAGGGGAAAAAACACTTATACTTGAAAAGTCTTCCCCTGTACTCTGAAATACTTTGGAAGTTGTCATCATTCAGAGAGTTACTTAGTTGGTATCTGAGGAAAGAGCCTTCCAATATGAATTCCTCTCTACATTATATACACAGAAGGAAGAAATGTAGCAGGAAGCTCCAAGGGAAGCTAAATAATTAGCACAAACTTATGCTGCTTTGAATAATGTTGCTGGTTTTCCCCCGATACACCCTTTAAGTTAGCTGCAGGCTTTAAAACTGCAGGTTTCTTCCTCCCAACAATAGGAAGCTTTTCAGAAGTGATATTATTGCTCCAAACTCACTTTACATTGCAAATGAGGGCTGCTGAAGGAAATTGCAGCAGGTTTATAGTGCATTCACGTTGCCACGTGGTATTCCAGCTCTGCCGGTAATGTGTGTAGCACAATCAATCACTCACGAGACGAGATGAAAAGGAGTCAATCGATGGCTTTATTATGCAGACTTGTTCCCCAGCAGCACAGTTACAGAATGCGGCTGCTGGGAGAACCCAGGCTCTTATACTCCGCCTTACTGGGTGGAGCCAGTAGGCGGCTGATCCAATTGGGACCCGGCGTCTATCCACCAATAGCCTCTCGGCATCACAGATGCCCCTAATGCATACCACCACATTCACCCCTTGTTAAAAAAGAACCCGGCGGGGGCAGTGAGCCGTATGGTGGTAGGGGTTTACAGAGTCGGTACCTGGGATGCCACTGACACAGCGGCTATGCTCCGATATCAAACTACTAGCACTATTTACAATGCCGCTTTTACTGGGCAACTGAATTATTTCCAGAGGCATTTCTTGCTTTGTTATAAAGAGTCGATGAGTCGAATGGGTGCCCTGATCATCCTCCCCAATCGTTTCAGCCCCGGTGGTGATGCAGGCGCTGGCTCGGGCACCGTCGTCTCTGGGAGCATAACAATGTCTCTTCCTGCTTCACTATCCCTAGGCAGGGCCGGGGGAAGGACCGATCCCTCCCACCGGCTGTGGGGTGCGCCGGTGGGAGGGAGGGGATGATTGGTGTTGGGGGGGATGTGTGGAGTTCTGGCGGGCGCCAGGTCGCTCAGAGAGACTGTGTCCTGTCGGCCGTCGGGGTACGCCACGTAGGCGTACTGAGGGTTCGCGTGGAGGAGATGAACCCTCTCGACCAACGGGTCCGATTTGTGCACTCGCACATGTTTTCGGAGCAGGATGGGTCCCGGGGCTGCCAGCCAGGTCGGGAGTGACGTTCCGGAGGAGGACTTCCTAGGGAAGACAAGGAGGCGTTCGTGAGGTGTTTGATTTGTTGTGGTACAAAGCAGTGACCGGATGGAGTGGCGGGCGTCCGGGAGGACTTCCTGCCAGCGGGAGACTGGGAGGTTTCTGGACCGTAGGGCCAGCAGGACGGTCTTCCAGACCATTCCGTTCTCCCTCTCTACCTGTCCGTTACCCCGGGGGGTTGTAACTGGTCGTCCTGCTCGAGGCAATGCCTTTGCTAAGCAGAATTTGACGTAGTTCGTCGCTCATGAAGGAGGACCCCCTATCACTATGTATGTAGGCGGGGAAACCGAACAGTGTAAAGATGGTGCAGAGGGCTTTAATAACCGTGGCCGCGGTCATGTCGGGGCAGGGGATGGCGAATGGAAAACGGGAGTACTCGTCAACCACGTTCAGGAAGTATATGTTGCAGTCGGTGGAGGGGAAGGGGCCTTTGAAGTACAGACTGAGGCGCTCAAAGGGACGGGATGTCTTTATCAGGTGCGCTTTATCTGGCCTGTAGAAGTGCGGCCTGCACTCTGCGCAGATTTGGCAGTTCCTGGTGGCTGTTCTGACCTCCTCGATGGAGTAGGGCAGGTTGCGGGTCTTCACGAAATGATAGAACCGAGTGACCCCTGGGTGGCAGAGGTCCTCGTGGAGGGTTCGGAGATGGTCCACTTGTGCGTTGGCACATGTGCCGCGGGATAGGGCATCGGAAGGCTCGTTCAGCTTTCCGGGACGATACAAGACCTCATAGTTATAGGTGGAGAGTTTGATCCTCCACCGCAAGATCTTGTCGTTCTTGATCTTGCCCCGCTGTGCATTTATTACGCAGACTTGTTCCCCAGCAGCACAGTTACAGAATGCGGCTGCTGGGAGAACCCGGCTCTTATACTCCGCCTTACTGGGTGGAGCCAGTAGGCGGCTGATCCAATCGGGACCCGGCATCACAGGGTACCGTAATACCCCTAATACATACCACCACAACGTGCCAATTGAAAGAATCCTCATCCCAAGAGTCCTGAGAAACGGTTATCTTGGATTAAAGCAGCTATATAAAGTTTGCAACTCAATAATCAGCACCCTATCCATAATGTTAAACATTCATTCTTCCACCACTGCCATACAGCGGCAGCAGTGCATACCGTCGACAAGATGAACTTCAGCGACTCGTCAAGGCTTCTTCGGTAGTACCATCCAAACCCGCTGCCTCTATTCCCGAGAAGTACAAGGGTAACAGATACATGGAAACACCACCACCTTCAAGTTCCCGTCCAAGCCACACCCCATCCTGACTTGGAGCTATGTTGCCGTTCCTTCACTGTCACTGGATCAAATCCTAGAACTTTCTTCCTAACTTTGGGTGGACCTACATGCACAGCAGTGGTTCAAGAGGGTGGCTCACCACCTTCTCAAGGGCAATTAGAAATATTGGGCAATAAAAGCTGGCCTAGTTAGTGACTCCCAACGTCCCGAGAATGAATAAATAAAACTAAATTGTCAATGATTTGCTGGCCATCGGTTGCTTATACAATAGTGGCGGCTTGCAGTTATCACTAGAGAAAGGGGATCTTTGACTGCTTCATGGATTCTTAAGGTTCATTTTCTGTAATATTCAAGCAGGCTTGTAAATAAGCCAATTCACAAAGCCCAGAAAATGTTATTGAGTCAGAAGCACATGTATTCCTGGCTCCGCAAAGGTTCTGTGGCTCAATGGTCTGTGCCCTGTTCAAGGACTGATTCTGCTAGCTGGCCCAACATAGGATTTCTGTTTTCCCATAGCCAGCATGGTGTACCAAGGTGCCCATCTAGTGTCCACAGCTGGTTGGCTATATTCAAATGGATCCCAGAAACTCAGGAGCACCAATACTAAATGGGTGGTGTGGTCATTGTGCTCACATGACCTTCAAATAGGATGGGAGTGAAAAATTTTGCACATTATCTTTTCAAAGATATTTGATTTTATTTCAATTCTGCGATGGGGCACACACCAGTTATTTGAAAATAAGACCATTTCAGCTTATAAACATCCGATGCCTCTTTCAATGTTTGTTCCAAGAGATCATCTGTTAATATTTTCTTTGAAAATGTTTTACTTAAACATTGGAAGAGAACAGTGCGTTTGTCAACAGCAAGTGACCTAGAACTTTATCAACTTTGTTTCTGTATCTGGTCATCTGACATTGATAAATAATGAGCATTGTAAACAACAGATGCTGCAATCACCTGATGCATTAAGGGAAGTTTTAACCCCCAAAATGGATGGTTTTTGGATGAGTGCGATACAAAGATTTAAACAATCTCAGATCAGATCCCAACTTGTCCATTTCTGTGTTTAATGAAAAGGGATACTGGGCGGCCGACCAACCTGCTCATAGGAGGTGGGTTGGCCATTGAAATGTAATGAGCCTGTGTATCTCAGATGCTGCTTCCTGGTCTTCTTGGCCTCAGAAATGTTCAGTTGATGGGAGGGAAGGTTTGTTTTATTGAAGAGGTCAATGTCTTAACGGCACAATGTGTGCAACAGGGTAGGAGTGATTCCTCACTGTCCACCAAACTTACCTGCTTCCCTATTTGCCATTAGATCACAAACCACTCCCTTCTCCACCACTCATACCCCCTCCCAGCACATTACATTACAATAAGTCTAGCTGCATACTCCCTACTGGCCTATGGTTTTCTCCAGAGCATTGCCCACCTGACAAGGAACAGGCCAGCAAATCAAGCAAACTTCCAGGCTGGAAACAAGCACACTGCTATGATGCTAAAATTGCAGTTACAGGGTCTAAAGCTGCTTCCTACCCAGGCCACTCCAAAAATCACCTAAGTCAAATTTAAGATCATCAAACAAATATAATGATAGTAAAGGAAGGTAAAAAATAATTAATTACGGTGCAGACATTATTAAAATTGCATGCCCAGGTTGGAGAGTCACAACAGTGTTCCATTTACACCAGGTTAAAGTCCAACAGGTTTGTTTCGAATCACTAGGTATTGGAACACAGTTCCGAAGAGGTGGGTTCCAGAAACATATATATGGACAAAGTCAAAGATGCAAGACGATATTTTGAATGCGAGTCTTTGCAGATAATTAAGTCTTTACAGGTCCAGATGGAGCAACTGGAGAGAGGGATAATCACAGGTTAAAGAGGTGTGAATTGTCTCAAGCCAGGACAGCTGATGAGATTTTTCGCAAGCCCAGGCCAGATGGTGGGGGGTGAACGTAATGCGACATGAATCCAAGGACCCGGTTGAGGCTGTACTCATGTGTGCGGAACTTGGCTATAAGTTTCTGCTCGGCTATTCTGCGTTGTCACGTGTCCTGAAGGCCGCCTTGGAGAATGCTTACCCGAAGACCAGAGGCTCATTGCCCTTGGCTGCTGAAGTGTTCCCCGACTGGAAGGGAACACTCCTGCCTGGCGATTGTCGCACGCATCCGTTGTCGCAAAGTCTGCATGGTCTCGCCAATGTACCACGCTTCAGGACATTCTTTCCTGCAGCGTATGAGGTAGACTCATACCGCATAGGTAGACCTCAGCATCTACCTTTCAATGGCCCTTGACCGGCGCTGCGTCGATCGCGCGCGACTGCCGGTGATTCGCCAGAGAATCGCATGCTGGTGTGGGAGCCTATTCCACCCCCCCCCCCCCCCCCCCCCGGTGCCGAGAGCGATTTGGGCATGGAGGGTCGGAGAATCCCGCCCACATAGTGTCAGTAACAATGATCAAAAATCCACCTGGTAGTCAAAAAAAAACTATCTGATTCACTCATGTGCTTCATGGAAGGAAATCTTAGCTAACCTGCTTATGCCAAAATTGGGAGCGCTACCTTCCAAGTTAAGCAATAATCTGACATAGGCATACTCACTTACAACCAATGTCCCAGACTGTCCTATCACCAATTTTGGATCACTGCTGTTCCACCAACAGGACAGATGCACCGGAGGTGGTAGAAATGTGGTATATAACCATGAGGGAGTGGCTCAGGGTGTCCTCACCTTTAAGTTCAGAGCATTTAAATCTCATGACATCAGGTCAAACGTGTACAACTAAACGTGATATCACCAACCACCCTCTCTTAGTTGCCCTTTCTTAGTTGATGAATCAATGATTCTCTATGTTGAAGACATGGAGGGAGCATTGAAGATTGCAAGGGTAAGAATGTAGTTTGAGTGAGGGAATTTAATGTCCATCATCAAGAGTGGCTCAGTAGCACCACTACTAACCAAATTAATTAAGTCCTGAAGCACATATCTGTCAGACTGGGCCTGTGGTAGGTGATGAGAGAACCAACATAACAGAAAAAAACTTTATGAACTCATCCTCATCAGTCTACCTTTGGCAAATATATGACAGTATTGGTGGTAGTGAATACAGTACAGTAATTGTGGAGACAGTCCCGTCTTCAGACTGAGGGCATCCTCTATTATGTTGCATGACATTTCAACAGTGCTGAATGGGATAGACTCAAAAGAGATCGAGCAGCCTCGAGATGTAGGCTATCAGCAGCAACAGAATTGTTTCAACCACTATTTGTAACTTCATGGCCCAGCATATCCCTCACTGTACTTTTATCATTAAGATGGGGAACCAACCCTGATTTAATGAGAATTGTAGGAAAGCACAACATGAGTAGCTAAATCCTAAAAATGAGTTGCAACTTGGTGAAGCCACAACACAAACTTACATAAATGTAAATAATAGAAGAAGCAAGTTTTACACAGAACTAAGCAATTGCACCACAAATGTATCAGATCAAAACTCTGCAGTCTGACCAAATCCAGATAATTAACCCGAAGAGGAGGCTTCAAAATCATCGCACCCTAAACAATGGGAAAGCCCAACACGTTGGTGCAAAAGACAAGGCTGAAGCATTTGCAATAAATTTCAGCCATAAATGGCAGAGATTATCCAAATTGGTCTTCTCTTGACGTCACCAGCATCATAAATGCCTGTCTTCACCCATGCGATTCACTCCACATGACATCAAGAAATAAATAATTGCACAGTTTACAAATAGTCACTTGGTCATAAAGAATTTATATTTTGCTGAAAAGGGAGACATGTTGACAAAGGGTTTTGCCTTGCACTCATCAGGGCAACTGCCAAATCTTTAAAAATTACAACAATCTGTACTACAGGACACAAGGAGTATTGATTGGTTAGTAACTGGGGCTGGTTTAGCACAGTGGGCTGAATAGCTGGTTTGCAATGCAGAACAATGCCAGCAGTGCGAGTTCAATTCCTGTATCGGCCTCCCTGAACAAGCATCAGAATGTGGCGACTAGGGGCTTTTCACAGTAACTTCATTGAAGCCGACTTGTGACAATAAGCTATTATTATTAATTTGACTCCGATTGGCCGAGCCATTACATGGAGAAAGCAGCAGAGAACTATTGGCTCCAGAAATAAACACACTCCTTGCCAAGCTTTTCTAGTACAACAATGCAAAATGAAAAATTGCCCAGACATGTCTTGTCAGAAAGCAAAACAAATCCAAACCAGCCAATTGCTACCTCATCAGTCTGCTCCAAATCATCAAAAAGTTGAGGAAGTGCAATGAAGTGGTGCTTACTCAGCAATATCCTATTCATCAATCCTCAGTTTGGCTTCCACCAGGGGTACTCCAGGCCTCATCCCAGCCTTGGTCCAAGTATGAAGCAGAGAGCTGATTCCAGAGGTGAGCAAAATATCTGACTACCTGAGACATCAAGGCAGCATTTAGCCGAATGTAGCATCAAGGATCCCTCAGCAAAACCGAAGTCAATGGCACTCAAGGGGAAAACTGCACTGGCTGCAATCATATCAGGCACAGAAAATAGTTGTGGTAATTGGAGGCCAATCATTTCAGCCCAGGACATTGCAGGAGTTTCTCAGGGCAGGGTCCATAAGGCTTGAACCATTTTCAGCTACTTTATCAAAGACGACTACATCACAAGGTCAAAACTGAGAATGTTCACTGATCATTGCGGTTTTCAGTACCATTTACAACTCCTCAGATTTTGACACAGTCCATGCCTGCAAGCAGCAAGTCCTAGTCAACATTCAAACTTGAGCTAATAAGTGGAAAATAACATAAAGAATAGGCGCAGAAGACCATAAAGCTCATCAAGTCTGATCCACCATTCATTCTGCTCATGGCTGAACTTGAGCTTCAACTTCACTTCTCTGCCCAGATATCCCTCGATTCCTTGAGATCTCAACTTTAAATATATTCAATGTTGATGTTTCCACAAACCTTCAGGGTAACAAAGACAAAAGAAAAGTACAGCACAGGAACAGGCCCTTCGGCCCTCCTAGCCTGTGCTGATCATGATGTCCTAACTAAAAATAAAACCGTCTGCCCTTACTCGGTCCGTATCCCTCTATTTCCATTCTATTCATGTACCCATCCAGATGCCTCGTAAATGTTAATAATCTGCCTGCTTCCACCACATCCTCTGGCAGCACGTTCCAGGCACCCACCACTATCTGCATGAAAAACAGACCCTGCACATCTCCCTTAAACTTTCCCCCTCCCATCTTGAACCTGTGCCCCCTTTTGATTAACACTTCCACCCTTGGAAAAAGCCTCTGACTATCTACCCTGTCTATGCCTCTCATAATTTTGTAGACCTCTATCAGGTCTCCCCTCAGCCTCCGTCTTTCCAGTGAAAACGATCCTAGTTTATTCAACCTTTCCTCATAGTCGACATCCTCGAGACCAGGTAACATCCTGGTGAACCTTTGCACGCTTTCTAAAGCTTCCATGTCCTTCGGGCAGCACGGTAGCATTGTGGATAGCACAATTGCTTCACAGCTCCAGGGTCCCAGGTTTGATTCCGGCTTGGGTCACTGTCTGCGGAGTCTGCACATCCTCCCCGTGTGTGCGTGGGTTTCCTCCGGGTGCTCTGGTTTCCTCCCACAGTCCAAAGATGTGCAGGTTAGGTGGATTGGCCATGATAAATTGCCCTTAGTGTCCAAAATTGCCCTTAGTGTTGGGTGGGGTTATGGGGATAGGGTGGAGGTATTGACCTTGGGTAGGGTGCTCTTTCCAAGAGCTGGTGCAGACTCAATGGGCCGAATGGCCTCCTTTTGCACTGTAAATTCTATGAATCTATGATAATGTGACCAGAACTGCATACAATACTCCAAATGCGGCCTAACCATGGTTTTATAAAGCTGCAACATGATTTTACAACTTCTCAATGCCCTGGCTGATGAAGGCAGCGTGCCATATGACTTCTGAATCACTTTGGCTACCTCTGTTGCCACTTTTAGGGAATTGTGGACCTGCATGCCCAGATAGATCCCTCTGTATGTTAATGTTCCTCAGGGTTCTGCCATTTACAGTATAAATTCATACCTAGATTTGATCCTCCAAAATATATCACCTCGCATTTGTCCAGATTAAACTCTATTCTGAAAAACACCCTTCCACCGCTACTCTCTGTCTTCTATAACCAAGCCAGTTCTGTGTCCATCTAGCCAGCCCACCCCGAATCTCATGTGATTTTAGCTTTTGTACCAGTCTGCCACATGGGACCTTGTCAAACGCCTTACCATATAAACTACATCCACAGCCCTTCCCTTATCAATTTTCTTTGTCGCCTCTTCAAAAAACTCAAGTTGGTGAGACATGACCTTCCCCGTACAAAACCATGCTGCGTGTCATTAACTAGTCCATATTCCCCCAAATGTGCATATATCCTGTTCCTCAGTATCTTTTTAAAAAGCTTCCCCACCACTGATCTCAGGCTCAGCGGCCTATAATTCGCTGGATTGTCCCTGTTTCCTTCCTTAAACAAGGGGACAACATTGGCTATTCTCCAGTACACTGGAACTTCGCCTGTGTTCAAAGAGGATGTGAAGATATCTGTTAAGGTGCCAGCTATTTCTCCCATGCCTCCTGCAATAACCTGGTATAGACCCCATCCGGCCTCGGGGACTTGTCTACATTAATGCAATTTAGGATATTCAACATTTAGGGCAGCACGGTGGCGCAGTGGTAGCACTGCAGCCTCATGGCGCTGAGATCCCAGATTCGATCCTGGTTGTGGGTTAATGTCCGTGTGGAGTTTGCACATTCTCCCTGTGTTTGCGTGGGCTTCGCCCCCACAACCCAAAGATGTGCAGGGTAGGTGGATTGGCCACACTAAATTGCCCCTTAATTGGAAAAATGAATTGGGTACTCTAAATTTATTTTTTAAAAAGGGATACTCAACATTTGCTCCTTTTGATATATTGATGTTCTCAAGAGCGTTCATACACCTATCCCTGACCTCAACATCTGTCATGTCCTCCCTGGTAAATACTGATAAAAAGTACTCATTAAGGATTTCACCCACTTTCTGTGGGTCCACGCATAACTTCCCTCCATTGTCCATGAGTGGGCCTACTCTTTTTCTTGCTACCCTCGTGCTCTTAATATATGCATAAAAATCCTTAGGATTCTCCTTGACCATGTTTGCTAAAGACATTTCATGGCCCCTTTTAGCCCTCCTAATTCCACGTTTAAGTTCACTGTACTCCTCAAGGGCTTCATCAGTTTTTAGATGCCGAGACCTATCGTATGTTTCTTTTTGACTAAGCTTACAATTTCACAATTCCCCTTGACATCCTTGGTTCCCAAACCTGTCATTTCTGTCCTTCATTTTTGTGAGGACGTGCCTGTCCTCCACTTCAATCAACTGACCTTTAAAGACTCCCACATGTCAGACGTGGATTTGCCCTCAAATAGCCACTCCCAATCCACATTTCTCTGTTCCTGTCTTATTTGGATATAATTGGCCCTCGCCCGTAGCCCACTCTTGTCCTTATCCATAACTACCTAAAATCTCATGGAATTATGGTCGCCAAACCTAAAATGCTCCCCGAGTAAAACATCAATCACCTGGCCTGGCTCATTCTCCAATACCAAGTCTAGTATGGCCCCCTCCGAATTCCAAAGATTCATAACCTTTTCAAAGATACATAATCTTTGATAAGAAAAATCTTCTCATTGCTGTTCCAAATTACCAGCCTCTTATCGGAAAACAGTATTTACCCTGTGAAGCCCCTTTATGATTTTGAATGTTTTGATGAGATCACCTCTCATTCTTCTGAAATCCATTAAACTGACACATTTTACTCCGCCTCTCCTCATAGGACAATTATCTCAACTTTGGGTCCAATTTGGTGAACTTTCACTTTCCAATGAAAGTATATACTTCCTCAAATAAGGAGACCAAAATTGGATACAGTGTTCCAGGTATGGTCACACAGAACCAAGTAATGACCACCCCCAACCAGAGAGAATCTAATCATCTCCCATTAACATTCAATGGCATTCCCATCACTAAACCTCCCAACATCAACAGCCTGAAGGGTTACTATGTTGTCCTTCTGCTCAGTCCTGCTGGGCATGTCACGATATGCAGACTCTTTTGTCCCAAGGTGCCAATCTCTGTGCTTGTTCCTGGGAAGGATGTAGGGCATGACACCGCCTCCTCAAAATAGTTATTCTCCTCAAAATGTTATTCTTTTGGAAGCTTTGGCAGCTGACTAGGACTGACAAGAAAGAGTTAGGTAGGCATTCACAGGCGAGGCAGTAGCAAGTGACAACTTGAGGTTGTTAAGTTGGCTGGTTATGTGTTTTCGTGAAGTTCACAAAGCAATCCAAGTCAACATCAGGGTCCTGTTTGTGGTGATATACTTGCAGATAATTCATGTACTCAGCAGTGCGACCTCCCACCAGCAGGTGACATCAGATATACATCAGGTGACATCTGGCTACCAGCAGAAGGTTGTAAAGTGTACATGAAGACAGTCGCACATAGGGGTAGTTCCAGGAGAGTCTAATGTAACTGATAACTTGGTCTGTCTCTGATCATTACCTTACCATGTGTGCATTAATAAATCCGAGATCTGGCCAAGTCACCAGCAATTCTGTAGATTCATTGCTGGACAATGTTCATATAGACACGCTTCAATACTTCCATGTCCAACAGCTCTCAAGTGACCACTCATCCTGAAAACTTACTGCTCAAGCTCAGATTGGATCTTACTCAACTCCCTTGTGTTGTGCTCTAGGAATGGTGGCATTGAATGAGTTTCTCCTCTATTCGTTGTGCATATGCTGAGAAGAAGCAGAAGCAAAATCTAACCACAGCAGAGAGGAATAAATGGAAAACGAGTGTAAAGTCAGGAAAAAATCATCTAAAGAGTTCCTTCTTTTGAAGTTGGTACCACATGAGAACAGAACTATGTTGTTGGCCACTGAAAGATTAAGGGCATATTTGGACTGTGATATCGTGGTGAAGGATATAATGCTGGACAGAAAACTGTTCAGAGTGGGAGAATGTCTACTGCCAGGTATTATTGCCAGAGAAATTAAGAGCTCAGTTCACTCTGGCAGCTGCTGCGTAGCCATCAAACATTTCTTACACTGAAGTTCTAGTAGTGTTGCTCCTGGAGGTAATAATCATTGGATCTTTGTCAATGCCTGATGTACTTTGGAATTGTCTTTGCATTAGTTGAAAAGTAAATGTCCTTCCTTGTTGTCACTTGTTTGGCCATTACCTCTGGGGACCCCTGAAAATCTGGATGTTTGCTTCCAGCATATTGATGCAAGGAGGTTCATTGCTGCAGGAACTTTTAAAGCAATCTCACAAAGCAACTCCCGAAAGAGGTGCATTTTCATCTAAAGAAGGCTTCTAGGGACCCAATGGAAATGGTGTGCTAAAAATGGGACAGGATCCCCATTCCTAAAGTGTCATGAATCAAATTAAACCGAGGAGTTAAATTGGCTGAGAACTGTATTCTCGATCAGCAAGTGTTTTTTGCACTTACCATTCCTCGTCTGTGAAAAGCCCCCTCCAGGCTAAATCAATATTATTGCAAGCATCAGGTGCTTAAAAACACATTTAAAATGGCTTGCCAAATATGATTTCCAGTTATAAACTGGCTTAGAACAGTCCATGACTTCATGCTGAGTTTTTATCATGTCCAAACCAATGGGATATGTGCAAGAGTAACCTTTGATGTGCAGATATTCTGTAATTAGAGCAGCATAGCCATGAACCACGGTACATTAATCTTCAGGGACTGGATTCTCCGCCAATTTTCAGCCTCGACCTGCCGGCGGGATTCTCCGTTACGCCGGCCGGTCAATGGAGTTTCCCATTGTCGGGCAGCCCCACGCCATCGGGAAATCCCAGGGAGCCGGCAAAACGGAGAATCCCACTGGCGGAAAATCCGCCCCATTTTTTTTCTCTGATTAATTAATTATTTTTCTATTTGGTTTCAATAACTAACTTAAAACATGCTGATTTGCTGAAATGTAAATCAATAGAAAGACGCTGAGAAACCTAACCAACACTTTTAATTATATATGTGTAAATAACTATTATCAATAACAAAGAACAAAGAAAAGTACAGCACAGGGACAGGCCCTTCGGCCCTCCAAGCCCGTGCCGACCATGCTGCCCGACTAAACTACAATCTTCTACACTTCCTGGGTCCGTATCCCTCTATTCCCATCCTATTCATGTATTTGTCAAGATGCCTCTTAAATGTCACTATCGTCCCTGCTTCCACCACCTCCTCCGGTAGCGAGTTCCAGGCACCCACTACCCTCTGCGTAAAATACTTGCCTCGTACATCTACTCTAAACCTTGCCCCTCTCACCTTAAACCTATGCCCCCTAGTAATTGACCCCTCTACCCTGGGGAAAAGCCTCTGACTATCCACTCTGTCTATGCCCCTCATAATTTTGTATACCTCTATCAGGTCTCCCCTCAACCTCCTTCATTCCAGTGAGAACAAACCGAGTTTATTCAACCGCTCCTCATAGCTAATGCCCTCCATACCAGGCAACATTCTGGTAAATCTCTTCTGCACACTCTCTAAAGCCTCCACATCCTTCTGGTAGTGTGGCAACCAGAATTGTACACTATACTCCAAGTGTGGCCTAACTAAGGTTCTATACAGCTGCAACATGACTTGCCAATTCTTATACTCAGTGCCCCGGCCAATGAAGGCAAGCATGCCGTATGCCTTCTTGACTACCTTCTCCACCTGTGTTGCCCCTTTCAATGACCTGTGGACCTGTACTCCTAGATCTCTTTGACTTTCAATACTCTTGAGGGTTCTACCATTCACTGTATATTCCCTACCTGCATTAGACCTTCCAAAAATCCAAAATGCATTACCTCACATTTGTCCGGATTAAACTCCATCTGCCATCTCTCCGCCCAAGTCTCCAAACAATCTAAATCCTGCTGTATCCTCCGACAGTCCTCATCGCTATCCACAATTCCACCAACCTTTGTGTCGTCTGCAAACTTACTAATCAGACCAGTTACATTTTCCTCCAAATCATTTATATATACTACAAAGAGCAAAGGTCCCAGCACTGATCCCTGTGGAACAGCACTGGTCACAGCCCTCCAATTAGAAAAGCATCCTTCCATTGCTACTCTCTGCCTTCTATGGCCTAGCCAGTTATGTATCCACCTTGCCAGCTCACCCCTGATCCCGTGTGACTTCACCTTTTGTACTAGTCTACCATGAGGGACCTTGTCAAAGGCCTTACTGAAGTCTTCATTGGCCTTACATTGCCATTATAATCCAATAGCTGGCACGCTGATGGAAGGATGGCTGGTTTGACACAAAGGCTTTGGAAGTCAGACCACGCAATGAGATTGGCGGAGGCACCAGTGTCCAGGCGGAATCGTATTTGGGACCGGTTGACCGTCAGGGTGGCACACCACTCATCGTCTGGATCGATGCTGTATACCACCAGCGGCTGGTGTCTTTGCTTCGGGGACAGCCTGTTTTTTGTCACGACACAGACTCGAAAAGGCGCCTTCGGGTCCTCGGTGTCACTGCTGTGTGGGAGGTCCGCATTGGACTCGGTGACCGTGGGTTGAATTGCTCGGACATAACATTTATGATACAGAAAAAAAGATCAGTTGGATTCTCCATCGGTGGGATTTTCCGTTGCGCCTGGTTTACTGGCGGCGAGGGGTGGCCACAATGAGAAATTTTAATCTTCCCTAAAATTAAGGAGCTGGCCCTTCGCCATCTTGGGATGGGCAATGATTGCAGCCTAACAAGAGGCATCTTTCAATTCACAAGCCATTCCAATATTCACCTGTAACATCTTCAGTATTTACTGAAGTACTGGAGTCAGTGGCTGATCCAAAAATCACCACATTATTTCCTGTTGGCTAAAAAACGATACTCTATTGCAAGGCATTACTGCTGAGAACTTTACTTCAAATACACTACTCCAATTTACTCACATAATTTGCGGCACCAATAACGATGAAATCATAGAGTGTTTCCAATACTGTAGTTACTGATGTGACAATTTAGTATTGAACAGTGCTCACAATTCTGACTGGATGAATTTCTTACAAAATGATAGCAATAATGTTTTTCAAAACAATTGCCTGCATTTTTAATATGCCTACATTGATCTCATTTACTCAGTTTATTGATATATTTTGTTTTTTGCTGAGAAACTAAATGGTTTGTGATGACTGCAGCCCAAAACCTAGAATTAGGCTACACCTTGCAGTTCAACGCTTGTCTGTGTCAGTCCCTGTTGTTAAATTTTTCTCTAGTTAGAATGTCTCTAGTTGGAATATTAGTAAAAAAAACAACCTTGTAAACGGAGATGCAAGAATGATCATAAAAGGTGGCACCCTTTTCAGCTTTATTGCGATTCAATAACCTGGAGACAAATATAGCCCCTACTTCCAAGCCAGAAAAATTGAACATGATAAGGTTGGGGAAATGACAGCCCGAGCAATTTAGGAAATGACAAACCATCACTCTGATAATTGCTATGCAGTAAATATACGGAACTTCATAAAATGATCCAGCTATTATTGACTCAAAGAGCAGAATTTAATCATCCAGGCACAGTTACATGAAAGGGTGGCTGGGTAATTATGGGTGGTGAAGCAGGATGACAGAATGAAGAAAATAATGAGGCATTCAGCTTGCCAAGCAGAAAGTGTCAGAGAGGGGTCAAAATTGAGATTCTGAAAAAGATGAAGCTAATTTTTTGTTCCAATACAGATGTTTACATTTCAGAGAGAAGGTTTGCTTTATTGTCCGAGACTCTGCAGTCCACCTCTGAGAAAGGGTATTTTCGACAAACTCTGCACCAGCACAGATACAGTCACCTTGGTGAATATAGAATCACATCTAGAATCAGGTTCACAATCCAGTGAGCACATCACCTATATGCTGGAGCAACAGATGGAAGCTGTCAAAGCTGAGGGACCTGCCAGTCAGAGAGCTGTTAAAGGTAAGGTCCATACTGAGCTCCAGGCAGGTGACGACCGTCTGGTCACGGCCATACAAAACCACCTGAGATGCAGTAACACTGGGGAAAATCTGGTAAATCTCAGAGAGGCTTTATGCAGCTATGTGATAACGTATAGGGCTCCATCCATGCCATTGAGTTCTGCCATGTCTCAAATAGCAAGTGTATAGCTTCCTTCATGGAGAAGTTGGCAACCTTCATGGATAGCCAGATTCAGCAGGACTACTAAGTGGCTGCTAAGTATGCAATCGGACCCAGATATCATCACTCTAGCCAAGAGTTCTGTGCAGCAATGATCAGGTAAGAGGTGCACTCCTCCTATAGTCTGGGAAGTAACATTAAGCACTGAGAGTGAGAAGGAATAGCAGTCTACTTTTCTCCTCAGCCCCTCTGTCAGTAACCCCAACACCTCAAATAGCTGCAGCCAAAGAGAATACACCTATATCTACGCAGGAGCCCTATAGAATGCCAGGACGTTGTAGGTCTTGGGCACCAAAGGATGGGCGCATAGATCATCTCAGGTTATGGGGGTATTGTACTCAGCAGTCTGCTTCTACCTCATCTGCACATATCAGTGCGTTCATTTTTTAAACATATAAAGAGCAAGAGAATAACTAGGGAAACAATAGGGTCAATTAGAGACCATATAAGTAACCATATAATGTGTGTGAACCGGAAGATGTGGGTATAGTCCTAAATTAATACGTTGCCTCGGTCTTCACAATGGAAAAGGACGACGCACGTGTAGTCATCAGGGTGGAGGACTAATATTAGAGGAAATTAACAGAGAGAGAGAAGGAACTAACAGGTTTAGTGGTCTTAAAGGTGGATTAACGGACAGGCCTTGATTCGATGTATCCCAAGTTATTGAGGAAGATAAGGGAGGAGATATCAGGGCCACTGATCATAATTTTCAAATCCTCTCTGGTCACAGGTGAGGCCTTGAGGACTGCTAACATTGCCCCATGATTGAAAAAGAGGAAGGGATAAACCAGGAAACTGCAGGCCAGTCACTTTAATCTCAGTGGTGGAAAAGTTACTAGAAAGAATTCTGAGGGACAGAAAAATCTGCATTTGGATAGACACAGATTAACCAGAGATAGTCAGCATAAATTTGCAAAGGGAAGGTCATGTTTGACAAATGTAATAATAATTTTTATATAATAATTTATAATAATATTTTTTTAAATATAGACTGGTCAGGTGGCCAGAGCAGTGGCAAATAGAATTCAAGCCAGAAAAGTGAGTTAATGCTCTTGGAAAGGGATAACAAAGCAAAGGGTTACACTATGAATGGTAGGACCCTGGAAAGTACTAACAATTAGGGGGACCTTGCAGTGTATGCCGACAGATCCCTGAAGGTGGCAGGATAGGTAGTTAAGGTGGTGAAGAAGTAATATGAGATACCTACATCTATTAACTGAGGCACGTAATACAAGAGCAGGGAGGTCATGCTGGAACTGTATAAAATGCTGGTTAGGCCACAACTGGGGTATTGCGTGCAGTTCTGGTCAACACATAGGAAGGGTGTGATAGCACTGGAGAGGAGATTTACCAGGATGTGCCTGGGCTAGAGGTGTGAGTTATGAGAAAGACTGCACAGGCTGGGGCTGTTTTCCTTGGAGAAGCAAAGGTTGAGAGGGGACCAGATGGAGGGGTATAAGATTATGAGGGGCACAGATAGGGTGAAAAAAAGGCACTTTTTCCATTAGTAAGGGGGTCAATAACAAGAGACATAGATTTAAGGTAAGAGGCAGAAGGTTAAGAGAGGAGTTGAGAACATTTTCACCCAGAGGGTGGTGGGAGTCTGGAACTCACTGCCTAAAAGGGTGCTTGAGTCAGAAACTATAGTAACATTTAGGAAGTATTTAGATATTTGCTTGTGCTGCCAGAACCTCCAGGACTATGGGCCAAGTGCTGGAAAATGGGATTCGTTTAGTCGGATTTTTGTTGACCAGCGTGAACATGGCCCAAATGGACTTCTGTGCTGTAAACATCTGAATCTACGAGAAAGAACACCTGGGTGCAAGAGATGAATGGATTATCTCTGAGTCACAGGCCTTAATTACTTCTGAGTCAAAGGACCAAAGTCATCCTACAATATGACACACAGGTCCATGACAACCAATTGAGATATCCACAATGATCTCAGAGAATGTCATTGGCTCTCTGAAATCTGGAGGTAATCGAGGCGAGGCTTGTCTACTCTGGGTTGCAGGAATGATCTTCATCTGAATGGCCTCTGGTTGACTACCTCTTGACTGCCCTCAGAATTTTATCCCCTTTATGGCCTCCTGCTGTGCACACTGCTCCAATTCCACCCACGACTCTAGGAACACTTAAAAAAAAACATTTCGAGTACTCAATTCATTTTTTCAATTAAGGTGCAATTTTAGCATGGTCAATCTGCCGAGCCTGCGCATTTTTGTGTTGTGGGGATGAAACCCACGCGAACACGGGGAGAATGTGCAAACTCCATACAGACAGTGACCCAGAGCCGGGATCGAAACTGGGACCTCGGCACTATGAGGCAGCAGTGCTAACCACTGCGCCACTGTGCTGCCCCGACTCCAGGAACACTTGGTGGGTGAGACGCAGTTGGCTCCAAAAGCTCTGCAGCTGTAACGCTGACAAGATTATGTTGTCCACTGTGTCCTTAATGTTCAGGAAACATCTGCCCTTGCCTTTCTATTCGCTAGGTGGTATATGGTCTTCTTAAGTTCAAGTGATGAAGGTTCTACATCTAACTCCTCCACGACAGGAAGTTAAAGGTGAGCATCAAATATGGACTGAGAGATGTTCACTCACAGGAGTACAGCTCACAGTGGTGCTTGGCGCAGCAGGACATGTTTACTTCTGTCGAGAGTACTTTACTATGCACTGACTTCAAGGCGGCAATGGCAAGGCCAAACACCCTATTGATCCCTTTGTACATAGCCTGTAGATTTCCATTGTCACAAGTAGATTTCTTTGCCATAAGTTGATCAAGTGTGTGTTTGCACAGTACCACCCTGTCATTTTGCATGTTTTTCTTTGGCTACTTTCATGTTGTACAATGTTAGCGCTTAGGTTTTTGTTGTGTATCAGGAAGGTGCTTCAATGTTTTTTTTAATGAGATATCATCTTAGCTGAGTCGATTGTAAATCATTTCTTGTTTCAGGTTCCATCTTTATAAATTATGCTCCTGCTGCTTCATGGATGATTGGGCTTCCTCAAACTTCATTTATACCATCATCAGCACTTCCTCATAAATCTTTGGTAGGTAGCATTCATTCCAGCGACTGTGTGGAGTGCAGGCATGATATCATTGCTTGTGCATAGGATGTTGATATGTGGCAGGCTGTCGCATTTGGATCTGTGGAATTTTCATAATGCACTTCTCGCTGCTGCTGACAAGTGTGCCCGCTACCGCATTTGCACTGGTAAATGCGATGAGGAGAACTCTGGGAAGATGGTGCCTTCTCATGTTGAAAGAAGGTCTTGGTAACACGGAGTTCATTCAGAGCACAAAGATGCAGAAGGAATTGTCAATTTTTTTTGATCTGACTCACCTTATGTTGACTGAGGCACATTGGCCATTAGCCACTGTGTGCCCCAACACTTATATTTGGCAGCACAGTGGTTAGCACTGCTGCCTCAGCACCCGGACGTAGGTTCGATTTCAACCTCAGGTGACTTTTGATTTGCACTTTCTCCCTGTGTTTGTGTGGGTTTCCTCCAGGTGCTCGGGTTTCTTCCCACAGTCCAAAGATGTGCAGGTTAGGTGGATTGGCCAAGCTAAATTGCCCCTTACAGTACCCCGTACCAGCCTCCCCGAACAGGCGCCGGAATGTGGCGACTAGGGGCTTTTCACAGTAACTTCATTGAAGCCTACTTGTGACAATAAGCGATTTTCATTTCATTTTTCATTTCAATAACGTTGAAGACATCAAAAGAAATTTAATCAACTCTCTGATGATAACACCACTATCTGCTGTTGTCACCATTGGAATCATAGCAGCAGCCATTCCAATCCACACAGCTATAGTTAAGATTGGATAATAACCTGTCAAACTACACCATTAAAAAAAATTCTAAATTAATAATGGAAAAGAGTCTGCTCAGATTACCCACAGTTAAACTTCACTTCTCTCTTCCTTACAGTGTTTGCACTTGGGAATCTGACCCTTGTATGTAGAGGTTTAAAAGCAAAATTGAGCAACAGTAACAAGTATTAGATTATGGGAAATCAATAACGTTCTCATCGGTATCTAAGTAAAGTTTTTCTGTGCACTGCGACACCACCAAGGCCAATCTCACCTTGGTACAATTGTTGAAC